>NC_060120.1:409861770-410521770 GCF_021461395.2 Schistocerca americana
GCACGACAGCGCAGGCGCAGCGCTCGTCCATCTCCGCACTACGAGATGGCGCTGCCATAGAGACGGACCAAATTCTGCTTCCGCCGATCCGCGTATTAATATGTAACGCAGCCAATGAGATTGCTGCTAACATAGAACCTTTTCTCCTCGCGGATCACCCTCGCACAGTGGTACCTGAATGCATGAGGTATTATAACGAGTGTACAGACCTCCGATTAGCCAGTCTGCATTTGTCTGCGTCAGTCTGCATTAGTCGGCATTTGTCTGTACCAGTCTATAGTCAAGTTTCAGTCTGCGCCTAATAAGATTACCATATTCCTGTACATAGCCATGAAGATAAATGTACAGACACTTTAGTCAAGTATCAGAGATATATGTGAGAATAAGATTAACGTACCAATACCAAAGGAACTTCAGATTGTCAATTGTAAATAGCATCCAGAACCAAGTTAAGTAATTTTTATGCTTGTTATTATTTTAATAAATGTGTGTGAAAATCAAGTACTGTTTAAAGTTGGTCACCGTCAATCAGCTACTCTAATCGTGCAAGTGGCATTTCTATCGTCTGACCTAACAGCAGAAGATAAACACGCCATGATAAGATCACGAGACATATTGCTGACAATCGCCTACTTCGTTAGAGCGACAAGTCAAATAATCTGATGGTGTGTGTACTGAAGGTCTTACAGTACGCACACCACAGCACCTCCTGGTGTAGCCACTAGTATCTCAAAGTCAACCGCATCAAAACCCAGGCAATAGTCACAGGATGTACTTTCTGTCGCTTCCTTGACTTCCAAATTGCTATTCACAACCGTACCATTCATCTTATTGCAATAGTGAAATTCCTCCGACTAACGCTCGATTGCAAGTTAATACAGCACACCCATTTACTACCTACCTCATAAAAAGCCTACAATAGGGTAAAATTACTAACAGACCGTCTTCTACACCTACAAGAAGCCATACCCGACCGATCGCCATCTTCTCCAACGGAGCCTAGATCTCTGGCTCCCAAAAATTTCACCAGTCCTTTCAAGATCTAAAACGCCATTCACTCTACTTCGACATCCGTATATGTATTTCCACTCCTACTTGTATTCCCTATCAGTCGATAAAATTTCCCAACCCCCTCTCATCAAATTCTTCGATATTTTTGAAAATTCTCCACATCCCGTAAACTCGAAGACTTATCTCCATTGTCCCCCCAACCCTCTCCAGTCCTGCACTGCCTCCACACTTTATGTCGCACCTTCCCTCCTCCTCCTCACCTTTCATATCCTATCCCAAGGAAACGTACAGGCTCCCTTCCCCTGGCCTATGTTCCTAGCTACAGCCCTAGTTCCCACATCCTTTCCTTAGGTCAATACTACAATGCCTCTACCAGTCTCGTAAGTCACCCTCACTACCTCGTGTTGTAGCTTCTCAATTATGGAACCCACTTCTGAACTCTGTGTGATTCCCCCGGCTCCCAGGCAAAGCGATCCATTTGTCTATATTGTCCTATTGACTCTCATCCCTCCATACTTCTTTCCTAACGACGAATTCTTTACTAGGGCCTTATCTACCGTGTCTGTATTATGGCCATGATCAAAAGAAACTATTGTTATTACCAAAAATTTCCCCTTCCACCGTGGCAGGCTGCAACCGGTTCAAAAGTGTTTTGGAACAAAAATATTCTCGGTTGCGAAATTATTTGATGTCAATGACGTGTTTCGCAGTTTTGGGGCATCTTCAGATTGTGTAAGAGTAGCTGGATACGTGACCATTCAGTCATAAAACCACATGTAATGTAAAATGGTAGAAATAGCTGAATAATTGACCTATCAGTCATAAAACCACGTATAGTGTAAAATAACCATCAGCTACCTTTACTCAATCTGATGATGCCCCAAAAGAGTGAAACGTGTCATTGACATTAAATAATTTCTCAACCGAGTCTGTTTTTGTTCTGAAAAATATTCTTATTATATCTTACCCTATGATTTCAATTATTTTTAACTGATGAAAGCTACATACAGACTGAACAGAAATAATAGGGTAAGCTTGTAAGGGTGTTGCAGGTTAGGTTGTGCTGAGAAATAATTGTTAAGAAAAAAATTCGTTGCGCATTGCCGTTTCCGAGTTAATTAGCATTGAAGTTAGCCGATCAGGGCACTGCGCACGCATAATCAAGCGGCCCGCCAGATACAAATAGTCAGCCGTTCTCACAGCGTGGATGATAGCGCACGAGACTGCTCAGCCTTAGGCTCGGCTTCGACCCTTAGCGCCGTCCTATGTCCAGTTTTCGTATCGCTCTCTTATTCGGTTTTAGGGAACCAAACGGAGAATACTTTTGGTAACACCATCTCTGGCAGGTTGCTTCAATTTGCGCACGTAACGGCCTGACAGTGTAACTTCAATCCTAATTAACTTGTAAACAGTGCAACACATCGAACTTTTTGTTAACAACTATTTCCCAACTCAGTCTACACTACAGCACCCTTACAAACATTTTAGACTGTTCCTGACCATCCTATAAATATATTTTAGTATTATTCCGCTGAAGAGTAGCAAAATGACTGCTGCCAGCCTCCATTCCACAGGTTTGGGGCCAAAGAGATATCCAGTACAGAACAGGCCTGGCAGTACCTGCCGCATAACTGCAAGGGATGTCAGCAAGGCTATATTGAGTACTGGAACCGCCAGGATAACCAAAGGGGACGACAAATAAAGAAAATAATATTGAAGTGCAGTTATTCTAAATTATCTGGTAAGATAATACAAGGCCCCATGTTGTGTTACCATGACGACGGCCCAGGCCATTCCTCACTATTAAAAAAGAAAGGTAAAGAGGAAAAATGGCTCTGAGCACTATGGGACTCAACTGCTGAGGTCATTAGTCCTCTAGAACTTAGAACTAGTTAAACCTAACTAACCTAAGGACATCACAAACATCCATGCCCGAGGCAGGATTCGAACCTGCGACCGTAGTGGTCTTGCGGTTCCAGACTGCAGCGCCTTTAATCGCACGGCTACTTCGGCCGGCGGTAAAGAGGAAATACCAACAAAATGGTAACATTCACTTTCAGAACTAGTCTGAAATTATTATAACACACGTTTTTGTAAACGTTTGTGAATCAGGTGGAAACTGTAAGCGAAAACTTCTTTTTAAATCGTTTCTCGCCTACCTTCGCATGTCTGTCTAAATGTGAGGAAACGACTTTTTCGTTTGTCTATCCTACTCTGGCTTGAAGCGTTAGTATAAGATCTCATTTCTTGTGACATTTTCCTCCATAAAAGGTGGATCTCTGTCAAATGTGTTATTCGGATCTCTGGCTGCATTCAGATCTACGGTCTTTTGCTTATCAGCCAGTTTCTGGGACACAAATTTGAAACAGATCCACCACTCAGCCTAATCTTTGTAAATTGTTTCCTTTATCTTTCTTATGTTAAATTTGTCTGATTTCAGCAGAAGCAGCTATCGTCAAGTTGGCTGTCTTTTTTATTTTATTAAGGAGCCATAAAATATGTATCTGAAAGTGTAGCCAAGGGTTAGTTAATTTCTATCCAATATGGCAACAGAGAACCCAGCAGCGTGTCTCTGCTACACTCATAGCATGGGAGGTAGCAGTTCACGAAGTGTGCCGAGTTCTTTCACCCTTTGCTAATGGATTGAGAAAACATTTGCAGTTATGAGACAGCGAGGTTTGAAGTAGTACAAATCGACAACCTACGCATACCACGTGAAGCCACAGGCGGTGCCTGTTGGCAAGGTACCGTACGTGTGAGTGCTTCTAACCTACAAACGAGCAGCAGGAGAGAAATCTTTGCAATAAGGTAATGTGACAAAGAAAATTCTTTCATTGTGAGCTCAGATGTTGCACTGCACTGGTGTATGTTTTCAGAAAAACGACATTTACATGACGATATTCGGATATTGGCTTCTTGAGTTTGAAAAAGATGACAGCGTTTCTAATACGATTTACGATCCGGAGATTCTGTAACAGCTATATATTGATAACGAGAGAAAAAGTATAGTTTCCATCCCTCTTAAATCGTTTATTGATGTGGAGAAAGTCTTAAAAAAGGATCGACGATAGCATAAAAATGCATAGCTTTGGGTCTCAGAAGGTGATGTGAAGTTGGGAAGTGCCTTCACTTACAGAGAAACAGAAAGCGGGCTGTTTGACTGGTATTAGGTTCCAGGAATTCAGTGATAAGTACTCTGATTAAAGTGACGTCCTAGTCACTGGTGACGAGGCGTCGGTATACAGTGTGTCTGAAAATTGCCCGAATCGTCGTCGGAAGGCTTCCTTAACAGTTTTGCACAATTCTTCATCGGTCTTGTTCCGACACTGAGCCGTGTAAGACTTCACTACTCCTCACATTGAATAGTCTGACGTGGTAAGGTCCGGGCAGGTGTCATAATGACAACTTGGGCCATATAATAACATGCGGCAGGTTCCTTTCAAGTCTAGAATGTAACGGGAACTTGTCTGAGAACAGGAAACCACATTATTTCGTGTGACCTTCGATGTGTATAACATTAATCATAAAAAAAACAACGCTCTTGGGCGAGACTCGTGCTTGGAAATAGTGTCAACACGCCAACTTTGGCTCGCTGCTCCATTTCGTAGTCACGTAATCCATTCACAAATATCGGTCTAGGGCCAACATTTCTGAAAGCTTCTCTCATGTGATCGTGCATAGTTGATTACGACATTTGAAGTTCAGCTGCTCTTTTCGAACGTATTTTATTGGAAATTGCTCAATCGGCTGAACAAATGAGACACGCTATAACATTATAGGTCGGGATGGATCTATGAGGTCTTGAATATCTTAACTATATCTGTCAGTTGGTATGGAGAAATTGAGATTTGGGTTATTTCTTTATATAGTTTTGCGTGATTAAGTTCCGACGCTATGCAAAGCTGTCATTTAGTTACGTGCGAATTGCGATCTGTTATGTGTTAGTTTCCGATAGTAAATCATAATTTTTTCTGATTACCATTAAAATACAATGACGATAAATGTTTGAGATCATTTGGAATAATATTTTAATAACTATGTAGATGACGTGACGTCATTCGTTTGCTCTTAGAAAAAAAAGTGTGTTGATTGTGCGTTTATGGACGGTCAGTGTCGGGATCAGTGATTACGATTCCGGAAATAATTGATTTGACGAAGTTCAATTGCACATAATCGTGTAGGGCGACTTATGACCTTGAAATTGGTTGTAGATGTATGCAGGTCAATTTCGTGACACGCTAGTAAGCGTCGCGAGTGTGTCGCATTATCAAGACTGCTTTCGCGACGTCGATGGTTTGCTTTAAACTCGCAAAAATACAATTTACGCGAATTCCCGAGAGGGTAGAATAATTGATGAGCCATTGTGGAGGACATAAGTTTGGATAGAAAGATCATTGTCAAAATCCAATATAAATCCTGTTGATCGAAGTAGCCTAGCAACCCAAAAGCTCATACGTGGTTATCAAAAGAAACAGTGTACTATGCACACGTTTACACGCTACTTCGAGGTGTGGATGATTTGCGGGCGCGAAATAAACATTTTAAAGCATTTGATTAAATAAAAGGAAAAATATAAAGAAGTTTAGTCGTATATTTTGTTATTTCACGAACAGTGATATTTTCTTATAGTGGTGTAGAGCCTTACGTATTATTAATATTGTGACAGACTGATAATAAGTGCTTTCGTTACAAGTCGAGCTTTGGGCCTGGTTATTAAAGTCTCAAAGGTTAAGTGAAGAATAATATCATACTTAAATAACGTTGCATCGAAACCCACTATCTTTATACTATATTAAACTAGCTATTCCGGAATCAGGTGATATTGTGGCCGTGTAGTTTTGAGTTGTCGACAACAAATAGTTAAACACAAACAAACGTTTATCATGCTCTAATAACGACGAGGGAAAGAAGAGACGACAACGACGACATACACGTATACATATAGAAACGGTATATGTGGCGCCTTACAATACAACACAACGGACGTCACGGTATAACGCGTTTCCTTTCGTATCTTCTTGAGGGGTACGGAGAATTGTTCGACACGCTACAACGACAGTGAATAGAAAAGCACATGACAATACATTGAACAAGAACTGCTGATGGCAAGACAGTGGTTGCCTCGATGCGAAACGAAGCGACGCTGAGCTACGCTTGTGACACTCAAAAGTATACGGACACCTATTAAGACGCGCGGAGTGGCCGCACAATTTGAGACGCGATGTCACGGATTGCGCGGCCTCTCCCGCCGGAGGTTCCAGTTCTTCCTCTAGCATGGGTGTCTATTTATTGTTCTTAGCATAAGTTAGATTACGTTAGTTTAAGTAGTGTGTAAGTCTAGGGACCGATGACCTCAGCAGTTTGGTCCCATAGGAATTCACACACATTTGAACACTCATTAATGTGGGGTGCGTCCACCCTTCGCCTACATAACGGCTTGAACTCTACTGGGGACAACTTTAGTGAGGTGTGTTAATGTCTGTGTAGGAAAGGGCAGACCGCTCTTGGCCAAGAGTCGAAACTAAAAAAGCTGGTGATGATGGACGCTGGGATGTGGACTGAAGTCGACCTTGTAACTCATCGCAAGAGCGTACCACTGGGTTCAGGTCGGGACTCTGGGCAGGCCAGCTCATTTCAGAAATGCTGTTGTTCACAAACCACCGCCTCACAGATGCAGGGTGCACCGTCATGCAGATGCAAGCAATCATCGGCTCCGAATTGTTCCTCTCCTGCACACAGTACACAATACTGTGAAATGTGTTAATATCTTTTCTCATTTTGCGTTTTCTTAAGCGCATTAAGGGGACCACACCCCAACCACGAAAAACACCCCTCCATACTGTAACACCATCTCCTCTGTACTTTACTGTTGGCACTAGACGTGATGGCAAATCACGTTTTCCAGAAATTTGCGAACCGAAACCCTTACATCGGTTTGACTCAGACTCTAGCTCGATTTACTCCTCCAAACCATTCCAGTCATCCGCTGTCCAATGGCGTCTCTCTTTAAATCACTTCAATCGTCGCTTAACACTGACTACAGAAATGTGTGGCGTATGAGGAGCTTCTTGATTACTGTATCCTATTTTACTTAACGCCCTACACACACTTTGTCGTGGCTGGACTACTGATAGCTACTGTGAATTCCCGAGGGATTTCTTCCGCTGATTTCATACGAATGTTTAACAGCCGTCCTCCAAAATGCACGACGGTTCCTGTCCGTCACTACATGAGCTATACGCGGTCTTAGTTTAGCTGTAATTGTTCTTTCGCATTTCTGCTTTACAATCACAGCACTAACGGTGGACTTGGGCAGCTTTACAAGTAGTAACATGTTCGTGGTGGATTTGTTACTCACATACACTATTGGCCATTAAAATTGCTACACCACGAAGAAATGCAGATGATAAACGGGTATTCATTGGACAAATATATTATACTAGAACTGACATGTGATTACATTTGCACGCAATTAGGATGCATACATCCTGAGAAATCAGTACCTAGAACAACCACCTCTGGCCGTAATAACGGCCTTGGTACGCCTGCGCATTGAGTCAAACAGAGCTTGGATGGCGTGTACAGGTACAGCTGCCCATGCAGCTTCAACACGATACCACAGTTCATCAAGACCACCATTGACCAGACTTTTTCAATTGCTGAGAGATCTGGAGAATGTGCTAGCCAGGGCAGCAGTCGAACATTTTCTGTATCCAGAAAGGCCCGTAAAAGACCTGCAACATGCGGTCATGCATTATCCTGCTGAATTGTAGAGTTTCGCTGGGATCGAATGAAGGGTAGAGCTACAGGTCGTAACACATCTGAATTGTAACGTCCACTGTTCAAAGTGCCGTCAATGCGAACAAGAGGTGACCGAGACGTGTAACCAACGGCACCCCGTACCATCACGCCGGGTGATACGCCAGTATGGCGATGACGAATACACGCTTTCAAAGTGCGTTCACCGCGATGTCGCCAAACATGGATGCGACCATCATCATGCTGTAAACAGAACCTGGATTCATCCGAAAAAATGATGTTTTGCCATTCGTGCACCCAGGTTCGTCGTTGAGTACCCCATCGCAGGCGCTCCTGTCTGTGATGCAGCGTCAAGGGTAACCGCAGCCGCGGTCTCCGAGCTGATAGTCCATGCTGCTGCAAACGTCGTCGAACTGTTAGTGCAGATGGATGTTGTCTTGCAAACGTCCCCATCAGTTGACTCACGGATCGAGACGTGGCTGCACGATCCGTTACAGCCATGCGGATAAGATGCCTGTCATCTCGACTGCTAGTGATACGAGGCCGTTGGGATCCAGCACGGCGTTCCGTATTACCCTCCTGAACCCACAGATTCCGTATTCTGCTAACCGTCATTGGATCTCGACCAACGCGAGCAGCAATTTCGGGATACGATAAACCGCAATCGGGACAGGCTACAATCCGCCCTTTATCAAAGTCGGAAACGTGATGGTACGCATTTCTCCTCCTTACGCGAGGCATCACAACAACGTTTCACCAGGCAACGCCGGTCAACTGCTGTTTGTGTATGAGAAATCGTTTAGAAACTTTCCTCATGTCAGCACGTTGTAGGTGTCGCCACCGGCGCCACCCTTGTGTGAATGCGCTGAAAAGCTAATCATTTGCATATCACAGCATCTTCTTCCTGTCGGTTAAATTTCGCGTCTGTAGCACGTCATCTTCGTGGTGCAGCAGTTTTAATGGACAGTAGTGTAATATCCAATAACTAGTCCATGTTCGAAGTCATTGCGATCTCCTACACCGACTCTTTCTGATTTACTGCTTCTTTACTGATAACACAATAGTCCCTGCCTCTTTCTTATACTGGAGGGTACACCTCTCGTGAAACCTAGTGGCCAGAGGATGCTTTTCATCAGATAGTGTAAACATAAAGTGTCCAGGCGCAGAATTTCCGTGATTTCTCTACATTGCTTCAGATTAATGCCTGGATGATTCTTTCAGCAAGATCATAGCCGATTTACTTCTTCTGCCCTCGTACAATGACAGTTAGTGTTCTGTCTCTTGAAGATCACAACATCTAAGAGATGTTAAACTCTTAAACCAGTTTCCTCCATGAATATCGGTTATGTGACTGCTATATTTGTTGGTAGTAAATTAATGAGGCTACTGAATCTAATATGACACGCTGATTGCCTCTTCGAACGTAAAACGTCCTAAATATAAAAATGAAGACGTTTCCTCTCCTTTTGCACCATGACAAGCACTTTCGTTCTGTCAGTAATAGTTGTTCGAGCATTACGACGAGCGAACACGGGTCATCAGCACTGTTCTGTCAATAAATGTCGATCATTGTGGGCATATGCATAATGTCGTTGTGCACCCACTCTAATCTGTATGAGTAAATCGTTATGGACTGTTAACCATTGTATTTGTATGCGAGATTCGTTGAAAATACTGTCCGAAAATAAAATGATGACATCTTTTCTAACGGCACGAGTACGGTGCAAAATACCTTCGCTCATATCCTCTTTGAATTTTTCCCGCACATCGTTTGGTTTGGTTGGCGAACATACGGTGAAAATGATAGCGGATAATGTTCGCGTTTGAAGCGGATGTCAGCTGACAGAGGCGTCCATCAGTGTACGAGAGGCATTCAATAGGCAATGCAACACAATTTCAGGACGCCCAAACACAATATTATTCTCCACTGCTTATTTGTCAACATAATCCCCGTTTAGTGCGACGGCCTTACGCCACCTTACTGGGAGGGCCTTTATGCCTGTATGGTTCTGTATGCCTGCAGTCTACTGGTCGACGTCGAAGCCAACGTCTTGCTGCATCAATAATCTCCCCATCAACCATGTACTGCTTCCCGCCGGCTGCATCCTTTATTGAGCCAAACAGATGGAAGTCACGAGGTACGAGATCCGTGCTGTAGGGTGGATCCCAGCGGGCATACACCTTTCAGCACCACAATTGCTGGATTAGTGTGTCAGCACTACCAACAGAGATTTTCAGTTGAGCAGCGAGGTGTTTCATCATGATCTGTCGATCGCCTCGAATGAGATATCCGCACGTTCGAACACTGCGCTGCTCACAGCGGTTCCGTCACTGACAAACGGCTCGCTCAACGACTCACCTTGCTTTTGATCACTGCCAAGTCTCCGTAGACATTCACCAAGAGCGTATGAACATCTGCGATGCTCTGGTTTTTCGCCAAAATAAACTCAATGACAGCTCTCTGCTCGGAACACATCTCTGTTACAGACGCCATTTATAAGGCTGCATATCGTGTCTCCACCTATCACAACGTCATGAAACTATAGGGACTGAAGATGGATTACTCCACGATGTCCCACAACAAATTCCGAAGTTTTAAAGCGAAATTGGCCGAGAAAAAAAAGTGTTGGATTACTTATTAAACGCCCCTCATAATTTCTCAGTGTTCTACGTCTACATCTACGTGATTCCTCTGCTATTCACAGCCGGCCGGTGTGGCCGTGCGGTTCTAAGCGCGTCAGTTTGGAACCGCGTGACCGCTACGGTCGCAGGTTCGAATCCTGCCTCGGGCGTGGATGTGTGTGATGTCCTTAGGTTAGTTAGGCTTAAGTAGTTGTAAGTTCTAGGGGCCCGATGACCTCAGTAGTTAAGTCCCATAGTGCTCAGAGCCATTTTTTTGCTATTCACAATAAACTGCCTGGCAGAGGGGTCAATGAACCACCTTCATGCTGTCTCTCTATCGTTCCACTATCGAACGGCACGCGGGAAAAACGAGCACTTAAATTTTTCCTTGCGAGCCCTGATTTCTCTTATTTTATCGTGATGATCATTTCTCCCAATGTAGGTGAGTGCCAAAGGAATGTTTTCGCAATCGGAGGAGAAAACTGGTGATTGAAATTTCATGAGAAGATCCCGTCGCAACCAAAAACGCGTTTGTTTTAATGATTGCCACTCCAATTCACGTATCATGTCTATGACAATATCTCCCCTATTTCACGATAATACAAAACGAGCTGCCCTTTGTTGTACTTTCATGTTCATCGCTTTGGAAACAATTAAGTTCTTCGAAAGCTTCGCCGCATGTCTGACATTGCATGTCGTCGATCTCACATTTCCCAATACAGATGGTTCACATTAATCAGCAGCACTCTCAAATAGTAGCTTGTAATATGGAAATATACGGTCCAGCGCGTTATATATATATATATATATATATATATATATATATATATATATATATATATTTCGACAGCCTTCAACATTGTCGAAATTTTTTCGGCGTAGTGTACCATGTGTAATACTTCGGTACCTCTGCGTACATTCTTTGGCAAATCCATCATCTTGGCACAACGCAAAAAGTGTTGCCGGAGTTGTGTGCTCTGGTGCTGCAGCAAAATTTTGTGCATTCTCTGCCGTTAAATATATTCTTTGTGCGTTTTCAAGGTGAAGACTAACAAGGGGAGGCCGCCAATTGTGAAATTCAGATTCGATTCATACTGCGCATAATAAAAGGTCATGGCCAGGGGTGTAATGTGGCAAAGCACCAAGATGCACTTCTCAGCCGTTGTCGAGAAAATCGACAGTTAAAAAGAAACCGTTGCTGTGAAATACTCTCTACGGTTATTAACTTTCTACAGCGTCGTGGCGCAGCGGTAAGCGCTCGGGTTCGTAATCCGCAGGTCGCCGGATCAAATCCCGCGGATGCAAGTTTTTTTTTTGTCATTCATATATACATATATATATGAATTACAAAAAACTAATAATAAAAAAAAGTTGCATTCCGCGAATTAATGAATTGCTTATGCATGTTGGTGAAGGCGGATCGCTCTCCAATTGTACCGCCTCCATTTTTCCGTTTGTTTAACAGGGTGTACCAAAGCTCTCACGCCCGCACTGATTTTGGACGATGTTATAAGTTGCGCTAGGGACCGCATCTATCTTCTTTCGAAGTTAGCAGGCAACTACGCTGTTATGCGGCGGCTCGTTTCGGCCCATTCAACATCTGTCCTTCAAGTGTAACGGGCGAGTAACGGAGTTTATATTTCATACCTGCCACAGCAAATTTGTATTCGTGGGGTCTCTATTCTAATTTGAACGTTTGACTTACGCTATACGTATTCATTTCGGAATATCGTTTCTACGTCTTCCGTTAACTATACGTGGTAAACATTATGAAGACAATTAATGACATTTGTGAAATACAACTTTGTTTGCGGAAAACATAATGATGTTCGAAGTCGCCAGTTTTTCCACGACAAACGACTTTCAACAACTTATTATATGCATAATTGTTGCAACTGATGGCCGGGAATTATATATATATATATATATATATATATATATATATATATATATATATATATATATGTGTGTGTGTGTGTGTATACACATTTGAATTACAAAAAACAAATACTAAAAAAAAAAAAAAGTTGCATGGCGCGAGATTCGATCCGGCATCTTTCGGATTACAAACCCGAGCGTTTATCGCTGCGCCACATGGCTGTAGAAAATTGTAAATCATAGAGAGTATTTCACCGCAACTGTTTCTTTTTAACTGTCGGTTTTCTCGACAACGGCTGAGAAGTGCATCTTAGTGCTTTGCCACATTACACCTCTGGCCATGAGCTTTTATTATGCGCAGTATGAATCGAATCTGAATTTCACAATTGGCGGCCTCCCCTTGTAAGATGAACAACGTGGGGGTGCCGACTGTGAATTAGTAAACTCTAAATTCGTCACATTACCAAGTTGCAGCTGATTTATCGACCAGTTTGAATTGTATAATTTCATCTGTGTGCTCGTCGGCTTTATCTTGATTGTTCCATATCGTTGTCATGGTTCACGAACTTGCATATGTACTTTATTGATTTAACTGAATTTCAGTATTTCACTTTTATATGGCTTTAAATATTTTTGATAACATTTTGGAATATGGTACAATACAAGTGTTGTCTATTTCAGTATCGGAATTTCTCATTTTGACTGTAGGTGTGCGACCGCCACCAGTTACCTCGCGGCGCCGGTATTGAGCATAGCCGTTATCACCATTGCGAATTTCATGATTCAGTTCTCTTGGATATTTTTTCGTTCCTCTGTTATCTGCCGCGCGGCTGATTGTGGATTCATATGACATAGTCCATGCACCAATCTTTGGTGACAATATTGAACATCAATAGATCGTGTCCACGATCTGGTATTTCTACAGAAATAGTATAATCAATTTGAGCTGTATTTATTTTCATTTTGAGCCATATGAGAATGTGTGCATGAGGAAAACGTGTCTTTTGCCACTACACGGAAAATATACAGCACTTTCACCATAAACGTGAGTCTTTACAGTTAACTCCATGAAAATAGTGATATTTTGTTTGAAAACGCGTGCGGTCAATCATGTCGATCAGATGAAGCTTGACCAGGCAAACAGACATTCTTTTGTCTTGTAAATATGATGGCGTCTTCCGCAAATTCATGCATACGACGCGGAGTGCCAGTGAACTTCGATGCAAGTATCACCACTTTTACAATGCCTCTGATGTTTCCACCTTTTGCAGTCGCATCTTGTAAATGAATTTACCACTCTGAACACAGTGATTTTTTGATTTAATCGAATGAAGAGAAGACGTTGAGATTCAGTTTTCGCTCACATATCTACCATGTATTGATGAAACAGTTGACAGAACTGCAGAATCATTTATTCGTTTTGGTGTATCATTATGCGGTGTGAATATAGTTCGACTCAAATTACTTGATAGGTGACACTTCAGACGTTGGAGCTGGTCTCCTCCAATCAGAGCGCTCAACGCCAAGCCCGAATCGTTCGACGTTGCCACACTGTCTCAACAGTTGGTCAGTTCTGTTCCAGTTCCTTATCCGGCTTTCTTTCTTGGCGTATTCGGATCCAGAATCCTGGGTATGGCCCTTTTATTTCACTAAAAACAACACACACAAACACACACACACGCGATTGAGCGTCACATATACCTTTATTTCAATCACAGAGTCGGCTTCGAACAGATAAGCTTCGCACAACACTTCTTGAAGCTGAATTTTTGTAGGCTGCTGTTTATAGTTTCGACTGGGCCAACGACTGGGTCATATTAGCGGAGTGTACTGGAGGAGCGCAGTGGTTAGTACTCGTATATAAACCTCCTGCATAGAAGGCCATATGTTCGAATCTCACCAAAGGTGCCCAAATGTCTAGGTATATATTTAAAAGGCTTTCATTATCATTTTTGTTCAGTTAATTGTTTTGGATGTAATTTTTTTCTGTCTAATACTTCGCCACCTCTTTTTGATCATCGTACTAACTTTTTTATTTGCTCTTAATTTTGTCCTGTCATTATATTTTATTTGTTTGGAGTCTGCCTGTGTGGCCTGCAATCTGCAACCAAGTACCAGCCAGGACTGTTCAAAGCCTGCTGAAGCCGCAGCTCGTGTAGCCAGCGTGAGGATTCTTTCAGGTGACCAATGATAGCCACAAATTACAGTTTGCTTTCAGCGATGAAACTGAATTTTTTTTTTGTCTTGGCTTAACTCATATGGATTAGTTTTCATCGCCGTGAACAAAGTAATCGTGATTTTAGTTCTGCCTCATTCTGCTGATCGCCGTTTTCTCGGATACACTGCACATCACGAGGTTATGGTTAGGTTAGGACATGAGTTTAAATTCAGGGCAACAAAATGCGTCGTCTGCCGCATTTCAGCCACTGGTCACTTAAAATGAGCTGGCGACAGAGCGTCTCGCATTTCCGTTGCACCTCGCGACGGCGCTTCCATCATTGCTGTGCGTTACACATTAAAAGCATTTGTAGAGTGACCCGCCGTGTTTGTATGTCGCCTAACCAGTGATTGTTTATTTATTTATTTTTATTTACATGTCAAGTTCCGTAGGACCAAATTGAGGAGCAAATCTCCAAGGCCATGGAACGTGTCAGTACATGAACTTACAACATAAAAGTAATAACAGATAAAAATAAATGTTCATGAACCTGAAAGAAAATCAGTAGGCAAACCGTCTGGGCAATACTGTGGCGGCTAGTGACAGACCTAAACTGTCAACTTATTTTTAATGGGCTGTAGTAATTCGTTGCTGATACTTTTTTATTTAGCTCGTCACCTGTAAAAAGAACAAGAGAACAGAAGCGACTAGAAAAATGGAAATCAAATGTGCGAAATTAAGAAACGAAATTTTCTTGTTTTATATCATGATACGCGGGCAAGTTGTAAGTAGGCTGTTTAGGTTTTCTTATTGGTAACGCCACGTAGCGCTCTGTGTGAGAATCACTGGCTGTGCTGTGTGCAGTCTGTGGCTAGTTTGCATTGTTGTCTGCCATTGTAGTGTTGGGCAGTGGCGGCTGGATGTGAACAGCGCGTAGCGTTGCGCAGTTGGAGGTGAGCTGCCAGCAGTGGTGGATGTGGGGAGAGAGATGGCGGAGTTTTGTAATTTGTCATGAACTGATATATATACTATGACTATTAAGGTAAATACATTGTTTGTTCTCTATTAAAATCTTTCATTTGCTAACTATGCCTATCAGTAGTTAGTGCCTTCCATAGTTTGAATCTTTTATTTAGCTGGCAGTAGTGGCACTTGCTGTATTGCAGTAGTTCGAGTAACCAAGATTTTTGTGAGGTAAGCGATATGTGAAACGCATAGGTTAATGTTAATCAGGGCCATTTTTTTGTAGGGATTTTTTGAAAGTCAGATTGCGTTGCGCTAAAAAATATTGTGTGTCAGGTTAAGCACAGTCCTGTACAATTTTTCAAAGGGGACGTTTCAAAGTAATAATCAAAGCACATACCTCGGTCATTTTGAATAATATGGAAGTGATACCTGCCCTCCCCATCCCAAAAAATTGTGGGATACTGCGAGGCATCATATTATCGATGTTTTAGCGCCACATACGATTGTGTTATAACGTCGCTGTAGAATTACGTCACCTGCATCGCAATCTTCTCCATTTATAACAATCGTTACTTCATTGGTGGTCAGTGCGTTGCAAGCTCCTAGCATGCCGTGTAATTGGTGTTTTGTCAGCTCTTATATAGATTGTATGATTATCTGCTGACCTAAGTTCAGTTGCTGTTTTGAACAATTTTATTAGGACGTGGTGTTGGTGGAAAAAAGTTTTCAAAGTAGATAATATGATGTTTGGTGCCTCGAGTCGAATAGGATCACTGATCAACTTGCGTAACATAGTCGTCCACGAAGCAGATTTGTAGAAATTTATGCTCAGCGCCGGGAAACGGAAGAAGTGATCCTATGCGATGATGTATTTCGCCTTGAATTTAAAATTTGTCCTTCATTGGACTTTGAATACTCAATGGGCTCCAAACGATGTCGTACCAAATGCCGAACTGTATCTGGGAATATGTTGCAGAAAGTGCCTGTGATTGGCAGAGTCGCCTGAGCGAAATGACAACAGAGGTTCAGATGGTGTGCGAAAAGTCGGAAGTTCAACTTTGCCTTTTGCGCAGCACATTTCTGGTGTTTCAGTGTCGAACTTTTGTGTACAATAATGCTCACATACTTTATCTACGTGGCCGATGTCTACACTTGCAAACAAGTGAACAATGTTTCAACTCAGATGGATGAACTAATAATGATTTTGCTTCGTTATGAAAATTATTGTATAGGCTGCTCACGTTTGTTAAATAAACTGTAGCAGTAATTTACGCTTTATTTCAATGCAAAAAGTGTGTGAAATCTTATGGAACTTAACTGCTACGGTCATGAGTCCCTAAGCTTACACACTACTTAACCTAAATTATCCTAAGGACAAACACACACACTCTTGCCCTAGGACCAGCCGCACAATCCATGAGTGCAGCGTCTTAGACCATTCGGCTAATCCCGCACGGCATTTCAATGCAACAAGAGTTAGACAACATGCACTGTCCGTCGAGATCCAGTAGCACAGAAATGTTCTGCGTATACTCTGGCCGTTCGTTGACGTGCTGTTTCCAACGCTCGCTACATAGCGCCTCGTAAATGGTCAGCTAAATTTCTTGATGCGTTTTGCCCTTTTGTTTCCAAAGCATGCGATTGAGCAGCGCTTGTAAACTATTAGATACATTTCTTGTTCTGCGTCTTCCGAGTCTGATGCTCGTACTGAGCAACCCGTATGTGATCTGATACTCGCTTCCTTGAGAAGAACGTAATCATTTTCTTTTCCGTGCCTGGCTGGTGGATCTACCAACTGATGCATGTTTAAGAGGCATGAGTCTTTTCACGGAGAAAGCAACAAGTGAACAATATTTCAACCCAGTTGGATGAACTAACGATTTTGCTTACGTATAAAAATTACTGTATACGCTACTCACTTTTGTTACACAAACTGTTCCGCAGCACTACCAACATATGGGAGCTTAGAGAAATCGCACCGTATAGGAGGACTACCCAGAGAGTAGATTACGTTTTGGTATTTAAAAAAAAAATGTACGGGTTAGAAAAGAAATGATGTCTTATTCATTTGAAAGTGGGATTTTTTTAAAATTTAGACTCCACAAAACTTAAGCACTTATAATAGCGGCGAACAAGCTTTGAAATTCCATTTTCATGAAATTCTGCCGAATAAAGCTCAAACGATGTAGTTACGTCCTTCCGCAATTCCGCATCGTAGTCAAAGCGTTGCGTAGGAAACAGATAGTAGTCACTTGGTACAAGATCTGAACCGTACTGCGGATGAGGAAACACCTTACACTTCAAAGCATCGAATACTTCTCGAGAGCGAGTTGCCGTCTATGGTCGAGCGTTGACATGCAAGAACAAAATTAAGTTCAACTTACATCTACGGTTATTCTCTTTTTAACTTTTCAAAAGTCTGACAATACCTCGAAAGAATTGTTATTGATCCACGCTCAGCAAAATCGACAAGCAAGACAGCTTTTCCGTCCCAAAAGCAGCCACCATAAACTTTCATGCAGGCAAGGTTTGAAAGCACTTCTTTTTGGTTTGCCCCACTCTGTAGGTTGCAATTTGGTCTCATAGTTCACATGTTTGACCCACGACTCGTCTCCAGTTACGGTTCGATCAAATATTGAGTCACCATCTTTAAGCCTTCTGTCAAGATTTTTGGGACCAATCTTGACAAAAGTCGAGGTAGCCTAGCTGTAGAAAACTAAACAGCCGCTCCGTCATTGCGAATCGGCTGTTTCCTTTAATCTTCTCATCGACTTTTGCGATCAGTTCATCAGTCGTTATGCTTGGTCGTCCGCATCGCTCTTCAACGTGAACATTAGTTCGACTACTTTTAAAATTAATCCATCACTGATGCACTCCACCTTCAGTGATTGTTTCCGTTCACTTCGCCACTTCACACAGTTGCCGATAAGTTTCAATCTTTGTTTTTCCACGCTGTCATGGCTAGATACCGACTGACTGGAAAAACGCTCAGACAACGACATGACCGCGCTATCCCCGGCCATTGTTGCTGCAGGCGAAAACGTGAACTAGTTTCTGCATAGCCCTCGTAGAAGATGAAAAGTCTAGAATATTGCGTCGTCTTCCTAGCAGTCGGTTTTAACGGAAAACCGGTATATTGTTACTGGAAAAGTTATGTAGGTAAGTCTTTTCCAGAAAATGCCTACTATTTTGCGTAAAACCGCTCGGAAATAGAACCATTACATTTTGAGATCATATGTTCTGTAAACCCTCACATCTTCACACCTGTTCTCTTTAAGCATTCACTGATAATTTGCTTGATAACTTTTAGTAGCACCACTGTAACGTTCCATATTATGTTTTACGTGTAGCGAGGAGAGTGGTACCATTATCCGTTCTTGTCTACTACTGCTTTTTACACATTATTTCTTCCCAAAGGGTGTCAGTGTCTGAAAGCGGGAGAAGGGAGTTCTGAACAATGAATATTTGGGAGGAGACTTAATAACAGTTTGGATGTCGTAGTCGAAAACTGGAACTGAACGTATTTCATTTCGTTGTTAGCACTGCACTAGGCCAAACAAAAACATATTGGTGTAGTACAGGTTTGTACTTGTGTGTCCACCGAGTTTCTCTCCATATACTCCAATGTATGATTCGACAAGCTTCACCCAGCTGAAAGTAGGGACGCACTGTGAGATGAATGCACAGTAGGTGGAGCCTTCATTTTCAGATGCTGCTTAGTTGGAAAAAGATTATCACACGGACAATACTGGCTCTCTACAGAACTTTGCTTCGGAAGTCGCTATTTGCGTTGAATCACAATATTTGTTGGCTCATTACACGCCCACATGTGGTTTGCAATCGTATCAATCAAACAAGCTACTCAAGTTTCTGCAGGATTCTCGCAATAAAGCATTTATACATATCTGGAGTAAGAATTGGATTACATATCTACTGCATAAGCGTATTAAGCCACGCCAGCAATTTTTATTTTTTTATTTTTTATTTTTTTTTTACGCGTTGTAAGTTCAAAATGTGTGTGAAATCTTATGGGACTTAATTGCTAAGGTCATCAGTCCCTAAGCTTACACACAACTTAAACTAAATTATCCTAAGGATTAACCCTAGAAACACCAAGAACGGGCAAAAATTGCCCGTATATTTTTATTTTTTAAAAATTTCATGGCAAATATCCTTCTATGTTTTTGGGTCTTTTTCTATTTGTCTGTTACCTTATAATACACTATGCCCTACGTTTCTATGGTTAAAGTTTTATAATTGCAAGTAAAAAATAGGAATTTTACGCCCAAGGGCACATTTTGCCCTGGGTTGGTACTCCATGCGACCATAATTCTTATTATCTTCCCTACAACTACCAAGCATGGGCAAAATTTGTCCATACGTTTTCCTTTCTTTTATTCAGTTGGCAACCGTGAACATGAGTTTTACAGTGTTTTGTTGAGTGTCTAATTGTTGAGTTTCACTTTCATTGTTGATTTTAGACTTTCCATTATTACTGTTAGCAGTTTGTCACAGTAGAGCGACGCCTTTATTATAAAGTAGATTTTGTAAGATGAGTTATAGAGGCTTGAACGATGTGGAAGTTCTTGC
The DNA here is from genome assembly GCF_021461395.2 of Schistocerca americana. Lineage (NCBI taxonomy): Eukaryota > Metazoa > Arthropoda > Insecta > Orthoptera > Acrididae > Schistocerca > Schistocerca americana. The sequence goes on from NC_060120.1 coordinate 409,881,755, forward strand.
AGAACTATTACTCGACGACGGATTATCAGATTTAAATGATTTTGAGTCAGATCATACAGAAGTAGAAAAGGATTCCAGTGAAGAAGTGGAGTACAATGAAGAAGAAACAAACTATGCAGGTAACGCCCCAAATAAATATGTTACAAGTTCTGGCAGAGTTTATCTTGCAGAAGCTCAGAGGCATAGTGAAAGGGATTTTGGTAACATAGTCCGTGAACGTCTAGGAATAACCAGTGCTGGGAAAGTAACAAGCATATGTGAATCATTTAAAAAAAAATTTCACTCCTGAATTAGTACGGAAAATACTTAACCATACAAAGGAAGAAGCTGAAAGAGAAAATGTACCTCCCATTAGCGATTCTGAAATACATGCATTGATGGGAATTTAATTCTAATGGGAGTTTACCAGGGCACCTAAAATTTCTTTATCTGATTTATGGTCAAATTTATTGGGAAGAGCGATTTATAGAGGAGCTATGGGTAAGACAAGAGCACATCAGCTATTGAAAATTCTTCGCTTTTATGATAAAGGCACGAGGTCAGAAAGACGCGTACGTGACAAATTTGCGGCGCTGCGTGAAGTATTCAATGGAATATTCCCACGTTACTTCAGAAGTGGACCTGACAATACAATTGATGAAATGTTGTGTCTTTTCAGAGGTCGTCGTCCTTTCAAAGTTTTCCTCAAAGACAAACCTGGAAAATATGGAATATTAGCCAGAATGCTTTGTAGTGCAACTGTACGATACATAATAAAAATGGAAGAGTATGCTCGAAAAGACAGTAGACCTGCCAGTGAACATGGTCCTCTTGAGATTGTGAAGAAACTGGTGGAGCCAATAAATAATACAGGCTACAATGTCACAACTGACCGCTTCTACACTTCTGTGGAGTTGGCAGACATTCTCTATCAAGACTACAAACTTAACATTGATTGGGACACTCAAATCAAACAGAAAAAATGTACAGCAGGAACTTAAGACGACAGCAGGCAGAGAGCTGTATTCCTCCAAATTCGCATTCACAGACCTATCTTCTAGGAAGCCGCCAGTAACAATTGTCTCTTACATCACAAAGGAAAAACCAAAGAAAAATCGGTTGATGTTGTCTACACAACATCGTAACGCAGGAGTAGAAGTTGATACACCAAAAAAGAAAACACACACAAACCTGTACTATAATTCCACTAAGGGAGGAGTGGATGCCGTAGATAAAATGGTTACGACATACTCTACAAAAAGGGGTACGAGAAGATGGCCACTGTCAATGTTCTACAACCTACTTGATATAGCTACAGTTAACTCGTACACACTGTTCAAGATGAATGCGCCTAAATGGAATGAAGGGAAACCAAACGCCAGAAAACTGTATCTCCATGAATTAGGCCACGAACTTTTGAAACCATACGTAGAAGAGCGAGCCATGGATTTGAAAGGACTACAGTTGCCTATTATTTGCGCGATGGGAGAGATCATAGGAAAGAAACTAGAGGTAAAAAATTGCTGCAAATGAAGAACCAACTAGGAAAGCAAGGTGCTACTTATGCTTGAAGAATGCAAGTAACCAGAAAGCAAGAGACAACATCACAAAAACCAAGTTAACATGTGGAAGCTGTGGGCGCCATCTGTGTAAGACTCATTCAGAATCAACCATTTTGTGTGCAGGAGTTAAATGTCATCTGTAAGTGAAACTATACTCTCGAAGTGAAAAGTGTTTACCGAGAGTTTTCAATGTACAATAACATGTATTTTAGTAAGTGTTTTCATTTCTGTTTTTGAAACTTTCTCTCAATGACAAAGCTGTATTATTCAGTTAATAGATCAAAGAGTGCATAGAAACTTTAGACAGCCTTTGTATTCAATTACAAACCTTCTTATCCTGTTTACACAAACTTTCATTGACCAAGATTTGACCATTCTTGGTTGTTACATTCACCCTCTGAATGTTAAAAAATTAAGCTTTCAATTGTGTTGTCACTATTTCCTGTTAAACTAATATCTCAATGGAAACAGAATTACATAAAATAAATACATATTACAACAAATTACAAGATTTACAACTTATTGTAACACGGGCAAAATTTGCCCTTGGTTGGTGCTCCATGTAACCTAAAATACCTTGGTGTTTCTAGGGTTAACGCACACACCCATGCCCGAGGGAGGACTCCAACCTCCGCCTTGAGGCCATATGTGATATCGCATAAGGTGATCGAAAAACGGTGCCCTACGACTTCACTTTAGTTTTATAGCTATAAGCTATAAAAAGCGAAGCAAAGGTTGAAGTTTTTCTGTACTGGTAAGCAATCACTGGCTCCGAAATAAAATACACGATTGCAGGATATTGGCCCCATTTTGCGATTAAATTAATGGCTTAACGGCAAACAGAGCACAAGGTGTGGTTCTTTATTTCACGAAGCGAGGCACATAGCAGTGCCGCTGATGAAAATGCTATGTGACAGTTAGTGCTCACTAGACGTAAAGCATCTAGTTGATAAGCAGTTTAACGTACCGAAATCATGTTTTTGGCAAAACAATGTTTAAGTATATAATTCAGGCTCATAACATTTTTACCTGATGTATTTGAGACGCCATCATATTTGTAAATAGAACAATACACTTTTTTCAAACGAATTTCAGAGATCGTACAAAGAGGAATAAAATGATACAGTGAATCTCATGCTCACAGCGATTTATTTCACAAAAAGTGCGTGAAAAAAAAGCATTGGCTACAAAATTTGTAGGGAAACTAGTGTCCCTAAGCGTTTCGCTGATTGGTTTACTTAGATGAGATACACACGTTTTGTGATACCCTTTTCTCTAAATTAGTCAGACAACCATACGAACATGGAACGGCGCAACGTTGTACGAAAATCATGTAAACGTTATCTGTAACTTTTCGAATGTGACCTAATGTCCGTTGAAACAAATGATTCTAGTTTCTTTAGCGGGAGATCTTGTCTCCCTCACTCTCTTTTCTGACTTTGCTTCCGATGTAGACGCACGTTTTGATAGAAGGTGTGGCATTTTAATGTCTACATATTTTATGTTAATATATCACTTAAACTCTGAAGTATTCTTATTTAAAGTGAATTGCTGCGTAAGCCTTGACCGCCATTTTAGCAGCCTATTTGCAGATTTGCGTGATCAGTTACGGAAACCGTCTTCATTGTCTTGTCATGAGTTGCGAAGTCCGACTGCAATTTGTTGTACGACTTTTTGTTGCCGATATATGGTCTACCAACACTCCATTAATGACTAACCACGAAAACCAGCTACTTCGATTTTAATTAAAGCTTTTATTCTTTTCGTTTTCCTGATCAGTTAGTAAACATTTTTAACTCTGAAGCGGAACAGAAATATTACAGTATGAAATTCATGATGTCGGATAAGCACGTATGGAATTCATGGAATAAAATAAACATTTAATAAGCACATAAAAAATACATGTTGCTATTCGTTTCGTGGACTACGTTAGTACTTCACTGACTTGGAACCTCCGTATCTTTGAGGTAAGGACAGTCAGATTACGTTTACAGACCTTGCGGATGTCATCTGTCTCATATGCTAAATTCTCTGAAAACGGCAATACTTATTGGAACTAGAATGAAAAGGAAGTAAGATAATAAAGTATCTTGTCAATATTTAGCATATGAGACATACAGATCAGGCCCAGTTGGAAAGCATTTGGAGGAAGGAATAGGCAGTGGTTTCATGAAAGCAACCATCCAGCACACATCCGAAATGATTCAGGCAAATCGCAGAAAGCATAAATATGGACAACTAGCCGAAGATTCGAGCAGCTTCTCATTGTAAACAGGTAACCGCTGCCCCACCTCATCCCGAGAAATGAACAGCGATAAGAGGTGTCAGGACAGTTGCGGAACTAGAAACGAACATCAGTGTCGTAACTTATTCATTTTTAATTATCTCAGTCATTAGCTTGAATCGTTTGGACAAGTATTGAGTGACTAGCAATCTATCATCTGCTCTTTTTCACGCACTTCGAGAACCTCCGCCTGGACATTATGAAATGTGCACGCCTTACAAAGAAAGAGCATCAAAAGGAACTTAGAATGTCTTCGGTTACAATGGGAACACTATTATTGATCCATTACAGCAAAAGGCAACCTACTGATCCATGACTTATTGTCTGCACAAAAAATTATATCCCTTTGGCCTAGCAGTCCACCGCTGCACGAGTCGAATATTGAAACTCATAGCAAAATCTGAACGCTGACAACCTCTTGATGTTTGTTCCTGTCGTGATTACAAGCCTTGTGGTTGCACTGGCTGTAACACTGCTTCGAAGCACAACCTACTTCCAAGGAAAATTGCACGACAGACTGGTTATCAGGTTCCATGGTACACGAAACAGATTGTTCTACTAGAGAGTACCACGTCGTTTTTCTGTCTTAAAGACCTTAGACTGGAAAGAACGGAATCTACACCTATGCCTGATCATCCCGGTTCAGTTAAATCAACTATAATGAAACTACGCTGATTCTCTAAAAATAGAACATTTTCTGATCTTCTATCACTCAAGAAATTCACCATTAATCTTTCTGCAGCAAACATTTTTAATTACTTTGGCGTTTCCTTATTCACTTATTGCTCCTGGTGCAAATTACAGGTATATTTGTAGCAATTTCCGATTTTTAGTGGTAATCACTTTATGTAGTTTCTTAGAAGACCTCTTTCTCCGCACCCAGTGCAGTTCCTTGCCATGAATTTTCCCTGTAGAAGATAACTCAATAATACCTGGTACACTGTAGAGCTGCAACATAGTAACAGATCTACTAAGGAGACTGCCTACACTACGCTTATCCGTCCTCTTTAAGGATACTGCTGCGCGGTGTGGGGTCCTTACCAGATAAGACTGACAGAGTACATCGAAAAAGTTCAAAGAAGGGCAGCACGTTTTATATTATCGTGAAATATTGGAGAGAGTGTTACTGATATGATGTAGGATTTAGACTGGACATCATTTTTTTTTTAAAAAAAGGCGTTTTTCGTCACGACGGAATCTTCTCGCGAAATTTCAATCAACTTTTTCCTCCGAATGCGAAAATATTTTGTTGACACCCACCTACATAGGGAGAAACGATCACCATAATAAAATAAGGGAAATCAGAGGTCGTACGGAAATATATAGGTGTTCGTTCTTTGCGCGAGCTATACGAGATTGGAATAATAGAGAATTGTGAAGGTGGTTCGATGAACCCTCTGTCAGGCACTTAATTGCGATTTGCAGAGTATCCATGCAGATATAGATGTAGATTGTTAGTGTCAATATTCAGGTAAATTAATAATAGCTGATACATTGTTAGTTTCAATATTTATACTGATACTACTTACTGAATGGTTATCATTATACTTTTATGTAGTGACCTCACAGTCACATAGTTTTCTTGTAAGTTACCAGAGACATATCATTTTTTAGTGAGGAAAACGGTTTTTAAATAGCAGACTACGCCGGATAATACCTACTTCTCACACAGTATATTTGGCATCGTGCAAAATGAAGTACAGTTTATTGTGCGATGATTTAGATGGGACGCATGCCGCAGCTATTTCGCAGACCTTGAACTCGGCTTTGTGAGCTGGCACGCAGCAGTGTGTTCAACGTCGGTGATAAGCTGGGCCCCTATCCCCCTTAATCCCGGCAGGATTATCGCGGGCGACTGGCGGATGGATCTTTGTCGGTCTGACAAGGTGAAGTCGCGTTGACTGCTAACGGTACTGTAGCTGTGACGTCATCAGTACCTGCTGCATCATGAGATGTCTAGCGTAGCCTGTCGGTGGCCGCCGGCTGTCACCTGCCTCCTCATGAGTACACTGCACACTGTACTCATTTCTGTACGTTCCTAGCCACTGATCTACGCATTCCTTTCTAATCAACATGAGTTTCTCTGGAGACCAAACGAGTAAATGCAGTGGTTAGGGCAAGGGGAAGAGAGGCAACGCTAGCTATTACATTCTCACCATGCTAAGCAAAATTGTGGGGTTTGTTGATTGTTTGTTTGTAACGATTTCTACATCTAAAGATTCGGAATTCGATACTTGGTTGACACTAGAATTTTCACGGAGGTTGATGAGCATCGTCAGTTCTTTGACTTCCTCCAATGTGATCTGATAGCACAGCTTCCATTAATTTCTTGCCGAACGCCCCCTCTCACTCATATTCCTAACGTTCATCATCCCTTGTTGATGTTGCTCTACTTTTCTGATCTTGAATAATGTGCATAAAGATCATACCTCTGTTCTTTTTCGGTATGCTTGCACTTTCTTCACTGAACATTTATTCCTATGTGACATTTTGCACTGTAGATAGACATGTATCTATAGTTTTTATGGTAACTGCTTGTCATCGTCTGTGAACGGTTAACCTGGCGTTTCCTTACTATTTCCACAACCTCTGGATTGATATGCTACAACAAATAATTGGGTGATTAAACACTTTTTTTCATATTCACACGGTGTTTCGCACACGCCATTTGTAATGGAGCGACGGCCGTTAGTGAACTGAGTTATTTTTGCACGCAACTATGTTTTGTAAATTGACAATGTAGTTGACATTCATGTTTATGCTAATTCAGACAAACCTCTAGGTAATAAATTGAAAAAGATGTACACTGCATGTGAAACATTTAATCAGGTAAGTGTATTACTCGTGTGTCATACCTGCACAAGTTATGAAAGCATTTTAGCAGACTAAGAAGTGAGCAGTTCTATTTGGTGATTTATGGTTAATGTTACAATTTCAGCTAGTATCGTTTCACTTGGTCTGTTTTGTGTTTTTTGTTAAATAATCTTGTAATTGTAGTTAGGTGGTTGTAAGCATAAGGACTAGGCAGTAATCGTCACGATGTAACTATAGGCTGTGTTCCAAATGCTCCGGAACCTCTCATGTGCAGTGCTGCCATGGGAGACCATACACACTCTGAAATGCACTGCGAATTTTCGCGAGAGTACCAACTTTAATTACTCTTGAAATGAAAATTAAAACACCTGCAGCCGTTACTTTTACATTAAATTTATTTACGCAAGCAGTTTCCGTGTTCCATTGCACGATCTTAAGGTCCCCTGACCAATGAAAAATGGGAGGAATCCAATCTCGTGTGCAGTCATAACAGGAGCCAATATTCCACAACCGGTGTCCGCAGATCTCTGATTTACACGAAATTATCCCTTCGTTCAACGACTGACGACCGTGAGGTATGAGTACGAATATGTACATGCTGTATTGTCGACGGTACTTGTACCAAATTGTCACATCCACTCCACTTCTAAGTTCTGACATTAATTCTTTGTTGGGATCTGCGTCTTGTATTTTTATTTATAATACATTACATATTCCACGCATGATATTTAGAAATCAATGTAACTGAATCTAAAGAGTGATGGCTGGTTACCTTGAAGAGTTAAAGAAACCAACGATTGGGGAATTATCGACAGTACTCAAAACCTGCATATTGCTGAAGCAGGTTTATAACATATTAAGGAAAGGCAATTTCGGTTTCCAATACATATTAGAAATGTGTTATTGTAAAAAACATCTTTGACTTGCAACTGAGAAAGTGCTAAACGAACCACCGACCTTCAGAAATTCTTTCTACAAGTCGTAACGTTGTTCTATACAATCGTAAACTGATACCGTTTCTTACAAAATACGTGGGTGCAATTTTATTTGGTGTCCCCCTTACGGACGTTACTCAGAACTGGTGAAGCTTCGTAGACATGGCTGATGCAAGAGTGAACAGATATTGCAGTACATTACAACAGCCTTTGGAATACGGATGACGCAATCATACTCTGTTCCGTCATTTGAAATAAAACTGTATCTAATCGCATACATTCTTTGTAGTCACTGATGCACGTACAGCCAGATTGGTCCATTTCTAACCTGACATTATATTTTTGATAGAGTACTGTATTTACATATTAATTTCGTGTATGGAATATACACTCCTGGAAATGGAAAAAAGAACACATTGGCACCGGTGTGTCAGACCCACCATACTTGCTCCGGACACTGCGAGAGGGCTGTACAAGCAATGATCAAACGCACGGCACAGCGGACACACCAGGAACCGCGGTGTTGGCCGTCGAATGGCGCTAGTTGCGCAGCATTTGTGCACCGCCGCCGTCAGTGTCAGCCAGTTTGCCGTGGCATACGGAGCTCCATCGCAGTCTTTAACACTGGTAGCATGCCGCGACAGCGTGGACGTGAACCGTATGTGCAGTTGACGGACTTTGAGCGAGGGCGTATAGTGGGCATGCGGGAGGCCGGGTGGACGTACCGCCGAATTGCTCAACACGTGGGGCGTGAGGTCTCCACAGTACATCGATGTTGTCGCCAGTGGTCGGCGGAAGGTGCACGTGCCCGTCGACCTGGGACCGGACCGCAGCGACGCACGGATGCACGCCAAGACCGTAGGATCCTACGCAGTGCCGTAGGGGACCGCACCGCCACTTCCCAGCAAATTAGGGACACTGTTGCTCCTGGGGTATCGGCGAGGACCATTCGCAACCGTCTCCATGAAGCTGGGCTACGGTCCCGCACACCGTTAGGCCGTCTTCCGCTCACGCCCCAACATCGTGCAGCCCGCCTCCAGTGGTGTGGCGACAGGCGTGAATGGAGGGACGAATGGAGACGTGTCGTCTTCAGCGATGAGAGTCGCTTCTGCCTTGGTGCCAATGATGGTCGTATGCGTGTTTGGCGCCGTGCAGGTGAGCGCCACAATCAGGACTGCATACGACCGAGGCACACAGGGCCAACACCCGGCATCATGGTGTGGGGAGCGATCTCCTAGACTGGCCGTACACCACTGGTGATCGTCGAGGGGACACTGAATAGTGCACGGTACATCCGAACCGTCATCGAACCCATCGTTCTACCATTCCTAGACCGGCAAGGGAACTTGCTGTTCCAACAGGACAATGCACGTCCGCATGTATCCCGTGCCACCCAACGTGCTCTAGAAGGTGTAAGTCAACTACCCTGGCCAGCAAGATCTCCGGATCTGTCCCCCATTGAGCATGTTTGGGACTGGATGAAGCGTCGTCTTACGCGGTCTGCACGTCCAGCACGAACGCTGGTCCAACTGAGGCGCCAGGTGGAAATGGCATGGCAAGCCGTTCCACAGGACTACATCCAGCATCTCTATGATCGTCTCCATGGGAGAATAGCAGCCTGCATTGCTGCGAAAGGTGGATATACACTGTACTAGTGCCGACATTGTGCATGCTCTGTTGCCTGTGTCTATGTGCCTGTGGTTCTGTCAGTGTGATCATGTGATGTATCTGACCCCAGGAATGTGTCAATAAAGTTTCCCCTTCCTGGGACAATGAATTCACGGTGTTCTTATTTCAATTTCCAGGAGTGTATATTCTCTTTTATACGTGTCCAATGGATTTTTCCTGGTTCCAGTTCCTCCATGACGGCCTCAGGTCCACTCAGCCTGCTATCAAGTGAGTTCTGGCGGTATTTCTCATGGGTAGAAGGCGATCAGAAAGATGGCTCCGCTCTCCCCCCCCCCCCCCCCCCTCCTCGTGCCGAGGCGAAGAAAGGCTGCACTCCACCTGCAGCCAGGCCAATAGCCTGGGCACGGGTATGTGGCTTAGTCTTTAACTTTTTCGTCATGTCCACCACTTACGTTTATACATGTTGAAACGCATAACACCTGCTGTGTCGACGTTTGTCCGTAATCCACTGTGTCGGCGATATTCGTTCCACAGTGGTATCATTTTCACTTTTAGAACAAGTTAAAGCAATTAAAATTAGCAAAATAAACCGTTTAGAAGAGCAATGACAGAGCACTCTTGAGTCATTCTCCATAATAGTTTAATTAGGAAATGTTTTATACTGCACCACGAGGGACAGCACATAACGAAAATTAAATTAAAATTTGCAGATGATCTGCGGTATCCACTGTGGGAAGTTTATTACACAGCGCTGCCAGCTCTGGCACAAACAACGTTGCTAACTGGCTAGGCATCGAGTCTGATACTGGATGACAGATACAGGTATGTACTCCATGCTGCCTTCAGTTCTGTGCCGAAGTTCACAAGTGGTAGCGGCAGATGAGCGGTGAAGTGCAGTTTGTCGGCAAGAACAGATGTATTCAGCAGGTCAAAGGTCAGGGTAATTTGCTGTCTAGTGCACGAGTCGAACAGCCCCTCTACTGAGAGAGGTCAGGACAAAAGGGACATTATTTGGTCTTAAGTTATCTTGTTGAAAGATAACGATATGGGCATCATCAAGATAGGGGACAACAATCAGTCTTAAAAAGTCAGCAGAGTAACACCTGTTGTCCAAATTAGCTGTTGTGTGAACCAGAGGTAATTATTTTCTGCACGCAGTGATAGTCCATATCAGGTGAGTTTCCAGATCTGTATGATGATGATGAATCCAATCTCGTAACGTTCGTTCCCACTGTTGCCGGAGCTCTTGAAGCACCTGCTACTAAATTGCTATCCCGTCTAGTGGAGAACATCGAAAACATCCAGAAGCTTATCAACAGACGTTCTTTCCACGTACCATTTGTGACTAGAACTGGAGAGGGAGGAGTGACAGTGGTATACAGAATACCCTCTACCATATACATAATGTGGCTCGTGAAGGGTAGATGTAGAGGTAGATGTATTCTTCGGAAAAAACTGATCATCATTAAGGAACCATGATTTTAGTGCCAGACCATGGAACTCTTAGATAAGAATCTGCACAATGGCACCGTTTTACAGTGTTAACAGTCTTCCACAGGGTTAAAAAACACCTTTTTATTCCCTGCAGAATACTATTGTTAAGACATTTAGTCATGTACTACACAGTTATGTATCATCCATTAACAAGTGGTTTGAAATATAAGAATAGTATACGATTCAGAATCCAATTAGAGCCTCTCAGAAAGAGTCATCTTGTACACTCCGTTCACTCAGTCGCAAATCGAGGCAGCAGCAGGATGTGTAACAAGGAAATGATCGGACTATAATACCACTGTAAGAGGTCCATAACTAAGGAATTTTTTGCTAGCGCACTCGAGCAGATGTAATTTCGATGGACTGCTCACGCGCTGCCTGCGATATGTAAGCTATAAGGGAATCTCAGACCAAAGAGCAGTGTTGGCTGCAGTAGGAACTGTGTGGCAGTAGGAGTAAGTAGTTGCTAGCAGTCTCGTGTATCCAGTTGGCTGGGCCGGTCGTGGGGAGCGATGGCGGTGCCTGAGCGATGTAGTATAAGGTAAAAGCAGCCTCGGGCATATGTACTATTGTTATATCAAGTCCCATGTAAACGTTTTTTAAATATCTTAATAATAATCTTTCGTATAAAAATTAACTTTTGGCAATAATTCATCTCAATTTAAAGAATTTACTAATTTCTCCAATACATGGTCATCCCGTTTATTGTAAAGATAAATCAGCTGTTTCTTTTTATACATGACAAATCTATCGGCCAGCATTGAACTGGGCTGTGCCAGAAAAGTTTCTTATAGGAGCAGATACATATGCGTTATCCGGCGACCTTATTGAGGTAAGAATTTTCAATTTATTCAGTATGATCTTTCAGGGCCATGATGCAGCACTGCTGACTTCCAAAATTTACTAGTTTAAATTCATAGTCAATTATTGAAAGGTTATAAGTGAGCCACAATTTTATTGAGAAATTAGTCACATTTTTATTATTGGTAGGTTACGGAATTTATCTGTTGGTACGTTATACTGAATGTGAATGATAATTATATTTTTTACTGTTGGGAGGTTACACTACACAACTATAATTTGTTGCCTACACCATATTCCAGAGCCTTTGCCGGCTGGTGTGGCCGAGCAGTTCTAGGCGCTTCAGTCTGGAACCGCAATACCGCTACGGTCGCAGGTTCGAATCCTGCCTCGGGCATGGATGTGTGTGATGTCCTTAGGTTAGTTAGGTTTAACTAGTTCTAGTTCTAGGAGACTGATGATCTCAGATGGAAAGAAATTGAACACCTTTGGCAAGATAGGAACAATATTTCCATTAGAAACCATTATACTGTACTCAACAACTTCTGTTTCGCCGCTCTCACCCTGACAGCGACAACTGGTTATTATGTGTTCCTGACGAACTTGTTAACAAATTAATTTGGTATAATCATTTAAGTTACGCACATTATGGAGCCAGAAAATGGTTTCTTATACTGAGACAGAACTGTTATTTTGCCAACATGGAGAAACGTATTCGACGAGTTTTAGCGTCATGTAAAATCTGCCAAAAAGCTAAATCAGACACGACTTCACATATTCCTCCGTTACATCCCATTGTACCGATTAAACCGAGACATATGGCCGCTGTAGACATTTTTGGTCCGATTTCCAGAACTAATAGAGGTTTTTGTTACATCTTTGTCGCTGTTGAACTCACTTTGAAATTTGTTACATTCACTCCATTACGCAAAGCTACAGCTAAAACTATTTCGAATGCATTTGTAAAACATTTTTTATTCCATGTAGGACTTGTATTGAAATTAATTTCTGACAATGGACCACAATTTCGATCTGTAATATGGAAACGTATGTTACGAGCTAGAAACATTTCTCCGATCTATATATCCAGGTATCACGCTTCTTCGAACCCTTCTGTACGACTGATGAAAGAAATTGGGAAACTATGTAGAATATACTGCCATAAAAGACATATTGATTGGGATACACACCTACTCTCATTCCAGGATCTAATTCATACCAAATGAGTCTGCTATGCTATCTCTGACTGTTATATCGAAAAATGTTGAACCACCCAACAAAATTAAAGAATTAGTATCTTTGGCTACATCTCGTCGACTACGCCACCATGATATAATTGACATTGCGCTCAACAACATGAAACGTGCCCTCAGAGCGCCGGAGAAGACACCAAAAACAGGTTTGTACACGCCGTGACTTTCACATTGGACAGAAGATATTAATACGCAAACATTATTTATCCAACAGAGGAAAGAGTAGATGCAGTAAATTTGAGCTTCTATACGCAGGTCCATATAGAGTTCGCAGCATTCCTCACCCCAATGTAGTACACGTCGAAACTTTGAGAACCAGAAAAAGCAAGGGCAATCACCATATTTCCAATATTAAACCCTTTATTCAATGAACATACTTTATGATTTATCACACTGTAATGCCATTTCCAGATATTTATATGACTATATGGGAGCCTTTATATTTTATGAAGTAACAGCTTTTTCATGAGATGAGAAAAGATTTTATTTTCCAAGCACAGATCAAAAACTAACAAGAATAAACAACTCGTACCCAAGCCGACTACGGCAAAGATAATATCTGTCAGCTGCAGCTTTCACCCGCTGTTTTTGGCGCAGTGGATAAATGACGTCGCCACATCAGCCCCCCTCCTTTTGAAACCGGGTGCACCAGGTATGTGGGGAAACTCGCACTTGATTTTTCTACCAGCTCTCGTGAAAACATCTGGTGCAGGCAATGGCTGCTCCTGTTCTGCACTTGCTGCTTCGTTGTCCTCTTCTGAAACAGAGGGCTCGGCGAGACTCTCTGCTGTTTCTTTGGCCTCCACGTTTGAGGGTGATTTTGCGGACCGAGGAAGGAGTGTACCCTCTTCGGTGTAAGCAGGTTTAAGCCGCTCAATTGAGACTGTCTCTTCTTTACCATCCTTATCGATTTTGAAGCTGTGGCTTCCTCTTGTGATTACCCTGTATGGTCCAGAGTAAGGCGAAACAAGCGGCGGGCGCACCGTATCATCCCTAAGCCACACGTGGGACGTTGCTTGCAGGTCTTTATGTACAAACACTCTCCGGTCTCCATGTCTGACAGGGTTAGTGGGTTTGATGTTTCTCATTCTAACGCTGAGTTGCCCCGCGAATTGCGTGCATAGCTCAGGGGCGAACGGCTGTGTAGATGCTGGAACGATAAATTCTCCAGGAACCCTTAATTGCTCGCCATAAACCAATTCTGCGGAAGAGCATTGTAAGTCCTCCTTCACGGCCGTTCTCAATCCGAGTAGGACCAGCGGTAGTGCTTCAGGCCATGAAGTGGAACTACACACTAATGCAGCTTTGAGCGTGCGGTGTAGTCGTTCCACCATTCCATTACTAGATGGATGATAGCTTGTGGTGCGTAGGTGGTTGCACCCGCACAGTAGTAAAAGTTCATTGAAAAGTTGGCTTTCAAACTGCCTTCCGCGATCTGTTGTTATGTTTTGCGGAAAGCCAAACCTGGAGAACCATGAATGCAACAGTGCTTTTGCAACCGACTCCGCAGAAATGTCTTGTATTACAACTACTTCTGGCCACCTGGTAAAACGATCAATGATTGTGAGCAAATAGCGTTGTTCTGAAGAGCATGATAGCGGGCCCACAATGTCCACATGTATATGTGAAAATCTTGCAGATGGCGTCGGGAAGTCAGCAATAGGTGCAAAGACATGTCTGCTGATTTTATTACGCTGGCATGCTAGGCATGCACGCGCCCATGCACGACAATCTTTTTGTATTCCAGGCCACACTACTTTGGAGGAAACTAACTTGGCTGTAGCTCGTACTCCTGGATGTGATAGGTTATGTAGTGCACTATAAATCTCGCGACGATATTGTTCTGGTGTGTAAGGTCGCTCCTTTCCTTTTGCTACATCACACCAAATTCCGTCTGGAACATTTGGACAGACACACGTCTGAGCTGCAGCGCAGTTCTCTGTACCTCTATTAGACGGCGCAAGAAAGGATCTTCTCGTTGTTTAGACGCTAACTCGGTCCAACGAATTGAATTTAAACTGGCACAATTCCTAGATAGGCAATCTGCGACCAGGTTGTCTTTTCCTGAAATGTGACGCACGTCATTTGTGAACTGTGCAATGTACTCGACTTGCCTGCACTGACGTGGTGAATTGAGCTCTGTGTCTCGTTGAAATATAGCTACTAACGGCTTGTGATCGGTAGAAATTGCAAAGTGCCTCCCTTCGACAGACGTGCGAAAATGATTTATGGCTATGTAAATAGCAAGCAACTCATGGTCAATAGCACTCCATTTTTGCTGCTGTCGAGTCAGGTTTTTAGAGAAAAATGCGAGCGGCTGCCATCTGCCATCAACTTCTTGCTGTAGCGCTGCATCCACTGCTGTTCGGCTCGCATCAACCATGAGCGCTAAAGGAGCGCTCAATCTTGGATGTCCCAGTAGTGTTGCCCGAGAAAGACATTTCTTTAAGTCACGGAAAGCTGCTTCAGCATCTGGACTCCATGGAATTTTACGATTTCCTGTTGTATTTTTACCTGCAAGTAACGTTGTGAGTGACTCTTGGGCGGCAGCTAATTTACGTAAGTGACGTCTGTAATAGTTGAGCGTGGCTAAAAATCTCCGAAGTCCTTTGTAAGTTGTGGGAAGGGGCATCTGTTGTACTTCTTCAATCCGCTCAGGCAAAGGTGACAGGCCTGCTGCTGAAACCAAATATCCCAGGAACTTCACCTCGCGTTTTCCAAACGTGCACTTTGTTTCGTTAATAATTATGCCATACTCTGTCAGACGGCGGAAAAGCTGCCGCAGATATTCGACATGCTGATATACAGAACCAGAGAATACTAAAATGTCGTCCATATAACAAAACACGAATGGTAATTCTCGAAGCACCTCATGCATGAATCTTTGCCATGTTTGGGCAGCGTTTCTGAGGCCAAATGGCATAAAATTGTACTCAAACAAACCGAATGGTATGATAACTGCTGTTTTTTTTAATGTCAGATGGAGCCATGGGAATCTGGGAAAACGCTTTGGCGCAATCAATTACACTAAATATTTTGGCATTCCTAATCGTACTGTTAAAATCAGTCACATTGGGTACTGGGTAGCGGTCGGGAATTGTGCGGGCATTGAGCGCCCTGTAGTCTCCACATACTCTCCATGAATTGTCTTTTTTACGGACCATGTGAATTGGAGATGTCCATGAACTATCAGACCTACTTACAATACCTGTTTTTAGAAGTCTGTCGAACTCAGCTCGCGCCGCGAGCAGCTTCTCTGGAGGCAGACGCCGCGGGCGGAAGCCAACGGGTTGACCTTGTGTCGTGCTGATGTGGTGTTGAGTATTGTGTCTGCATTTCCTGGTTGCGTTGACGGGTTCGGTAAGTGCTGGAAAGTCTTGAAGCAGTTTTCGAAAAATTGATTCCTCCGACAGTGCTCTGATATTGCCTACAGTATACGAATCGTTATGACTGGCGGGTGTCTTCTTGCGTGACGCACACGTGTGCGCCCCGCTTAGTTGCGGGTACGAAATCGTATCACAATATCCCGACGCGGATGACGCGGTAGAGGAGCCGGAAATCTTCGTGCGGAAAGACACGGGCACATCGCACTGCACTTGAACCGACGCGGAAGACGCAGTAGGCAATATCCCTTCTGTGGGAACTGTCACCAAACGACGGTTAACAAGGTCGGGCATAAGTCGGTAGTTCCGTAAAAAGTCCGCTCCAATTATAGGACTCGGCACATCAGCAACCACACAAGTCCATTTTGGATGGAAGTTGGAATTCAGATGTAGTGCCAACTGTTTCTCACCATAGGTAGATATTCTGGAATTGTTTGCCGCAGTCAGCACATGTTGCGTTGTTGTCGTGAGTATATCACCTCTCTTTCTTGGATAAACACTGACTTCTGAACCTGTGTCAATCAGAAACTTCTCACCTGAAGAGAGGTCCAACACGAACAATCGTTGTGATTGGTTGACTGCAGATACCGTGGCGTTTTCACCTCTTTGAATCACGCTATGACTCGGGCGCCTATGTTGTTGTTGACGAACGTTAGCGCCCTTTAACGCCCGCCTTTTAAGTTTGGGTAGCTGCAAGGCTGAATACATTGACGGGCAGTGTTACCGAAGCGTCTGTGGTACCAGCACCATTGATCTGTCAAATCCTGTTGGATAGCATTTCTTCGTCTTTTCCAACTGCGACTTCGTAGTCGCTGGTGGTGTGAAGTTACTTGCACGTTGAGTTTTGCCACTTGTGCTGCCAGTTGCTGTATGGTGGGTTCAGTCGATGAGCACTGCTGTTGGGAAGTACTATTGCATGTTCCTGGCTCACTGACGTCAGATTCCATCACACTACACGTTCTTGAGCCTCTATACTGGCTGTAGTTGAATTCGGAACACGCAGAAACTTCGGTTAAGGTGTTTGCGATGCTGTCTGCCTTCTTTGCTAAGACATGCAGTGGTAAGTCTGTTTCTGCTGCAATGACGGCACGGATGTTGGCAGGAAGTTTACGAAGCCATATTAGGTAGGATTTCCGGGCCGGCTAATGTACGTAAGGCTTTGAGTACTTGTGACGGAGTCTTGTCGCCCAAATCTTCGTATGCGAAAATTTTTTGTAGTCGCACATCTGGTGACAACGTATAATGCTGTATGAGAGCTTCCTTTAGCACAAAGTAATTCTGTTGCGACAAGGTTTCTTCTACTTGCTCTATCACTTCTAAATTTAGATGTGAAACCACTATATTAAATTTGTCAATGCTGTTAGACACCCCCCGCTGCCGAAATATGCATTCAGCCTGCGTAAACCAAAGCTGGGGGCGCGTCGGCCAGAACGCGGAAAGCTTAACATTTCCGTGTCGCGCGTAGGTACTTCCATCTTTTGCGTTAACATCTGTCGTTCCGTTTTGTGGCGAATCAAAGGGCGTGGACCGCGATCCTTGGTCGAACAGACTGTAGTCGTCAATCTTGATTCCACTGCCCCATGCTTTTGTCTCTGAATTCATTATTCTCGTCGGTGTATATATTTTCTTTATGCTTCTGCTACGATCTTTCGGGGTCACCACTATGGGAGCCTTTATATTTTATGAAGTAACAGCTTTTTCGTGAGATGAGAAAACATTTAATTTTCCAAGCACAGATCAAAAACTAACAAGAATAAACAACTCGTAACCAAGCCGACTACGGCAAAGATAAATATCTATCAGCTGCAGCTTTCACCCGCTGTTTTTGGCGCAGTGGATAAATGACGTCGCCACAACTACTTACTGATGATGATTATATTTCATCTTGGCAAGTGCCCGGCAAGTTAAGGTTAGCAGTTCGCTTTTCTTGTCGTTATATATCAGACCGTGCACATTTTCCCTTTTTATGTATATATGATGATTTTCCTATCGAAAGTAGAATTTTTCTCTGTATGAACTATGAAATCTTTAAGATATAACAAACACCAGTTGACTTTAACATTTTTGCCTTATGGTATCTCAATATATTCACTATTCTACATTTTTGGTACTACATTATGATATCGTGTGTACACTTTTGCACTTGAAAACTGTCTATGTTTTTGACCTAATACGTTTTCTGTGATTCTATGCTGTATGCTTAGTTATATCACTAGAAACAAGTTTTCATTTAATGGGTATATGATTTAAACGCAAAATATTAATCCTTATTCATCATTTTCAGAAAGCAATACCGTGTAAAAGATATAAATTAAACAGCCACAGTGGTTTACTATGAAATGGAAATTTCACCATCGGAATGAACGAAAGAAAGTGCAATACCTTGTCATGAAGAGTAAATGGACCAGAATTAACAAGCATTAACAAGAATATACTATACACATCTTATGATAGCAGTCTTGACTAATTATTTTTCTTTCAGAATACGAGGCGATTATTGCAGGCTGTCAGACAGAACTACACATGTTAATTTTAGTGATGAAATATGCTAGAAGTAAGAAACTCTGTAATATACGAAATAATGAATGATAATGAATAGTTGTATGAGGAGAATGGTAATATGAATATGAATAATGAAATGTCTATTTTTTGCAGATGATAATAAACGATGATGAATAGTTATATGAAGAATATGGTAATATGAATAATGAAGTTTTCCTTTGCAGATGATGACAGTGATGAAGTTTAAATATTTTCTATTAGTTAAGAAATGCTATGTAGTTATTTAAGTATTTGTTGCAGTTCCTTTTGACAGTATGTCTTATGTCGCATAGTATAATGACTGAATGTTTAGGGAAAGACAGCTAGAGTACATACATATTAAGTACACGTTTTATTACTTGTTAATTTGAAGTTTACTACTTTTAAGTATAATATACATTTTTTTCTTTCAGATCAATAATCCTTTTTGTATTTTTTTCAGGAGAAGCTTTTCATGATATTAGTATGCTATAAGCACTTAGTTATGAAACCTGTTCTTATATTTGCATTTTTTACCCAGCTGTGTGTAGCATTCATGATTGTGATCACATATGCT
This sequence comes from Schistocerca americana, assembly GCF_021461395.2. Lineage (NCBI taxonomy): Eukaryota > Metazoa > Arthropoda > Insecta > Orthoptera > Acrididae > Schistocerca > Schistocerca americana. Next base: position 409,900,986 of record NC_060120.1, read on the forward strand.
CTACTTGTTTCATAACCTTGCTACAGCTGACTCATGCCGAATGACGTTATTAATCCTTATTTCCAGCAATAAGTCAAAAGCAAATATTTTCATGCCCCAGCAATTAATTATCGATCCCAACGCAATGCATTGCTAGCACAAAAAAATAAAAATAAAAATTATTACCAGTCCCAGCTATAACCAGTATACAACTAATTAATGCTACCAGTATAAGATATATTTCTGGTCTTAAATATAATGCAAATTTCTCTAATGTATTGATTCCATTATGTCTATGTATTGTTGGACTAAACACCTTGAATACTAGTTCCAATGTCTTACATTTTAAACATGTCTTATGTCACTTGCATAATGTAATATATAAACACTAGCAGCTTGATGCTACACCCAATAACTCCCGTTTTGAATGATGACTTCTGAGTAATACTGAATGATGTTTTATAATACTGCATTAATGCTATGCCAATAATTACTGTAATGAGCTGACTTATGAATGATGTTTTTTAACACTGCATAAATACTATGCCAATAATTACTGTAATGAGATGACTTATGAATAAAGTTTTGTAGTACTACATAAATGTTTAGTAACTGGCCAATGAGTACCAATAATTACTGCAATGACGTGACTTCTTAATTATGTTTTGTTATACTCCATAAATGCTATGCCAATGTTTACTGTAATGAGATTACTTATGCATAAATGTTATGCCAATAATTACTGTAGCCGGCCGCGATGACCGAGCGGTTCTAGGCGCTTCAGTCCGGAACCGCGCGACTACTACGGTCGCAGGTTCGAATCCTGCCTCGGGCATGGATGTGTGTGATGTCCTTAGGCTAGTTAGGTTTAAGTAGTTCTAAGTTCTAGGAGACTGATGACCTCAGATGTTAAGTCCCATAGTGCTCAGAGGCATTTGAACCATTTTGAAACCAGAGCCTTTTACAAGTCCCATGTTAGTAACATTGCACTGATTTATAGATATACTATGAAAAAGTGGTACACAGAGAAACTGCTTGAGATTTGTCACTGAAGCTGTTGGACTTTAATATAAACACTACACATAAGAGGGAGATGATGCCATTTGTGTTTACTTTAATACAGGGCAGATAAAACATTTCAAGCTGTACATCAAGTTACATATTGCATGGATTGAGCAAATGATGTAAACACCAACTGTCAAATGAGAATGCGCTACAGTATACGAGGGGGCGTGACACCACAACACGAAAACTTTCGTCCTCTTGTGGAAAAACAAGAGAAACTAAAAATTTCCATGCGAGTTCGGATTTCTCTCATTCTATTAAAATGTCCATTTCTCCGTATGTTTTAGGACATGACTAAATATTTTCGCGTTGTTTTTCTGAGTATCCTCCCATGACACACTCTCCCCATACGTAGAGGTGCCATTTATACATGAGCAGGCTGTTTATCATAATACACGAGTACGATTACAGATCTCCGACCATGAACGAAGAATTCATTAGCTCTGATGCGAAAGTAAACATTGTTATTTCTACATCAAAATTTGACCGAGAATGGCGCCAGTCGGGAATGGTACAGGAGCTGGGGTTAAATTCTAGAGGTACCAGAAGTTCCGTCTTCGGAACAAATTGTAAGTTATAGGTTTCTTTATGAACTAACTTCTTTTCCCCTGCCATCATGACTCTCTTAGTAAAACAGAGACTACATAGCAATAGTAAATGCATTACCTACTTTTTAGATACATCAGTGTTACCCTCGTTTCTATTTTTAACAAATAGAATTATATCTGTTTTCATAAGTAGAGAAATCAGTGGCTGGTTGGCGATGTTCCATGAGTAATAAAGTAGAAGTGGTTTGGTTTTTACTTCTGGATATGAAAAGGAATTCTGTAGCACATGTTTTGAAAGGTAAAACTCAGTCGGAAACACGGATCTGTGACGCAAAATTTGACACAGCATACGTTTTGTGACGATTGCTCTGCCCAGAGGCATTTTTCCAGTCAGTCAATGATTCCAGTATATGAGACACACGTATGAGTGACAGTGGAACCCAATGCATGCGCCACTCCCATAACCGTTTAATTTTTAACTTTTGCGATGTGTGTGTTTTAGTAATCCTCACATGGTTTTAATATTACTATATCAGCACTAATTACACCTGAGTCATAAACACTATCCTATTAGATTTATTAGATTTGGTTTTGTTCAGCATTATCCGTCATTCTCTATGTATAGGCGTTCGTTTAGCCTTTTTCTCATCACTCTCCCCACAGTGTGTACTTCAGGTTTGTGGCGCTACGGTAGCGAATCTCATATGGCTGAGAATTGTGTATGTAGTTTTAGTGTTTTGTTTTTTCACAAAATGGCGCTCTACACAGTCAGGGGCAGGGCAGGGTCGAGATGGCTTTCTTTCCAATGGAATGGTACTGTCGTATCGTGACAGATTCCAGGAGAAACACTGAGAATATTACACTACACTTCCTCGACAGCAAAATGCTTAAAATGCACATAACGCCCTTTGTTATGCGGATGAGAAACCAGCCCGGGAATGACATATGTGGATGTCAGAAAGCACTCAAAACATTGCTCTCAGGCTAATCTGCGTACCAGACAAAGAGCTGCAAATCCCGTGTGAGTGAACAATGGATTTATTTCTAAAGTAACTATTTTTCTAATGCCACTCACGATTTTCTTTTCAAATACTGTATGCGTTTCGACGATAGACACACCACATATGAATGTCCACTAGTAGTGACCAGATACTATTGAGCAGACAGTTTATGCACAACGTACATCACACAGAATACTATGCACAACTAACAGGGCAGCACTTTTGTGCATGCCCACAGCCCAAGTGGCAGGAGGCATATGCTGTACCTAGCCAAAAACCGATATCAAAATCGTTGTGTCGACCATTCCATTCTCAAATAGCACATGGAAAAATGTATAATGAGTATATTAAACACCTAAATCTTACCATGCTTTTTGAAGTAGCTCTGCATTGTGTGCTGTTACCTTGTGGGATAATGCTATTGTACAAAGTAATGCTTGGCTGTGGATGTGGTACTAAGCAATGTACAGTTATTACTAACTTAATTTACTAGACAATATACTATTGACGGGAGGATGTACCCGTAATGGAAGCAAATACATTTATGTTGAGCATCTGATTGTATCTGATACCTCACTTCCGGTGCTGGCCAGTGGATTCAATAAAATTATAATTTTATTACAGTTGAAACTGTCTGTGTTTGTGCATAAAAAATGAGGTGAGACTGATGGCATGCGACCATCATTTGTAATATTTAAGCTTGTACGGCAACTGCTGTAGATCAAGCTGTGTTTAAACAAACTGCAGATATTTTACCCGTCCTCTGTGCAAGCGTGCTGTGGTAATAAAATGAGACTTGCAGAACAGCACAGTGCGACTGTCAGGAGCTGCTCCCTCCATACAATGAACGAGTCAGGACGCTGCCCAAAGCTGACAGCATGATAGCTCATGAACAGTAGCTGTTTGTGCATGTTTTACACACTCCATACGCTCAATATATGATCTAGCAGCACTCCAAACGTGAAGTGAGCCCCGAGCCTTAACGACTAATCGGAAAATTGAATTTTTAGAAACATTTTCTGAGTGAGAGAAACTCTATGATATTCTGTGTTTCTCTATGGCATGTGGGATACTGCCATTATATGTGGAGGCAAAAAATGCACCCCCTAGCATCGTACGTTGGGTGGGGTGAGGAGATAAGACAGGCCTGGCACTGACACGCAAATGCATGGTGCCGCAAGGAGCGATCAGGAGCACTGCGAAGGGTGGTCTGGCCGTCACCTCCATATGTGTGGTGTGAATGGTGAGCCGCATACTTCATGCCGTTATTCAGGTGCGATGCCGGCGTGCAAGGACTGCACAGGCTCAAAGAGGGTAGGTAACACCTTGGTTGTATGCAAGAGTGGCGATGAGCAGAATTACATGGCACACGCCGCAATAGGCCCCTCAGCAACGCGTTTCTTGCATATATGCTCATGCATGGGCGTGGCATATTTTTTGAGAGTGCATTTAGTGATTGGAAACTTTAAATAAAGCATCTGTATAACTCTACTAGTGCTGATAATATTGTCTGGTGTGCGCATGGGCGGTCTGTGAGTTTCTTACAGTGGCTAAGTTTTTGATGTGCATAAAAAGGTTCTATTTATGTTTAAATAACGCAATGATACGTCATTAATTCTTTTTAACAAGTAAACTATCTTGTTGCTTGTCTTCAATAATAATGGCTGCATTCCAAGTCTGATCTATGCACCACACTTTGCTCAAGACAAAACAGACAGAAAAGCAAAAAAGGCGGCTAGGAGTCCCTTGGTCACGTAGTCAATGTTCCCAGTAGTGGCAGCAGAGTCACCAGAGCTGCATCGTGCTCCTGTGTGATCTCGACGCCTGCTGCATCGCATCTGAGATGCCGCCAGCCAGTGGTCACCAGCAGCAACATAACTAAAGTCCCCCCCCCCACCCCCCCACGCATTCATGACGATAGTAAGCTTACAGAGGGTGTAACCATAGTACGACTTGTCGCTATTGCCTATGAGCTAGCATGCATGAGGGATGAAGACATGCGTACTGGATCTCGTAGATACACAGTCTTAAACGCACTCTTTCTTCACCTCTTAACCGTTGAGGATTTTTCCAGAAATAAGACGTCATTGGCAGTCAATCGCACTGACGCTGTTTTCCGTAGCAAGGCATAAACAGTAACCATTTTTACGTCGGCTGTAATTTTGTTGACAGACCGATCGTGAACCACACAGTGTAAGTAATCGATTCTCCTGCCCACATGAAGAGGATGTTCACACAATTTTTAGTCACGGTAGGGTCTATAGCACTTGATGCACACGCTATTACAACTAGCACAACCACATCATTTTTTAATGCGCATATGCACAAAGATTTTTTTCGGCTGTAATAGGATTTTGTATTTTCTCAAAATGCTTCCCAGAGTTCCTATCATTGTCACATGGTCCCCTCAAATAAAAGAAATGGTACTTTCACAACAACGTCGTGTTTCACAGAGACGAACTCCGACATCCATCTCGCTACTTCAGAACGGCGCCATGCAAAAGAGAAATGTAGATGAACGTACATAGGAGACTTCCTAGGAATTTGAGAGGATAGTGAATAAGAACATACGAAGCAATGGATAATTGTAATTACGGCAGATGTCGCACCAATAACAGAAGTATAAAGGGCTTTCAAAAAGTTTTGCACAGTCGTCAATAATTTTTTGTGAACATACTTGGAACATTTAGCTATAAGTTGCTACATGAAAGTATTTTCTTTTATTTAGAGGTGAGCAATAATGGACCGTGAAGTAGATGCCAGGTTGCGACAACGGTCGGTGATGGAGTTCAAGACCAGCGATGACTCTGCCACATCGATTCACGGGAAGTTGCTCCCTGTTTATGGAGACGACACAGTGGATCGCAGCAGTATCCAGCGGTGGTCGCAGAGGTTTAAAGAAGGTGATTTCTCTCTACTGGACAATCCACGTTCCGCTAGACCATCGACGGCTGTGAGAGATGTGAATAAGGAGACCATTGATCAGATCATTCAAAATCACAGATGTGTGTCGACACGACAGCTTGCTGAAATGACTCGTTTGTCATTGGATAGTATGGTATCACTGGTACAGTCACTAGGGTGCAGAAAAATCTGTGCACGTTGGGTGCCTAGATTATTGACAAGAGAAATGAAAGCGATGAGGAATAATGTGAGTGAGGGACTCATGAAGACCTTTACTGAAGAGTGGAAACAGTGTTTCGACGGCGTCATTACCTAGGATGAAACATGGTTGTTTTTCTCCGAACCTGCGACCAAAACCCAGTCCATGGAGTGGCGTCATCCGGGTTCCCCTCGGAAGAAGAAAACAAGACTTTCACGAACAGGAGGTCGAAAGGTGATGTCCTCCTTCTTCTGGGATCAGTGTGCTGTCATTTTCGTTGACTTTTTGGAACCTGGTTCCATAATTAAATGGGACCGATACTGTTTGTCATTGCAAAAGCTGCACCGTGCAATCAAGACCCACAGACCACAGCTTCAGGGTCAGCTAATCAGACTACATCATTACAATTCCAAACCCCATACAGCCCTTATGACGCAAGTGAAAATCAGGATAATGGGTTGGAATATTGTTTCTCATCCTCCCTACAGTCCGGACTTGGCTCCGTCTGATTTTTACCTCTTTGGTCGTCTGAAGGCCCACGTGCGCGGTAAAACATTTGATAGTGATCAAGCAATGGTGTAAAAGTCAATCCCTAAGAATTTTACCAAAGTGCATTTACATCATGGAAAGAACGTTGGGCCAGATGCGTGACAGCTGATGGAGGCTACATTGAGTGGGCTCAATACACAGCTAAATGTTCCAAGTACGTTCACAAAAAATTTCATTCTGCTCCTACAAAAAATAAAAAATATAGGGAGGGCTGTGCAATACTTTTTGAACGCCCTTTGTGTGTTTCAAGTCTGACATACGTGAAACTATATATCGATGAAGACAAATTCCGATTACTCCCACAGTAGAATGCGTTCCCTTGTTTACGTTTCACTACGACAGCGATCAGAGATACAGTCTTGGTCATTCTACAGAGTGGTTTCAAATTAGTTTAATTCGATATCGTTTACTCGAAATGTATTAACAGAGACGTTAAAACTCATAGAACATGTACAGGATACATTTTTGACGATTATCAAATTGTGATCCAACAGTTACAGAAATAAAAGCAAATCACATTTTAGGTCAGGAAGACGAAATGTGTTGTATATCTAGAAGACAATTTTTCAGCACGCAGATTAACAGTTCTTCAAAGTTATGATGAAATACACCCTGCTGCTAAAACTTGATTTATACTGTGCTTAGTATAGTATTCGCATGATACTGGATTTCGACTAGAGCAGAACATGTCTCATCCCATAAGGAAGCCGCATGTACACGAACTCGTCCTTCTTTAGTTACCTGATAGTACAGTGTGTGCTCTGCATTATGCATATGTTATATGATCAAAAGTATCTAGGCATCTCCTAGTGGACATTAATATTGGGTGTGTCTTACAGCCGAAACAAAGACAGTATCAAAAAATGAAAATAGCGACGGACAAGACTGAGACGTGCTTCCAGGATTTGCAACTGTTTCGGAGTTTAGCCTGATAGTTTTCCGGCCACACACATGTGGAATCCCTGGACAGATTTTTCATTTATAGAGTAATTGGAATTTCACGGATAAACGACAAAGTAGTTCTCACGAAACACTGCTCGGTAATTTTACGGGACATATGGTCGCGGTAGGCTGAGCGATAAATTTATCTCTACCAATATATATCTCACGTAGACGCTATAGGAATAAGATGATAGAGATTAGAGTTTGTGAACACAATCACTATTTCACTGCTCAGTATATGTGTAGGGTACGAAAACCTCTAAAATCTGTGGTCAGCATCCTCGGACATGAAATGGAACTCATTCCTGCAAAAGAATCGTTCCCTTCCTACAACAGTTTCAGTTCAGATGATGAACTCATCCACTTCTGCATGAGGAATTGAATTAGGCATAATGCAGTATAAGTATTAGGTAACAGTTCGAAAGCAAACATACCGAAACATCCATTTATCATTTAAGCAAATTTGTTTGTACTAACATTTAAACGTTACGTGTTTACAATATTCCAAATCCAAAACGAACTCAGCATACTGTATGTACAGAACCGCACTGGTGCGTTACAACAGAGGCTAGATATCAACGTTGTTACAGACATTGTACTTACGAAGCATGTTCTGGTACACACTGCCCATCCCACCTGGTGTCTCTTCAGTTTCTAGTGCAACGGCCAGAACTCGTCTCTACAGGAGTCTCGCAAATGAAACTTTTCTTACGACCCGACAAGAAGTTATCGATAGGAGAACATACAGTGTGACAGTTATTGAAGTATATGAAATAAAATCGTCATAACTTCTGAACGGTTTACGTTATAACGATCACATTGCACAATTTGACGCGGGGCATGATGGGCATTAGTATGTGCATGTATGATTTGGTTTAGCGACAGAGCTCACTTTCTTATGGATGGGTTCGTCAATAAGCAAACCTGGAGCATTTTCGGGACTGAGAATCCTCATTTAGCTATCGAGAAGTCTTTTCTCCCTCAACGGATGACTTTGTTGTATGCCGTTTCCAGTCACGGAATAATCGGTGCGATATTTCTTGATGCCACGGTGACTTCCGAACGGTACTTGAAGGTTTTGGAAGATGATTTCATCCCCATTATTCAAACTGATCATTATTTCGACAAAATGTGGTTCATGCACGACGGAGCTAGACTCCATCGAAGCAAGAGAGTGATGTTCTGGAAGAACACTTAGGGGATCACTTTCTGGCCGTGAGGTACCCAGAGGCCACCGGCACGGCCGCCATCTTCTCCGGATCTGAACACATACGACTCCTTTCTGTGGGGCAATGTTAAAGACGAGGAGTACAGCAATAACCCAAAAACCGCTGCTGAGCTGAAAACAGAAATTCAGGAGATCATCCACAGTATCAATGTTCCGACACTTCAGCGGGTCATGCAGAATTTCGCTACTCGTCTGCGCCACATCATCGCCAATTTAGCAGACATATCGAACATGTCACGACCTAAATCCGAATATCTGTAGCGACATTTATATGTGTGCACGCCGTAGTTTGTAACTAATTTACTTCTTTTTTTCATATAGTTCAGTAATTGTCACCCTGTACAAGGGCAAGAAAGGCTGAGATTCTCCTCTTTTCCTCTGCAGACGTGGATGCTTTACACATCTGAAAGAAAAAGTCCTACATTCGTTCCTTTTAATGTGTGTCAGGGCGCTGATGACCTCGATGTTGAGCGCCCATAAGCCCCAACACACCACCACCACCATCCTAAAACGCTTACGGTACCTTTCCAGACGTGGGTAGGTTTCTATTCAAAATATTGTATACTCACTCCCCTCTACAAGTCCTAGAAGTTTGTAACGGAGATTTCCGAACACCCTGTATATGGCACGAAAAGTAGATTTAATACTGCGAGCTCTGCTTCGGTTAACAATGTTACAGACAGAACAATGAGATATGTAAAGATTTAGGGGTGGGAATAGCTCTCCAAAGGAATGTACAAGCCACTAGCTTGTAACAAGTCAATGGTGTATTGGGGTGTATTGCATGGAAAATATCATTCCGTCACCACACTAACTATCAGCAACATATTAATCATAATTCGTTACTTAAGCCAATATGGCATATTACTTAAATAATATTTCACCAATTTTATGGATACATTTAGGAAACGTCATTACACAGTGAAAGTAATCGTAATTTCTGGTATATGCCGGGAGCACTTGATACAGGAGATGAGTGAAGCCACATGTGTGTTAATAGAAGGAAGACTGAAAATTCTAGAGACATGATGTCAAGACGAAGCTACCGTTTCTGCTACATGAAAGCAATACTGAGGAAGTAAGAGGTACATAGCAAAAAATTTGCGAGGGTGTATTCGAGACCATTTTGAGGAAATATACGTTCAAGCTACGATTTATAATTATGGAGTCGACTGTTCGTGTTTGACCCTGTGGAGAACTGTGTGAATGCATTATTAAATGCTAACGATACGGAAGTGTTATTTTAAAGCAGGTGAAACGCATTTTTTCTCAATCCAGGACATTGTTCGCCGCTAGACCATAAAATACAGACATATTAACAAACTATGACCGGTTCGTGCAAACCATGTTATGCCAAAGGTCATAAGCAAAAGAACCGCTGAGTTAAACAGATTTAAACCAATCCCAGTTAAGAATTATCAAACACTGAAGTAGAATTTTCGAACAATTTCATTACGAATATGGCTTCCGCTCCGCTGTAGAATGTGCGCTGCAGTGGCATTTCCTTATATACGTCAAACAGGGATTCTATTTCGATCTTCAGGCTGTCACGAGCGACGTTCTTACCCTGTGGCTCATGCGAGCGCATCCCAGAAGCTCATTCAAAGCTTCAATCCTGCCAGTATTTCTCTCATAATTTCCATCTCTGTACTCCCGCTTACTTTAATGAACTAACACTTTCGAGTAAGGACGTATGGAATGAATTAATCTTTGACAATGAGAGTATTCCAGAACAATCATTCGCTACGCAAGGGAATTTACGTTGCACGTTGTACAGCAAGGTCCTCGTAGCTGAAAATTGTGTGACAGATTTAGACTTCCAGAATGAGATTTTCACTCTGCAGCGGAGTGTACGCTGATATGAAACTTCCTGGTAGATTAAAACTGTGTGCCGGACCGAGACTCGAGCTCGGGACCTTTGCCTTTCGCGGGCAAGTGCTCTACCATCTGAGCTACCCAAGCACGACTCACGCCCCGTCCTCACAGCTTCACTTCTGCCAGTACCTCGTCTCCTACCTTTCAAATTTTACAGAAGCTCTCCTGTGAACCTTGCAGAACTAGCACTCCTGAAAGAAAGTATATTTCGGAGGGCCGTGAGTCGTGCTTGGGTAGCTCAGATGGTAGAGCACTTGCCCGCGAAAGGCAAAGGTCCCGAGTTTGAGTCTCGGTCCGGCACACAGTTTTAATCTGCCAGGAAGTTTCATATCAGCGCACACTCCGCTGCAGAGTGAAAACCTCATTCCGGAAACATCCCCTAGGCTGTGGCTAAGCCATGTCTCCGCAGTATCCTTTCTTTCAGGAGTGCTAGTTCTGCAAGGTTCGCAGGAGAGCTTCTGCAAAGTTTGGAATGTAGGAGACAAGGTACTGGCAGAAGTAAAGCTGTGAGGACGGGGCGTGAGTCGTGCCTGGGTAGATCAGATGGCAGAGCACTTTCCCGCGAAAGGCAAAGGTCCCGAGTTCGAGTCTCAGTCCGGCACACAGTTTTAATCTGCCAGGCAGTTTCAGATTTGGACTTAAAACGGAGCCTTCATATTTTATTTACACCTGGCGATTTCTTGTGCATGGGTTGGTCCAACAGAAGTACAAACACTTGGCTGCACAAGTGTTGCTCCACTTGTCCATAGCCGTAGCACATTCACAACCACTAAAACTGAGAAGAACTTTCCAAATTCAGTTTCGCCCTCAGCTGTCCAAGTGCTCTGGAAGACCGTTTTCATTTGATAGTAACGTTTAAAGCATCATACCCTTAATCTAAAAAGTAAGAATTCGATTAAGATTTAAGCCTTCGAGTATGAGCAGTTGGTGAATATTCATTTTTATCGGCCAGTCATGTTGTTTATGCTTATCTGTAATAGTTGAATGTATTTACTTTCCAAACTTTAATGTCTGAATGCCTCATATTCCATATTTGTACATCACAATTTCATCAGCTTTAATTCAGGATTGAATGTACTCTGTATCATACAGTACTTCAACTGGCTCGTAGTAGATAGTATGACTCGCAGATAAATGACTCAATTGAACCCTTTAGTATTAAATATCACATAAAAACGCATTATCCTTAAGTTCAAGCTTCGATCTCCATTTTATTAAATCATAATACTTTTCTGTGTAAAGAGACAACACGATATAAGAATATTCCTTCTTCCTGCACTGAAAATATTAAACAATATATCAACTAAGGTGTCGCTGAAGGAATTGTATTAGAATTTGCACTTATTAGTCTGGACAAACTGCAGAAATCGTGAAACAGCATAGCTGAATGTAGAGTTGGACGTTTTCCCTCATGAACATTGTTTCCAAATATTTTCATGAAATGCATATTCTGCTGATGTGAGGAAATAAAATATCTTCTGAAGTATTTTTAGACATGATCGATGAGACGTCAGTGAGTCGCACTAGTATAGCTGGAAGTTATAAAGCTTTCTTATCCAATTAACTCAGGAATCTTAAAAGAGAAGGCAAATTTTCAGCAATTTTTTTTTCTGCAAGGGTATTCAACAGCGTTTTTTAAAACTGCGTTAAAAAGGGTACAGTGATGAAAAGTATCTACTATTTTACTTCCAGTTCCTTTCAAACGAGGGTCTGTGCGATGTGGTCCTTACAGATGCAGGACGATGAAGCATGTAGCAAGGTGGTGAGGGCCCCTCGGGCGCCTGGGAGCTAATGAGGCAGCACCAGCAAAATTAAACATTTATTGACGTTGGTTTTGCAATAGAATCACCTTCTTCGTGGCAGCAGCGAGGAGGGTGGCGGACGCAGTGTGCGGAGTGCAACACGCTGACACATCCAGCTCAGCAGTCTCTCGAGGCTGGCGGCGAGGTCACGTCAGCTAACACAGCAAGAAAGGCGCTGTGCAGGGTAGCCGGCCAAGGTGGCGGCAGGCGTTGGTCGTCCGGCGATGGTGCCGAGTTATTTCCTGGCCTTTCCAACAGGGGAAAGCCATGGATGGCAGTGTTGGCTCACAGATGCAAGTAAGGGGGTGTCAGCAGCTAGCGCGCCTCCCCAGTACAGCGACAGTGTGACAGTGCACCAAGCACTATCAGTTTGGCCCCCCAGTGAGCCAGTGATAGAAGTCTCCAATACTTCACATCAACAGAAGAGAAGTTGGCAGCTCCTAATGGCTAAGTCTATCAGATCAGGCTGGCTGTAGTCTCGAATGTAGTTGTCGTCCGGCAAACAATAGTCAGCATATCACATGTCCTTACCTAAAACCAGCTCACTGCAAAAGGAATATGCGCACATCAAAAATAGTTTCGCATCACCCCAGTTCCCAGAACTCCTGAAGACAGACGTTCACTGTGGATATTGTATCACAAGGCACAGTCCCTTTGACTGTTCAGAGATGTCATTAAACCCGCCCAAAGATGTAAACAACCATGCATGAGCAGTGCCTATTAGATGGAGGGAGTCCGGCAGCCGATCAGTTCCAGCCACTCCATGAGAAATGTGGTACACGGCTCTTGTTGTCTGTAGTTCAACCTCGCCCAGAGGTCAATACCGAGGTTCAATCACGTCCGCGTTGTTACTTTGTGCCAGGAAGGGATCTCAGCAAGGGAAGTTTCCAGGCGTCTCGGAGTGAACCAAAGCGACGTTGTTCGGACTTGGAGGAGATACGCAGAGGCAGGAACTGTCTATGACATGCCTCGCTCAGACCGCCGAAGGGCTACTACTGGAGTGGATGACCGCTACCTACTGATTATGGCTCGGAGGAACCCTGACATCAACGACACCATGTTGAATAATGCTTTTCGTGCAGCCACAGGACGTCGTTTTACAACTCAAACTCTATGCAATAGGCTGTATGATGCGCAACTTCACTCCCGACGTCCATGGCGAGGTCCATCTTTGCAACGACGACACCATCCAGCGCTGTACAGATGGGCCCAACAACATGCCGCATGGACCGCTCAGGATTCGCATCACGTTCTCTTCACCGATGAGTGTCGCATATGCCTTCAACCAGACAATCGTCGGAGACTTGTTTGGAAGCAACCCGGTCAGGCTGAACGCGTTAGACACATTGTCCAGCGAGTGCACCAAGGTGGAGGTTCCCTGCTGTTTTGGGGTGGCACTATGTGGGGCCGACGTCCGCCACTGTTGGTCATGGAAGGCGTCGTAACGGCTGTAAGATACGTGAATGCCATCCACCGACCGATAGTGCAACCATATCGGCAGCATATTGGTGAGGCTTTCTTCTTCACGGACGACGATTCGCGCCCCCATCGTGCACATCTTGCGAATGACTTCCTCCAGGATAACGACATCGCTCGACTAGAGTGGCTAGCATGTTCTCCAGGCATGAACCCTGTCGAATATGCATGGGATAGATTGAAAAGGGCTGTTTATGGACTACGCGACGCACCAACTACTCTGTGGGATCTACGCCGCATCGCCGTTGAGGTGTGGGACAATCTGGACCAACAGTGCTAGTGGATAGTATGCCACGACGAATACAGGCATTCATCAATGCCAAGGACGTGCTACTGGGTATTAGAGGTACCGGTGTGAACAGCAATCTGGACCACCACCTCTGAAAGTCTCGCTGTATGGTGGTACAACATGTAATGTGCGGCTTTCATGAGCATTAAAATGGCTGGAAATTATGTCTATTTTTATCTCTATTCCAATTTTCTGTACAGGTTTCGGAGCTCCGGAAGTGAGGTGACGCAAAACTTTTATGATGTGTGTAGAAGAGCTCGGGAACCTGAGTATTTATAAGTGTCTGTTGGAGGTAATGGGTTATGTCATGGCGATGATGACCGAATGTGACCTTGTTTTCTGGGTTATCAGTGGTTATCACTCTATCTCAGTGTCTCAGCTGTGACTTTCAGCTCTTCAGCGTGGCGCTTTCTGCAAATTAGCGGGCTGAAAGATATTGTTGTGTAAGATTTACATGTTATTATGGCCTCTCACAGATATGTCAGAATGATTCCATTTACACTGAGGTCACACTGCCAAACTGGCGATTCAGGCATCTCTCTCGAGTGATGTGTGGCATTGACCTCGGTTATGTGCCACAATATTTGCAGTATCCTCTCTCCTGTCTGTTTGTCATTCCGTTTGTGAGACTGCAGCCGAGCCTGTCTTGGTTTGGCTACACGCTGGCTGGGAAAAACATTTAAAAATTTTTATGTTCTTCCAGTATATCTTTCTGTAGCACAACAGAATAACTCTGAGAGTTTTTAAGGTAAAAGACATCAATTAACCTTACTTACAATGTGTAAAGCTTGTACTTCTTTTTAATGAATGAAAACTGTTTTCCTGTCAGTTTGAGAGGACCAGTGAAACAAACTTCTCCAATAAACAAAACTTTTGATTCAATTGTATATACGTCTCATTTAACTACTACTCCTTAAGATGTTCTCTGTTTGTTCCTGCTACTGAAAAGGACAATTGACCAGTACAACAAGCTATGTAAGTGGAAGGCTTTTCTTCAAAGAGAACCTGGATAAACTATACGACCTGCAAGCAGTGGTGGAGGACCTGGCTGATGACTGCCAACAGGCCATGACGATAGGTTACACCTTTTAGTGCAAACAGGAGCATGGGAAGCACAACAGGCGCAGCAGGCCAACGAAAACGCGGAAGCGTTGAGCGCGATGTATGCACCACGAGTGGACAAAATTTTTCTTTCTTTTAAAAGATTTTGCAGAAAAAAGTAGTTGTAGTTATACTTCAGTACAAAATTACCGTTCTATCGACGTTTCTTTCGGTTTGGTGAACTGTTGTATACTGAAGTCAGGAAGCGTGCTTAGACAAGACATGTGACTGTGTTCAGTCTCTCTCACCATAGCGTTCCATGCCACAGTACTGCCCTCCTCACGTGGCACACACTTAACTAGGTCAAGCACGACTTGTTTGTGTGTCTATAAGATACACTTTTTTCTTTCTGTATATAATGATAAATAGCAGAATGTAATGACATAACAATAGCATCAGTAGGCTGCTGCAGTGCTGTCTGGGTAAACTTTGTAGAAGTGTGTGTGTGTGTGTGTGTGTGTGTGTGTGTGTGTGTGTGTTTGATTACTATCTGTTCTTCATCTTGGGCACAGGATACGCGCAGCTTTGGTTAATAATTTAAATTAATAACAGCTCCTGTTGCATAAAAACGTATTTTCCGTCACGACCAAATTCGACAACTAAGTCCTCTCAAAGTGACTAGGAATTATTTAATACAACACCCGTCTTACTGTGAATGAACGAGTGCTCTGGACACATTGTGCACGGATATCACTGAAAACTAATGCATGATGCCCGCCATGGAACTGCAAATATCAACAGCAAGAAGCACAATAATTACTGACAAGGAGAGGTCGCCAGGGGTGGCACCGACTTTACAAAGCCACCTGTATGGTGTCTAGGTTATGGTCCAAAGTATCACACCCTGCAGAAATTCACCCTGGTGTGCCCCCGTCTGCGAGTCATCGACGAAAAAAAATAACTGGAATTTCGGGTAATATTTTAGAGCATGAAATATCACAAGAGACATGGATGCTTTCAAGAAATCGACTCCACGCTGGAGACTTGTCCCTGTGAGTAAGCACTCCAATATATAGCTAAATTTGCATAAGACAGATAAACATCAAAACAACAATGAAGAGACAATTGTAACAGAGATGTTAATATGCGAGTCTAGCATTGGACTGCAAAATGGAATTTTGTAGGGTAATAACAAAAAGGGTTATAAATTATTTATAAAGTCATGATCTTTATTACTACTATTTCGCTAGATTCTAATATTAATTTGATGAGTAATCAATTATCACCTGAAATTTTGAAATACGATCAGCGGTACATGATGCAACAAAAACCATAGATTCACAGAAGAAATAAATCTTCAGTTGCCACCAGAAATTAATTCTATTGGTAAATGTTTTCCTTATATTGAAAATCTAAAAATAAATGCCTGGGTTTTGTGACCAATTTGAGTGAACGAACCACAGTGCAACTACTATTATTCTGCGAAGACAACATAACATAGTTCTTGATAAAAACAAAAATAGCATTCACTTATCCTTGCTGGTGTGAGAATGATTTTTTGACTACAGTGGCAGTGGAAAAAAACGATTAGGATCACGCCAAACTGAATATAAAGAATTGTTGAAAATCATCAGTACCAGTCGCCTCATTAACACAGTCTTTCTTCCTTTAATAAAACACTTCTAAAACATATGAGTTTCATATATTTAAAGGTTATTTAACTCTCACCTTTTTAATGATAGAACTGTTCAGAAATTAAAACTAAAATATTCATTTGTAGTTCAGTTAGATGCTAAACTTCATTGGGTTTTTTGGCTATTTGCTGATACTGTTTATGTGTAACAATCTCAGAAAATTTGTTACCTACTGCAGCAAATGATATCTCATTTAGAATTTGATCAGAAAATCGTCTCTAAACATCTCCAACTACATAAAAGAGCTCCTCGCCAGGGCGGGAAGGTGCAAGGGATGTCTACTCGCTGCCGTGTCATCCTCTGCCTAACATCATCACGTGGACGCGGTATGGAGGGGCATGCGGCCAACACACCCTCCTGACCGTTTGAAGACTTTCCAGACGTTGGAGCCGCTACTATTCCGTCAAGTAGCTCCTTAGTTGTCATACAGAGTCCTTCTCGTGGCACCCATCTACACAGGCCACTCAGCTACAGGGGTTGACTCTCCAACTGCTACCCAACGCCCAAGGACAGGTGTGGATAAACATATGGAAAACGCCAAAAACACAACTCACTATCATGCCTAATACGGTGTAGGAAAAGCGTTGGCTTTCAAAATATCTTCCAGTTGCCTTTAAACGGATAAACACAGGTCCCGTATGGTTTTCAGGGGAATCTTACATCATTCTTCCTGCAAAAAAGGTTCGATCAGATAATGATGATGGAGGTGTATAGCGATCACGCACACTCTTCTTCAAAGTAGACCTAGTTACAATGGCAGCCTGCGGAGATGCGCAATTCATTCTCGTGCTCACAAAACCAGTCCTGGACGAAGCAAGCTGTGTGATCAGGGACCATAATGTCTCGTAACTCAGCATCACCACCACTGGGGAACAAAAATTGTACCATGGGATGGACCTGGCCAGACAAAATGTTCACATAATTCTTGGCAGTTATACGACCTTGCAGAATAAGCATGAGGCCCATGGAACACCAGCTACGTCTGCCCGAATTAATCCCGAACCCCCATCATGTTTCAATCTTGGGATATAAACTCTGCTAGAAGTTGGAAACAGTGTGAAACAAAGCTCATCCGCCAAAATGACTTTCTGCCAGTGCTCCATAATCCACGTTTTATGGCTTTGGCATCACAGTTTCCTGTTACAGGCATGTGCATCACCAATGAGATGTTTTGGCGTTCCAGTTGGCCCTGCAATTCCCTGATTCTGAAGCTCCGTAAGTTACAGCAAAGCTGAAAACTCGGAAAATATCCTACAGTTGTTGAAATGAACAACACTCTCAACTACAGCAGAGAAGTTGTGTGAAGTTGTGACCTGACGATGCATCTAGACCACAATAAAGTTATAGAAGAATGCCAAATCGAAGGCGTGATCGAGATGAGAAATGTGTTGCAATGTATGAGTTGCGAATTAGAAAAAACACCTACCTTGATACGCACCTTTAATTGTCCTTCGTTACCAGAATATAAAAGAACTGGTTTCTTAACCTTCGTCTGTATGTCCTCAATCCTATGCGTTGATTTCAATGCGAGGGGCTTGAGCACACAGTCCCAGCGTGCAAAGGCAAGTCTACCTGCGAAAGATATGGCTTAGACGCTCATGATTCATGTTCACCGTGCACCCGGCCACCTTTTTGTGTTAACTGCAGTGGCGCACATTCACGGTGGTCAAAGGAATAAGCTCTCCAGGTACTGGAACGGAAGATTCAGGGGCTTTGGATCGTCAGGCTATGCCGCACATGGAGGTAAAAAAGATTTTCAAGACGGGTGCAACCTCATTCTCTACCAACTTTAAGCAACCTGATTCTAAGTCTGATTCCTCAGCTGAAACCGCCAATGCCGAGGCTCACATTCACCTGCGGCAGCCAAGGCACTGTTGGCGTTATTAGCTTGCCATACCCTCCAGTGTAGTTCCAAGTAAACGCAGGAGACATCAACTCCAACTTCTTTATCTTCCTCTCAAAAAGGAAAGCCACAGGATGTGCAGCTTAAGCCTAAAAAGCTCCATCTCCCCACGTAGTATCCTTTATGTACATCCCACCGAAGAAACCTATTGATGACACGACACTTAAGATATCTCATGTGGCACTCACTTGGCCATTCCTGTTACTTGATGACATATGCTCTGGGTCTCTTCGATCATTTTCCCCAGGGGTTGGACAGTTGAGAGGCTGTTAGTATCAAAGGACATCCGCACACTTAATACTGGGGAAATGACGCACATCTGCATGGCTAATGAGGTATTCTCCATCTCCCTATACCCTCCTCCTAATATCCTCCTCCTATCGTAGATACCGTAGTGCCCAACGATTTACGCTCAAGTGCCAACTTTACCGTGTGATTTCACCTAGCTGCGACTACAACGCCTGAGCGGCACCCTTAGGTGGTTGTTCGAAGAGGCGACTGGCTGTATTCCAACTCCATGAGAGCATCCAGAAGTTGGTGGACCACATCACGAAAATGATGCACGATGCTACTGATTCCTTCATTTCTACACGTTCTAGGCAACATAGAAGAAAAGGCATCCTCCAGTGGAACGAGGAATGTCGGTTAGCAATTGCGGAAAGGCGTGCTTCGTTACATCGATTTAGGAACAGACTCAGTGGAGAAAATCTTGCAGCCCTTCGGCAGGCGAGGGCTAAAGCTAAACTAATCATAGTGAAGGGAAATAGAAGTGCCCAGAGAGACTTTTTAACAACCAGTAACCGTTCCACTCCATCAGCGAAAGTGTGGTAGTCAATTCGGAAGATATAAAGAAATAAAGATCCATGTCGAATATCTGTCGTATTAAACGATGGTGTGCTCCAAACAGCACCTAGTTAAACAGCGCAGACGCTGTCCAAGAAACTCTTTTGTGGTTTGTCCTTCACCAATTACACGACACCTCGATTTTGCTAACACACGGAACATACGGAGAAACAGTGACAAGACATTCCATCTGACAACTCGGACCCATAGGAAAGCTCATCCTCCTTGTGGGAACTACAGTCAACACTAATGGTTGGGCATGACTCTGCTCCAGAACCTGATAGAATTCAACATGGCATGTTAAAGTACCCAAGGATGGATGCGAAAGAAGTCCATCTGTGCCTCTACTATCAAATTTGGACTGAAGGCTGTTATCCGGATTTGTGGAAGGAGGCGATTCTAATACCACTTCTCAAGTCAGGGAAGCACAAGTTATCTCCAGATAGCTACGGAAGTGCATCGATCACTAGCGTTGTAGGAAAAAACCCTCAGCGGCCGTCAGACCGATGCCTAATGTGGACTATTGAAAGCAAGGAATAGCTCCTCCGTTTCTGATCCGGTTTTCCGAAATACCAGTCCACCTTTGACAATTTCCTCCAATCAGAGGGTGAGATACAAGAGTCATTCCTATGAAAACAGCAGTTTATTCGTATCTTTTTCGATCTGGAGAAAGCTTATGCTACCACCTGGAGGCATAACATTTTTCATCAGGTGCGCAAATGGGGTTTCATGTCGTCCTCCATCTGGCTGTAGTCCTACCTCGTCGAAAGCTATTCCTGTTATCGAGTCGGTGCTGCACATTCCGATCCATTCCCTCAACGAAATGGAATTCCTCAGAGTTCTGAGCTTCGCCCTCTTTTTATTACAGTGGTCAATAGTATCTCTACCATAGTAAGGAATCCAGTCACTTATTCCTTGTTTATGGAGGACTTTGCAGTGTTCTACTTCTCCACCAGTTTCATGAATACTACACAACTACAGCTGACCCTCAAGAGGCTGGAAGATTGGGCTGATACCAATAGTTTTAAATTCTCCACGGGAAAAAACTATATGTGTGTATTTTAATCTTTCTAGTTGAGGAGCATCATCTTAGATTTTAAGACCGCGTTGAAGTTCTTGGGCCTCAACTTTTATCAGAGGTTAACACGTCTACCACATCTCCACGACCTGAAATGTAGATGTCTAAAGGCACTAAACATCTTAAAATGTGTTAGCGTTAAGAATAGGGAGCAGACTGATCCAGTCTGGTCATGTTCTACTGACGCCTTGACTATGACAGCACACTCTATGGGTCATCTAAGCCTTCTTATTTAAATATGTTGGACGCTGTCCACCATGCAGGCATTTGGCTGGCCGTAGGAGCCTACTGAACCAGACCCATTCCTAGCCTCTGCGACTTGTGTACAAAGTGCAGCCCATCTCCGACCATCCTGTTGCCTGTGTTTGAGTTGAACAAACCATACAACGCAGATTTGTCTGTAGCTGGCCTCCTAACCTTTTTCTGACCGTGTGAAGGAATATCTAGGGCAACATAGTCTAGCAGACATACAAATTGTTGAACGGGGATGGAGCAAATACCCTCCTTGAATGATTAAGAGGTCCATTCTTAACTTGAAAATGACGGATTACAACAAGCACACAACTCCGCCTTTAGTTTTTAAACGGGGTTTTAGCAGCATTTTATCGGAGTACCCAAAGCATACTTTGTTTTTACTGACGAATCGAAGTAAGGAAAGAACGCTGAGTGTTCTGTTATCTTCCGCAAGTTGTCATTAAACGTCGCCGACCTACTCACTTCTCAGTGTACTATGCTGAGCAAGAAAGCATTGGAGCACATGAGACTTCTTGGCGGAGGGAACTTCCTGGTCTACATTGACTATCTCAGTGCTCTGAAGGATCTTCGGCAGATGTTCAGAGAGACCAGCACACTATCCACCTCCCGCACAGGCAGAAGAAAGAGGTAGCCTTCTGCAGGGTCCAAGTCTGATAGATGCATGGGAATCGAGGGGAGTGAGGAAACCGATAGAGCAGCGAAGGCAGTTTTCTGGGAAAATATCACACCTCAACTTCACGTCCCCTTACAGGCTGTCGTAGGCGAAAAGCGAGTATTGGCTGTGTGGGTACCAATGAACGGTAAAACAAACTATTTAGCCATGGCGCAGTTCCTTGCGAAGTGCATGACGGGACGAAGTGGTCCTCACTCGCCCTCGTATCGGCCATTGCCCAATGACGCATGATTTTCTCTCTCTCGTCAAGAATAGCTCCGAAATGTAGTGTTTGCGTCGTGACACTCAAGGATCATCTTGTTTCAACATACTGTTTGTTGGATGCCCTTAGGAGGGAAGCCTGTGAGCTACCAGGGCACTTACCATCCGTTTTAGGCTATGACGAAACAATGGCACTGTAGTTTCTGACATTTTGTGTGGCGTCAGTACTACCACACAGTTCATTGGACGGAGGTTTTAATGTGATTTTTAGTGGCTGGCTCATCCATGTAGTTCTGCGATCAACCAGCCTTCTTACTGACTGATTCCCACTGCTTTATTAGTTCTTACGACATGTGACAACGGTACGACTACATCTGCTGAAACTTGTATGTGACATTTTCTGTTGGTGTGGTTATCGTTATATATGGCTTTCGTTGCATGACCTTTGTTTTTCGGTTTAACAAGGTTATTCCTCATTCATCAGTACCGCAGTCTTGTGAAAGAGCGCTGATGAACAATCTCTTTAGCATCCAACAATTTTAAATCAATCCATCCTTAAATCTTCCATGCCTTGCCTCTTGCAATACAAAACAGATTGTCTAGCTTCGTTTCAGAACCACCCACCATACAAGCACCAACACGTTTCCCACGTTCGAATTCACTTATATCTGACATAATGCACTCGCAATGCAAGGAACACTATTCTGACCGAGACTAACACTTTCAAAGTATCGCGGATATTGCGCAGGTGCCATTCGTGATCAAATACAACAGCGCAACCTTCAGCCTTGGCTAGCACCTGCATTTATGTTCTAGCAAACATTTATCGCGGTGTTTCCACATTTTTATCCAACCCGTGTAAATGAATTACTAATCAAATAATGTCGCTTAAAGAGACGCACGAGTTGAGGTAAGGGAATTAGTCTAACTGACCATCTACGATATCCTTTACCGCATGATGTAGAGCAGTGGTAAGACACTGGATTCGCACTCGGCTAGACAGGGGTTCAAAATCTGGGCATCCTGATTTAGAATTTACATGATTTCCCTAAACCGGTTAAGGTAAATGCTGGGATGGTTCCTTTTAAAATGGCACGACCAATTGCCTTTCTCATTCCTCAGCAAACTGAGCTCTTGCTCCGTCGAATGACCTCCTCTTATTCCAAACATTAAGCCCTACACTTCTTTCATTCTTCTACAGAATGTTCCATGCTGTCCTCTAGCGACTGCGAGCAGTTGTGTGTCTAGATTAAAATGCAGAAAGGTTTTGAACTGTCTAATGAGGTTGTAAATAATACCACATACAAATACGGATAGATCTAAACTAATCACCCAAAAAAAAACGTTTATTGTGCGTTACTTTATTATACTGGTGGCAACGGTGATTATCCATGGCTACCTTATTAACGGTAAGGAACGCCATTATGTTCCGGATATGAAATTAAAAAATACTTTTAAGGATAATCACAAATGTCTAAGTTTCAGTACGGAGGAGCACCTAATCAAGATGCAAAAGATTACTTCAAAATGTTTTATCTTTCAAAGACAGTTAATGAATGATTTTACTGAATGAACTTCAAAGAGAATCTGATTTTCAGTCTTCATACAATTTATATTTATTAACTCGCATTAGGTGAAAGAAACTCACACTCTGGTCCATGTAACATTCAGAATTCCAATGAATGACAACAAAGGTATCGCACCAGAAATTAAAGAATGGTTAATTATTCTGCTTCTGATGTTGGTGTTGGTAAATTTTCGCTTTTACACATTCATTGAGGATAGGAAACCGTTTCATAGAAACATGTTTCGAGTTCCTGATTTTTTATGTACAAAATTACCAATGAGAATATAAATTAAACAATTTTCTTGAGAATTTCTTGAGAACATTATCTGCACTATTTGCATTCTCCATTTTCCAATTGTCCGTCAACTTATCCCATTCTTCTTTGTGTGTTCTGTCCCTCGGGCCCCACTTCTTAGAAGGTCTGAACGAGTTCAGTAAATGCTGAAAAATGTTTGATAACATTTAGGATCTTGATAAATCATAACCATTTTACTAGATTTAAGATAATATTAATTATACCTTTCTGAACGAAATATTTCTTTTCCTGAAAATTCTCAGTGCCATCCACAGAGGAAACTGGACAACACCAAAGGCAAACAAAACCCAACCAGCCGCTGCAAAATAAATACAATTTGTTAAAACCTTTAGTGACTTCAGTCGTTACATTCATGAGCTTACATGAGACAGTTTACAGAAGACTGAAGTATACAGTTCGATCAGTACATTACAACCGATCTTTTTCAACTAACAAATATACTTGAATCAACTGCAGGGAACTTAATATAATAAGAAATCTATGTAAAAGGGGTCATTAATTAAAAATCGTTCTGTCATTTTCTCTGGAGAGAATGTGTAAAGTTGGCGATTATGATAAAGTGCAGATTATGACGTTCTGGTGGCTGATAATGCACCATAGTAACATAGAGGCTTGCAAGGTGATTACACGTTGCTGTCAACATGGTATAGAGATTGGAGATGAATGATGGTGAAATCGTTAACGAGTTACAAGTTATTGGAAGTCCATACCTTTATCAAAAATATAAAAATCAATGGTTTTCTAATAGTGTAAAACACATTCATTGGGCATCCTCGATACAGCCGACAGTGAAACTCAGTGTTGAGGGAAGCATCAGCACCGCAGAGCATGTAATCCATTATGTATGTGCTGTTGTTCATTCGCTAACGTTTCCGGTTATGGCTGTGTTGGCACATAAATACGGTCACTGGACAATAAGACAATGTAAGAGAAGTGGCTTGTAAGGTAAACTATCTTCCGCCTCTACATGGGGAAGTGCAGGATCTGCGGAATTAATGGAATATACATGGGCATAAGCCGGCCACTTCGGCTTTCGGCACAACGCCTGCGTCCAGCGGGTAGTCCATTCCACTATCGCAGGCGCTCCTCCACTGCATACAATCACGCGCCCAGCGGCGCTAGTGCAGTGCCTGTGTTGGAAACATTACTGCAGACACACCAAAACACGCCTGCTGACACACCGACATCTAGCAAGCGTCACCAGCAGCCTCACTGCCAAGAAGCTTGCGAATAGGCGGCAGTGGCGCTGCCACTGCAGTGACTACGTTGCATCCGCCGATACGTTTCGCCGAGCGCCGCGCGGTACCCTTCAACCTGCTGCTTGTAAAGGCGCAGCAGCCAGGCAGCAGTACATCACCTCGCGGTACTGATCATGCTCTGGAATTAACACCGGCCCTCAAGCCCATCATTCGAAGCTCACACCAGCCGCGCCACGTTGGTCCAACATCCATCGCCTTCGGAGCCTTCGTCCGTCCGATGCTGGCCTTCTCCGGACTCTGTACCTCAGCGGCCATCCAAGTAAGATACGCAAAATAATCTGTACTGATCGGCCAGGCGTCAGGTCGGTGTCTTCACCTCCTCTGACGCTGGCCTCCCCTGAACTGGTATTCTGTTTGAGCCAGTACGTAGCAATTACCGTCACGACCTGTGTCATTACAGACTTTTGGCTTCGTGTTTTCGCGTGCTCGGCGAACTTCTACTTTCGAAAAAGTTGGATCAAAGAATCTGCATCAAATTTTGCTTGAAAATGGAATGAATTGCAGCACCACGTTCTAAATGTTTACTGTGGCTTTTGGCGAATATAGTTGTAATACAAGACTCTGCAAGTGGTATAAACGTTTCAAAGAGGGTCGCAAAGATATTGAAGTCGAGGACGGACGCATAAGCACGTCAGTTACTGATGACAATGTGGAAGGAGTATAGAAAATGGTTCTGGAAAATGGCCGAATCACCGTCAGAGAGATTTCTAACGCTATCTGCATATCCCTTGGCTCATATCGAGCAATTTCCTCGGATGCTTCGGACATGAAACATGTTGCAGTAAAGTTTGTTCCGAAATTGTTGAATTTTCGCCAAAAACGCATAGACATCGCTCAAGAACTGTTGAATGAAATCGGCAACGATCCAGAACTTCTAAAGATTCTCATAACGGGTGACGAAACATGGGTATGGGGTATTACGCCGAAACCACGGCCCAATCATCCCAATGAAAACTGCCTGAAGAGCCAGGACCGAAAACAGTAAGGTCAGTAACATGTGAAGTTTCTTTTCACTGTTTTCTTCGATTACAGTGGGATAGTGCATCATGAGTTCCAGCCTTATTGTAGTAAGGAATATTACCTCGAAGCTATGTGCTGTCTGCATGAAGCAATCCGAAGAAATGACCAGAATTCTGGCAAAACCGCTCCTGGGGATTGCATCATGATAATGCTCCCGCTCACACCTCAATGCTTGTTCATTATCTTTTGGCAAAAACCAAAACCGTTATGTTGTCTTAGCCACCGTATTTGACGGACATGCGACTTCTTTCTATTCTCGAAGGTGAAGACAACCATCAAAGGAAGTCTTTGAAGTTCTTCTGGATCTCACGTTTCCTTACTGTGTTTAGCATCTTCAGCGATTCTGTATTGATTTCATCAGTTGTGGCCACAGAATCGCTGAAGAAGCTGAACACTGTAAGAAAACGTGAGTTCCAGAAATGCTTCCAAGATTGGAAAAAGCGCTGGCAGAAGTGTATTATATCTGTGGGGGATTACTTTGAAGAGGACGAGGTTTATGTTGATAAATAAATCAAGATTCTTTAAGAAAAACAAAAATTCCAGTTACTTTTTTATCACTCCTAGTATACCAAAAACTTCCGTATTCCGACTTGCGTCACTTCTCCTGCCGGAGTGCGATGTTCTAAGTTAATCGCCTTTCCCTATAGTTTACTCCTATTTTTCTCAGAATTTCGAACATCTTGCACCGTTTTACACTGTCGAACTCTTTTTCCAGATCGAAAACCCCTATGAACGTATTTTGATTTTACTTCGCTGTTGTTTCCATTGTAACAGCAACATTGCAACTGCCCCTCAGGTGCCTTCACCTTTTCTAAAGTCAAATTGATCGTCATCTAACAGATCCTTAATTTTCTTCTTCTTCTTCCTATATTATCTTGTCAGCTACTTGGATCCATGAGGTGTCAACCTGTTTGTGCGATAACTGAAGCACTTGTCGGCTCTTGTTGTTTTCGGAATTGTGTGTATAATGTTTTTCCGTAAGTCTGATGGTACATCGCCAGTCTCATATGTTCTATGCACCAACGTGAGGAGTCACTTGGTTGCCGCATCCCGTAATTATTTTAGAAATTTCGGTGGAATGTTATCTATTTATTCTGTCTTATTTGGTCTTAATCCGGCCAAACTTCTTTTAAATTCTACTACCGGATCCCCTATCTCTTCCCTGTCGACCCTTGCTCCTTGCTTCCGCTTCTATCACTTCATCAGGCAAGTCCCCCCTGTCATAGAGATTTTCACTGTGCTCTTTCCACCTATCCACTCTCTCCTCTGCATTTATCAGTGGAATTCCCATCGTACTCTTAATATTAACGCCCTTGCTTTTAATTTCATCGAAGGTTGTCTTGAATTTTCTGCATGCTGAGTCAGTTCTTCGACAATCATTTCTTTCAATTTCTTCACACTTTCCATACAGACATTTCGCATTATCTTCCCTCCACTTTTTATTTATTTCATTCCTAAATGACTTGTATTTCTATATTCCTGAATTTCCCTGAACATTTTGCACTTCCTTGTTTCATCGATCAACTGAAGTATTTATTTTCCTACCAATGGTTTCTTCGCAGTTACCTTCCTTTTACCTAGGTTTTTCTTTCAGACTTCTGTGATTGCTGTTTTTAGAGATGTCCTCGTCTTCAATTGTACTGGCTACTGAACTATTAATTATCACCGCATCTACAGCCGCAGAGAACTTCAAGCGCATCTCTTCATTCCTTAATACTTCCGTATCCCAGTTCTTTGCGCATCCATTCTTCCTGTCTAGTCTGTTAAACTTCAGCCTACTCTTCATCATTACTAAATTTTGTCTGAATCTGTATTTGCTCCTGATCAAGCCTTACAATAAAATCTTATTTCTGAATCTCTGCATGGCCATGGTGTAATCTAACTGACACCTTCCCTTATCCCCCGGCCGTTTCCAACTACTCTTCCTCCTCTTACCATCCTTCAACAGAGTATTTGCTATCATTAACTGATATTTACTGCAGAACACAGTCTATCTCCTGTTTCTCTAGTACTGCCGTGTCTATATTCTCCTGTAAACCTTACTTCTTCTCTTCCCCCTACAACCGCATTCCAATCTCCCATCACAATAAGATTTTCATCTCCCTTAGCGTACTGAATTACACGTCCGACTATTGTTTTCGGTGTTGGTTTGCTGCCGATTTCGATGAGAACAACCCTTTACTGAACTGTTCACGGTAAATCACTCTCTGCATTACCTTCCTATTGATAACGAATACTAACAGTGTTATATCATTTTCTGGTGCTGTTCATATTACCCTGTACTAGTCTGACCATAGGTCCTTGTCTTGTTTCCATTTCATTTCACTGGGCCCCACTATACACAGACTAAGCTTTAACATTTCCCTTTTCAGGTTTTCTAGTTTCCCTACCATATTCTAACTTCTGTTATTCTACGCCCTGGCTCGTAGAACGTTACACTTTCCTCAGTTATTCAATCTTTTTCTCAATGTCACCTCCTGCTTGGCAGCCTCCTAACGAGATCCGAAATGGGGACTTGAACCTCTCTCCGCTCCTCGACCCTCTTTAACACTTACCATTCTAAGCCCTTAACTGCATGCCACTCCTTGTGTGCTGGCTGATTTTTTCTATTTTCAACAGACTTGAAATAGCTGTAAAGGACGTTTAGTTAGAGATACATAAAAACTACAGGTATGATTTAAAACCTTAAGGTTTCAACTTCACATGGGTTAACAGTCATGTGTATGGGGAATACACTGGTTCCAAGAAGTGATGCGGATTTCTCCTCGATTTTGCGAAAGTAAATTTTTGGAAAAAATTTATATTTACTACTTTATTCAATTTAAAGAAGAAATAAATTTTGGAATGTGATCATTTGACACTGAAAAGACATTTTTTATACCATTTGCACATAAAGCATAGTTACGTACACATAAGCTATTTTGCATAGTGAACCACAGTGTGATAAAACTTGAAGCACGGGGTGACACACAAACCTACATTACACTCACTGCACTCATAAGAAGTACCTTTCCTCCCAGCTTTTCCAGTAATGTTCTTTTGTTTTCCACTACACGCTACACAACGTCTTTGTGCTTTCTTCTTCCCTTCTGCCATTTCCACACGGTTCGGAAAATGTTTCTGCGACAATCGAGCAATCGTTGCAGATCCATGAGAATCCTTAATTCTCTCTCCTCTCTGTAACACTAACGCAGTGCAGATCTCTTGTATGAACTTAGGAGTGCTCAGTTTCTTCTCATTGATGCAATTGTGCAAAATACAACCATTGGAAACTGCCATAATTATACAGTGGAAGGCAAGCTTTCTCCACCTCTTCACTGTTTTGTGATCAAGTGCTCCATATGAAAGACGCTGTTCAAAAAGGTCTACACCTTCATTTGACGACAAATCTGTGTCCGAAATAATACAGAATGTAACAGAACAAATCGCAACATGAACTGTCTTGTTCTGCATCGATTTAGTAACATGTTAGACTTATGGACAATCGTGAATTTCCGGCATTTCGTAGTCACTGTCACTATCGAAATCCGAAAAATCATCATCAGTAAGTTCAGCAAGTACTTCTTCAATCATTTTTTGAAGTTTTGCATCCTCATCACTCGCCATTGAGAGTAAAAAGAAGACAAACAAGCTAAAACCAAAATATTAGCGCCAAAATCAACGGTAAACAAACGACAGGGCACCACAGAACACGTTACATACGCGTGAAAACACACGTGAATTCGTTCGGAAATATATACGGATATATCCCACTACTTCACTAGGTGCTGATATCTAGCGCTAATATGATTAACTAGAAGCATTACAGGATCTACAGGTTGTAGCGGGAACGCTAACAATGCGTTTGAAACACTAAAACAATGTGGAATGCGGCGGGACGTAATATTACGGCGGCCGCATTTTCTTCGTTTCCGCCCGCGACGTAATATTACGGCAGCCGCACGGTAAGTGTTAACAAGGCCGTTGCCACAGTGAGGGTCACTTCCTTCTCCTAAAGTCTTCGGACGGCACTGTTAATGATTTTTATTCAGAATTTAAGCCATGACAGAGTTCAACACTGGACCGAGCGCTTGTTGATTGCTAATCAAAGACATTAGCTCTAGACCTTGGGAGACACAAACCCGTCAAAGCTTTTTATTCATGCTTTAACTGTGCCTCAGCAGGTACATTCTGTGTGTTTAAAGTATTTTTTTGTTTGTTTGCTACATTGACAAAATTTTCAGGTTTAGGCGAAAAAATTAACATATTACGGTCGGATGTCAGACATGACAAGGCCAGGTACAATTGGCCATGTGAGAAACACTGTACATTTATGTAAACTGCAGCAGCTTACAATGTCTGGCTCCACCCTAAGTTAACTGTCACATTAGGTGATTTCAATGGGGACCTAGAACCATTTGAACTGGAAAGTTAAGTGCGGGGGTATCTGTCATCGGTATTCATGGTATCAAAACAGTTTTTCCAGTTCACAGCCAGTTAACATTGTGCAGATGATCAAAAAAATTTTGAGGTCAGTTATTCGGAGTCTTGTTCCGTTGCAACCTCAGAATGAGTTTCAACTTCTCAATAAAATAGTGCTTGCACCTACTCTCATCATTAATTCATGAGGTGGCTTCCCAGGTGGCATCAATGAAATTAAAAATTCAGTAGGGTAAAGCACTATTCCCTGTCTAAGACCGTGTCAACACAGCAATAAATTTGTAATGGGGCCTCAAACTTGGACAGAATGAAGTCATTTGCTTCACTATCTTGTTCATTTGTAAGTGACAATACAGCCCTTCCCTTATCCAATAAAGTGTCTTAGATGTCGTGTTGTAAATATCTGGATATACTTTTCAGTTAACTCGAGTCGTTTGGTACTGAGATAGAGACATTATTGATATTCGTGTTACCATTTGTTTCTCGCCATTCGAAATGTCCTATTTTGAGGAAGTTATAAGCAAAATATACGCTAATAAGCCAATGCGTTATAAACACTGCCCACCTTGACATTGGATGCCGTCTATTGGCGTTGTGGGCACGTGGCGCGGTAACAAAAGTATGTAAGCGGCACAGACACGGACGGGCTATCGCTCTAGCGAAGATATGGGCTGAGAATGGGGAAATTCATTGAGATAAACGATTCTGACAATGGTTAGATTATTATCATGCAGAGCCTGTGAATGACTATCTCGAAAACGGCGGAGCTGGTCGAATGTTTACGTGCTACTGTCGCGAGCTTCTACAAAAAGAGGCAGGACATAGAAACTACCATTAGTCGCTAATTCGTTGAACATCCACGACTCTTGACAGAACCCAGAGGCTTGTCTCCTCTGTAAAGTAAAATAGATGGCGATGTGTGGCATCTCTGCCGAGAGAGCACGTTGTCGGTGCGGCGAGCACTAGTGTTTCGGAGCACACTGTTCATCGTACATTGTTGAACATGGAGCTCGGCAGCAGTCCACCTCTACGTGTTCATATATTGATCCAACGACATCGTCAGTTACGATTGGAGTGTGCACGGGACCATCGGGATTCTACCGTCGAGCAATGGGAAAGTGTCGGCTCTTCGGGTGAATCAAATTTTTGCTACAGTAGGTCTCCGGTCGTCTCCACAAAGACCGTCATCGACGTCAACATGGAACGTGCAGCCCGCCACGGAGCATGCTGGTGGGAGCAGTATTACGCTATGAGAGTCATTACTCTGCGTTTGCATGGGAGCTGTGGTACAGCTGGGAACCACGTGCATCCCTTGATGTCTGATGTCTTCCCCGACGGCGACGTCGTCTTCCAGCAGTATAACTGTCCGTGTCTCGGAGCCAGAACTGCACCACTGTGTATTGGGGAGCGTTTTAGTGAACTCACGCTCATGTCTGAGTGACCAAATTCGCCTGATATAAATCTTATGGAATCCATCTGGGTTGCTATTGGGTGCGATCATCGCGTACGCAAAACAGTGGCCCTATATTTACGCGAATTCGAATTACATGACCTATGCGTAGGCGTCTAATGCCACATACCTCCACAAACCTACCAACAAAATTTCGGAATCAGTGATGTATTTCGTCCCAAAGACAGACAAACAATTTATTAAGCAAATGGTCATAATCTTTTGGCTCATTAGTGTATTTAACTTGTCCAGAACATGTTGTTGTTGTTGTGGTCTTCAGTCCAAGACTTGTTTCAGTCCATAGATGTATCATGAACAGATTGAATTTATTGAAACTAAATTTCTAATTGTTGTTATTTATAGGTCCCCTAACTCTGACTTCAGACCTTTCTGCTCAAGCTAGAGAGGGTTCGTCCCCTAACTCTGACTTCAGACCTTTCTGCTCAAGCTAGAGAGGGTTCTTGGTTCACTTTATAGGAAGTACCAAAAATTAGTTATATGTGATGACCTCAATATCGATTTCGTATATGATTGTGCAAGAAAAAGGATGTTGGTAGATCTCCTAAACTCATATGATCTGATGCAGACACTGTTTTTTCCAACTAGGGTATAGTACAAAGGTAGCATAGCCATAGACAATATTTTTATTCATTCT
The DNA here is from genome assembly GCF_021461395.2 of Schistocerca americana. NCBI lineage: Eukaryota > Metazoa > Arthropoda > Insecta > Orthoptera > Acrididae > Schistocerca > Schistocerca americana. Next base: position 409,933,217 of record NC_060120.1, read on the forward strand.
TCATTACTAGATGGGCATTCTGTTAGTAAAAGGATGAATGGCCTTTCAGACCATGAAGCACGAATTTTAGCACTAAAAGGCTTTTGTACTCAAATAAATGTCACATATAATTACAGTATATGTAGGAAAGCTAATCCAACGGCAATAGAGAGTTTTTTTAAACCCTTAGGGAACAAGAGTGGCAGGATGTTTATACTGCCGGTAACAATGATGATAAATATAATGGTTTCCTTAACACACTTCTGATGTTCTTTGAAAGTTGCTTTCCATTAGAACGTTCTAAACGGGGGACTAGCAGTAAAAGGCAGCCTGGGTGGCTGACTAGTGGGATACGTATATCATGTAGCACAATGCGGGAATTATATCACAATGTTAGAAGTAGTTACAATCAAGCTACAGTAGCCTATTACAAACAGTATTGCAAGGTGCTTAAGATGTTATTAGGAAGGCAAAGAGTATGTGGTATGCAAATAGAATAGTTAATTCACAGGATAAAATTAAAACCATATGGTCAGTTATGAAGAAAGTGTCTGTTCAGCAGCACAAGGTCGACGATATTAAGTCAGTTCACAGTGAAAATGTTTCTGTTACTGGTAAGTCAGGTATATGTATAGTATTTAACAATCATTTTCTGAGCACTGCTGGTAAAAATACTCCTCTGTGATACTGACAAGTAGGTGATGGAATCAATAATTAAATCACTGAACACTAAGGACTCTTATGGATATGATGAATTACAGTAAGACTCCATTTTTACAGTTTCTGATACACAATTCAACAAAACCCCGCGTTTTAATTTCACATAATGGGCATATGATTAATGAAACTGAACAGTTCAGATTTCTAGGTGTTTAGATAGATGGTAAACTGGCATGGAAAGCGCACGTTCAGGATCTTGTTGAAAGACTTAATGCTGTCATTTTTACGGTTCGAACGGCATCTAAAGTGAGTGATCGTTCGACATGAAAATTAGTCTTCTTTGCTTATTTTCATTCGCTTATGTCGTATGGTATTATGTTTTGGGGGTAACTTTTCCGTTCTAAGAGGATATTTTTGGCTCAGAAACGGACAGTTCGAGCAATTAGTGGTGTAAGTTCGCGAACCTCTTGTCGACGCCTGTTCACTATTCTGAGTATTTTGACATTGTCCTCTCAATATATATGTTCTTACCATCGTTTCTTGTTAACAACATCAGCTTAATCCCAAGAATTAACAGATTTCACTCAGTTAATACTCGGCAGAAATCCACTCTGCATTTGGATCGCAGTTCCTTAACTCTTGTGCAAAAAGGTGAGCATATACTGCTGCATCCATTTTCAATAAGCTACCACAAGAATGCAAAAATTTTAGAAGTAATCCACACGCCTACAAATCGAAACTGAAGGGTTTACTGATGGGTCACTCCTTCTATTGTGTTGAGGAGTTCCTTGAAAAATCAAGCTGATTCTTATGTTATATTGTTGATTGCGTTTACTTAAACATATTGCTTGACTTTTTTTGGATTCATAAACATTTTATTTTTTGTCTGTTACTACTTTTGTGTTGCAATTTCGTGTACTGATACGTTCCATGCCATTGGAGGCTTGCTCCTCAGTTTGGTCCTACGAAACTAGACGTGTAAATAATAAATAGTAAAATAAAAATGCAGCTCTTCATGCAAGTCTATCCTGGGCAAGCCTGTTCATCTCCGAGTAACTACTGCAACTTATATCCTTGTGAATCTGCTTAGTTTATTCATCTCTTGGTCTCCCTGTACGAACTTTAACCTCCACGCTTCCCTCTAGTACTAAACTGGTGATCCCTTGATGCCTCAGAACGTAACTACCCGCATCAGGTAGCATCAGGTAGCCAACTATGTTTCAAGAGTTATCACAACTAAGAAGGCAGCTCTTGAACAGAAACCTTTGGGAAACAAGGCTTCTCCACAGATCTTTTATAACTGTTAATTCCTTACAATGTCAAGGCGCATAAACAGTAAGGGGCTGCTTGAAATCCACCAAAAGTCATAAAGTTTTTAAATATTACTTCGACAAGCACAAAGAATTAAACCAGAATTTTAAAATACACAAAGCACATTAAATATTTAGCCTTCTGGCAGTAAATAAAAAACAGAATAATAATAATAAGAGCGCATTAAGAGCTATTACCAAACGGACACCAGCATAAGAGGCCATAGGAATCAAATATTAATACTAGTTAACGCCGAAGTGGCAAAGAACAACTCGAAAGCCAAGTAATAGTATAGGTGAGCTGTAGTTCTGTCAGTATCATCAGTTTCACGAAAATGAATACACAATGTAAACACCAAAATAAAATTAATTACGTACATACAGCGGTTGCTCGTTAGTCTATAGTGTGTATAATGACAAGGCAACCCCCTGTGAAACGTGAGACAGAACTTTACTAAAATTCAACGGTAAAGAACTCATTGCTTATTAAAAGGACAGAGTTAAACTTAACAAGAGCAAAACTTAACACGCTTCCTTATTAAAGGAACAGAGCTCGACCCATGCGCCGCAGCCGGTCGTCACCGCACAACATTACAGGGAAATGTGGTTCGATAACCCGGACGGTAGAACTTTTTACGGCAGAACACAAGAGTTTCTAAAATTTTACAACCCGGCTGCAGATTGGTGTAAAGCAGATGCTCACCGCAGTTCCGATGTTGTTCTCGGATGAAATTAAACCCGTCACAACCCCCCTGTCCACCAGGTAAGACAGCTTATTCAAGGGCTCGGACTGCAACCCGCAACTCGCCGCTGCACAAGCACGAAGCAAACACTTGCAGCAGCGGGGCTGCACCGTTAACGGTCAACACGTCCGCCTCGCTACCACGGTCTGATACAATGGACTGTGTCGATATTCCAAGCGGATACAGCTGCCGAAGCCAGAACCTTGGCCATTATATGGAGCCACCACCCAAATGTCATCCACAAGTCGCATTACTGCAGTCGTTTCTCAACCAACTTGCTTACCCGAAGCTCAAGCACGAGCCTTTACTTTCGCAAGGCACTTCGTCGCTGCCCCAACGCAGGACGCCCGAACCGCAGTTGCCAGGCAATGGATCAAAGACATTACGCTGGTACGGCAGATATCGATAAATGCTCTCACCCAGCTCAGTGTAATTGGTTAATTCATACTACGTTGTTTTGTTTGTCCCCCGCATACAGTTACCTAGCCGGTGTAGGTCGTAAAATTCCTCTTTCTGTAGCATTTTTCTAATTAATACTGATGATCAATGCTCAACAACTCTTTCGTAGTGTCATTTCCGTTCTACAGAATAAAACCGTTTCGGCCTTATATTAACATTTATTTGAACTAATAGAAAGCTTCTTAGTTCGTAGGAAATCCACATTTTTTTCATTCATGTAAGGATATTTGTCAAAAGTAACTCACTTACCATAAGCACTATCAGGATACAGTTTGCCTCCATAGGTAGTTAACGTGTTTGTGACTAAGGAATATATTAGCACAACCATCAGGAAGATTGGAGTAATGAATCCCCAACAAAGCCTCCAATAAATCCCGGTCTTCCTTCCAAGCATAAAATAGATGTCCTGACAAATTCTGTCAACTCCTGAAATCGTACAAGTATATTAGTGCTCTGTCGACTCTTGCTGAATGTTTTACTCAGCTTCTTGAGTCGTCACATATTTACCATAAATCCAACAAATGGCAACTAGTTCCATCGTTGCGAGAACGTACACCACTAACGTCACTCCGTAATGGTCAACCAGATTTAGAATCCATTGTCCACCCTGGCAATATTAAAAATGACAAAGTTAATATTTTACAGGCAACCTGTTTCGAAACTTCATTCTTTAAAGCGAGCACATTCGTTCACCTTTTATTTTGTAGTTCTACTCACGGGTGTGATATAAACCAATCCAATCAAGAAGCCGACAACTGCTAATGTGATGGCAACTGCCCAGTACTTTAGGGACGGGACCTGATCACAGATAATTGTGATAATGCAGTTCGCCATTGATGCGACAGATCCAATTCCCAGCACAAACAACATAAAAAAGAACAGAACAGCAAACAGCTGAAAAGAAAATAACATTTAGTTAACAAATGGCGAAGTTTATACAAAAGCTTGAGATTTCTTGCTAAAAGATAACATATACTGACGTGACAAAAGTCATGGGCCAGCGTTATGTCTACACACAGACTGCTGCAGTATCACGTACACAAGGCATAAAAGGACAGTGCAATGGCGGAGCTATCATTTGTACTCAGGTGGTTCACGTGAAAAGATTTCCAATGTGATTATGGCCACATGGCGGAAATTAACAGACCTCGAACGCGGAAAGGTAGTTGGATCTAGACTCATGGGACAGTCCATTTTTTAAATGGTTAGGGAATTCAATATTCCGAGAGCTGCAGTGTCAAGAATGTGCCGAGAATACCAAATTTCAGACATTGCCTCTCACCACGGGCAACGCAGTGACTCAAGCCCTTGTATTAACGACTGGGAACAGCGGCGTTTGCGCAGAGTTGTCAGCGCTAAAAGACAAGCAACACTGCGTACGACGAATGTATCCGTTAAGACAGTGCGGCGAAATCTAGCGTTAATTGGCGATGGCAGCAGACGACCGACGCGAGTGCCTTTGCTACCGGCACGACATCGCCTGCAGCGCCTCTCGTCAGCTCGTGACCATACTGGTTGGATCCTAGACGACTGGAAAACTTTGGACGGGTCACATGAATTCCGATTTCAGTTGGTAAGAGCTGAATGGATAGGGTCAGAGTGTGATGCACACCCAACACCTTTTGATACTCAGGCCTTACGGCGTTACTGTGACTTAATCGCCGCTAGACTGTCATTGTAAACCAGCAACAGCGCAAAAGCGTGAACTTCTTTCGTGAAAGCATAACAAAATCACACGACTTAGGTCTCAGCTATCAATATGTGTGTCATTTGGAAAGAAGTTGCGCCGAACTCTATCATTTACAAAGGAATTGTGCCCTTCCTGTAAGCTATAGCGCAAAACAGACCTCCAGCAGAAATGGATATCTACATTACACAGTGAAAATTTTCAGGTTACACGGAATTCGAAGGTAAGTTCAACATCTTTACAGTTCAGTTAGATTGTCTCAGGGTGCGGGTGCTTTAATATAGAGAGCATGAGAAATTTTTTCATTGCGTTTAAGTTAGCATGATGTTCAGTTGTTCAGTAACAACGTGATTTCGGCTGACCTGATATCTTTCTATAGCAGAGCAAGTACATTGTATACAGCATCGAGTCAGTGGCAAACTGTAATTTATTTACTCAGAAATATTTTTAGCATTATAACATAAAATACTGAGTCAGTTTTAATCGATTTGTTCTGAAGGCAACCGACACTAATCCCCATGGTACACAAAACAGGTCCGAACGCTGTTGCAGAGGCAACGGAAAAAGCATGCGAAGTTCAGAAGAACGCGAAATCCCGAAGATTGGCTAAAATTTACAGACGCGCGGAATTGGCACGGACTACAATGCGAGATGCCTTTAATAGGTTCCACAACGAAACATTGTCTCGAAATTTGGTAGAAAATCCGAAGAAATTCTGGTCGTATGTAAAGTACACAAGGGGCAAGACGCAGTCAATACCTTCGCTGCGCAGTGCCGATGGTACTGTTACCGACGACTGTGCCGCTAAAGCGGAGTTACTGAACGCAGTTTTCCGAAATTCCTTCACCGGGGAAGACGAATGGAATATTCCAGAATTTGAAACACGAACAGCTGCTAGTATGAGTTTCTTAGAAGTAGATACCTTAGGGGCTGCGAAGCAACTCAAATCGCTTGATACTGTCAAGTCTTCAGGTCCAGATTGTATACCGATTAGGTCCCTTTCGGATTACGCTGATACAATAGCTCCCTACTTAGCAATCATATACAACCGCTCGCCCACCGATAGATCTGTACCTACAGATTGGAAAATTGCGCAGGTCGCACCAGTGTTTAAGAAGGGTAGTAGGAGTAATCCATCTAACTACAGACCTATATCATTGACGTCGGTTTGCAGTAGGGTTTTAGAGCATATACTGTATTCAAACATTATGAATCACCTCGAAGGGAACGATCTATTGATACGTAATCAGCATGGTTTCAGAAAACATCGTTCTTGTGCAACGCAGCTAGCTCTTTATTTGCACACAGTAATGGCCGCTATCGACAGGGGATCTCAAGTTGATTCCGTATTTCTAGATTTCCGGAAAGCTTTTGACACCGTTCCTCACAAGCGACTTCTAATCAAGCTGCAGGCCTATGGGGTATTGTCTCAGTTGTGCGACTGAATTCGTGATTTCCTGTCAGGAAGGTCGTAGTTCGTAGTAATATACGGCAAATCATTGAGTAAAGCTGAAGTGATATCAGGTGTTCCCCAGGGAAGCGTCCTGGGACCTCTGCTGTTCCTGATCTATATAAATGACCTGGGTGACAATTTGAGCAGTTCTCATAGGTTGTTCGCAGATGATGCTGTAATTTACCGTCTAGTAAGGTCATCCGAAGACCAGTATCAGTTGCAAAGCGATTTAGAAAAATTTGTTGTATGGTGTGGCAGGTGGCAGTTGACGCTAAATAACGAAAAGTGTGAGGTGATCCACATGAGTTCCAAAAGAAATCCGTTGGAATTCGATTACTCGATAAATAGTACAATTCTCAAGGCTGTCAATTCAACTAAGTACCTGGGTGTTAAAATTACGAACAACTTCAGTTGGAAAGACCACATAGATAATATTGTGGGGAAGGCGAGCCAAAGGTTGCGTTTCATTGGCGGAACACTCGTTCGTCCTCTGTTAGAATATTGCTGCGCGGTGTGGGATCCTTACCAGGTGGGATTGACGGAGGACATCAAAAGGGTGCAAAAAAGGGCAGCTCGTTTTGTATTATCACGTAATAGGGGAGAGAGTGTGGCAGATATGATACGCGAGTTGGGATGGAAGTCATTAAAGCAAAGACGTTTTTCGGTGCGGCGAGATCTATTTACGAAATTTCAGTCACCAACTTTCTCTTCCGAATGCGAAAATATTTTGTTGAGCCCAACCTACATAGGTAGGAATGATCATCAAAATAAAATAAGAGAAATCAGAGCTCGAACAGAAAGGTTTAGGTGTTCGTTTTTCCCGCGCGCTCTTCGGAAGTGGAATGGTAGAGAGATAGTATGATTGTGGTTCGATGAACCCTCTGCCAAGCACTTACATGTGAATTGCAGAGTAGTCATGTAGATGTAGATGTAGATGTAGAAGTTTCCGTTAGTACTTATTGGCATCATTTCCCTTGTACGTTATCATATGTAGCTAATAGAAATTGCTCTCGTTATTCCAAAGTCTGCGAGCACCTCTACATTCGGAGACATACTGATTATTTCGACAATTCCACAGGGAAGAAATGTTCTGTGCCTCTTCCGAAACCTCGCCTTAAACTGGGAGCCATATCATGGATTCTGCCTAACTGTCCGAAGTACCTTTCGTCAGCTTCTTGTCTAATGGAAAATGTAGATGAGAGACGGGAGTGTCTGGAGCACAGAAACTTAGAAACAACTATTGCAGCCAGTGTAGCAATTCATTCCCAGTATGAATAGGAAAGATGTTTTGTGGTCTTTAATGGCTCCTTAAGAGCTTAGAGGGGATCAAGCTGCCAAAATATTGGCATATTATAAGATCAGGAAGGGGCGTTAGTTTTATTCTAATAGAAACAACAGATATTCCTACACTTTTGTGTTCTGTTCTAGTGTATGCTGATCGGATTATGCAGTTGTATATTGGTAAAAATATAATCACAAATCTTGGTACAAGGATATTCCTATTACTATTAACAAATTGAATCACTTAACTGACGTTGTTGATAACTTGGAAAACTTCACCAGAAAGAACCACTTTCTATTCATAACCAATTATTTGAAAAATAAGGCAAATTCTTTTGATGAGACTGAAAGCAGCTTAATTAATTTTTATGTGAGCAAGTGAATTTAATAGTTGTCCAAAAGAACCACTACAATACTCGTCAGATTGTATTATATTTTGTAGTATTTTATTTTCAATATCACCATATGCTTACAAGTTCATAAGAAGTAAACACTATATTGTGCTAACCCATACTAATACACTGTATAAGATTTGTTCACATTTTCAAATAAACCCAGCAGCTGAGCAGCTAGGTGACAATTTTCTGTTGCACACAAAACAGATGTTCAGTTTCTTTGTGAATTCATGTTGTTTCACTAATGGTCGATAAAATTCACTTGAAGCCTTATTTAGACTTCACGGGAGGCGCAATCTAGGGTGCTGCATTCAGTTCGAAAAGTGTGGCAACTAGTGCTCAGATTTTTATGACACAAAGTTTGCTTTCTTCGTAGAAAGATGTAGTTAACATCCTTCCAATGAGAAACATAAATGGTGAAGAACTCTTCGCTCTAACTAAGAAAATAGTTTCTGGGCTAGATGCAACAGGTTTTGAGGTAGTCTGTGTTGTTAGGATAAAGATTCTATTAACAGACGGGCAATGTCATTCTTTGCCCCCCCCCCCCCCTCAACTGTCAATTGTTTACAAACAACCTTGAGATGCTACTTAAGCACCTTTAGCACTTTTTTGTATTTTAGATTTTGTTCACACATTAAAATGCGTCAGAAATAATTGGATCAACAAAAATGATCCTGATAAAACAATAAAATACCTCAAGTTTTAAACAGTTTCAGAAAGTATGCTGCTGCTTATGGCTCTCTGCAGTTAAAGAGGTACATGACGCAGAATGTAATCAGGCAATAAAATTTTCCAACAAACTTAATTTAAAGTCTCTTTATCCAAGCAATCTGCTGTGACAAAAAGTCAAACTTGTGCTTAATGTTTTCAATGAGATGACTGGCCAATGTTTGTTAGCCTTGGGGGAATATCATCTTATTGAAAGCGTTGAGAGCACTGCTAAAGTAATTAAATTGATTTATACATGGTGGAACATTTTAAAAGTTATCTCAGATGATAGAAATATTCGTTTCGAGCATTCACATTAGAAACCACTCTCCAGCACAAGTGATGAAAATATCAGATATGTAGACAGATTTTTATCATGCCTGGATATATGGAAACATTGTCCTGATCATACGTTTGGGTTATCCAATGACACATATTTGACCTTATTACATACCACTCATGAAACGCCATTTCAAATGGTTACATCGAAACAACAGAATTAAAAACTGATGTATTTCTGTAAATCAAGTTTCATGATCAAACAGTATGTTTTGAAATCAACGTAAACGGTAACCAAAGTTTTGTTTACTGGGTAGGTTGGTCAACATATATACTTAATTCCGAATTGCTTATACAGATAAATCTACAGAAATTAACTACATTACTACAGAGTGCAGATTTTTCACCGGATATTTCTTTGTAAACGCCGCTTCTTTTTGTTGCAGTGCTTCATGTTGTTGTTGCGGTCTTCAGTCTTGAAACTGGTTTGATGCAGCTCTCCATGCTACTCTATCCTGTGCAAGCTTCTTCATCTCCCAGTACCTACTGCAACCTACATCCTTCTGAATCTGCTCAGTGTATTCATCTCTTGGTCTCCCTCTACGATTTTTACCCTCCACGCTGCCCTCCAATGCTAAATTTGTGATCCCTTGATGCCTCAAAACATGTCCTACCAACCGATCCCTTCTTCTAGTCAAGTTGTGCCACAAACTTCTCTTCTCCCCAGTCCTATTCAATACCTCCTCATTAGTTATGTGATCTACCCACCTTATCTTCAGCATTCTTCTGTAGCACCACATTTCGAAAGCTTCTATTCTCTTCTTGTCCAAACTAGTTATCGTCCATGTTTCACTTCCATACATTGCTACACTCCATACAAATACTTTCAGAAATGACTTCCTGACACTTAGATCTATACTCGATGTTAACAAATTTCTCTTCTTCAGAAACGCTTTCCTTGCCATTGCCAGTCTACATTTTATATCCTCTCTACTTCGACCATCATCAGTCATTTTGCTCCCCAAATAGCAAAACTCCTTTACTACTTTAAGTGTCTCATTTCCCAGTCTAATTCCCTCAGCATCACCCGACTTAATTCGACTACATTCCATTATCCTCGTTTTGCTTTTGTTGATGTTCATCTTATACCCTCCTTTCAAGACACTGTCCATTCCGTTCAACTGCTCTTCCAAGTCCTTTGCTGTCTCTGACAGAATTACAATGACATCGGCGAACCTCAAAGTTTTTACTTCTTCTCCATGAATTTTAATACCTACTCCGAATTTTTCTTTTGTTTCTTTTACTGCTTGCTCAATATACAGATTGAATAACATCGGGGAGAGGCTACAACCCTGTCTCACTCCTTTCCCAACCACTGCTTCCGTTTCATGCCCCTCGACTCTTATAACTGCCATCTGATTTCTGTACAAATTGTAAATACCCTTTCGTTCCCTGTATTTTATACCTGCCACCTTCAGAATTTGAAAGAGAGTATTCCAGTTAACATTGTCAAAAGCTTTCTCTAAGTCTACAAATGCTAGAAACGTAGGTTTGCCTTTTCTTAATCTTTCTTCTAAGAAAAGCCGTAAGGTTAGTATTGCCTCACGTGTTCCAACATTTCTACGGAATCCAAACTGATCTTCCCCGAGGTCCGCTTCTACCAGTTTTTCCATTCGTCTGTAAAGAATTCGCGTTAGTATTTTGCAGCTGTGACGTATTAAACTGATAGTTCGGTAATTTTCACATCTGTCAACACCTGCTTTCTTTGGGATTGGAATTATTATATTCTTCTTTAAGTCTGAGGGTATTTCGCCTGTCTCATACATCTTGCTCACCAGATGGTAGAGTTTTGTCATGACTGGCTCTCCCAAGGCCATCAGTAGTTCTAATGGAATGTTGTCTACTCCCGGGGCCTTGTTTTGATTCAGGTATTTCAGTGCTCCGTCAAACTCTTCACGCAGTATCTTATCTCCCATTTCGTCTTCATCTACATCCTCTTCCATTTCCATAATATTGTCCACAAGTACATCGCCCTTGTACAAACCCTCTATATACTCCTTCCACCTTTCTGCCTTCCCTTCTTTGCTTAGAACTGGGTTGCCATCTGAGCTCTTTATATTCATACAAGTGGTTCTCTTCTCTACAAAGGTCTCTTTAATTTTCCTGTAGACGGTATCTATCTTACCCCTAGTGAGACAAGCCTCTACATCCTTACATTTGTCCTCTAGTCATCCCTGCTTAGCCATTTTGCACTTCCTGTCGATCTCATTTTTGAGACGTTTGTATTCCTTTTTGCCTGCTTCATTTACTGCATTTTTATACACTCCTGGAAATGGAAAAAAGAACACATTGACACCGGTGTGTCAGACCCACCATACTTGCTCCGGACACTGGGAGAGGGCTGTACAAGCAATGATCACACGCACGGCACAGCGGACACACCAGGAACCGCGGTGTTGGCCGTCGAATGGCACTAGCTGCGCAGCATTTGTGCACCGCCGCCGTCAGTGTCAGCCAGTTTGCCGTTGCATACGGAGCTCCATCGCAGTCTTTAACACTGGTAGCATGCCGCGACAGCGTGGACGTGAACCGTATGTGCAGTTGACGGACTTTGAGCGAGGGCGTATAGTGGGCATGCGGGAGGCCGGGTGGACGTACCGCCGAATTGCTCAACACGTGGGGCGTGAGGTCTCCACAGTACATCGATGTTGTCGCCAGTGGTCGGCGGAAGGTGCACGTGCCCGTCGACCTGGAACCGGACCGCAGCGACGCACGGATGCACGCCAAGACCGTAAGATCCTACGCAGTGCCGTAGGGGACCGCACCGCCACTTCCCAGCAAATTAGGGACACTGTTGCTCCTGGGGTATCGGCGAGGACCATTCGCAACCGTCTCCATGAAGCTGGGCTACGGTCTCGCACACCGTTAGGCCGTCTTCCGCTCACGCCCCAACATCGTGCAGCCCGCCTCCAGTGGTGTCGCGACAGGCGTGAATGGAGGGACGAATGGAGACGTGTCGTCTTCAGCGATGAGAGTCGCTTCTGCCTTGGTGCCAATGATGGTAGTATGCGTGTTTGGCGCCGTGCAGGTGAGCGCCACAATCAGGACTGCATACGACCGAGGCACACAGGGCCAACACCCGGCATCATGGTGTGGGGAGCGATCTCCTACACTGGCCGTACACCACTGGTGATCGTCGAGGGGACACTGAATAGTGCACGATACATCCAAACCGTCATCTAACCCATCGTTCTACCATTCCTAGACCGGCAAGGGAACTTGCTGTTCCAACAGGACAATGCACGTCCGCATGTATCACGTGCCACCCAACGTGCTCTAGAAGGTGTAAGTCAACTACCCTGGCCAGCAAGATCTCCGGATCTGTCCCCCATTGAGCATGTTTGGGACTGGATGAAGCTTCGTCTCACGCGGTCTGCACGTCCAGCACGAACGCTGGTCCAACTGAGGCGCCAGGTGGAAATGGCATGGCAAGCCGTTCCACAGGACTACATCCAGCCTCTCTACGATCGTCTCCATGGGAGAATAGCAGCCTGCGTTGCTGCGAAAGGTGGATATACACTGTATTAGTGCCGACATTGTGCATGCTCTGTTGCCTGTGTCTATGTGCCTGTGGTTCTGTCAGTGTGATCATGTGATGTATCTGACCCCAGGAATGTGTCAATAAAGTTTCCCCTTCCTGGGACAATGAATTCACGGTGTTCTTATTTCAATTTCCAGGAGTGTATTTTCTCCTTTCATCAACTAAATTCAATATTTCTTCTGTTACCCAAGGATTTCTATTAGCCCTCGCCTTTTTACCTACTTGATCGTCTGCTGCCTTCACTACTTCATCTCTCAGAGCTACCCATTCTTCTTCTACTGTATTTCTTTCCCCCATTCCTGTCAATTGTTCCCTTATGCTCTCCCTGAAACTCTCTACAACCTCTGGTTCTTTCAGTTTATCCAGGTCCCATCTCCTTAGATTCCCACCTTGTTGCAGTTTCTTCAGTTTCAATCTGCAGTTTATAACCAATAGATTGTGGTCAGAATCCACATCTGCCCCTGGAAATGTCTTACAATTTAAGACCTGGTTCCTAAATCTCTGTCTTACCATTATATAATCTATCTGATACCTTTTAGTATCTCCAGGATTCTTCCAGGTATGCAACCTTCTTTTATGATTCTTGAACCAAGTGTTAGCTATGATTAAGTTATGCTCTGTGCAAAAATCTACAAGGCGGCTTCCTCTTTCATTTCTTCCCCCCAATCCATATTCACCTACTATGTTTCCTTCTCTCCCTTTTCCTACTGACGAATTCCAGTCACCCATGACTATTAAATTTTCGTCTCCCTTCACTACCTTCATATATTAAATGAAATGAACAGTGCTTTCAATCGGTGGTTTCAGTTGCTTTGCTTGTACGGCCATTAAATCCAGCACTGTAGCAGATTCTGTTCGCCCTCAAGCGGCCTGCCGGAAATGATGTCACACAGCATACTCCTCTTGGTGGGGAGGCCTGTATGTTAGAAGGTGTTCGCAAACGTCGCGAAGTCATGGACCCAAGTTGTCAGCAAGGCAGTGAGCATGCTGGAGGTTTCACCATAAAGATGTGGGTTGTGGTTAAGTGGTATGTACTGGGTCCTCTGGTCCAATTGAACCGCCCATTGACTATAAATGGTCATGTTTGTTAACTTGGAGACCATTTGCAGCCAGTCATGGCCTTCATGTTCCCGAAAAACGATTGCGTTTCACCGGAGCGCAATTGCTCGCGATTGGTTTGAAGAACACTCTGGACAATTCGAGCAAATGATTTGGCTACCTAGACCTCCCAGCATGAATCCCAGCGAACATGAGTGGCACATAATAGAGACGTAAGTTCGTGCAGTACACCTTGCACCGGCAACATATTCGCCGTTATTGATGGGTATAGAGGCAGCGTGGCTCAGTATTTCTGCAGGGGACTTTAAACTACTTGTTGAGCCCGTGTCAGGTCGAACTGCAGCACTGTGTCTTGCGAAAGGAGGTCCTATACGGTATTAGGAAGTACCCGTGACTTTTGTCACTTCAGACTACTGCAGAAGCTTTGTCATCACACATATAAACGGTGATGACCCGGACTCGGAAACTTCTGGATAAATGCTAGATGATAACTACGAACAAGCCGATGACAGTAATTAAACTGCTAATTTCCACGAAGTAAACGTCTACAAAATTTTGTGCAGCTGCGGTCACGGCCATGTTGCACTCACAATGGTGTGCAAGACTTAACGACGAAAGTAGCTTTCACATGATATGTCACTGCCAAGTAACATGGTTCGATGAAACTGGGACCATATGTAGTAATATCTGCTATAGTACAGTACAGAAGTTAACTGAAAAAATGCAATAAGACGCATAGAAATGACACTGGTGTTCAAAGATGATTATTTACACTGAATAGACCGCGATTTATGACGGTGTCCTGGACAGTACAAAAGGTGGGAGATGGTCCTTAATCGGGTATGTGATCACCACAGACGGCAGTGCATGCTTTGCAGAATGCTTTCATGCTAGGGACCAGGTTGGCAGTCGGTACGCCCATGCATCGTTAAACCTTCCTTCGTCATAACACCTAGACCATCAAAGCAATAATGTTGAACAATGTTCTTGAGTACATTATGTTGCCTCATATGTCGAGAGGTTGGAACACATAACTAACACAGGCAGAATGTCAAACACGTCCGTTTTGGTGGTCCAGGTATTATGGTGTGGAGAGGCGTAATGTTGCATGGGCGCGCTGACCTCCTGAACACAGTACATTCATCGTCAACAGTTCTGTGTCCCTGCACTCCTTCCCCATATGCGTCGTTCCAGTGGTGTATTCGATCCTGACTTCATTTTAATAGAGTCGAGGGACATGAAAGGGAAGCAGTGGTTGGGAAGGGAGTAAGACAGGGTTGTAGCCTCTCCCCGATGTTGTTCAATCTGTATATTGAGCAAGCAGTAAAGGAAACAAAAGAAAAATTCGGGGTAGGTATTAAAATTCATGGAGAAGAAATAAAAACTTTTTAGGTTCGCCGATGACATTGTAATTCTGTCAGAGACAGCAAAGGACTTGGAAGAGCAGTTGAATGGAATGGACAGTGTCTTGAAAGGAGGATATAAGATGAACATCAACAAAAGCAAAACGAGGATAATGGAATGTAGTCTAATTAAGTCGGGTGATGCTGAGGGAATTAGATTAGGAAATGAGGCACTTGCAGTAGTAAAGGAGTTTTGCTATTTGGGGAGCAAAATAACTGATGATGGTCGAAGTAGAGAGGATATAAAATGTAGGCTGGCAATGGCAAGGAAAGCATTTCTGAAGAAGAGAAATTTGTTAACATCCAGTATTGATTTAAGTGTCAGGAAGTCATTTCTGAAAGTATTCGTATGGAGTGCAGCCATGTATGGAAGTGAAACATGGACGATAAATAGTTTGGACAAGAAGAGAATAGAAGCTTTCGAAATGTGGTGCTACAGAACAATGCTGAAGATTAGATGGGTAGATCACATAACTAATGAGGAAGTATTGAATAGGATTGGGGAGAAGAGAAGTTTGTGGCACAACTTGACCAGAAGAAGGGATCGGTTGGTAGGACATGTTCTGAGGCATCAAGGGATCACCAATTTAGTATTGGAGGGCAGCGTGGAGGGTAAAAATCGTAGAGGGAGACCAAGAGATGAATACACTAAGCAGATTCAAAAGGATGTAGGTTGCAGTAGGTACTGGGAGATGAAAAAGCTTGCACAGGATAGAGTGGCATGGAGAGCTGCATCAAACCAGTCTCAGGACTGAAGACCACAACAACAACAACAGATGGAAATGCTCTATTGCATCGAATCGAACTGCGCAGGTGGAGGAGCTGTTGAGACGAAAGTATGTTGATCGAACAGACTGGCCTGCCCGTTCCCCGACTTAAATCGAATTAGGAACGTGTGGTATGTGTTTATCAGCATGTGCATGTGCACCAACGACCATCCAGCAGTTATCAACCGCCGTGGAATGGCGTGGAATGCCTTATCACAACAGCTCCTTACCAACCTTGTGGCCAGCACGGGAGCACGAAGCAGAGCATGTATTGCCGTGGTGATCACACATTCAATTAAGAATCATGTTCCGCCTTTTGTACTTTCCAGTGGACCATCATAAATCGCAGGGACTTCCATGTAAATTATAATCTTTGAATAAAGTATCATTTCTGTTCGTCTCATTACGTATTTGATTCAGTTCCTTTCTGTACTATATTGCACCATTTCTTTGTATGTATGGTCCACGTTTCGTCAATCTATGTTACTTGGCAGTGATACATCATGTGGAAGATAATTTCGTCCTTATTTTCTCCACAGCAGTGTAGAAAGAGACTGAAAATGGATCCAGATTCGGTTAAACGAAACACAGAAGCCAAATGCGCAACTGGAAATTGCGGAATAACCTTGGTAACAATCATACCATCTTAGAAAAGAATTCCCGCATTTTAAATTTCTATACACGACTGCACTCCGGAATGTAGCACACGAATAAACACAAAAAATCAATGGTAAAGATTCTGGGCTCCGATTTTGTGGAACAACATTGAGGCTTAGAAATATAGATGAAACAGAAGAGGCAAATCACTTCTAACAATCATGCACAATCTTTAACTGCGAGAGAAAGGTCAAGATGTAGGATAAACATAAAACAGAAGCGAAGGGATAACGCCAAGCGATTAAACTTCATTAACACTGGTAAAGTTTCATTCAAGACTGGAATATTTTCTCAACAACCCATAAAATTATGGAAAGTTGTAAAAAGAACTGTCACATATCAAACCAGTTAAATTAATCGTTTAATAGTTCATATATTACCTCACAAGTTAACAGCCTTTTAAGAAAATGTCTCCTAAGAGCAAGGCCTGACTTGATAAAGAAGCAGTCACTATATATTTATCATTGATAACGTGAAGTGTGATATTTTCATAGCTAAAGTTAAAATAAGAAGTTAAGTTACAATAATTATCCACCAGGAAAGAAAACTATATAATGTATGAAGCTGTTCAAGGAACCACAAAACTGATTTGCAAAGACTGCTTTGTACAATGTATTCTTTTAAAACACATTGTGTGTAAATAAGTACTCAAGATGACAGACCGAATGAATAAATAAATAAAAGCAATAGAAGTTTGACGATAAAAAGTAAAAAGACGAAGTAAAATATATTGATCCCAAAAAGATAATGGGTCTTTGATGAAATTTTGTTTTCAATAAAATGGTACACACTGCAAAGTAACGCAAGAACCGACTTCAAATGAGTGGATCAAATAACATGCCGGCATCTTAAAATTTAATTTATTTTATTTTTCACAATTTTCCGGCAACGATCATTAATTTAAAGAAGACAAGATTTACCAAGGACCTGGTCTTAAACTTTCGGCATTAGGTAAGTGGGCGGTAGGACGCAACGCGCCAGTATTTCTTCTGCAAGTCATTGAAGTGAACTTCATGTCTAGATTAACGTCTGTTCGTAACTAAATTAGTTTCGACATGCAAATTATTTTGAGACCAACGAGATAACTGTACATCTTTCTATCTTATGAGATATATCGCTTCAGTAATCGTCTATTTTACTTGGCAAACTTATAACAGTATCATCACTGCACTCAACATTAAACTCCTTTGTAAGTGTTTTTATAAAGAAGTATTACTAAATTATTATATTTTATGATCCATATTACCTGAGGAACTGCATCAAATTTAGCTATTGCATCAGGATATGAAATGAATGCTAAACCAGTTCCGCTTCTTACAACTCCAGAAATGTCGTCCACACCCATTTCATATGCAAGATTTCCTAGGATGGAGAAGATAGTGAAACCAGCCAGTAGGCTGGTGAACGTATCCAGCAGCGTCACTATCATAGCATCCCTGAAAAAAGTTTTCTATTATTAATAGCTTAATGCTAGTGTACAATAAATAAGTGTGACCTGTACGATATTGTTTTTACCTGTATATATTATGCTTGAAGTTGTTGTATGACGCTAGCATCACCAGTGTACCGAATGACATGGAAAGCGAGAAAAAGCACTGCGTCACAGCAGCGTACCAAACCTAGAATTACGGTATTACAATAGTGACAACATAATATTCGGACTTTTCCTTAACTTTTATTGGTATATTAACACGCTATGCTGTAAGCTTCTTTCGGAGTGGAGAGTACAACAAAGAGAAATATATCACTCTACTTCGCAAGTGCTTAGAAAGATTGTCTATGCTGGTGCGAAAAGACTTGAAAGGTAAGTTGCACGTTGTCATAGTAGGCCAAGTAATTTTTATTTAATGCTGCACTACACATCAGAGTCATAAATGACTCTATTTTTCTTCATTGACACAAAGTATGTAAAAAATAAAACAATGGTCCGAACTTTGCGTAACAAGGGTGGCACACTGTTAGAGGAGAGTATATGCTCCGGGGTTCCTGCAGATGCAATTCTGCTGCAGTTCGGATAACAAGTTCACTACAGTGCGCAAGTGAAATGGGGTGACAACTGGAACCTAGACTATAGAAATCCGCTCCTTGGTCACGAAGCGATTCGAGAACCACTGTGTAAACGTCCTTATCGTTGGAATATATATTTCCTCCCAGATAGTCTTTCAGTTTGATGAAAAGAAGGAAATTATGGGCTGCAAGGTCTGGAATGTATTACCAATGTGCGGCCTTGGTCAAATTGTTGGCACCATGTCACTAATTGCTTTTGGTCCGTATACTGGCAGAATTCCACAGTGAATCTGTGAGCAATTAAGACGTTTTCCGGCCTGGATGGCCTAGCGGTTCTTGGTGCTACAGTCTGGAACCGCGCGACCGCTACTGTCGCAGGTTCGAATCCTGCCTCGGGCATGAATGTGTGTGATGTCCTTAATTTAGTTAGGTTTAATAAGTTCTAAGTTCTAGGGGACTGATGACCTCAGAAGTTAAGTCCCATAGCGCTCAGAGCCAATTAAGACGTTTTGCCCACAAGAAACGTAATGTGCCTTATACATCAACTCTGGAGTGCGGTTCCGGTTGCCGCCCATTTCACTTGCACAATGTGATATACTTGTTAATTCGAACTGCAGCAGAACTGTGTCTACAGGAAACCCAAAATATGTACTCTCTTCGGACAATCGATCACTCTTCTTGCGCAGTGATTTTAGTGTGGTACGACATGGGTACCTTACTTTCTGAAGTCTGTAGGTATGAAACGTATGATACATCAATTGAATCACTCCTTGTAGACACACAGTCACACGAAAAATGGAAAGCAATTATGTTCAAAGATCTATTGAGAGGTTATCAGCTAATGGGAACTCCTTAAATACAGAAGAATTGTACTGTGGACAGATTTACAATTAGGTTACTACTCTAAAAAATATCAAATTATCAGTAGAGGGAATTTACTTAATTTTTTATCAAAAGGTAGTAATGATAACTGCTTGTCATTGCACGTCTTGAAGACAAACCAATCAATAAGTTAGCATACACATAAACTTGAGAGAGAGAGAGAGAGAGAGAGAAAGGGAGAGCGAGGGAGAGAGTGAGAGAGAAAGAGACAGGTGACCATATGTATGTATGTATGTCTGATATCTCCTCCAAAACCTCTGGATCTATTTCAGCAAAATTTTGCACACAATCAGTAAACTTCATGTGTATGAGCACTGTGGGGTTTATAGTCACATAGCTCAATACTAAATGATATATCGACAAATCATCATACAGATTATTCTGTACAACAGGTGTGTTGTGAAGAAATAGTATCATCCTGCCTTAACAATACTTTGCAGGCAGCCTACATGTCAGGGACAAACAAATCATTATCAATTCCTGTCTTGAACGACAGGTATGTTCTGGTGATAGTATCGACCTGCTTTAGCGACCTGTCTTGCAGGAGCTACATATGCAAATGGACATGGATGGGGGAATGTCACATTAAATACCTTTCAGCTGTCTTGTTCTCAAACTGAATTTATTTGGCTACTTGTTTCAGCATTTAACTACGCCATCTTCAGACCCATGACTGATGTGTAGGAAGATTCTACTTCGGTTCTGATCAAAACAGGGGCCAGCAATACTAGTATTAGTAGATTTCTGGTTGCTATAGCGATCATCTACCAACTGATAAGAACCGAGGTAGAATCTTCCATGTCCTTCAGGGGCCTGAAGATGGCGTAGTAAAACGCTGTTTGCCAAATAAAGTAAGTCTGGAAACTAAATCACTGAAAGGTATTTAAGTTGACATCTTGTATCTAACAGCTGAGTCCTGCAACCATCTCTAAAATAATGGAAAATACAGAGACTGGATGGGGAAAACTGACATGAATAGAGGAGGAGATGGACACAGAGAGGGGGAGGATGAGATGTATAAGGAGAAAGTGGCCAGCAGAGGATGGACAGAGAGAGCAGGAGGCGGAGATTGATAGGGGCCAGTAGGAGATAAATAGGGACAGATGGTGATGGACAGGGAGAGGGGGCCAGGAGGGGAAGCATAGGGAGAGGGGCCAAGACGATATGAAAAGAGAGATGTGGGCGGAAGGAGATGGACAGTAAGAGAGTGGGCAGGAGATGGACAGTGAGAGAGGAGAGAAGATATGGGGGAGACAAGGGGAGAAGAAGATGGGATTGGGGAGGAGGAGATGGACAAGGGGAGAGGCAGGGGGAAAGGACATAGTATAGCATCACTTCTTGAAAAAAGTAATGAAAATTACTTTATGTATGGGTGACTACAATGGAGCCGCTATTTAATCTCAGTAAATGTAAAACGGTGTCTCATAATAATTTCCATTTCATTTTAGGCCAAAGGTACAGTTTTATTGAAAGAAATTATTTTAAGTGGGTACACTGCCATTGCACGTAGGCGGCTATACTGAAGCATCAAGCGTCACAGAGAAAAATAATTGTTTGAATATTATATTAAATTTGCTTATTGCATTACGTTAAAGAAAGATAATTCTTTTCATCCATCGTGAGTAAGACGTTAGAATATGCAGGATATTTCTGGCCACAAATCCTTTCGATATTTTCAGAATTAAATAGCTATGAAGAAATTTTATTAATTTTAACAGCAATGGCGTCGCTTCAACAATGTAATTACAAATGGCCAGGGCAACATTTAATTGCTATGTAATTAATTAAATAAAGGGGACAGAGAAGGTAATTTCTTGCTACTAACAAAAACATATACTGCATTAAATACTAACATATATATTTAGCAGAAATTCCAAATACACTACATATAGTAGAAATAATTCTTTACAGCCCGTAATCGAAATGCAACATCAGAACCAACCAGCCACGGATAACAAAGAAGAAGAAGAGAGAGAAGACAATGAAATCATTGTATACTACGATACAGAGATACCAGTAATTCAATTCTCTGAGCACGTATAGTGCCTCCATTGTAGTCACTATCGATTAAGTAATTTACATTACTTTTTCAAGAAGCGGTGCTATTGTGGACACACACACAGAGAGAGAGAAGAAGGACAAAGATAGAGGGACAGAACGGTAAGAGATGGAAAGGTTGAGAAGGAAGAGGAGATGGACAATGAACAACAGAAGTGGGGGAGGAGGTGTTGGACAGAAAGAGAGGTTAGTATGAGATAGACAGAAAAAGAGGAAGAGAGAAGGACATATATACATACATATAAGATGCACTTTTCATCGTGCTGGAGATGTCTGTAATCCATGTCTCAATATGTCATACCAGACTGGCAATTAAATACCACATTCTAGATTGCTTTTTACTGCAAAATTTGATACCATGTCTAGTCTTCAGTTACAAGAATTTTTGGTCTGTAATTCATCGGTTCTAGCCGCTTCCCGTCATCCTTCAAGTGCAGCCATTATTCATCAACTGTTAACAATATTTTGTAGTAGAAGTGTGCCTGGAGTAAACCTTTCTGCATTTTTTCAAAAAATATCAGCACACACTCTAGTCAGTTTAAATCACAAATTCGGCACATTATGCACAGTGACAAACGTTAGCAGGAACTTTTATTTCGTATGTTTTAATAGCTGCTTTTACATCTGTAGCCAAGAAAATTTAAATTGGTAGAAATTTCGACATCAAAAAAGAATAACCCTAATAAATCTCGGAATATGTGTGAAACAGCGACAGCACAGAAATGATGTAAATGTAGATTTATTAGCTTTCTCTCTAGTGTTATTGGGAACAACATCATTACTATATTCTTATCTAGTGAAGAGTCGTTAAGGGCGATGGGAATTTCTAAGGAATAATCAGTGAGACACATCGACTGCAAAAGGCTTTAATATTAGAAGGGTGAGCTCTAATGTGCTACAGTAATCAGTCTCCGAGAAATTTGTGTGTCAAACAGTGACTATTCGTGTTGTATGGAGCATACTGCTATGATATGTGAAGAGTGTCATATGCAGTGAGGAGATATCAACGGACTATGGAACTCGACCACAAGTTGATCCCTGTGTTGTCTGTGTGGTCATAGGGAGCAATACAGTTCTGTCTACAGAAATGGCGATGGAGCTCTTAAATTAAGACTAGCCTTGGTTCAAGTTATTCTCTGTTGATGGTGACACGTGTTTGACGCTACTGTGATCACTCTTACAACTGATCTGATACAGCTCTTCACTATTTCCTCATCTGATAATCTGTTTACCCTCAAGTAGTACTTATCTTCACTGTCGTCAATTATTAGCTGGATATATTACAATCCCTCTTGCATCATGGAAGGTTATTCCCAAATTTCTAATCACATGTCCTCTCGTCCTGTCCTTCCTTCTCTTGAAAGGTTTTCACATGTTTTTTTCCTCGCCGATTCTGCAGAGCACCATTTCATTTGTTGTTTGGTCAGCCCACTCAATTTTCAACGTACGTGTGTAACATCTTGTCTCAAAAGCTTCAGGTCTCTTCTGGCTTTTCTTACTGTCCATAACGAACTTACACATCATCATCCTGTTATCCATTCACAGTATCAAGTAAAGGCCTATGTTTCATACACGAAACTTTTGACTCCGAATAATTTCCTTGCCTGTGCTATTCTGCTTCTTTCGTCTTCCTTGCTTCGTTCACCATGTGTTATTCCACTTTCAAGTTGTAATGCAACTGATCAGTGGTCCTGTTTTCGTTATCTTTTCTACTTACTGGTAAATTCTGAGAAGCTGATACATAAAAAAATTTCTGAAATTACATAAATCTGGGTTTTTGAATGAACAAATGGTAATGTATTGTTTCATTTATATTCAAACATAAAAAATTATGTTCGGTCTATGTATCGAAAGTAACTATTATTAATTTAATTATCTTTCAGAAAACATTTTTTTCGTATTTCCATTTTAATTTTCAATTGTAATTAAAGTTGAAATTATTGTCATTATCACCATTTTTGCAAATTATTCTGAAAATATTTGAAAATAACTAATTAGCTATGTATAAATTTCTATGAAAATAAAAGAATCGGTACTTTGTAAGAATTTTGTCCTGTGCGTGGGTGTATCTTTGTTCTTCAGGGGTTAATATGTAGTTATGGTATGGAGACGTACAGAGTTAGATGTTCACTGTAACAGTACGAAGACTAAATTGTGATATTATGAGCAATACAAAATGAAGAAAATAAAACGTCAGATGGAAGAAACTGAAACAAGCAGTGATCAAATTTAAACAATAAAATTCGATCATATTCCTAAATGTGAAATTTATTGTTTCAGTGAGCCAAGTTTTTTGACAAGCTATGTTTATTAATGATAAATTGCTAAGAGGAAATGAGTACCTATGTGTTTTACTATTATTCTGCCTTACTTCTCGCTTATAATAGTTGCACTGTAGTAGTGCAGGAATTCTTTAAAAAAGTTCTCTTCTTTGTCAGTTTCTAACATTTAATTGTTTTTTCACAGGAGAGGGCCATAATAATGTTGGTGCTCTGAGATTTTGGCACTGCAGTAAATTTATGTCTTTCAGACCAAGAAGGAGAAGTAGATGTGAATTTACAAGGAATGTGGACCAATGAAATTATTCCTCAACTGAAAGAACTGTTGTTGGATTGAAGCCTAAGTACAACAATCATTACTGGTGGATAATAAGGCAATGATTATTAATTAATCTGCTGGTTGTACCTGAGACAGCAATGTATGTGACCATGTGATTGCTGCATAGCCAAATACTTTACTTTTTTCGTAATTTTTGGAGTGAAACTTAAAAGCCAATAAACATGTTTAAGAAGAAACTAGAACAAGAATTAATGAAATGCGAATGTATTAAAGACGTTACAGATACAGTAACAGCTAGTTTAGAATGCATACTAGCAACAGTTGAAGTATCTGTTATAAAAAATTTAGAAAAGATTACTAAATGGCCAAAACAGAATGTGGCACTGTTGAACAATCACAGAATAAATGTTTCCAAGCTACTACATGAAGTAGAATGCACCAAAACTGAAATTAGTGTTCAAGACGATATAGTAAACTTGCAAATTTTGTCAAAATTTTAAATTACTGTATTGAGGGAAAAGGTCAAAACAAAATTTTTGGAAGAGAAATATTAATAGTAGCCAGTAAAGAAGAAGAAGTTTATGTTAAGAATCTGAAGATGAGGCCAAAAACGTGACTGAAGCACAACCTATTTTAGTAGCTGAACCTATCAATGTAGTTAGTGTTGAAAATATTGTTGCTTATAAAATAATTAACAGAGAGGAATGTGTAAATAAACCATTTAATGGTTAAAAACAAACTGTTTTTATCTTGAAAAATGTTAATATTTTAAGTAAAAATGTGAAGAAGTAGTCAATGTTGATGAAGAAGCTAGCTTTCTTGCTTTTTGAATGAGAATAGTAACTAGCGAAAATTAAAAGCAAGTGTCAGAGGTGTAATGATAGAATTATCAGCACTGTGCACAACAAATCAGGAGAAGCCTTAAAAGAAATTTTGACAGTAATTCGAAAACAGGGAGTTAGAAGAATACTGATTTAAGATATATATCAACTCATGTAAAATAGTTGTATTTGACAAAACATATGAAAATCTTCATCTTTTAGTTACACTGAAGGAGAGAATATTTGCAGTATGTGAAAGCAAATTACATCTGTTCATGACATAAAGGTACATAATTTTCGTTTATTTGTGTAGACTTGAAACAAAAAGTGAATTAAGATATACCAGTAATGTTATGCCTGATTATGGAATGATTGTAGAATTATGTTCAGTTTTTACTTTAAAATAGAAAAAGTGCAGCCAGGTGAATTCTACAAAGAGTGAAAAAGCCTCCAAACAAAGAAATGTGTCTTGGAAAACCAAGAGAGGCGTAACGATAGTCTATCTGTTACTGAAAACGCAAAGAGTTCTGCATATGTATTTTGGAAATTGACATTTATGATTTAATTTCATGACAGTTCATAAATTATTTGTTATTACAATTTATACATATAAAAGTTCTTTCAGTATACAATGTTTCTACATACTCTATGTTAGGATTTATGTTCAATTGTGTTTGATAAATACTTTTACTTGAGTTATGCTTAATGCTGACGACTTGAACTAGGCTGTAGGATAAAAAATACTAGGAAATGAAACATGTTGTGTTGATGTTATCTAAAATGATTTTGTACATAAAGTAATGTCCTATTTAATGATATATATTCTTATCAGGTCTGTGTTTTGTGTGATAATTTTGTCATTGTTTAGACGAAATTATGCTGATTTTAAAAACTGAATATACAGCACACTGTTTTGGACAAAAAAATATTGTTAGGTATCATTTAAGATAACATGGAACATTCTTATGCTTGGCTAATAATTTTTGGATGTATTTTGGAATCATTGTACTGATCTGAAGTGGAATTTGAATAATCATTATTTTTTGGGAGATAATATCACTAAATGTCTTCTGAGTTTCTATACTGTTTGGTTTCATGGAAAGGTTTCATTTTGGATACATTTGGTAAATTAATATAAAACATTTGTGGGTAGTTTTGCCAATATGGGAAAGCCTTAATGTTAGACTTGCTCGTTAACTATTTGCTGTCAGCACCTGTATAGAATTATTATTAAAAAAATGAAGCTAGGATAAGCATTTTGTATTGAATAGGTAGTAGATTAGGCTGACAAGTCATGTAAAATTTGAAGTTTTATTTCATTCCAGTTAAGTTTTTGATGAGAATGTTCTCTATAGAGAGAAGATTGTTTTTTAGATCAGGTAGGTAGAATTTTAGTGCTATGACAGAAGACAGACATTAGAAAAACCATGAATAAGAACCAAATGATTTTAATTTCAATTATATATGTACTATGATCAAAATATTTTTAATTTTTGCAATTTGGAGAATGTTTCTGTTGTAAGTTTTCTATGTGTTTTGAGAATTAAGGCGATTAAAGTGATGCTGAAATGATGTTCTGTTGAAAGTTGATATGAAGTAGAAGGTGAAGAAGTAAGAGTTTGGAAATTGTATTCTGATTTATAGTATGGTACATTCACTTGCAAAATAATGTATGTGTTTACATCAGGGATTTAGTTGAAGGTCATAGTGTACCTACTGTTGATCTGAGAGACAAGAAATTTTTTTTATTATATTTAATAATTTGTAGACAATAACGTGATGCAATAACAGAAATAGAGAAAGTAATTTACAATGAAAAATAGCTGTAATCCAATGATGTATACCGTCCAATACTATGAACCACCAGTTTGATGAAACAATTCTGATTACTTTAAAATGGGATACTATTTTTTGTATGAAATAAACTGAAGTGTACTAGTGCACTGTGAGTGTTAAGGAAATTTTCTGTGTGAATTTTGTGTTTTTGAGAGTTACTTTGTTACTCTGATATGGATTGTGCAGTTTAGTGTTTGTGGTTGTAAATATTACTGAATGATATTGCACTGCATGTGCTTTATGTTTTTCCCTCTTTTGTCTGATGCTGAAAAGATGAGTAGATTGATTTAATGAAATTTCCAACAATTTTGTACATTCTTAATCAATTTTAGGTTTCATCAGTACTAAACAAAATCATGTTAAGAAAGGAAGTGTTTAGTAATTACTTTAAATTAAAAGCATGATAGGAACCAAGTGAATGAAAAAAGATCAGTAATAGTTGGGGGAAGAATCCTTAATTATATCTTATGCATGGTTAAGGGGACTAGCCAGGATGTTATTACAGTGTCCAAATACTACATTCAGGCAGTGCAGCTAGTGGCTGTGTTGATCCCAGACTCAGAAGCACTCTGGTCAGGCCTGGAAGGTATGCCAACACTGAATACTGTTCACATGCCTAGCCATGCTTTTGTGCTAGGCCGGGTAGTGAATCTTGCATAAAGTTGTCAGAGGACTTATTGCCATGCACGTCACTGTTCTGAGCTGGTTAAATTACTATTACAAGTAGTGGACTGACATAATGTAGTCAATAGTATGTGGCCACAGGGAAAATCCAGTTAGTACTGATCCACACCCCACTGTAAGAAGTTTGGCTAAATAGACGTTGGATATCCACCTGAGTCTTCTAAATCTTATTTGAGGACAAAAGAATTGCAGAGCTTAATGACTCAAAATAAATTCAGTTGAAACAAGAATCACCCAAAATAAAATTAAAAAAATGGGAATTTAGTAGGGTTATAAGAAGTGATGTGAAGGTAAAAAAATCGAAAATGTGGAAGAATGTTTTATCACTGAGGAACAGAGCAATGGAGGCTCTATTGTTGACAAGTGTATTAAAAACTAACAGTATCACAAATAAAGAAGGAATGGAAGGACTGGGTTTAAAAATAGAAAGTGTTATACAGAAATCATTCGAGGCCCTGTGCCAACATGTTCAAATTCTGGTAAGAAGACCTCTATAGAGAGTTAAGAAACTTGGTAAACGACAACAGATCCAACTACAAGTAAATAAAGGTGAGTTTAATGTGTAAGCAGTACAACAACTGATCAATAGTTCTTCACTGAAAAATTACCGATGTGATACCACAAATGACAAGCAGTACATGTTAGAAGAATTTGTTCAGAGACACTTATTTCTTTTAACACACACAATCGGAAGAAACAGATACAAATGGACTTAACAAGCAAAAGAAGGCGCCAGAAATTAACTCCAATACATTTTCTCAAAAAAAAAAAAAAAAAAAAAAAAAACGAAATTGTACAAGATGTAACAGACCTGAATAACTTTCGAATTATTAATGATAACGCACCCTAAGATAGAGAATAAAATTAGATGTAAGGCTATTAGGCAGGAAGTCAGAGATAAGTATCAACAGGCTTTACGTAAAAATAAGGAGGTAAACCAGAATATGCCAAGTAACAATTCAAATAACTTCGAAAATGAAAGGTTTGCAGGCTTAGGCAATGTAGGTAATTACTGAAGAAGGGTACATCTGTGTACAACAAAATTGTTGCAGCTATAAGCTATCAAAAGAAAAGTATGACAAATGGAACAAAGCTTATAGAGGGTGAAAAGTTTACTATACAAGATAGTTTGCACATAATGCAGCACACTGACTGCATAAAACTATCTGGAAAATTTTCAAGTCTATTTCAAAACGGAGTGCAGTCGACACTCGCCATTTTTTATCTTTTTTAAATGCTGAAACAAACGTCGACACTACTAAGAATACTGTAAGACATTTAATTCCCTTACACACAAACACACACATGTTAGCTTTGTGAAACAATAATTTTGACACGTTATTAATATTTATAGAGAAATATTTGTCTAAAATATTGTATAAAAATCGATGAGGGCTATCAGTGCACATAATCTCATCTATAAGTAATTCCTGAGGATACTAGAAGTATGGATCATTATTGTGTATAGAATGTCTCATTCAAGATATGAAACAATTTGCAGAAAACACACCTCTGTGATTTCCTCTTGTCGTATTTCTCAGACAAATCTTTTAACGAACAAACCTAGTACCTTACTCTTCCAAGCCTGTCGTATTATCAAACATCACAATGATCGGTAAATAACATAAAAGCCATCTCACATTTGGATTTGCCAGCTGCTCCCACTGTGGTGTGATGAAGAACAGTATTCCGTCAACAGCGCCCTCCAGGGTCGCGCCCCTTACAAGAAGCGTGATCAGTATCACGTACGGGAAGAGAGCCAGGAAGTAGGACGCCTTTCCTGAACTCTTCACACCCCGAAGCACAACTAGCGCCACCGTGGACCAAGAGAAGAGAGACCCAAGTACGAGGCGCCAGTCCGGAACTCCAATACCTTCATCCAGGGTTTCAGGTTCATTGAGCACGAACTTCCTGCAAACATAAGGCAATTCGTCATCCTTGCTAATCAGTCTTATCTTTCGTTAGTGGTTTATCAGCAGTAGTATTACAGTGCGAGTGCTTCACTTTCACAGTATTGTGAAAACAAGACTAACACTTCTACTGCATTATAATATTATTTCGGCTAACTTGAAACTAGGAAGCGCGCTGTTTATCATTCTGACACTGATTCATTTTCCTTATTCCCATCCTTTCTATCAGATAGTTACGTCTAACAGTGCGTTAATTTCATACGATTTTGCCGCTTCATCCTCTAAAATATTCAAGAAAGTCCTTGTGACTATTACGAAAGAGTGTTCGTCTTCTGGTCGCATGATTCTTTTTTCCAGAACTTTCTTATTATACACATAAAAGGAAAATATTGTTTTTGGCTAGGAATGGCTAGATAATTCTGGCCCATCAGACCACTAGTGGTGGTGATCATACACTGTCTGTCCGTCTTACACAACAGGAGTGCTCTTAGTTACTTGTGTTACATTATTCTCACCTACGTATTTTGACAGACAGCTTAAATATTAATCAAAATATCCACGGGTGTGCTGCCGGTCTATAGTGTCCAACGGGCACAATATTTCGGCGATCATACATGTCGCCATCATCAGGTGAACTGACGGACTGAGCTCCTGTGAACGTGCCGGCACGGAGATCCGTACGCTATGGAAGCTCAGAGCAGCCATAGCGTACGGATCTCCGTGCCGGCACGTTCACAGGAGCTCAGTCCGTCAGTTCACCTGATGATGGCGACATGTATGATCGCCGAAATATTGTGCCCGTTGGACACTATAGACCGGCAGCACACCCGTGGATATTTTGATTATCAAATACGCCGGGAGAAACTCAAGAATCACAGCTTAAATATTCATCGGTAAAGTTTGTACCTATGGTAAGAGAGAAAAATCTTTGTTAATGGCTATAGGCCTACAAAATTGGTTTTTAGTGGAAAACAACAATACAACAGTGGCCTCATTTCTGAATAGTTCGTGCAGATTCTCGAATTTGAAATGGCTCCTTAGTTAACGAAGTGTTTCTGTATGTGATGTTGGAAGATACCGATAGAAAAATGTTACCAAAGCGTATCTTCCGAAAGTTAATAAAGGCATCTACTTCCATGAGCCGTTATATATTGCTAAATACACTAGAACGTTAGGGAATTAGATTTCAGCCACGCATTTTGCTTCAGGCTTTTCTAATCAGTCAGACGAAGAAATAATACAGGATTCGATTGGGACACTGAACAAAAAGAAGAAGAAATGATATAGGATTCGACTGAAACATGGAATGTTCAGTGGGACCCCAAACTAGGAATACTTCTTTCCTTATTTTATAGGATGGTCAGAAATGGTCCGAAAAGCTTGCAAAAGTGTTCAGGGCAACTTGTTCTAAGGAATAATTGTTGAGAAAAAAAATCGATTTGTTGCGCCGTTCCAGAATGAATTAGCATTTAAGATGGCCAGTCAGGTCGTTGGGCGGGCAATTTTGAGCGGCCCATCAAAGACGATATCGCCAAGCGTGTTCACCATTTGGTTTCCTAACCCAATAAGAGATCGATACAAAAACTGGGACGGAAGTGAGATTAGAACCCGAGCCAAATGTTGAGCAGTCTCGTGCGCTATCATCTACGCTATGAGAACAACTAACACTACTTGTATCTTCCGGACCGCTAGAATCTGCACTCGCAACAATCTGATTGACTAACTTCAACATTAATTAACTGGGAAACGGAGCAACATACCTATTTTTTTCTTAACAACTATTTCTCAGTACAACCTACCCTCCAACAACCTTTAAGGTCCATGTTTGAAACTAGTAGACTTCTCTTGGCCAGGAATGCCCTTTTTGCCATTGTTAATCTGCTTTTGATGTCCTCCTTGTTCCGTCCGTCACTGCTTATTTTACTGCCTAGGCAGCAGAATTCCTTAAGTTCATCTACTTCGTGACCATCAGTCTTGATGTTAAGTTTCTCGCTGTTCTCATATCCGTTACTTCTCATATCCTTCGTCTTTCTTCGATTTACTCTCAATTCATATTCTGTACTCATTAGATCGTGTGTTCAATTCAGCAGATCATGTAATTCTTCTTCACTTTCACTGAGGATAACAATGTTAGCAACGAATTTATCACTGATATGCTCTCACCTTGAATTTTAATTCCACTCTTGAATGTTTCTTTTATTACCATCATTCCTTCTTCGATGTACAAATTGAACAGCAGGGACGAAAGACTACATGCCTGTCTTACGGCCGTTTTCAACACGAGCATTTCGTTCTTGGTCGTCCACTCTTATTATTCTATCTTGGTACTTCTACATATTGTATATTAACCACCTCTCTCTGTAGCTTAGCCCTATTTTTCTCAGAATTTAGAACATCTTGCACCATTTTACATAGCCGAACGCTTTTTCCTGGGCGACAAATCCTATGAAGGTGTTTTAATTTTCTTCAGTCTAGCTTCCCTTATCAACATCAACGTCAGACTCGCCTCTCTGGTGCATTTACCTTTTCTGAAGCCAAACTGATCATCATATAGCACATCCTCAACTTTCTTTTCAATTACTCTGTATATTATTCTTGTAAGCAAATTCGATATATGAGCTGTTAAGCTAATTGTGCGATAATTCTCGCACTTGTCAGCTCTTGAAGTCTTCGGAGTTGGGTGGATGATATTTTTCCGAAAGTCAGATGGTATTTCGCCAGACCAACGTGAATAGTCGTTTTGCTGCCACTTCCCCCAATGATTTAAGAAATTCTGATAGAATGTTATCTATCCCTCCTACCTTATTTGATCTTAAGTCCTCCAAACTCTTTTAAATTCTGATTCAAATACTTCATCACCTAACTCTTCTGTATTGACTCCTCTGTGACATCAGGCAAGTCTTACAATCATAGGGGCCCTGCGCGCACTCTTTCCACCTATCTGTTCTCTCCTCTGCAGTTAATAGTGGTATTTCCGTTCCTCTCTTAATGTTACCACCCTTGTTTTTAATTTCACCGAAGGTTGTCTTGACTTCCTGTATGCTGAGACTGTTCTTCCGCCAGTCATATCTTTTTCGATTTATTCACATTTTTCATGTAACCATTTCGTCTTAGCTTCCCTGCACTTCCTGTTAATTTCATTCCTCAGTGACTTGTATTTCTGTATTCCTAAGTTTCCCGGAACCTTTTTTGTACTTCCTCCTTTCATCGATCAACTGAAGTATTTCTTCTGTTACCCATGGTTTCTTCGCAGCTATCTTATTTGTACCCAGGTTTCCTTTCCAGCTTCTGTGATGGCCATTTTTAGAGATGTCCATTCCTCTTCAACTGTACTGCATTCTAAGCTAATCCTTATTGCTGTATCTGTAGCCTTGGAGAACTCAGTGTATCTTGTCATTCCCTAGTACTTCCGTATCCCACTTCTTTGTATATTAATTCTTCCTAACTAATCTCTTAAACTTCAGCTTACTATTCCTCATTACTATATTGTGATCTGAGTCTATATCTGCTCCTGGGTACGCCTTACAATTCAGTATCTGATTTCGGAATCTCTGCCTGACCATGATGTAATCTAACTGAAATCTTCCCGTATCACACGGCCTTTTTCAAGTATACCTCCTCCTTTTGTGATTATTGAACAGAGTATTCGCTATTAATAGCTGAAATTTACTACAAAACTCAATTACTTTTTCTCCTCTCTCATTTTTTGTCCCAAGCCCGTATTGTCCTCTAACCTTTTCTTTTACTCCTTCCGTTACTACTTCATTCCAGTCCCCCATGAGTATTAGATTTTCATCTCCCTTTACGTACTGTATTACCCTTTTAATATCCTCGCATACTTTCTCTATCTCTTCATCTTCAGCTTGCGTTGTCTATGTTGGTTTGCTGTCGATTCTGAAAAGAACAACCCTATCAGTGAACTGTTACAGTAACACACTTTCTGCGCTACCTTCCTATTCAAAATGAATCCTCCTCCCGTTATACCATTTTCTGCTGCTGTTGATATTGCCGTTACTCATCTGACCAGAAATCCTTGTCTTTTTTCCATTTCACTACAAATAACCCTTTTATATCTAGATTGAGACTTTGTATTCCCCTTTTCAGATTTTCTAGTTTTCCTACCACATTCAAGCTTCTGCCATTCCACGCGACGAGGTCACTTCCCTCTTGGCGGTCCCCTGCCGGAGATCCGAATGGTAGCTGCTCCGGAATTTTTTGCCAGTGGAGAGATCATTACGACACATTTTTTCAATTACAGGCCGCGTGTTCTGTGGATAAACATTACGTGTCTTTAATGCAGTGGTTTCCATTGCCTTCTGCATCCTCATGCCTTTGATCATTGCTGGTTCTTCTGCTTTAGGAGCAGTTTCCGTCCTCTAGGACAAGGGAGTGCCCTAAACCTCTGTCCGTTCCTACACCCTATTTGGTAAGGCCGTTGACAGAATGAGGATGACTTCCTATGCGTGAAGTCTTCGGCCGACAATGTTGATTATTAATCAAAATTTAAGCAGTGGTGGGATTCGAACCCGGGACCGAGGACGTTTTGACTACTAATCAAAGATGTTAGGGGTATAACATCTAAGGTTTTCACCTTATTTGACCGCAAGTCTTTCAAAGCTCTGCTAAACTCTGCATCCTTTATGTCTTCCACATCGATTTCCATTTCTTCTTCTATCACGTTATCAAATAATTCCTCCCCAGAGGCCTTCAATGTACTCTTTCCAGCTAACTGCCGTGAATATTAATGTTGGCGCACTTGCTTTTAATTCCACCAAATTTTGTTTTGACTTTTCTGTACCAGTGTGACTTCTAATGATGTATTCCCATCATTTCCTAAACGCTTTTTGTATGTCCATCTTATGTCGACCAATGGAAGTAGTCCTTCTGTTACCCAAGGTTTCTTCGCAGGTAGCTCCCTTGTATCTATGTTCGACTGACCAGCATATGTTATTGCTCTTTGAACAGTGCCTTTTCTACTCCTGCTGAACTGTCTACTTCGGTATTAATTATTTCAGTATGTACAATGTCAGAGAACTTCAAACGCATCTCATCAATCCTCGGCGCTTCAGTGTCCCACTTATATGGACATTGATTCTTCTGGACGATTCTCTTATATTTCAGACTACTCATCATCATTACTAAATTGTGATCTGAGTCTTTATCTGCGCCTGGGCACGCCTTGCAGTCCAATATCTGATTTCCGAATATATTTCTGACTATGATGTAATTCTGTTTGGATCCTGACGTGTCTCCAGGCCTTTTCAAAGTGTACCTTGTCCTCTTCGATTTTTGAACAGTATATTCGCTATTACTAGCTGAAATTTATTGCAGAACTCAATTAGTCTCTCTCCTGTCTCGTTCCTACAGTGTACCTTGTCCTCTTCGATTTTTGAACAGTATATTCGCTATTACTAGCTGAAATTTATTGCAGAACTCAATTAGTCTTTCTCCTGTCTCGTTCCTACTGCCGAGTCCATATTCTCAAGTGACTCTCTGTTCTATTCCTTCCGTAAAACCATATTTTTCGAATGACTATTCCTTCGAG
This sequence comes from Schistocerca americana, assembly GCF_021461395.2. NCBI lineage: Eukaryota > Metazoa > Arthropoda > Insecta > Orthoptera > Acrididae > Schistocerca > Schistocerca americana. The sequence continues at coordinate 409,967,960 of NC_060120.1, forward strand.
ATGTATGAGGGGCAATCAAACGAAAACCGAAGAGCTGCCACAAGGGACCATGGAATGGTTCCTTTCAAAATTAATCACTATATTCGTTAAGACATTTACCCCACTGGGAGATGAGAGGATCAATTCCTGTTTCGACGAGTGCAGTCGGCCGCTTACAGATCCACAACAGCACCCACTCTTGCACTTCCTAACCCGACTGAAATAGACTTTCACGCATATCTTTATTCAGGTCGCCAAAGATGTGAAAATGACATGGTGAAAGATCCAGGCTGTACGGAGGATGTTGCAGGGCTTCCCAACCGGGTCGCTGAAGTGCAGCCTTCGTCCGATTGGCGGTGTAGTGGCGGGCGTTATCGTGCAACAAGATGCTTCGTCTGCACGTCGAGTTGCTCGAGCGTGGAATCACAATCAGTGCGCAGCGCTATGAAGACACTTTGCAGAAACTGCGACGCGCAGTAAAGTGAAAACGACAAGGAATGCTGACGGACGGAATCACCGCCTCAAAGAGCGGCTGCGGTTGTGGAACCGTCAGCAGTCCACCGCGTTCTTCGAAATAAGTATTGATCGTCTCGTCTTCCAGTGGGATAAATTTCTTCACGCATGGAGTGATTACTTTTGAATGGATCCGTTCCATGATCCCGTTGTAGTGGTAGTTCGGTTTTTATTTGACTGTCCCTTATAACTGCGTGCTGTTCGTCAGTCCTTAAGTATGGGTTCTTAAAGCATTTTTCAGTGCTACTATCCTGTGTAGAATCAGAATTTATGTCACGTAACTGATGTCAAATATCAGGAAGTCGTATAACCATAGTGTTCACAAGAGTAAATGTAATAATGCATTTCAGACAACTTACAGGAAGTATAGTTCAGACGAACTTCTCTTCCCTGTTACATTCACTGTGTTGTTGCCTGAGCCTTTCACGGAGTCGAAGCAGATATCTCCCCACTCCGGACGACACCGTGACCACGGCAACTCGGAATTGAAAGACATCACGAAGTAGAAAGTAGTAAGCGCCAATAGAGAGCAGTAGTAGCACAGAACCATCAGGTTCGCGAAGAGTTGTCCAACACCAACGCCTGAAAACGTAGAAAGACTCTTATAAACTGGGCTAGAAAATAGAAATCACCAATTACTGGCGTAGGTAAGCCGAGATCACAATAAACCAGTGGCATATGTTATTGAAGCTTAACACTTACACCGTAAAAAAAAAAAAAAAAAAAAAAAAAAAAAAAAAAAAAATAATAATAATAATAATAAAAATAAAAATAAAATACCTACCGCGATTAGAAGTACTGCAGTTGTGACTGGAATTGAACGGGAGTGTCACTATTACGGAATAAAGCAACTGTCTTTCTTGTGTGTGTGTGTGTGTGTGTGTGTGTGTGTGTGTGTGTGTGTCTAGTGTGTTCATTTACAGTATAAATGTATCGATGCGTTTGTCAATGGTGAACGCGTGGAAGAGATGATGCAACTAATGGTGACATTTCTGTTAAGGAAATTTAGGTTCGAATGGTTCAAATGGCTCTGAGCACTATGGGACATAACTTCTGAGGTCATCAGTCCCCTAGAACTTGGCACTACTTAAACCTAACTAACCTAAGGACATCACACACATCCATGCCCGAGGCAGGATTCGAACCTGCGACAGCAGCGGTCGTGCTGTTACAGACTGTAGCGCCTAGAGCCGCTCGGCCACCGCGGCCGGCGAAATTTAGGTTCTTCCTGGGTGGTTTCACAGCCAGAAACATGGCAGCCCTGCAGTCCCTGTCTTACAATAGCACTGAAATGACAAGTGAGCACGCTGGCGCACCCTCACATTGCCCCTCTGTAACCAGCCAGTCGCAGACCACATTGACTGCAGCAACAAGTCACCAGTCAGCTATCACCACTGTTCTCACCTGAAGAAGCTGTTCCTATAACGTATCTGCTACAGACGTCGACAGTTACTTACGACAGGTGAGAGATATCCAGTACAAATATTAAGCACTGTTGTCGTACCGAAGGTGTAAACACTTATACACGCTGAAGAACTTGAGCCCCTACTCCAAGAAGGTAGAGTATCCATAAAAGGGTCGTTTATACCACAGTCTAACGTAACAGTCGCGACACATCCCCTCGATTTTGTTGCCTACAGCGCCAGCTTCGCGCCAAGCGGCCAGTAAGTAAAACTGTTGAGCTCGGCGCGATTGTGAAAGCGAAAGTGAATAGTAGTTATTGTAGTTTGCACAATGATTTTTTCAAACAAGAGTCTGTAGCTCAATAAATTGCAGCAACAAGAAGAAGAAGATACCACATCTGTCTTTTTTTTAGATTTCTCAGGGACCCTAAGAAGCATATACCATCACGTTAGTAAACTGTATCGTCAGGATTCGCTTGCAAACTACACGTGTAGTAATCACTAATGTTTCATTTTAGGAGCAGAAAATGGCTAGTGAATAGCAGATTAGAAGATCTTAATGAAAAAAGATCCTGTTTACTTTTACAATAATTTTAAGTTTTGTTCGGTGCACTTCGAACAAAACAGGTTCATGAACGCAGACAATAATAAACTCGTGTGGCATACGAACCCACACTGTTTGAAATCCCAAATAAGCCACCTCAACTGACGATGAAAAGGAAACTACTACAAAGGTTCGACGATCCATTTAAATCTGTAAAACAGTCCAACTGTATAGAAGCAGCCAGCTCAACTCTCCATGTATCAGTGCCAGATTCATCTGAATCGTCAACAAAGACCTGCTTTGACGGTGAAGTGGTTAGATTAAGTGCCGTTATTCGTGTCTTGCAAAAGGGTGTAACGGTGTGACGGGTCAGAATGTGCAAATCTCTAGATTTCGTGCAAAAATGTTATGTGACAATGAAAGTACCTATCATTTTCAGTACAGACAGCAACAGAAAATGTATCAAAAGGCTCAAGTGAAGAAGGACACACAAATTTTGAAAACTATAGGATCCCAATATTTACAAAAAGATGCCCTTGGCTTGTTGTTAAGCCAGATTAGCATGCCATTGAAGGAGAAACGTGCTGCAAGATGGAAAGTCGAAAATAAAATGTTTACTCTAAATTTATTATATTACAGCACTCAGGCAAACAGGTTTTTGTGAGAATGTTTTATACTTCCACCAGTGCGTACATTACAGACATAAGTAGGAGGCAAGCAAATCAAATGTGGGACAAGTGACAACATATTCCACCTTTTAAAGCAGAAGGTACATCATTTCTGATTTTGCGTGAAACGTAATGTAATCAGCACTTCTGTCACGTTAAACGATTCTCTTCAGTCGTCGTTGGTCCCGCTCTTGCAGGATCTTTTCCCGGCCGCGACGATGTCGGAGATCTGTTGTTTTATCGGATTCTTGATATTCAAGGTTACACTCGTGAAATGGTATATGGGAAAATTCCCACTTCATCGCTATATCGGAGATGCTGTGTCCCATCGATTGTGCACCGAATATAACAACAAGTTCAAACTCATTTAAATCTTGATAACCTGCCGTTGTAGCAGCAGTAACCGAACTAACAACTGCGCCAGACACTTATTGTCTTACATAGGCTTTGCCGACCGCAGCGTCATATTCTGCCTGTTTGCGTATTTTGTATTTGAATACGCGTGCCAGTTTCTTTGGGCTTCAGTGTCTATTATTAGATGATCTACCCCTGAGGCCTGTATTACGGTTTCCTTATACACTATTCTGGCTCCCTTACAATAAATAAAATACAGGCAAATTAATCTGCAACATTTTGGAACTGCTGCCAGAAACCTTTTGAAATTGATTTGTTGCACAGCAATGATGCAACTTTTCTCAAATATCTCGATTCCCTATACTATAAAGTAGTTAGTATAGGCAAGAAATGTATTCAGTGCTGGTGATAAGAGGAAAACAACAGCAGCAATATTTGCCAACTGAGCTCTCCGAGTAGTCTACAATTTTCTTGCGGTCAGCATGTATAAGAAAATAACATGAGACCTAATTTGGAGCGTTAATGACCGTGGACAGTAACACTAAACGACGCGCGACGATGTAACAACTAAGAAGAGGCGTAAAGTCAAGATGAATATCGGACTGTTGAAAAATATTGTATCTTGAACGAAAAAAGTGACATTATTATATCCGAAATTACTACAGGAAAAAGTAGTATACAGGGTGGACAGAAACAGCGTGAAAAGTTACTAAAGGTATTACAGGTAAGGGTGCTCTGAGAAATAATTATTAAGAAAAAAATTCGATATGTTGTGGTGTTTCCGATTTAATTAGCATTGAAGTCAGCCAGGTCGTCTTTCGCGCAAATTCAAGCAGACTGCCAAAGACAGTCGCCAACGTGTTCTTCGTCTGGTTTACCCATACCGAACAAACTTAGCTTTTCCTCACCTAGCTTAAATTTCTCACTTCGGAAAAAGGTACGTTTTAATTCGTAATGAGCACTTGAACAAGTGGTAACTAACGGCCCTGCAGATTTTTCTGTATTATTGCGTTTTGGCGCGTGCAAGTGATTGAATTGGAGTACGCAAGTACCTGATTGGCTAACGTCAGTGCTAATCAAATGGGGAACAGCGCAACGAATCGATTCTTTTTCTTGACAATTATTTCTCAACACAACCTACCATGCAACATCCTGTCTAGCTTTTCAGATTGTTTCTGACCACCCTGTAAAACTGACTCTAACTGACTACCTCGTACGGATGCTGAATAATTGTCGGTAAAGTGAAGAAGAAATTTGTCCACATAAAAGACTAATCACTTTTAATACAGAAATGCTATCGGTATATCTCAACGATAGTGCATTGACCAAAAGCGCAAAGATATCGAGGAATGCATTAAAAGAGTACTACAGTAGAAATACTTAAAGCAAATGACCACATTTAAAATAAATGGATACAGGAACGAATATCTTCGTCAAAAAGGAATCAAACATTAATAAATTCGTAACAGAGTGCGATAAAAGTTAAAAATACGTTTTGCAGGAAGGATTTCGTAATTTCAAAGTCGCTACAAGTCACAAATTCGATCTCTCCCGAAGTAGTGTACAACCGATTTAATAGTCAGGAAGGAAAAGCATACACTCTAAGGAAATTGTATCAACGGACGATAAACAAGGATACATTAAGAGCTTAAAGTAGAGAAACGTACTTTAAGGAGAAGCGAAAATGCACAGCGGCAATTCACGGAGGAAAGCTGCAATCGTCTATGAAATACGTATTGCAACTACACGTTTAAAAGAACCCACAGAATGCAGTCTACCATGCACCACCGAGTAAAGTTCCTTACCGAGAACTCTGAGAAAGTAAGACGACGTACTGGTAAGTGCGGACGACATGGAAGACTTCTCCATATCAGTAGAGAAACATCACAAAGATGTCGGGCATATAATTACAACAAATGGAAGGAAGGAAGACGAAGAATTAGCGCAAATCAAAAACGTCGTGAACTATTAGTAAGTGAACAGCAGTATTGTACGCACTCTCACTATGCTAATCAGTTGAAATCTGATGATGATCTTGTAAGCCGTAAACTGGTTAACTAAATCAATCAAAGATGCAGAGCACCCACAATATTGTGTTTTTCTATTATAATTATGAAACGTAGTATGTTTTACCAGGTCTAGCCTCCAACTACAATTGATATCCCATTAAATAAATGACCTAATGATGTACTATAGGCATATCTAGTGACCCCAGGCAATCGACACTGCGTTAGAGAATAAAAGTTGATCCTCTTCAAGAAGACGGAAGCAAAACAAATAATTGACAATTCAGATAACGAACGCACAAATAACCAAGCAGAGCAGTTCGTCATTCCAGCAGGAAGGTATTCCTGTTTACAAGAGGAAACAGATTTCAGAGGCCGGCCTTGTGGCCGAACGGCTCTAGGCGCTTCAGTCGGGAACCGCGCTGCTGCTACGGTCGCAGGTTCGAATCCTGCCTCGGGCAAGGATGTGTGTGATGTCCTTAGGTTAGTTAGGTTTAAGTAGTTCTAAGTCTAGGGGACTGATGACCTCAGGTGTTAAGTCCCATAGTGCTTAGAGCCATTTGAACCATTTGAAGATTTCAGAGTATCTGACAGGTCAACATGAAAATTTCATCTCTAACACAGACAATTTTGGGCATCAAAAGTGACCAAAAGCGCAAAGATAACGAGGAATGCATTAAAAGAGTACTACAATAGAAATACCTAAAGCAAATGACCACATTTAAAATAAATACGCTTTAGACGGGTATGTGCCTAGCAAAGTTGCAAGGGATGGAACAGAGGCGCTGTGGCTCCACAAAGGTGTTAGGAAGCCGCTACTGAAACAAAGAGAGCTCCGCTGAAAAATTAAACGAAATTAAGCCTCAAAGACAAGCAAAAACTAAACAAAGTTGGCAGCGTAAGGAGGGCCATGCGTGAAGCGTTCAACGAACTTGGAAGTAAAATTGTCTACCGAGTTGGCAGAAAATCCGTAGAAGTTTTGGTCTTATGTTAAATCAGTAATCGAATCGAAGCCGCCTGTCCAGACACTTTGTGACCAAAATCGCTCTGAAACGGAGGATGACGCAGAAAATGCAGAAGTACTAAACGTCTCTTTCGAAAGCTGTTTCATAGGGGGAGATCGCACTGTAATTCCTCCTTTAAAACATTCGAACGAGAAAACGAGCACACTGGACTCCCATTCGTGGGGACGACGGTTCAAACCCGCGTCCGGGCATCCTGATATAGGTTATGGCTTCAGGCAAATATCGGCATGGTTCCTTTGAAAGGGCACGGCCGAATTCTTTCCCCGCTTTCCCTAAGCCGATGGGACCGATGACGTCGCTGTTTGGTCCCCTCTCCTCCTTACCCCCCCCCCCCCCCCCCCCCTCCACCCAAATCAACCAACCTTACGGGATATCAGTTCGTTTCTATACAGAGTAAGCGGAAGAACTTGCCCGTCTTCTAGCAGTAGTGTACCGTAGTTCTCTGAAAGAGATTGGAGAAAAGCACATGTTCTTCCTGTTGTCAAGAAGAGTCGTTGAACAGAAGCACGAAACTGTAGGCCTTTTTCTCTGGCATCGGTCTGTCGCGGAGTTTTGGAACCTGTCTTATGCTAGTGTATTATGAAATTACTGGGGACCGAAAATCTCCCTGTAGGAATTAACATGGGTTCAGAAAATAGCGATCGTGTGAAACCCAGCAAGATTTGCTCGTCCACGAGACCCAGAAAGCAGTAGATAAAGGCACCTAGGTAGATGCCCTGTTCCTTGACTTCCGACAGGCGTTCGATACAGATCCGCACTGTCGCCGAATGAACTAGATACGAGCGTGCGGAATATCATACCAACTTTGTGCTTGGGACTGAAGAACTTCTATCAAACAGAACACACCATGTCATTCTCAAAGGAGAGGAATCTTCAGACATGAGAATAGTTTCTGCGTACCCCAAAGGAGTGTTGTAGGACCATTACTTTTCAGTGAATGACCTGGTAGATAACGTCGACAGTTCCATGATAATTTTCGTGAATGATGCTGTTGTTTACAGAGAACTTGGTGCGTTAGAAAATTGTAGCTAAATGTAGGAAGAAATTCAGAGGATCACGCTTGGTGCAAGGTATGGAAGTTGTCACTCAACACTTTCAAATGTAACGTATTGCGTATACATAGACAGAAAGACACTTTGCTGCATGACTACACGATTGAAAAACAATCACTGGACTTACATAAAATATACAACAGTATGCTTATGGAGCGATTTTAATTCGAATGACCACATAAAATTATCGCAGGTAAAGGAGATTCTAGATTGAGATACGTTGGAAAAATCCTCATGAAATGTAGTCCATCAGCAAAGGAAGTAACTTAAAAAATATTCCTCTGATCATTACTTGATTATGGCTCATCGGTCTGTGATCCGTACCAGATGGGGTTGATAGAAGACGTAGGGAAGAGCCAAAGAAGAGAAGCATGTTTCGTTACAGCTACAGTTACAGTGAGGGCTAATGAGTCTCGTAGACGCTCAGCCAACTCCAGTTGCACACACTGCAAGAGAGGCGTTCTGCATCACGGTGTGGTTTACTGTTAAAGTTCCGACAGTCTACGTTCCTAGAAGAGCGAATCAATGCATTTCTTCCTCCGTCGTATATCTTGCGAAAAGATCACAAAAATACAATTAGAGAGATTCGAGCCCACACAGAGGCTTACCAGCAACCATTCTTCCCACGAACCATTTGGCACTGGAACAAGAAATGGAAGACATGGCACTGGTACACAAAGTACCCTCCGCCACAAACCGTAAGGTTACTTGCGAAGTATAAATTAGATATACATGTAATGGCTCTCCAATCGGTGCCCATTCCAACGGAAATTAACATAGTTGCAAGACATTCAGCAACAACATTGGCAATATTCGGCCGTGCGTTATCGTGGTGCAGCATCCAGCCCGCTTCACGGAAATGTGGACTTTGCTCCTGATACGGACTTGCAATGTTTCCAGGGCATCCCTGTAGCATTGTCCAGTTACTGTTTTGTGTGCAGTTACAACATGCTGATAAACCACTCCATGAATATCAACGAATGAGATGACCATAACTTTCCCAGCAGAAGCAACTACTTTTGCTTTTTTTGGGAGTTGGTGATGAAGGATATTTCCACACTGAGCTTTGCTACTTGCTCTCAGGATAAAAATGATGTAGCCAAGTTTTATCAGCAGTGATTAAATTTGAAAAAAACTCCGGGTATTCCTCTAACATGAACTTTAACTACATGCAGACCTGCACGAAAATGTCATTTTGTTTTGAAATCAACACTCTTGGAACCCATCGCGCACAAACAAGTGTCATGTATAATTTTTCTGTCACCAATGCAAGGGAGGGTGGCACCCAATGAAATGTTCAATATTTCAGAAAGTGATCTTAAGGTAATTCGTCGATTCTCTCACACAATGACAGCAGCAATGTTGATGTTTTCTTCTGTAATAGCAGTAACTGGAGCACCGTGTCCAACTTCCTTTGAAATTGATTGTCTCCCCTCTTTAAAACATTTTAAATCACCTTCGACCTGTGGTGTAGGGAGGAGCAGACTTTCCACAGGCCTCCTGTAACATTGTATAGGCCTCATCTGAAGAAAGCAGAAGTTCAAAGCCGCATGTTGTTCTCGCGTGTTACCTCCATTGCAGTGGTAGGCGATACTGAACATGACTCACCTTGCCTGCCTCTCATAGGTGGGAACCAGGAGTTCCAACAATGAAACTACTACGGCGCGTTTGTTGCACGTTAAGCTAACAGAATATCATAAGATTAAATTTTAGCGCAAGAAATTATGATCATTCTTTACTGAACAGCCCTTGTATTTGAATTATTCCGAAACCGCAAGAAACATGACTCCCTGACACTAGAAACATGGAAAAAAAGAAGACAGTAAATGCACGATGGCATGTTTCGTTTTTACCTACACTATGAATTCGAAGATAATGCTGTAAGTTTACATTGAAACGTGTAATGCTACAGTGTATCGCAGCATGCTGGATTAATAATGCTGATAGCAATTTCCAAGTGCGCAGCTTTGTAGGTTTATGAATGTACAAAAGCAGCTTCCTCTACTTTTTTCTCATTATAAGATATAATTGCTCCGTGATCGGCAGAACGATTACTGACTGCCAAAGCTAGGTCCTAAGACGCGTTTTTCGTTATTTTGTTCTCCTTCTGCGTGGTGTGTTCGAAATTATGGTTATTTTGTGACATCTGCCGACATCCCAGGCTACGAAAGAATGAAGACTAGTTCGGCTACAGAAGGACGTGGACGTGGGAAGTAACATGCGTGATGCAAAGACATCTGTCTGTTGTGATTCAGGGACGTAAAGCAGGTCCACTCTTCCGTGTACGCCGCCGGCTGCAGCCGTTCGTTCGGCTCAGTCAGTTGCCTTACAGACTTACAGTATCTACCAACTGCGTCTGTTTTTACCATTTCAAGCACTGTGGCGTCTCTGAAAATGAATAGATGCAAAACATTTTTTTCCACAGTTTCAAGCGAATTTTGATCTATTTTCGGCCTTCTAAGCTATGTTTCACATGAAATGCTTGTCGCTAAAGATCTAATCAAGATGCACAATTAATGGAAATAAACAGCAGAGCACTTTACGACCTCGAGGCAGTTTCATACAAGGCAATGAGATATAATAATAAGAACACGATACAATGTTTTAAGAGTAGGTCGAAAGAGGTGGTATGAGGTGAGGTATGTATAGAAAGAGATGCTAATGTCAGACCAAATGCATAGTAAATCTAAGCCAATATTTGCAAGAATCATATTACTGAACTTCTCAAACAGTTAAGTTCAGCTACTTTTGCTCCTCATATAATTGCTGGTCTTGGAAAAAAACGAATCTGCCCCCTGACGTATTATGCATGTTTCTACTCAATAATACGTTATGGAATAATTTTCTGGGTTTGTTCATGACTTATAAAGAAGGTGTTGATTGCACAAAAACGACCAGTAAGAATAATATGTGATGTAACTGCACTTTAACTGTATAATCACAATACATGGATTGACCCTGACATGTGTTATAAATAATCGGTCACAAATTGAGAAGAACTGTGATGCCCATAACTAAATCACTAGAAGGGAAACTGACCTTTGTTACCCATTATTAAGGCTGTCAGTGGCTTAGAACTGATGCAACACAAACATTCTTGATAATTTGCCCATTAACGTAACTAACGAACTAAATAGTTCACTGAAAATAAAGAGTGATATGTAATAACTTTTTTCTTGGCTATTTCATCAGTGGCAGCCAGAATAAGTATAGTTCATCGCATCTTTCATGGTTCGTACTCAACACAATTTATTTTGATGTGAAACGTGGCTGTATATCGTAAACTGAAAGCAGTATACGAGCTATATCATCCGTTGAATGGACTGATAGATGGTAACCATTTTCTTGATTATACTTAGCGCTATTTATTCTATGATGTTATGTAACTAAACGTAATCTAGGTCAAACATCGCAGAGAAACCACCTGTTAAGAAAATATTAAATGAAGTACATACATTTATAACATAGACAACTTTGATTTTAAAACTGACTTTACTACTTACTTAACCGTTAAGAAAATTGCGGTAAGTAACATGTGAAATTAAGTTTTAACTCACCTCTGAATGCTGGACATAATCTCCACAGTTTGATTGATCCGTAATTGGAGAACTGTCCAATGACCATTTCTAAGTAGTACATTGGCCTTCCAATCAAGAAAAGGACTATTATGTACGGAATTAGAAAAGCTCCACCGCCATTTTCGTAGGCGACGAATGGGAAGCGCCAGATATTTCCCAAGCCCACGGACATTGCGATGCATGACATCAGGAATTCTATGTCTTTGCCCCATTGATCGCGTTGAACGGTACTGCCAGCCAATGATTTCTTGTAAAAAGAAATTTTGTTACTGATAAACTTTCGTGGTTGTGTGCACACAGTGGCTGCTATTTTTACGTTATTATGTTTCAACAGCAACAGATCGCCTTGAACCATAATATTTAATTTTCTTATCACAGTTCAACGCATTATAAAGCTACAACGCCATTCACAAGGGCGGCATTTTGAGAATTACACCTGAATCAGTGAAATGAAAGTCCAAATGTAAAAGCTTTTCATCGATGTAGACTTCAGATATTCTATGATCGAAGGAAGTGGAAAAACAAAGACAGATGTAACTCCCAAAGCCCAATAAGAAAGTTTACAAAATTGTGAAAGGCGTTGGACTTAAATAGGAAAATAAACTACACTCCTGGAAATTGAAATAAGAACACCGTGAATTCATTGTCCCAGGAAGGGGAAATTTTATTGACACATTCCTGGGGTCAGATACATCACATGATCACACTGACAGAACCATAGGCACATAGACACAGGCAACAGAGCATGCACAATGTCGGCACTAGTACAGTGTATATCCACCTTTCGCAGCAATGCAGGCTGCTATTCTCCCATGGAGACGATCGTAGAGATGCTGGATGTAGTCCTGTGGAACGGCTTGCCATGCCATTTCCACCTGGCGCCTCAGTTGGACCAGCGTTCGTGCTGGACGTGCAGACCGCGTGAGACGACGCTTCATCCAGTCCCAAACATGCTCAATGGGGGACAGATCCGGAGATCTTGCTGGCCAGGGTAGTTGACGTACACCTTCTAGAGCACGTTGGGTGGCACGGGATACATGCGGACGTGCATTGTCCTGTTGGAACAGCAACTCTCCTTGCCGGTCTAGGAATGGTAGAACGATGGGTTCGATGACGGTTTGGATGTACCGTGCACTATTCAGTGTCCCCTCGACGATCACCAGTGGTGTATGGCCAGTGTAGGAGATCGCTCCCCACACCATGATGTCGGGTGTTGGCCCTGTGTGCCTCGGTCGTATGCAGTCCTGATTGTGGCGCTCACCTGCACGGCGCCAAACACACATACGACCATCATTGGCACCAAGGCAGAAGCGACTCTCATCCCTGAAGACGACACGTCTCCATTCGTCCCTCCATTCACGCCTGTCGCGACACCACTGGAGGCGGGCTGCACGATGTTGGGGCGTGAGCGGAAGACGGCCTAACGGTGTGCGGGACCGTAGCCCAGCTTCATGGAGACGGTTGCGAATGGTCCTCGCCGATACCCCAGGAGCAACAGTGTCCCTAATTTGCTGGGAAGTGGCGGTGCGGTCCCCTACGGCACTGCGTAGGATTCTACGGTCTTGGCGTGCATCCGTGCGTCGCTGCGGTCCGGTCCCAGGTCGACGGGCACGTGCACCTTCCGCCGACAACTGGCGACAACATCGATGTATCCCGTCTCCGGCCATCCTGATTTAGGTTTTCAGTGATTTCCCTAAATCGCTTCAGGCAAATGCCGGGATGGTTCCTTTGAAAGGGCACGGCCGATTTCCTTCCCCATCCTTCCCTCACCCGAGCTTGCGCTCCGTCTCTAATGACCTCGTTGTCGACGGGACGTTAAACACTAATCTCCTCCTCCCAACATCGATGTACTGTGGAGACCTCACGCCCCACGTGTTGAGCAATTCGGGGGTACGTCCACCCGGCCTCCCGCATGCCCACTATACGCCCTCGCTCAAAGTCCGTCAACTGCACATACGGTTCACGTCCACGCTGTCGCGGCATGCTACCAGTGTTAAAGACTGCGATGGAGCTCCGTATGCCACGGCAAACTGGCTGACACTGACGGCGGCGGTGCACAAATGCTGCGCAGCTAGCGCCATTCGACGGCCAACACCGCGGTTCCTGGTGTGTCCGCTGTGCCGTGCGTGTGATCATTGCTTGTACAGCCCTCTCGCAGTGTCCGGAGCAAGTATGGTGGGTCTGACACACCGGTGTCAATGTGTTCTTTTTTCCATTTCCAGGAGTGTATTTTGAATGAAGGCTGTATAATAATACCGAAATATCTCTAACTTAAAAATATTCTACTATTTACGTAATATTGCAATTCAAAATATATAAGCAGTGATGATGTTTTTACAATTACAGAGGCCATAGAGAAATAAAAAGTCAAAGTTGAAAGAACAGAAGAAACTGTAACCGTTACAGTAGGCTTATTTTTCTGTTTGTCGGTCGGTATCATTATTTGAAAACGATGTGTTTCGCACAATGTACTACGGTATATGACAGTGAACTGATTGTTCTGTTAGAACAGGTTACTTTGTATAAAAATGGGCAATATTTCCTGAAACTGGTCTTTTTTAAATAAAAGTGGCTATGTGTTTCGCACAATGTACTACGGTATATGACAGTGAACTGATTGTTCTGTTAGAACAGGTTACTTTGTATAAAAATTGGCAATATTTCCTGAAACTGGTCTTTTTTAAATAAAAGTAGCGATCGACGGACAGAAATACAAGTTTTTATAATCAAGGATCGCGGATAAATATGTCCAAATTTTGTGAAACAATAACGTTTTACTAAGCAGTCACGAGATGGAAGCATGTCCTTGGACTGTTATGAACATAACATGTCCATTAGGGTGGCAACCACCTAAATACGACAGTCATTTTGGATTCGTACACAAACTGTGGAATGTAGATCAGTTCACCTTGGTTGAATATGGGACTGGCATCATGAGTACGGCTGGTGAACGGTGAAAAAGTTGCCTGTTCTTGATAATTTCTGTTTTACGGACATTAGGGCACGGTCTGTTTCTATGCCTCACGTTTCGTCCTGGAGATATCCTTAAAGGATGTAAGGATAGTGTTAGTTGCTTTTTGAAATCAAACAAGCACAGCAAGTCGAACTTATTACACATAACCGCGCAACACGTAACAGGCGAATAGTGACGTCATCAGACCGCTGCTACAGTTCACTGTGTCTCACCGTTGCGTCTTACAGGAGCTTGTGCTGCAGGTGAGTTGGTACTGTTTGCTTTATTTAGCACTAAGACCTTCAATTTGACTGATATCAGTCGTTCTTCTTTTCTACTGAACTTCATCTTTTTAAATTTTTTATGACTCCCTTCTACATCTCAGCATAGCAATAAATGGACCTTGATACAACTACAATATCAGAGAATCGAATGGAATCTAATTTGATGGTGCCCTGGTCACAGTCCACGCTGTGATACTGCGAATTTATCCCTGTTGCCTAGCCGACAATTGTTAATGCTTCTCTTAGTAGTTCCTATGTATACTTGACTGCAGGTGTCTGAATTTTCCATACTCCTGCCGTGTCAAGTGTTGGGCGACGGTGCTAATTGAGATTCACGGGAATAACAGGGAAAGTAACTGATCCACGAAGGAAGTGGCTTCAAGGCGCTTGTTCTGCCGATTCTCGAGTACCATTCGTCAATCTAGGATCCTTACCATATAGTACTGATAGAGTAGATCCAACGAAGAGCGGTGCATTTCTTCACAAGTTCATTTAGTCCTCGCGAGAGTGTTCAAAAAAATGGTTCAAATGGCTCTGAGCACTATGGGACTCAACTGCTGTGGTCATAAGTCCCCTAGAACTTAGAACTACTTAATCCTAACTAACCTAAGGACATCACACACATCCATGCCCGAGGCAGGATTCGAACCTGCGACCGTAGCGGTCGTGCGGTTCCAGACTGTAGCACCTTTAACCGCTCGGCCACTCCGGCCGGCGCGAGAGTGTTACAGAGATGTTAATAAGCTCCAGTGGCAGACGCTACAAAAGGAGAAGCTATGCACGAGGAGAGGTTTACTATTGAAATTTCGAGAGAGCACACTCTGGGAAGAGTTCCTCAATGTATTACTTCCTTCCAAATACATCACGAGAAATGACCATGACGAGAAAATTCGAGAAATTAAGGCTAATACAAAAGCTTATCTACATGCAGTATTCCAAGGCGCCGTTACAAAGTGTAACGTGGAATGGGGGATCAGTTAGTGGTCCCAAAAGTACCGTACACCACACACTGTTAGGTGGCTTTCGCAGAATGATGTAGATATCCTTCGCAGTATTTAAATATTCAAGCACCTTTCTTGTCGGCTTAAACGTTGTGTCAATACAGTATTTTCTTAGCACTCTACTGATGCAACCTGTGACCTTTTACGGATGAAATGAAAATTTTGCCTTTAACTGATGCTTTTTTGCCGAGAGCTGCTGATCTTTGTGAGAGTAACCATTCCCTCTGAAAGTAATTCTTAGGTGATTGAGCTCTTACTCTAAGTACCACGGCTCACGGATTCCATTAGTTCGGTACACCAGCATCTTAATTAATTCATTTATTCACATGGCAAGCTGATTTGAATTTCTACGAAGGTATGTATCCGTGTGAGTGGGCTCTCTGTACATTTTGTGCCCTCAAGTTCCCATAGACTAAGGCGATAAAAGTCGTGGGATGCCTTCTACTATTGTGTCGGACCTCCTTTTGCCCGGCGTAGTGCATCAGCTCAACGTGGCATGGACTCAAGGAGTCGTTGGAAGTCACCTCCATAAGTATTGACCCATACTGCCTCAATAGCCATCCACAATTGTGAATGTGTTCCCAGTGCAGGATTTTGTGCTCGAACTGATCTTTTGATTACGTGTCATAAATGTTCTATGTGTTTTACGCCGGTAAATCTGGCTGTCCAAACCATTTGCTAGAACTGTCCAACATGCTCTTCAAACAACTCGAGAACAGTTGTGGGGCAGTGACATGGCGCATTGTCATCCATCAAAATTCCGTCGTTGTTTGGGAATACTGACGTCCATGGATGGCAGCTTATACAGTGCCCTGTTGGCAACTTGAGTCCACGGTTTTGTTGGGTCTGCGCCACGCTCGAACCCTACCAACAGCTCTTCCCAACTGAAATAGGGTCTCATCTGACCAGAGGTTGGTTTTCCTCTCGTCTGGTTGGGTTGGTTGGGTTGTTTGGGGAAGGAGACCAGATATCGAGGTCACCGGCCTCATCGGATTAGGGAAGGACGGGGAAGGAAGCCGGCCGTGCCCTTTGAAAGGAACCATCCCGGCATTTGCCTGGAGCGATTTAGGGAAATCAGGATGGCCGGACGCGGGATTGAACCGTCGTCCTCCCGAATGCGATCTCGTCTGGTTTCCAGCCGATAAGCTCAAGAGCCCAGGAGAGGCGCTGCAGGTAAGTCGTGCTGTTAGCAAAGACACTCACACCGGTCGTCTGCTGCCACAGCCCATTAATGCCAAATTTCGCTGCATTGTCCTAACGGATACTATCGTCGCACGTACCACATTGATTTCTGCGGTTATTTCAAGCAGTGTTGCTTGAACTCCAAGCAATCGCAACTGCTCTCGGTCGCTGAGTGAAGGCCGTCGGCCACTGCGTTGTCCGTGATGAGAGGTAACGCCTGAAATCTACTATCCTCTGCACGCTCTTGACACTGTTGGTCTCGAAACATTGGATTGCCTAACGATTTCCGAAATCGAATGTTCCATGCATCTAGTTCCAAACACCATTCCGCCACCAGAGTTGTTAATTGCCGTCGTGCGGCCATAATCGCGTTGGAAACCTTTTCACATGAATCGTCTGAGCACAAATGACAGCTCCACCAAAGCATTGTCCTTTTATACCTTTTTATGTACATATCGCTGTCTCATGACCCTGTCACCTCAGTGTGTGTTATCTGTATGTCCAGAAACGAAATTTAGCTTTCTTTCTCTATTTTCGTGGTGAAATTTGTATTAAAATTAATATTTTTTTGCAAAATTTAGAAATTCTGAGAGTTTGTTTTGTCTGAGGATTTCTCTAGCATTAGGAGTCGAAACTTTAGGCAGAGAAACATTTGTTGGATTACTGCTTAATGCTCATACTACTAAAATCAACAATAATACTAATCCTGGCACAGGAAGTCTACAATATACGAGTATGAGTCTGCATATTGCTCCAAGACGGACGAGGAAGGTCAATACGCAGATTAGACGGACCAGACGCTTGCGTCTGCGTGTCGACAGACCATGAAAATAAGTTTGATGTAGGTACGTTAAATCGTTGAATTCTCAGCTTCTACGACTTGAGTCTTCTTTTGAAAGACTCACAAAAATTACTCCCTCCAAGGCCTACTTATGGGATACTGAAAAGATTTACCAGTCGACACTGGTTTATCCATTGAAGATTTTACTCTATTACCTTACTGAAACAAACCTTATTGCTAAATGAGAAAACATCTTGATCCAACTCTTTACACTCTCAGATTTTTGTGTTTTCTTAAGTCTAAACTGCTACTTAATATTGGTCGATTATATCATGCGCTGCCTTAAAAAAATGTTTGTGAGTTCCTCTTTTCCACAGGTTCAAGAGAATTTGCCGTCCATCTAAACCTCATGGCGATTTTCTGTTACTGCAATTTTTGTCTCGTAATACTTTTCAGTTCTGTGATCTGTACAAAAGATTGCAATTAATCTGCACCACATCTACATCTACATATAAACCTACATGATTACTCTGCTATTCACAATAAAGTACCTGGCACAGGGTTCAATGAAGCACCTTCAAGCAGTCTCTCCATCGTTCCACTCTCAAACGGCGCGCGGGAGAAACAAGCACTTAAATTTTTCTGTGCGAGTCCTGACTTCTCTTATTTTACCGTGGTGATCATTTCTCCCTATGTAGGTGGGTGCCAACAGAATGTCTTCGCAATCGGAGGAGAAACTGGTGATTTAAGTTTCATGAGAATATCCCGTCACAACGAAAAACGCCTTTGTTTTAATGATAGCCACTCCAATTCACGTATCGTGTCTGTGACTCTATTTCCCCTATTTCGCTGTAATACAAAACGAGTCGCCCTTCTTTGTACTTTTTCGATGTCATCCGTCAGTCTCACCTGATGCGAATCCCACACCGCTCATAAGTACTTCAGAATAGGGCGGACAAGCGTGGTGTAAGCAGTCTCTTAAGTAGACCTGTTGCACCTTCTAAGTGTTCTGCCAATGAATCACAGTCTTTGGTTTACTCTACCCACAACATTATCAATGTGATCGTTCCAATTTAGGTTATTTGTAAATGTAATCCCTAAGTATTTAGTTGAACTTACAACCGTAAGATTTATGTGACTTATCGCGTAATCGAAATGTAGTGGATTGCTTTTAGTACTCATGTGAATAACTTCACACTTTCCTTTATTCAGGGTCAATTGCCACTTTTTGCACCATACAGATATCTTATCTAAACCATATGGCAATTCGTTTTGGTCTTCTGATGACTTTACATGACGGTAAATGACAACATCATCTGCAAACGATCTAAGACGGCTACTAAGATTGTCTCCTACATCGTTAATATAGATCAGGAACAATAGAGGGCCTGTAACACTTCCTTTCGGAACGCCAGATATTACTTCTCTTTTACTCGATGCCTTTCCGTCTATTACTACGAACTGTGACCTTTCTGACAGGAAATCACGAATCCAGTCACACAACTGAGGTGATACTCCATAGGCGCGAAGTTTGGTTAGGAGACGCTTGTGAGGAACGGTGTCGAAAGCCTTCTGGAAATCTAAAAATATGGAATCAATTTGACATCCCCCGTCGATAGCACTCATTACTTCATGAGTATAAAGAGCTAGTTGTGTTTCGCAAGAACGATAGTTTCTGAATCCGTGCTATGTGTCAATAAATCTTTTTTCGAGGTACTCCATAATGTCCGAAAACAGTATATGTTCCAAAACCCGATGTTATGTTCCAAAATCGATGTTAGTGATATGGGCCTGTAATTCAACGAATTACTCCTACTTCCCTTTTTAGGTATTGGTGCGACTCGAGCGATTTCCCAGTCGTTAGGTACGGATCTTTCTGTGATCGAGCGGCTGTATACAGGGTGTTACAAGAAGGTACGGCCAAGCTTTCAGAAAACAATCCTCACACACAAATAAAGAAAAGATGTTATGTGGACTTGTGTCCGGAAACGCTTAATTTCAATGTTAGACCTCATTTTAGTTTTGTCAGTATGTACTGTACTTCCTCGATTCACCGCCAGTTGGCCCAATTGAAGGAAGGTAATGTTGACTTCGGTGCTTGTGTTGACATGCGACTCGTTGCTCTAAAGTCAGTACGTAGCATCAACAGGTTAGTGTTCATCACGAACGTGGTTTTGCACTCAGTGCAATGTTTACAAATGCGGAGTTGGCAGATGCCCATTTGATGTATGGATTAGCACGGGGCAATAGCCGTGGCGCGGTACGTTTGTATCCAGACAGATTTCCAGAACGAAGGTGTCCCGATAGGAAGACGTTCGAAGCAACTGATCGGCATCTTAGGGAGCACGGAACATTCCAGCCTATGACTCGCTACTGGGGAAGACCTAGAACGACGAGGACACCTGCAATGGACGAGGCAATTCTTCGTGCAGTTGACGATAACCCTAATGTCAGCGTCAGAGAAGTTGCTGCTGTACAAGGTAACATTGACCACGTCACTGTATAGAGAGTGCTACAGGAAAGCCAGTTGTTTCCGTACCATGTACAGCGTGTGCAGGCACTATCAGCAGCTGATTGGTCTCCACGGGTACACTTCTGCGAATGGTTCATCCAACAATGTGTCAATCCTCATTTCAGTGCCAATGTTCTCTTTACGGATGAGGCTTCATTCCAACGTGATCAAATTGTAAATTTTCACAGTCAACATGCGTGGGCTGACGAGAATCCGAACGCAATTGTGCAATCACGTCATCAACACAGATTTTCTGTGAACGTTTGGGCAGGCATTGTTGGTGATGTCTTGATTGGGCCCCATGTTCTTCCACCTACGCTCCATGGAGCACGTTATCATGATTTCATACGGGATACTCTACCTGTGTTGCTAGAACATGTGCCTTTACCAGTACGACACAACATGTGGTTCATGCACGATGGAGCTCCTGCACATTTAAGTCGAAGTGTTCGTACGCTTCTCAACAACAGATTCGGTGACAGACGGATTGGTAGAGGCAGACCAATTCCATGGCCTCCACGCTCTCCTGACCTCAACCCTCTTGACTTTCATTTATGTGGGCATTTGAAAGCTCTTCTCTACGCAACCCCGGTACCAAATGTAGAGACTCTTCGTGCTCGTATTGTGGACGGCTGCGATACAATACGCCATTCTCCAGGGCTGCATCAGCGCATCAGGGATTCCATGCGACGGAGGGTGGATGCATCAATTCTCGATAACGAAGGACATTTTGGACATTTCCTGTAACAAAGTGTTTGAAGTCACGCTGGTACGTTCTGTTGCTGTGTGTTTCGATTCCATGATTAATGTGATTTGAAGAGAAGTAATAAAATGAGCTCTAACATGGAAAGTAAGCGTTACCGGACACATGTCCACATAACATATTTTCTTTCTTTGTGTGTGAGGAATGTTTCCTGAAAGTTTGGCCATACCTTTTTGTAACACCCTGTATAATTGCTAAATATGGAGCTATTGTACACTACTGGCCATTAAAATTGCTACACCACGCAGATGACCTGCTACAGACGCGATATTTAACCGACAGGAAGAAGATGCTGTGATATGCAAATCATTAGCTTTTCGGAGCATTCACACAAGGTTGGCGCCGGTGCCGACACCTACAACGTGCTGACATGAGGAAAGTTTACAACAGATTTCTCATACACAAACAGCAGTTGATTGGCGTTGCCTGGTGAAACGTTGTTGTGATGCCTCGTGTAAGGAGGAGAAATTCGTACCATCATGTTTCCGACTTTGATAAAGGTCGGATTGTAGCCTATCGCGATTGCGGTTTATCGTATCACGACATTGCTGCTCGCGTTGGTCGAGATCCAATGACTGTTAGCAGAATATGGAATCGGTGGGTTCAGGAGGATAATACAGAACGCCATGCTGGAGCGCAACGGCCTCGTATCACTATCAGTCGAGATGACAGGCATCTTATCCGCATGGCTGTAACGGATAGTGCAGCCACGTTCGATCCCTGAGTCAACAGATGGGGACGTTTGCAAGACAACAACCATCTGCACGAACAGTTCGACGATGTTTGCAGCAGCATGGACTATCAGCTCGGAGACCACAGCTGCAGTTCTCCTGACGCTGCATCACAGACAGGAGCGCCTGTGATGGTGTACTCAATGACGAACCTGGGTGCACAAATGGCAAAACTTTTTCGGATGAATCCTGGTTCTGTTTACAGCATTATGATGGTCGCATCCGTGTTTGGCGACATCGCGGTAACGCACATTGGAAGCGTGTATTCGTCATCGCCATACTGGCGTATCACCTGGCGTGGTGGTGTGGGGTGCCATTGGTTACACGTCTCGGTCACCTTTTGTTCGCATTGACGGCACTTTGAACAGTGGACGTTACATTTCAGATGTGTTACTACCCGTGGCTCTACCCTTCATTCGATCCCTGCGAAACCCTACATTTCAGCAGGATAATGCACGACCGCATGTTACAGGTCCTGTACGGGCCTTTCTGGATACAGAAAATGTTCGACTGCTGTCTTGGCGAGCACATTCTCCAGATCTCTCAGCAATTGAAGACGTCTGGTAAATGGTGGCCGAGCAACTGGCTCGTCACAATACGCCAGTCACTACTCTTGATGAACTGTGGTATCGTGTTGAAGCTGCATGGGCATCTGTACCTGTACACGCCATCCAAGCTCTGTTTGACTCAATGCCCAGGCATATCAAGGCCGTTATTATTGCCAGAGGTGGTTGTTCTGGGTACTGATTTCTCACAATCTATGCACCCAAATTGCGTGAAAATGTAATCACATGTCAGTTCTAGTATTATATATTTGTCCAGTGAATACCCATTTATCATCTGAATTTCTTCTTGGTGTAGCAATTTTAATGGCCAGTAGTGTATCAGCAGATCCTCGTAAGACTTTTCCTAAAGCCAGAGAAGACGGACAAGCGTGGCTTAAAAGATTGTAAGTCGCTCTGGGAGGAGTGTCTCCATTTAAAAGCTGACTGACAGCCAAAGGGTTGCTGCAAAATTCCAGAGGATCTGAAGCAGTTCATAGAAAATCTAAAAGCCTTCTCGCCACAGACAAGTTCAAAAATGGTTCAAATGGCTCTGAGCACTATGGGACTCAACTGCTGAGGTCATTAGTCCCCTAGAACTTAGAACTAGTTAAACCTAACTAACCTAAGGACATCACAAACATCCATGCCCGAGGCAGGATTCGAACCTGCGACCGTAGCGGTCTTGCGGTTCCAGACTGCAGCGCCTTTAACCGCACGGCCACTTCGGCCGGCCCACAGACAAGTGGAGCGGCTGTTAATGTGATGTCTTCTTGGTGGCTCAGAGATGCAAGAAACACATGGAAGTATTCACACTCTTTTCTCAAAATAAAATCCATCGTGTAAGCCGCTACCAACCTGGCCGCAGGCTGTGCCTGTCGCCAAAATGAGAGGGCGTCGAAAAGTCGCCTGAGTTCATGCGCTCCACACCTGACTACGCCTAGGGACTTTGTGCAGTGAAATCAAAAGGACTATCATCCCGAGTATCATCCAGACGATAGACAGGATGGAAATACCCAGCGTTGATAGGTCATTGCGTGAGGTAGCAAATTGAGCTCACCAATGACAAGATGGTTCGAGAGTAAATTGAACTCCCTGAAGGAGAAGAGTGGGGGGAAGATGAACAAAACTCCTAAGTAGACGCTTTCAAGAGATCATTCGAGTCTCTTCCGGAAAGACCATTCCGAGAGAAAACGGTTTGGTAGGAATGAGTGGGATATTTAGATTTGAGAGAAGCATTCGGATGGTCATTTTCCGGCTTGTTCTGGACATTTTTGCACAAGATTTTCTTGCGAGACCGTGCTAAGTGATTTAAATGATGTTTCGCGTAGCCGTTCTGAGTTTGCGTTCTGGAGGAAAATCAGTCTGCTTCCTACGTAATTTGTATACTTCGAGTTTGGTATCTGTATGATCCTAATATCTGTTGTCTCTTAGTGACGCACCCATTTTTACGAGCGAAATTTTCTCCTTGAACCAGGAAGATTTTATATATTTTTTTATTCCATCTACGAATCGCAAAAAGATTCTATATCATGTTATTAATTTCGACCAGTAACGACTATTTTCAAATATGAGTACACAAAATTTTCTTATCACACCGAGTCAGCATTTGCAGAAATGGTACACTCATAATAATGAGCCAAACCAGCTTCATCGTATACATATAAAATTGTACAAGCACACATTTGTAATAATATTAGACTAATAAATAAATATGCAAATGCCCAGTTTCCTTTAAATAAAGGATGGCTTTTCTTTGGGTCCAATGTTCGGATTCACGAATATTCGACGTGTTCCCGCTGCATGATTCCCGCTTCCATATACAGCTTGCACGCCACTACAAGCTTATCACTGCAAGCAACAGATGCTGCATGTGCAATGAAAGCCATCGAGCAACTCTTCCGGCAAGAACAATACAGTTCTGGAGGTATAAGGAATGAGTTAAACTGCACTGAGCGTCACCTACAAAGCCATGTATTCATGGGCATATGAAGATAAAAGTTGCTGCCTGTCAAACAAGGACTACACAACATCACACCGGCTCTCCTGGGAAACGACACGTCGCACCAACATCATTCCTGCCACTCAGGTCTTCATGCAGCGCCAATTCCGTCATGTGGTGAAATAAAATTGTTAAACCCTCCGCCGCTCTTACGCGTCCAATCAACGATTCGTGTCAACGTGTCCTGTCGTACTGAACCTGAGAGTTTTATGTTCTCTTGCACGGCACCAATATGGTTCCAAAAAGCAGCGAGCTAAAATGCGAATTTTCATGGGTGATACCTCGAGTTCCCACAGAGGTAGGGGTCAAGTGTTCTACAGCTACATTTACACTGCGCAAGGCACCCAACGGTGTGTGGCGGAGGGCACTTTACGTGCCACTGTCATTACCTCCCTTTCCTGTTCCAGTCGCATATGGTTCGCGGGAAGAACGACTGCCGGAAAGCCTCCATGCGCGCTAGAATCTCTCTAATTTTACATTCGTTATTTCCTCGGGAGGTATAAGTAGGGGAAAGCAATATATTCGATACCTCATCCAGAAACGCACCCTCTCGAATTCTGGACAACAAGCTACACCACGACGCAGAGCGCCACTCTTGCAGAGTCTGCCACTTGAGTTTGCTAAACATCTCCGTAACGCTATCACGGTTACCAAATAACCCTGTGACGAAACGCGCCGCTCTTCTTTGGATCTTCTCTATCTCCTCTGTCAACCCGACCTGGTACGGATCCCATACTGATGAGCAACACTCAAGTATAGGTCGAACGAGCGTTTTGTAAGCCACCTCCTTTGTTGATGGACTACATTTTCTAAGGACTCTCCAAATGAATCTCAACCTGGCACCAGCCTTACCAACAATTAATTTTATATGATCATTCCACTTCAAATCGTTCCGTACGCATACTCCCAGATATTTTACAGAAGTAACTGCTACCAGTGTTTGTTCTACTACCATATAATCATACAATAAAGGATCTTTCTTTCTATGTATTCGCAATACATTACATTTGTCTATGTTAAGGGTCAGTTGCCACTACCTGCACCAAGTGCCTATCCACTGCAGATCTTCCTGTTCTGGATAGCCCTTGCCTAGCGACCATCTGTATACCTATCAGAAGAACAGTTATACTGTAAATGTCCCACAATAATGGATCAAAACTAAAACATTACACACTTCTTCCGCCACAAGAAAATTGAGCAGTTCGGTTCGTTCTTTTGAATTGAGGGTGGTGTAGAGTAGGACTTAGATGGCTTTCAGAAGCACCATTTTTGCTAGAGTGCTTCCCGTTAAAACCCGTAAAACCACGACTTTTGGTAACAAAAGTACCTTTTGTGAGGGATGGCCATTTCTACAGTTTCTTTTTTTGAAAGATTGTCGAAATTTTTGCCATATGTTCTTAAAATGATCTTCTCAGGGAACACTGAAACTATTTTCTATATCATAACACGTTACTGAGATCCAAACATTCGAGGTTATCGTACGTATGCATGGAAAATATGGACGTAACATCCGGTCTGAGGCGTGAATGTAGTTTTAACTGACGTAGTGAATACATTGCAAGGGTACTGGTGTCGTCTCAAGGGCTATAAGCTCACCAAACCACTTTTTTGTTGCCACTCTTTCACCAATAAAACTTTATGGCACGCTCTCTGTATAATGGGCACTTCACGCCTGCACAGGCTGTCTCGACCTCTAAAGTATCCTACGGTGACACCAGGCGGCATAAGCATCTTACAAAAAATTACTTTGTCACACGAAATTCATTGTGCTTGCAAATCAAGCACCACATTTTTTGGTATACTGTGGATGTAGCCTAACAATATTCTGCTTTTTTTTTATGGACAGTAGTGTATAGTGAAGTTGTGCTGGATGGGAGACACTTTTGTGTTAACCTTATACACAGTGCTTTGTTATTTGTATGTGTCAATGTATGTAAACGAGTCACAGTTTGTAAATAAACTATCCCAACTTTACGAATTCGTTTTATATAAGCAGTACACCGTGTTTTAATAGGGAACCAGCTGAAAAATGCTTCTGTCGGAGCACAAAAAAGACGAATGTACTCATCTTTTAAATACTCTGAGAGAAAAGTGGGGAACTAGCCACGAAAATTCTCATTCCGCCCTTCTCGCCAAGAATTTTGGCATGCGAACACATTCACGCTTCTTTGTGCTGAAAGAGAGTAGCAGAGAGACAGCGTCGGTGGAAAAGAGAGGAGACAGCACCAGTAGGAGAGAAAGAGAGAAGAGACAGTTAATGGTTGGAGACAGGAAGAGGAAGTGAAAGAGAAAGAAATATGGATGAAGAGGGAGGAGATAGTGGTGTTCAGTGAGACACAGTGGCAGTAAAAAAGAAAGAGAGATGGATGGTGACTGTAGCAGTAGGAGCAAGAAATAGAGAAGACGTGGAAACAGAACAGAGAGATGAGTGAAAACTATACAAATAGGCTTGGGTGAGTGTCGAATCCCTAGACAAGGCGAACTATAACGTTTTTCCTCATATCCTATACTCACGTGCAACAAGTTCCACAATCGACGGGTTAAAACTCAAAGGATATATATGGTGGGGAGACAATGGTGGTTGAAGAGAAATAAAGCAGACTGTAAGCGAGAAACAAAAAGATATTGAGAATCGGAGAAGAAAAGAAGGTGACAAAGACAATGACAGCGGGATAGGCAGACAGTGAAGGTGTCAGATAAGGAGACAGCAGTAAGGAAGTAAGAGAGAAAGGAATGAAGACAGTAACAGTGGGAGAGACAGAAAGGAGAATGTGCCAATGGGAGAAAAAGGAGATGATAGGAGAGAGACATAATATATGGAGAGTGGCAGGGTGAGGGAGATGCCGAGAATGAAGGCTTCGCTACAAGAGAGACTGGGTAAAATGACTTAGAATGTTCAGTGTTAAAAGAGCGCGAATATGTTCACATATTAAAGTGTTTGGTGAGAAATGCGGAACGAGCATTAAGGCAGCTGTTGCCCCCTCTTTTCTGTGACGGTCTTTCAAAGAGGACCATACTGGCTCCGACAGGAGCATTTTTCAGCTGGTGATTTATGTACTCAACATGGGGCCATTCCAATGCATTTGAATGTTACTGAATAAATTTACTACACTTTTCGAGCTCATCGTGAAATTCTTCCATTCTATTTTCATTTTGTTTCAATCTTTAATGACAAGTTTCTATAATAGCTACGTATCGTATTGTCAAAATTTAAAACTTACTTCTTCATCACTATTAGCGGCATTATCGACTGCGGGTGAAAGTTGATCTCCATCAGGGGAACAATATTTGAGGTTTCCATTTACTTCTTCGGGATCCTGCAAAATATAACAATGTTTTACAATTAAATTCTTCCGGAATTTTGAGCAGTTCTCTAAACATTGATTCTTAAACTTACATTTCGCCACACATCCGTCAGTCAACTTATAACTACTTTCATAAAAAATGTCTAGCAAAAACTCGAATTTATCAAAAAATAATCCAATGATATGTGGCTCTCTACAAGCGTACTTTGTTGATAAACACTATTTCCTAGTTCATTCACAAGGATGGTTTAGGTATTATATCCTTGCTTAGCAAAGTTCAATTGTGAGTCTCCGTATCAGTTTAATGTTTAATGTGTTATCAGAAATCGAACATACAGTATACTTCTACCATTTTTCCTGGAGCGCCAATAATCTAATGATCAACAAACTGCGTTCTGTTACCAACACTTGCTCTCTGATCAAAGCTTTCTCCTTCTTCCAGTATTTCACTAATATGACAGTCGCGAGAGATGATATAAAAGAATCTGCATGGTTAGGTAAATGGGAATAGTTCTGTACACTTGCGGCGACTCCCAAGACAATCAAAAACTGGAGAAATTAGCAGTTCAGATCCGACCAGGGAGGCTTAATTTATCTCCAGCATAGATTAATGGAAAAGATAATTGAGAATCTGTTAGATGATGACCAGTTTTGTGTCAGGAAAGGGAAAGATACCGGAGAGGCAGTTCTGACTGTGCGTTGAATAATGGAAACAAGACCGAAGAAAAATCAAGAAACGTTCATAGGATTTTTCCAAACTGAAAAAGCTTTCGGCAGTGAAAATTGGGCAAGATGTTCGAAATTCTGAGAATAGGGAAAGACAAGTGACACACAATATGCACAAGAATCAGAGGTAACAATAACAGTGGAAGACCCAGTACGAAGTGCTCGGATTAAAAAGGGTGTAAGGCAGCATGTAGTGCTTCGCCTCTATTGTTCAATCTATATATCGAAGAAGCAATGATGGAAATTTTTAAAAAAGGGTTCAAGAGTTGTGTTAAAATTCAAAGTGGAAGGATATCAATGATGAGATTCGCTGTTGACATGGCTATCCTCAACGAAAGTTAAGAAGATTACAGAATCTGTTGAATGAAATGAACAGTCTAATGAGTACAGAACACAGATTGAGAGTACATCGAATTAAGGCGAAAATAATAAGAAGTAGCAGAAATGAGATCAGTGGGGAACTTAACATCAAAATTGTTGGTCACGAAGTAGATGAAGTTCAGCACTTCTGATACCTATGCAGCAATGTAATCCATGGTGGATATAAAAAGAAAACTAGCACAGGCAAAAAGAGGATTCCTGGCCAAAAGAAGTCTGCCAGTATCAAAAGTAAGCCTTAATTTGAGGTCGAAATTTCTGAGAATGTATGTTCGGAGCACAGCATTCTACATTATTAGCGGGATCTATAGAGGGTAAAAACTATAGAGGAAGACAGAGATAGTAATTAAAAAGTAGTTACTTATATAAGGAACTGGAAATGAACTCAATATTGCCCTAGAATGAGTAGTGTGTTAGGTCGAACATCATCGAAGTGTTCAAACAGGAATGTAACTGGATGTCAAATGACACACCTTTCAACCGTCTTGTTTCAAATCTTATTTTATTTGACAACCAGTTTCAGCGTTTTACTACCCCATTTCAGGCCCCTGACCGACGTGTAGGAAGCTTCTACCTCGGTCGTGATTAAAACATGGACCAGCAATACGGGTATTAGTAGATTTTTGCTGTAGCAATCACGTCAACCATCATCTGCAGACATGTAACTGTTTTCCTCTATATATAATCTCAGAGTGAAAACGATATAATTCTGCACTACTGACCAGTAAATGTATATGAGATTCTTTGTTCGCGTGTTTCAGTTACATTGTTAGCTGCTGGCTGCGCAGTCACTCTTACTCGGTAGAAAACAGTAACACATTTTGAAGGCAATTGAAACAAAAGACAATTTCAGATGCAAATTGTCTTTGTAACATCACTTGTAACTACTATCTGAATCAGCGATCTGCACCGGAATCTGTTTGAACCCATCTTTCATCTTAAAGGAAGTGACTCACTGACAACAAGTTTCGCTCTATCATATCTATTACGCCAAGTCAGCTGATAGACGACACGTGTGCTGCGAATACACAGAAAGATAGATCCTTTATCATTTAGCTACAAAATAGCAGGTCAGCAACTGGAAGCAGTTAATACCATAAATTATCTGGGAGTACGCATTAGGAGTGATTTAAAATGGAATGATCATATAATGTTGATCGTCGGTAAAGCAGACGCCAGACTGAGATTCATTGGAAGAATCCTAAGGAAATGCAATCCGAAAACAAAGGAAGTAGGTTACAGTACGCTTGTTCGCCCACTGCTTGAATACTGCTCAGCAGTGTGGGATCCGTACCAGATAGGGTTGATAGAAGATATAGAGAAGATCCAACGGAGAGCAGCGCGCTTCGTTACAGGATCATTTAGTAATCGCGAAAGCGTTACGGAGATGAT
The DNA here is from genome assembly GCF_021461395.2 of Schistocerca americana. Lineage (NCBI taxonomy): Eukaryota > Metazoa > Arthropoda > Insecta > Orthoptera > Acrididae > Schistocerca > Schistocerca americana. The sequence continues at coordinate 409,997,634 of NC_060120.1, forward strand.
AGATAAACTCCAGTGGAAGACTCTGCAGGAGAGACGCTGAGTAGCTCGGTACGGGCTTTTGTCAAAATTTCGAGAACATACCTTCACCGAAGAGTCAAGCAGTATATTGCTCCCTCCTACGTATATCTCGCGAAGAGACCATGAGGATAAAATCAGAGAGATTAGAGCCCACACAGAGGCATACCGACAATCCTTCTTTCCACGAACAATACGAGACTGGAATAGAAGGGAGAACCGATAGAGGTACTCAAGGTACCCTCCGCCACACACCGTCAGGTGGCTTGCGGAGTATGGATGTAAATGTAGTAGATGTAGATGTGTGTATTAAGTTAAGACACCATAGTCAGTGCTATTCCTCTAGCGACTGTTATTGATTTACGATTTTAACCACGAAAATAACCCTTCCATCGGTTAAAAAAGCTATATCACGAGTTAGATAAGCACACTAAAGAGACGAAATCGCAATGCGAAGAAAGAATTTGCGACATAAGCGAAAGCTGGTAAGCGTGTTTCTACATCTGAAAGATGATGTGTACTCAAATTTTGGGCCAGTCCTATAAGACTGGCATCACTAGCGCCACTATGAGGATACAGATCAAGTTTGCTTTAAATACACGCTTTTACGGTCTTGAGCGTTAATTACATTTTGAGACTGGAGGCAGTCAGTTGACGTTAGTCAAGATTGCCTTTATGGCGACAAAAACACTATTTTCAACATCTGACTGAGTTTGAAAGAGATGGTGTAATAGAGCTACGAGAAGCTGGACGTTCCTTCTGCGATATTGCACAAAACCTTGGCAGGAATGTAGCCACTGTACATGATCTCTGGCAGCGATGGTCACAGGAGTAGCTATAGCGCATCCTACTCCATCTGCAGTAGCAATGTGAGGAGTAGTTGGCATCACAGAAACACAACGAACTGATACAAATCAATTACTTCAAGGACAGCTCCGGGCCAGATGTCGTGTCGGGTGCAATTCACTGACCCCAAATCACCGCCATCTGCTACGGAAGTTGTGTCAAGCGAGAGCTCATTGGAGGGCAGGGTGGAGGTCTGTTGTGTTTCTCGTGGGTAACTGGTTCTGCCTCGGCGCCAGTGATGGCGAGTGTTGTTTAGGACGAGGCCAGTTGAGAGCCTACAACCAAACTGTCTGTGTGCTAGGTACATAGCACCTACACCTGGAGTTATGGTCTGGGGTGCGATTTCGTATGACAGCAGGAGCATTCCCTTGGTTATCCCAAGCAACCTGATTGCAAAATTGTGCCGCAGTCTGGTGATTCATCCTGCTGTGCTGCCATTCATAAACAGCGTTCCAGTGGGTGTTTTCCAACAGAACAATGCTCGCCCACATAACGCTGTTTTAACCTAAAACCGCATACAGAGTGTCGACATGTTGCCTTGGCCTGCTCAATCACCAAATATGTCTCCAATCGAGCTCATATTTGACTTCATTGGTAGACAGCTCCAGCAGCATCCATAGACAGCATTAACTATCTCTGTATTTACCGACCAAGTGCAACGGGCGTGGAACGCCATCTCACAAACTAACAACCGGGCCCTGTATAACACAATATATTCACGTTTGCCTGCTTGCATTCAACATTCTGGCGTTATACTGGTTATTAATGTACCAGAAATTCACATTTGCAGTGGCTTATTTCACCCTTACGTTAACCTGTGATCCTGCAATGTTAATTACTTAAATATGTTACCTAGGTATTCCCGAAATTTCGTTACTCTACATTAATTATTTTTTGGTGTCTCGATTTTTTTCTGTCAGTGTATTTGTTAAGGTTTTAATCCATTTTAAGCAAGCGTGAATTTTTCCAGCAAGAGAGAAATTTGAATCGTTAGTGGACTGTTTCGAAACTGACCACTTATGTGGCATTTACTTTCAATAGCTTTTGAAATTCACTAAAGACATATATGCGAAAGACAAACTTGTTTAAGAGAATAAGACGAACGCTTAGGGGATGTTATGAGAACGTGTGGTAGTTGTGTTAAATAGACTAGTGTAAATTTCCTACATTAAACGAGTTCATCTCAAAGAACAACTGCAGTAAATAATATTTTAATATACAGACACTTGTGGTTTTCAGTCCAAAAGACTGGTTTGGTGGGCGCTACTTTGTCCTATGTACGTCTCGTCACCTCTGCATATCTACTGTATCCTACATGCACGTAAACTGGTTTACTGCAGTCAAGCTTTAGTTCCCTTTACAGTTTTTATCCCTCACACTTTCCACCATTACCAAACAAACTACTCCTCCATTATTCATTCGCTGTCGACTCATTCTTTATTTTAGTCAAGTTGTGCCACACAGCTCTTCCCTCCACAATTCGAGGCAGCGCTCTTCGATTAGCTACTCGAAGAGTAATCTTCTGCAAAACTATATTCCAAGAGCTTCTACTCTTCCCATCTGTACTGTTCATCGTCCATATTTCACTTGCGTATTAGATTAGACTCCAGACAAATGCTTAATGGGTACTTAAATTTGGATTCGATGTTAACACATTTATCTCTTTCAGAAACGCTCTTCTTGCTATTACCAGACTACATTTTAAGTCCTCTTTCAGTGATCGTCAGCTATTTCACTGTCCAAATTACAAGCATCAACTGCTGCTTCTTGTGTCTCGTTTCCTTATCTAATTCCCTGACCCTTTCCAGAATTAATTCAATTACGGTTGTGTTTTCAGGACTCTATTCATTCCGCTCAATTGATCTTCAATGTCCTTTGCCCTCTTTGATAGAATTACGATGTCATGAGCAAATCTCAAATTTTTAATTTCTTCTTATTAACATGACTTTCCTTTTCTTAATTTCTCCTTGGTTTCCTTCACCACTTGTTCTACACTGAGATGACAAAAGTCTTGGGTTACCTCTTAATATCATATTGAACCTTCTTTTTCCCGTCGCAGTGCAGCAGATCGACTTTGCATAGACTCAACAAATTGCTGGAAGTCCCCTGCAGAAAATTGAGCTATGGTGACTCTATAGCCGTCCATAACTGCGAAATCGTTGCCGGTGCATGACTTTGTGCACGTGCTGACCTCTCGATTACGTTCCAAAAATGTTATATGGGATTCATGTCGGGCGATCTGCGTAGCCAAATCAATCGCTCGAGCCGTCCAGCATGTTCTTGAAAGCAGTCTCGAACAGTTGTGGCCAGTGATATGACGCATTATCATGGGAACTCCAAGCCCATAATTGGTTGCAAATGATCTACAAAAAGCGAACGTAATCATTTCCAGTGAGTCATCGCTTTAGCTGGACCAGGGGACCCAGTCCATTCCACGTATACACAGCCCGCACCATTACGAAGCCATCAACTGTTTACACAGTGCCTTGTTGATGACTTGTGTCCATGGCTTCGTGAGATCTGCTCTACACTGGAACTCTACCATCAGCTATTACCCACTGCAGTCAGGGCTCATCTGACCAGGCCATGGTTTTCCAGTCGCCTAGGGTCCAACCGATATAGTCACGAGCCCAGGAGAGGGGCTACGGGTTATGTGCTGTTAGCAACGATTCTCGTGTCGGTCGTCTGCTGCCATACCCCATTAACATCAGATTTCGCCCCACTATGCTAACGGATACGTTCGTCGTACATCCCACATTGATTGCTGCGCTTATTTCATGCTTGTCTGATAGCACTGACAACTCCACGAAAACACCGCTGCTTTAGGTCGTTACGTGGAGGCCATCGGCCACTGCGTTGTCCGTGATTAGAGTTAATGCCCAATATTTGGCACTCCAGGCACATTCTTGGATCTCAGAATATTACGTTCCCTAACGATTTCCGGAATGGAATGTTCAATGCATCTACATCCAACCACCATACAGCGTTCAGAGTCTGTTGATTCATGTAGTGCGACCATAATCATGTCGGAAAAATTTTCAAATAAATCACCTGAGTACAAATGACAGCTCTGCCCATGCACTGCCCTTTTATACGCTAAATGGTACTACTACCATCTGTATAAGGAGCATGTCAGTATCGCATGACTTTTGACACCTCCGTGTACATACAGAATGAAAAACATGGAGGGGTAGGGTAGAATGCCAACGGCCTTGCCGCAGTGGTAATACCGGTTCCCGTCAGATCACCGAAGTTAAGCGCTGTCGGGCTGGGCTACCACTTGGATGGGTAACCATGCGGTTTGCCTAGCGCTATTGACAAGCGGGTTTGCACTCAGCCCTTGTGAGGCACACTGAGGAGCTACTTGACTGAGAAGTAGCGGCTCCGGTCTCGTAAACTCACATACGGCCGGGGGAGTGGTGTGCTGACCACAAGTCCCTCCATATCCGCATTCAGTGACGCCTGTGGGCTGAGGATGACACGGCGACCGGTCGGTGCCGCTGGGTCTTCCAAGGCCTGTTCAAAAGGAGTTTGGATTAGTTTAGTAGGATAGAACACTTTCTCATACCCTTCTCAACGTCAGAACGAAGCAGGAGAAACCGTTTTGTAAACTTGGCAACATAATCACAGAGGACAATAGATGCTTAATGGAAGTGAACAGAAGGATAATATTGGCAGTAGGCATTTATGACTAAGGAAAACATTTTAACTCGCAAACATGTGAATACTGAGGTCCGATTATCATTTGCAAAATCACTTGCATGGAGCACACTCCTCTATGTATGTAGAACTTGTGGTCTGGGTGAATTGGGAAGTAGCCGACATGGAGCTACTGAAATATGGTTATGGTGGAAGATGGCAAGAATGAGCAATACGGAAAGAAAAACCAACATCGAAGTCTTGAGGGAAGCCAGCAGAAGGCTATTAAAGGAAATAGAAAAGAGAAAAACAAAGTATGCTGGATATGTCATCTGACATAACACCTTCATCATTTAATATTCTTGAAGCGAAAGTGCTCGGAAGGAAAGGAAGAAGACGGGACAGGATGAAGTACTTGGGATGCATCTAGAAGAGGATAGGATGCGACAATTACATGGAAATGAAACGAAAGGCCAATGACAGAAGAGAGTGGTTGCATCGACAAGGCATAATCCTTTAGAATATATATGTACAACTCTTCGTAGTCGGGCTTCTGTACAAGTTTTAGACAGCCTTCGCTCCCTGTGTGTTTGCCTGATAGCTTAAGAATTTAGACAAGTGTATTCCATTCAACAGCGTCAAAAACATTAAGTGTTTACAAAAGCTAATAATAACGATTTACCTTATTTCATCGTATCATCTAAGATAAGACATAAGGTCGTAATTGGTTCGCAGGTTCCTTCGTTTCTCCAGAATTAAGCTGATCATCCCCAGTAGGCTTCTACACTCGTTTCATCCTTCAAGTACTTTATAATCGTAATTCATTAACCTATGGGTTCGGAAATACTCATACGTACCTGTCAACATTTGCCTTCTTTAGTATGATGTTTGTTACATTCATCTCTAAGTCTAAGGGTATTTTGTCTACCTATACACCAAGTCAATTAGTTTTAACATGGTTGATTTTCCCTAGGATTGCTCAGCGAGTATATCTGTTCCAGCTGAAACGCTTATACTTAGGTCTTTCAGTGCTCTGTCAAATTCTTCTCGCAGTATCGCTCACCCGAACTCACTTTCATCCATATGCAAGTTTCTTTCCTTTACATAACCTTTCTATACATTCCTTCCACTTTTCAGTCGTCCTTTAGTACCAGATTGCCATCTGAGCTCTTGAATTTCACACAACTGCATCTTTACTGTCATAAATTTTACTACATGCAGAATCCACCTTCCCTATATTCATTCATAGATATACGCATTGCATTTGATTTCCAGCCGTTTGTGTTTTGCCAGTTCGCACTTACTATCAGTCTAATTATTTCAACGTGATATTCTCATTTACCTGCGTCACTTACCACATTTTTACATTTTCTCCTTTCCTAAATTAAATTTTATATCTCGCATGTTATCTAAGAATTTCTGTGAAGCTTTATCTATTTACATGACTGTTGCTGTGCTCCCTTCTCTATTTCGTCTCTCAAAGTTAGCCACTGATTTTCTATTTTATTTACAAACCGCTCATTAGCTTCAATAAACTTAATAATTGAGATGTAGTTCCCTGTAGAGACACTCCCTACAACACCGTGGCTACGGTTGAGTAAGCAAAGGAGCAGTACAACATTGTTCAGCATGACAAGTCCATACTCGCTTTGTAGCGGACGTAAGTTATAAAATAGCATTAAACAACGTAGATCGCTCCCGTGATACCATGAGTATCAATACCTGGTGAACTAACGGAATCCCATATACAGGAAAAATAATCAAAAACTGACCGTATATAATAGTCTATGCGATTATGTAAAATGAAGCAGCACCGGTCCCTCAATTACCTTAACAGCTCAGTCGGCAGAAAGCAGCTCATTGCAAAGCCAGACGGCAAGAAGCTGCACTTACACTATGTGATCAAAAGTATCCGGATACCTGGCTGAAAATGGCTTACAAGTTCGTAGCACCCTCCATCGGTAATGCTGGAATTCAATATGATGTTGGCCTATCCTTAGCGTTGATGACAGGTTCCACTCTCGCATATATACGTCCAATCAGAAGCTGGAAGGTTTCTTGGGGAATGGCAGCCCATTCTTCACGGAGTAATGCGCTGAGGAGAGGTATCGATGTCGGTCGGTGAGGCCTGGCACGAAGTCGGCAATGCAAAACACCCCAAAGGTATTCTATAGGATTTAGGTCAGGAATCTGTGCAGGCCCAGGGTTTGTTATTGTCCTGTAACCACTCCACCAGAGACCGTGCATTATGAACAGGTGCTCCACCGTGTTGAAAGATGCAATCGCCATCCCCGAATAGCTCTTCAACAGTAGGAAGTAAGAAGGTGCTTAAAACATCAATGTAGGCCTGTGCTGTGATAGTGCCACGCAAAACAACAAGGAGTGCAAGGCCCCTCCATGAAAAACACAACCACACCATAACACCAGCGCCTCTGAATTTTACTGTTGGCACTACACACGCTGGCAGATGACGTTCACTGGGCATTCGTCATACTCACATCCTACCATCGGTTCGCCACATTGCGTACCGTGATTCGTCACTCCACACAACAATCGTCCAATGTTTACGCTCCTTACACCAAGCGGAGTGTCGTTTGGCATTTAACGGTGGGATGTGTGGCATATGAGCAGCCGCTCGACTATGAAATCGAAGTTTTCTCACCTCCCGCCTAACTGTCATAGTAACTGTAGTGGATCCCGATGCAGTTTGGAATTCCTGTGTGATGGTATGGATAGATGTCTGCCTATTACACATTATGACCCTCTTCAACAGTCGGCGGTCTCTGTCAGTCAACAGACGTAGTCGGCCTGTACGCTTTTGTGCTGTACATGTCCCTTCAAGTTTCCACTTCACTACCACATTGGAAACAGTGCACCTGTGGATGTTTAGGAGTTGGAAATCTCGGATACAGACGTATCACACAAGTGACAACCAATCATCTGACCACGTTCGAAGTCCTTGAGTTCCGCGGAGCGCACCGTTCTGCTCTCTCATGATGTCTAATGACTACTGATGTCTCTGATATGGAGTACCTGACGGTAGGCGGCAGCACATGCACCTAATACGAAAAACGTATATTTCTGGGGGTGTCCGGATACTTTATCATATAGTGTATTACCGCAATCGCTTGCAGTGGATGTTTAACGACAATTGTCGTGTCTAAGAGGGCTGCTCAGATTGTCTCCTAAATCGTTTACGTAGATCTAAAACAAGAGAGGGCCTATAACACTTCCTTGGGGAACACCAGACATAGCTCCTGTTTTACTCGATGTCTTTTCTTCAGTTATTACGAAATGTGGCCTTTCTGCAGGAAATCACGAATCCACTCACAGAACTGAGACGATACTACATAATTCTGTAATTTAATTAGAAGTCAATTGTGAGGAACAGTGTCAAAAGCCATCTGGAAATCTAAGAATATAGAATCAATTTGACGTCCCCTGTCGGTAACACTCATTACTTCGTGAGAATAAAGAGCTACTTATGTTTCACAAGAACGATATTTCCTGAATCCATGTCAGCTATCTGTCAACATATCGGTTTGTTCGAGGTGATTTATAATGTTCTGCCATAGTATATGTTCCAAAATCCTACTGCAGATTGAAGTTAGTGATATGGGTCGGCCGGCCGGGGTGGCCGAGCGGTTCTAGGCGCTTCCGTCTGGAACTGCGCGACTGCTACGGTTGCAGGTTCGAATCCTGCCTCGGACATGGATGTGTGTGATGTCCTTAGGTTAGTTAGGTTTAAGTAGTTCTAAGTTCTAGGGGACTGATGACCTCAGAAGTTAAGTCCCATAGTGCTCAGAGCCATTTGAACCATTTTTGATATGGGTCTGTAATTTAGAGGATTACTCATACTTCCTTTCTTGATGTGACTTGTGTAACTTTCCAGTCTTTGGACACGGATCTTTCTACGAGCGAAGAACGGAGCTGCTGTATCGGCATACTCTGAAAGGAATCTGACTGGCGTACGATATGGACAGAAGGTAGTCCCTTTCTTAAGTGTTTCAAGGGTTTTATTAATTTTTTTAAGCTGATCGTAACAGTGTAGATAAATCTTCAGGCATTTAGACGTAGGCAATGATATCTTTAAATCTAGCAGCTAGTAGTTATCAGCATAAACTATCCTTTCTTTAAACTAGTCCACCAGAAAGAAGCTTGATGTAAAGAGTGCTATTAGCGTCTTGCTACACTGTTATACAGATAACTTATATTATGCAGGATGTCCCATTCGAAAGAGGCCCCACAAACAAACATTTCCTTAAATTACACTTATAGGCTTCGCACAAAAATCACGAAATGAAATGAATGTGTCCTACCTTGTTCATGGAGAAATAAATGTGATTCATAAAAGGTGATGGAAGTGACCGCCCTCGACTTGCAAACACAGCTAATCACATGTAATTCGTATTATAGATGGTATCTTCTCTCAGCCATTATTTCGGTTTGTCGTAGTTTCTCTGTGTGATTTAAATTACAATATAGTAATCTAGGTTCAGTGTTTCAGTGCCTTCCTTAAATCCCTTCTTTCAACACGGTCCAAAAATACGCCTGGATCTCCATTTATCTCCATACAGACGGGACGTTAAACTTTAATTATGTCTGCCAGTATCACATTTACTTCCACATATACATTTATTAGTTTCGTGTAATTGGCGGTTTCTCCTCGCCACAGCTGACGGTGCATTTACTAGTACACTGTCTTTCATTCGGCTGCTAACCATTTAGTAGCAAACTGCTTGTTGCTAAACAACACCATTTTATGCCGATGGACCATTTTTTCTGTTGTCAATAGTTCTAATCCTAAGCACAAGCGTTACAGACGTACTACGAGTTCTGGAAAAACATATAACTACCCGAGCACAAACGTCCCGTCCGTCATAAATGTTACTGATCTGAGAATAGCTCGTCGTTAGATGGAAACGTTCAAATATGTTCTGGTATCCCGTATTTTAGTTTAAGGACGGAGAAGAATATTGACTGCCGTGAACCGAAAGAAAACTATTTAATTCGCATTGTTACAAAAATTCTCCAAACGATTTTTCCTATGCAGTGGAGCCACTTCCTAAACCTTATTTCTCATACCGACTCCACTTTTTTTTATTTTAGCTTCTACGTTATATGTATCAAATAAAGCTTTCATTTGTTTAAACGCATATCTCATTTCCACTTTTGACGTCTTCGCTAATCTGCCTATCTCCTTAGCCATATGTCCAATGAGCTCAAGTTTTCTCAAGCCTCCTACCTTCCCACTCCTTTTCTCCTTCTAACCGACCATTTAATGTTCTGCTACCCATGAGCCTCGTCATCTCACTCTAAATATACATACAGACTCTGCAAGCCACTATACCGTCGTACCAATATTATTTTCTGTCCTATTTCATTCGTGCACTGAGCGACGGGAAATCACTGTACGCCTGTGTACACTCACTAATCTCCTCTTATTCTCGTGATTCCTACACGAGAAATCAATGGTGGTAACGTAATTGTATTTTTCGAGTACATCTGGTCTCAATTTACCCAACAGATCATTTTTTATGTCCCGTAATTCCTTAGCTGCTTCTATAGTTTTGAACTAGTAGTCCATTATGCTATTAAATGAAACGCTGCTTTTCTCCTGTCATTTTTCACACGTCTTCAGAGACGATTTGTAATCTTGTTAATCCATATGCACCCTCCTGGAGTTGTACTTAGGCTACATACATCAGGATGTCCAATTACCGGCGTTTATTAAACACATCTCAACTGAATACCTCACATTCACTGTTCACAGTATTTTGGTGTGTGAGTTTACTGTAGCTAGTGTTTCCAACAACAAAAAAAGCTACAATTCGCAGCACTATTTGTAGTAAACACACACAACCGACGCACAATGAACGGTGAAAGTTGTGTTTTTAGCTGAAATTTGTTCGATAAACACCAAAAACAAGACGTCCTGAGGCACGCAGACCAAATAAGCGCAACTCCATTACGGCACACATGGACTAATAAGATCACAAATCACCACTGAAAATGCTTCACAAAAAAATGAAGCCAAATGCGTATGGCATACAAAGAAAAGCCGTCATTTACTTGCATAACGATCACATCTAGAAAAAGTTGAAAAAAATTAAAAAGAACTGCAAAACTTTTGGCTTACCTCATTTGCTCCCTCTGCATTGTGCTGATTTCGACTTGTCAGATCTAATTCACTACCTTCATAGGCATGATTATCCTTTCCTTGACCCTGTGAACAGTAAGAGCGTTGGTATAATATATACTCGGAACGAAAACAGTTAAATGACAACTTCATCGTTGGATTCTGCACATGATAATTATTTTTTGTGTTATTGTTGTGATGCACTGAGCTGTGCATGGTTGGACAGCCGTGGCTTGCTACACATTCTTCGGCAATAAATATTTTAGTTCTAAAGACATGTTAAGCGTAGCCGCCGTTTCACAATACTGAGCAGAAATAGAAAATCTTATATGGGATGAAAGAACACAACAAATCATGTCCCATAGTCGCTGTTGGGGTATTTTTATTCAAATGTCCGATTATTCCGCAAAGTATTTACTGTCAGTTATAAAACATACAACAGCCATCCGTAACGTGGACAATTTCACCGTATAAGAAAAGTTAGACGTCAAAGTGATAAATCTGAGCTGAATATAAGTCTTTGTGGGTTACGGCCTGTAGACACTGAATACTGAGATACATATACTGTACATCGATCTAGCACCATTTTGGTTGGTGGACGTCTATTTAGAGCCCTACGTCAAGTAAATGCCAAGCCATTAAAACCAACACAAAAACTGAAGTTATACCGAAAAATGACAAAGTTTCAAGTAACAGTACGGAGAAATCTAGGAATATTTAACAACGCCCTTCGTAACGCTACTGTGGAAAGCTCTAAGACAAGATTAAACCACCTACGGCGCGCACAGATGTGTTCAAGCACTCATTCTTCCGACGCTTAATACACGAATGGAACTGGAAAAAGTCTCAACACGCGGCACAACGCAAAGCAACCCCTGACCCGTACTTAACGATGGTTTTCACAGTATGTGTGTAGATGCAGTACAACAGTGGTAGTTTGAGTTTGAGCAGTGCAACGCCTGTATAAGGCTAGAACATGTTAAATGTTGCTTTCAAAGTGAGAGCAGCCGAACTAATAGCTGATTAAATATCCATTATAGCTGTGTAAATTAGGGACATTTTAAGTCAACTGGTGTAATGCTATATGTATGATGCAAGGTCATCTATGCTCAAAACATGCGTTGAGGAGTAGAACACTGACTTCGGTTATATTTCCTAAAGAACGTAACTGGATCAGGTAGTAGCGTCAAGTAAGTTATATTTGACTTGTTTAAAAACAGCCAATGGGGGACATGAGTCCAACTGGTCAGATCATTACACGTCAGGATTCTCGTATGGAACTTACAGAAATTTACTCAGTTCAGTTATAGAGAGCAAAGCAAAGGCAGTGCACCAGTAGAGTGTTTATAACAACAGGCTTGCAATGAGAAGGCACATAGTAATTTACAGTTCAAATTGGTTCAAATGGCTCTGAGCACTATGGGACTCAACTGCTGAGGTCATCAGTCCCCTAGAACTTAGAACTAGTCAAACCTAACTAACTTAAGGACATCACAAACATCCATGCCCGAGGCAGGATTAGAACCTGCGACCGTAGCGGTCTTGCGGTTCCAGACTGCAGCGCCTTTAACCGCACGGCCACTTCGGCCGGCAGTAATTTACGGGATATGACACTAATGTACATTAATCTGTCCATCGCTATTTCCACAATTAGTGTAGCATGCATCCGGGGAGAGTTTAATTGGAATCACAGTAACAGACGTTGGGATGGTAAGTCATAAGACGGCTACATTCTTTGGATAGTTTGATCATGTCTCGTTGCAGTTTTGACGCATAAATAATTCAAGCTACAGGTGTAGTTCACTGGTGCATTTACCTCCATGGTCGCCGTAGTGGGAAGTTGGTTTCTTTGAGGGTGCAGCGCGGCAGACACATCGATTTCCCGTTCACCCGTAGCTTGGCAGTACTTCAGAAATACGAGCCAATGCAAGGCAAGTTTATATACCGCACATCACAGTTCCTTATCAGCGTTTATCTCGCAAGCCGAGGGGTTCTTTAGACCTTCACTGCTAAGCTGTTGTCGTAGTCATGTGATCCAGAGACGTTTTGCCTGAAGGAGAAACAAAAAAGTTATATTAACAATTCAGTGCTTGCGTTTCCATCGGCTTCGTTACTTCTAGCGATTAACTCCTATATCTTTCTTTATGCAAGTATTGTAGCATTTTCGTAGCGTGCGAAAATTTCGTACTCTTACTCTTATTCGCCAGGGACCAATGAAAACAGTTTAAATAAAAGGAACCGTATTTGCCAAGATAACTTTCATGCATACGAAACGAGTGTTACAGACGGAATTGAATTGGACGAATTTCCCCATGCATCCACTAGGGCTTCAACCAATTAGCGCCCATGTAATGTTGAAATAGTGCATTAGAATTCGTCCAGACGCAACAACTCATGATGAGGCAGTGAACTGAAATGGCTGTGTCTGCTGCCTACACCGAAGCGTTCTGTCAGGCAGAAAAGATTTGGTTGGTTTATAGTGACTGTGGAGGGGGAAAGGGAATGAGTAGGGAGGGAAGGGGAGAGGAAGCAAATAGTCTTTGTAAACGTATTTCTGGGAAAGAAGTCTGCACGTTATAAAAGAAAATATACGTAACTGCCAAGTACGGAAACAAGTTCTTATCGCTTTTAATACAATTGCCATCGTAGAAGTTACTCGAAAGCGCTAAGTAGAAGAACTGTATTGGACTCATACAATACATATTACAAAGTTCATTTCTTATAAGCAAATTGTGAAATTTTCAGTCAAACCTGCCATTTATCTTTAATAAGGAAACCTGTAGTTATTATCACTACTTTTGTTCCTCCCCGTCTTTCCCATGCAGAACGAAGTGTCATAACCGTACAGATCGCTTAAGAACGTTCCATATTCTTTCCTGTGCAGGTAAAGTATGAAGTTAATGAACAGAAAGCAAACTAATTTACCAGATAAACTGTGATCAGGGGCCATTACCAGATGGAAGCAAATCACGCTTAACAAGTCCGTCCAGAACACACTTCGTTCGTTCTTATGTTGTCCATAGCCTGTGGCAACAGTTCTAAGCACTGAGCAGAAATTTCATCCAAAGGTGGCGAAGGTATTTGTTGGTGACTGGTATAAGGAATATGACCACGATTCTATCCCAACTGCGATATCGCTTGCCCTAGACAACAGGAGTGCGATGTGACAGATAAGTGTGCTCGGAATATTTCAGTAACGTGAAGTACACGAAAGGGGAGGGAAGTGCAAGTACAATTTCTGATAATAAAATTCTGTTATGAGGGGAGTTACCGTCATCTACTATAGCGTACGAGCTGATCTAATCGCAGATGTGATACGCATATCGAACGCTATTTTTTCGCGCTATTTTCCATCTCTCTCTTCATTATGGCAGAGCTGCACACAGCGTACATCATTTTGTTGCCACGGAAAGTCTATTGTGTACCGAATTTGCACAGATATTCCAATTACACTGCCTGACAAAACAAATGAAGCGCCGGCCACTGTGACCGAACGGTTCTAGGCGCTTCAGTCTGGAACCGCGCGACCGCTACGATCACAGGTTCGAATCCTGCCTCGGGCATGGATGTGTGTGATGTCCTTAGGTTAGTTAGGTTTAAGTAGTTCTAAGTTATAGGGGGCTGGTGACCTCAGATGTTAAGCCCCATAGTGCTCAGGGCCATTTGAACCATTTGAACAAATGAAGCACCCAGAAGACATGATCGGATATTAATGTAATTTGTACACGTACACACTATCGGCGGATATGTAAGTGATTGCAATGGCAATTCTCTATGACAGGTAAATTGGCCGCCAGACTGCATTAGTGTTCTTCGTGATCAGTGTTGTTACCAGGCCTGGTAGGGTAGATAAGAGCAATGAAGAGCGTCAGATTTGAGTGAACGGCGTGAAGAACACGAAGAAGCCACGTACTCGTGTGAGACACCATTACCATTACTTTACAGAGACAATTTGCCCTTCTGGCCGAATCGTGCAATGTCCAGATTTGTGGAGCATGCGGATGTGACAGTGGTTCGATGTTGGCCTTCATGGGGATGACTATGTCTGATCACCACAGCGGAGAATCGCGATATTGTACAACAAGCACGCCGTATCCTCTTCACACATCCATCTGGTATCTGAAAATAAGGCCATAGATGTTAAGTCCCATAGTGCTCAGTGCCATTTGAACCATTTGAACCTGAAAATAAGTAATGGACTTCTTGCAACATTCGGTGTCATCTCGCATCATTGGTCCGAAAATAGCAGCTGCCGTTAACACCACAACACAAACGGCTGCGTATGCAGTGGTTCCGTGAATGGGAAGATTGACATCTAATGAATGGTGTCACAATGTGTCCGGCGATGAAACGCTGTTCTGGGTCATCATAGTCGGTGAGTATGGCGATGACGTAGGGAGAGGCCACATTTTGCCAATGTTGTTGCGAAGTACAAAAATTTTAGTCCTGAATTCACGCCATGGAGAGCCATCGGGTATGGCGTCACGGTTGGTGTGATTTAGCGAACTCTGGCAGCACCGTGGTACGTCACGGACATCCCCCATCCTCATGTGTTACCTCTCATGGGACAGCACCGTGCATCATCGTACAATTTTTACGCTGGACATCGCTCGTCCAGAGTTGACACGTACCTCTACGAAGTGTGTGCGTGATGCTGAGGTACTCCTGCGGCCAGCAAGACCACCAGATCTGTCAGTGATAGAACACGTGTTGAACCAGACCGGACGTCAACTCCGTCCCCGGGCCAGTAACCAGGACATCAGCGTCCAGTTACAACATTTGTGGGTCAGGAGACGATGCAACTGCCTCGTGACACGCTTTCCCATCCGAATCAGTGCACCCATCCAGACCATGGTGGTTGCAGTGTCATACTGATAAGTGAGCTTATATAGTCAAATTCTTTGTAAATGTGACTCTCTTTTGTAATCACTTAAATAGCATCATGTACCCACTATCCTGTGAATTTCACTTTCTTTCCTCCTCTCCTTATGGGTGCTTCACACTGTTTGTCAGGCAGTGTTTACTCTGAACGGAAAGGGTTTTTGTACGTAAACAAGGAACTAAGTCTCAGTAAATTACGGATTCACTGAACGTAATGAAACAGTTGTGGTGCACCCGTGGCTCTGATAAATCCATTAATTTCTTTTTCCACCTGCCATCGGAGAAATTTTGGCTTTTCAAGGCTATTGACACGAGACAAAAATGAAGGAGTCATTTAGCTTTAAACCCCTTTGCACCATAAACAACTTACCTGACAGTTGCCTATAGGAAGAAGCGACCACATAATTGTAAATGAATACGTAAAGACTCTGGCATTCCTTGATCACGAAACAAGAATCCTGCTTTCTGTTCCTTCTACAAGATGTATATCCTCGTGGGCCATCCTCACTAGGTTTTTCCGTGCTTGCACTAAATCAACTCAGGCTAATGCCGTCACTGTTCCTTTGAAACAACCACGGACAACTACCTTCCCGTCCTTCCCCAGCGCAGCTAGCGTCTCGTCCATGACCTCGGTGGCAACGGGCCAGTGGACTGGTCTTTTTTGTGGATATATCAAAACTGAAAATCTCGAACTGTTGCCTCTGAAACATGTCCTCCTTCCTCCTTATTTAGAGCTCTTTGTACAGTCAAATGGTTCAAATGGCTCTGAGCACTATGGGACTTAACATCTGAGGTCATCAGTCCCCTAGAACTTAGAACTACTTAAACCTAACTAACCTAAGGACATCACACACATCCATACCCGAGGCAGGATTCGAAACTGCGACCGTAGCGGTCGCGCGGTTCCAGACTGAAGCGCCTAGAACCGCTCGGCCACAACGGCCAGCATGTACACTCACATGTCTTGTTTAGGAACTTAGTCATAATTTGACTGGTAACTCTTTTGTAGGACCGGAGCCACTTTCTGAGGTTACGCATTATGTTTCACGTGTACCGAGGAGAACTGTGCTCTCATCTGCTATTGTTTACTTCAGTTTTGTGAGTATGCCGCGGGGCGCTGTAGAATTCTCGGTTCGATTGGAAGAAATACCCCTATCCGAAAGCGGTAGAAGGGCGGTCGGAACTGGGGATATTTTGAAGAAGATTAACAGTTCCGGTATCGTGGTCGAAAACTGGAATTGATCCTACTTCGTTTCGTTCTTGGGACTATACTAACTCAAACAAATATTTGTAGGTCTAGTACGTGTATGTGTCTGAGTGTGTGTGCGCGTGTGTGTGTATTTATGTGCCCAAATTAACTAAGCTAATGACTTGCTCGGCATATAATCCAACGTATGATTCGACAGGCTGTAGATATGCAATGTCTTTCCTATCCCACTGAAAGTAGGCGCACACAGCGAGAAAGAGTCCACATTAGGGGCAGGCTTCATCTTCATAGAATACTTAGTTGGACAAAATCTATTACAAGGACAGTGCTGACTCTCTGTAGAGTTCCCGGATTTACTGTTCTTGTGCTGAATCACAGTAACTGTAGGTCTGATGCCAGCCTACGATTTGCAATCGTCTCAATCAAATTTGTGTCCACTCGTATATATGAGCTATTCAATATGTTACAGGATTCTCACGGTAAGGCATTTTTACATTTCAGGCTTGATGGAAGAATATGTAAGGGTTGGTTGCGTGATTACCGTTTTAGTGTATTCAGCCGTTCGAGAATACAATATTATGCGTGAAAATCCTAGTCAATTTGTTTTTGAAATGTGGAGAATATCTTGAGATCATAAGTAATATCATTTAAGGTGATCGAAAAACTAACTATTCCTTAGGTTTTTCAATTCATCCGTCTAGATGTAAATTTTAAAAAGCGAAGCAAAGGTTGAGAATGTTATGTACTACTGGCAAGAAATCAATGCATCCAAAATAAAATACATTTCTGCAAAATATCGGCTCCATTATGCATTTACATTTATGACTCCTCGGTAATTAAGCACAATTTGTGGTTTTTTGCGGCTTAAAAAAAGACACATAAGTATGGCTTCTGATGAAAATGCTGTAGTACTCTTACTACCCACTAGACGAAACGCGTTTACATGATCGGCAATTTAAGATACCGAAATCACTGTGTTTGGCAAAATAATGTTTTACTGTATAATTCAGACTTGCGAACTTTTTATCCTTTGATCTACAGAAGAGATTATCATGTTTTTAAATGGATTAATGTACTTTTTTCAATGTAATTTAACAGCCCATACAAAGAAGAATGCTGTGTTACAGCCCATCTGATGCTCACAGTGCTGCTCTTCACTAACAGTGCCAGAATCAAACATGTACAAGCAATGCGACAGTAACGCTAGTGCCTCTAAGCGTAGGTTTCAGTCATTGGTTTGCATATGTGTATGTATGAAATTCATAAAATAAAACAAATATTTAGTCAGTACCTAAAAAAAGCATTCTGCTATTCGTTACGTGCTCTAAGTTACTAATCCAATGACTTGAAATCTCCGTATCTTCGAGTTAGCGACGATTAAATGATGTTTACGCCAGTCTAAATCACAGACGTCATCCGCCTCATAAGCTAAATTCTGTGATAACGGCAACGCATTGTGGAACCAGAATGTAAGATGATGAAGTGGCCTGTCAATGTTTAGCTTCTAAGAGATATACCTCAAGTTCAATTGGAACTGGTTTGGCGGTCGGAACTGATTCAGGCAAATCGCAGAAAACATAAATATGGACAACAAGATCCAAACATCGCTCCTTCTCAATGGAAGTCGGTAGTCTTACCCACTGCCCCATCTCACTCAGTGAATTGAAGAATTGAAGATCGATGAGAGTTACCAAGACATCAGTGTTGCCAAACACTCATATTTAATTATCCCAGTTATTAGTCTGAATTGTTTGGAGACGTTTTCAGTGATGTGTACTCTGACCTCTGTTCTTTCCTTTTTTTTTCGCTTTGAGAGCTCCCAGACCACTACGAAATATGTACTTCGCACGAAGAAAGAGCAGCAAAATGAGCTTAGAAAGTCTTCGGTACGGTGAGAACACTTTTACTGGCGCCTTGGAAAAAGTAACTTTTTGAACCGTGACTTAGTATCTGCGCAAAGAACTGTATCCTGCAGAACTAGATGTCATGCGCTGCAAATTTCGAATATTGAAACTCATACTAACAGCTGGACATTGACAACCTCTGAACGTTTGTTACTGTCTTGACTAAAAGCTATGTGGTCGCAATTGCTGTAATCGTGCTTATAAGTATAGCCACTTTCAAGGACACGTGCACAACCCAGTGGTTATGACAAGTGAAACAGATTGCTTTACAGTAGTGTACCACATCCTTTTGCTGTCATAGAGACCTTAGACCGGAAAAGAGCGGAATGCACACCTATGTCTGTTCTGGTTTAGATTCTAGTGGTTCGTGTAAATCATCTAAGGTGAAACCACGCTGATTCTCTAAACAGTAAACAGGTCAAATTTTCTCACCTTCTCTCACTCAAGAAAATCACCACGGATCTTTCTGCAATTAATATTTTATATTACTGTCGCGATTTCTTATTCATTTATTGCTCGTTGTGCAAGTTTCAGGTATGTTTGTAGTAATTTGTGTTTTCAACGGTGTCCATTTTATGCAGTTGCATAGAAGAGCTCATTTATTCAAATCCACTGCAGTTGCTCGCCATAATCTCTTTTGTACGAGGGAAGTCAATGACAGCTACTGATACTACTTACTAAAACGTTCTCATTATACTTTTCTGTTGTGACCGCATATTCGCATAGTTTTCTTGTAAGTTATCAAACTGCCAGAGACATGACAATTTTTAGTCAAGAAAACGCTTTTGGGATCGGAGACAGAGCCTATTAACGCTTACCTATTACACAATATATCTGGCATGGTGTAATAGGAAGTGCAGTTTCTTGTTGGAAGATTCAGATCCGACGCGTGCCATCGTCATTTGACATACCTTTGCGGCCCATCAAGAGGCGATGTTTTCAGCGGCGGTGATAAGCTAGACGCCTACCCGCCTTAATCCCGGCTGGGTTATCTCGGGCTGATGGACCTTTGTGGAGCCGACTCCACTAATCCGCTTAAAGTCGCGGTGACTGCTAACGGCACTGTAGCTGTGACGTCACAAGCATCGCTGCCTACGAAGAGTCCAGTGTTGTCTGCCACCAGGCACCAGTTGTCATCTGACTCCTCAGGCATACCACATACTCATTTCTGAACGTTCCTCATCAATTACCTTCGTATTTCTTTTTAATAAACGTGAGTTTCTTTGGCGACGAAACGAGGAATTGCCGCGTTGAAAGCAATAGGAAGACATACAAAGCAAGTTATAACATTATTTCTATGCTAAAGAGAATTGTGAGATTTGTGGATTGTTTGTTTTTATAGATTTCTATATCGAAAGATTCGGCAATCGATACATTGATGAAACTAAAATTTTCACCGAGGTTCGTATGTATCGTGAGGTCTTTGGATTCCTCCATCGCTATCTCACACCATCGCTTCAATTAAATTCTTACCGAACGTCACCTATCGCTCATACACCTAAACTCCGTCATCTCTGTTAATGTTGCTCAGTTTTCGTGGTCTTGAAAAATCTAACTGAGTGTCGTGCCCCTGTTATTTTTCGAAGACCCAAACATATTTCGGCACTGTTGCACTCTGTTCATTGAAAAATTGATTCCTACGGCATGTTATACTCTGAAGAGACTTGTAGTAATTGTTTTTGTGGTCGTCTGGCATTATCTACAGCGAAAGGTTGACGTGTCTTTTTCTTGTGATCTCGAAAACTTGTGAATGTATATGCTACAAGAAATAGTCGACTAGGTATTTAAACACTTTTTTTCATGTTTTCAAGGTGTTTTTCATCCTTCCTTCTGTGGTGGAGTGTCTACTGTTGGTGAATTAAATTATTTCTGCACGCATAACGTTTCGAAAATTGACGCTACAGTTGGTTTTGGCCGTGATGGTCTTTAATACATATTTCGAGGTAATAAACTGAAGAACTGTACGCTGTGTGTGAAACATATAATCAGATAAGTACAATGCCCATGTGCCATACTGGTAGTTTACTGCACAAATTACGGAAGCTTTTTACTGGACTAAGAAGTCAAATACACCAGTGTACAAAACGTATGGACGAAAGTAACCTTCGTATGAAGTGTCGCTACCAGGTAACATAGCTCGATGAAACTTGGAACACATGCGAAGAACTGCTGTAGTATAGTGCTGAAGGTGGGACGCATGATATGCAACGTGCCCACACTCTGGCCACATGGTTGGCGAGGAGATGTTGTGGTAGGGCGTTGCACTCCTCCACCAACACAGTTGACAACTGCTGTCCGCAGCTCGTGGTCTCGCGGTCGCGTTCTGGCTTCCCGAGCCCGGGGTCCCGGTTTCGATTCCCGGCGGAGTCAGGGATTTTCACTTGCCTCGAGATGACTGGGTGTTTGTGTTGTCCTCATCATTCATGAAAGTGGCGAGATTGGACTGGGCAAAGGTTGGGAATTTGTAAGGGCGCTGATAACCGCGCAGTTGAGCGCCCCACAAACCAAACATCATCATCATTGACAGCTGCTGGGTGGTCTCTGGTCGGTATGGATGTGCTGCATTACATCTCCCAGTCCACGTGCTCGATGAGATTTACGTCGGGTGATCTGACAGTCCAGTCTATTGTCCGCATATCTTTTCGTTCCAAGAGGTACTGCAACTGCTCATCGTTTTCTATGAAAAGTAAATCATGGCCGACTGTACCCTTGAAAAGAGTCACATGGGGAAGGAGTTCGGTGTCACACTAATATTGACTAGTGAGTGTACCATGGCAAAGATTTGTAGGTAAGTGCGACCATGCAATGTTATACCTTTCCGCACCACAACCACCAAAACGATGATATTCGAAAATATTACTGGGTGCATTACATGTTTCCACATCTCGCCTCCCCGTGAGGGTAAGTAATGCACCCAGGAACATCGTTTTGGAGGTACAGGTGTTAAGGTCTGATTCCCTTGTGCGTCTTTTCAGGAGTGCACACGGCCGTGACTTCATTTTTATGGATGACAATGCGCGGCTGCATCGAACTTCGCAGGTGGGAGAGCTTTTGGAATGAGAGGATAATGGGCAAATGGACTGGCCTGCCTGTTCGATCGACTTGGGACGTGTGGCACGCATTGGGAGAGGTTCTGCGTATGATGTATCATGTAGTAAGATTGCTATACATTAATGTGATTGAACGAGAAAGAGAGACAACAATATTCTTTATTACTCTCAGGCGTAGTGATAGTACGAGAAAGAGAGACAACGATATTCTTTATTACTCTCAGGCGTAGTGCGCTTAGATAATTATTCTTACACTTTCGATACTCGTAAGACCTGATTTCATGAGAGAGGAGTGTTTTCTTCACTATCTGGTCCTAATCGACGTCATTGCAGAATTCTGACGGAATTATTTTTTTTTATTTTTAAATTGTGATATGTTACAATACAGCATCACCGGTCTAACTGTGTTGGTGAGGCTGTAAATTTCCACAGGGCAGTGACTGCGTCACTGCAGTTCACTTTGGGGGTGTGGCGGTGGGACTTGTCGTCCCGTACCACCCTCTGACGGTGACAGTGCTACATGAGTCAGGCAGAAATATTTTGCCTAACATGGGCAGGTATGAAATTTGTATATACATCTGTATATATGACAGAGAATCGCTAATTCATATGCGAGAAAAATTTCATTGACAATAAGGTCAATAAAACTTCGTTCATTTCAAAAAGGTACGTGTTATTTCCACAAACAACGTATGCTCAAGTGTGAGCTATTAATGAATACCAGCTCGAGGTCAATTCCGACGGGAGCGTTCAGTTCTAATTAAATAATTTGATGCTTTCTTCGGAAAGAACTGCTTTCACGGGTCATTTTTTTTTTTTTTTTTGCCACCAATGTTTCTAAGAACTAAAGGCAAATCTGATTGCTATACAACAGAGCCCCGACGAATATTTCTCCGCAACTTTGATTAACACTTTCAGCTTCAATACAGCATCTGCAGCAGCTGGAGCAGATCGCCCTAACAACGGAAGCGTATAGTGTGAAAGCAGTTTCACCCACCGCCCTGTGTCCCACCAACGGTGTATTTATTCACTACAACAGAACATACACACAGACAGTCACTCATACATATAAAGCCACAACACAGGGTGGTGTGGGAAACATCTCAGTATTAGAGGCTCATTATAGGCAAAATACTGAAAACAGTAAGTGAAGACAGCTGAGTAATTTTATATGCAGCACGTCTACAAGCGCTAAGGATCATCCAGCAGTTTCCTGCAACACTGATGAAGGGATGGAACACCCTACCACAAGCACTCCTTACCACCCTTGTGGCAATTTTGAGCACGTCGCAGACCACACACTGCCGCCTGTTGTCACGACATGTTCTAGTGTGAACCATGTCCCATCTTTTGTGATGTCCGGGGCTCCGTAACCAATCGCGGTGACTTCATAGCACTTATTGTCTTTGAATAATAGTATCATTTCTCTTCATGTCATTGTATATTCATTTCAGTTTCCTTAGGCACTATTCTGTAGCTGTTCTTCCTATGTATGGCCCAGGTTTCATCGATCTATTTTAGTTGGTGATGACACATCATACGAAAGTTATTTCGTCCTTGAGTTTTGCACACTAGTGTATATGGTATCACTAGCTCTGTTTTTTGTTTTTTTAGTTCAATGATCTAAAAATCGTAATAAATGTAATTTCACTTTATCTGTTTTATGTTTTTTCGGTTAAATAATCTTGCCATTGCAGTTACTTGGGTGTAAACATGAGGGACAGGCAGCAGTTACCAAAATGAAACAATAGGTTGCATCGGAAACGCTCTGGAACCTTACATGTGCAGTGCTGCCATGGCAAACCATACTTGAAGTAATGCTCATATAGAAACGCACTGCCCGTTCACGTGAGACGGTTATAAGCTTTAATTATTCTTTGTAATAAAACAACTATCGGCAAAGTTAACTATAAAACAACTATGGGCAAAGTAAACGATTTGGGAGACAATCTGAGCAGCCGTCTTCGGTTGTTTGCAGATGACGCTGTCGTTTATCGACTAATACAGTCATCAGAAGATCAAAACAAACTTCAAAACAATTTAGAAAAGATATCTGAATGGTGCGAAAAGTGGCAGTTGACACTAAATAACAAAAAGTATGAGGTAATCCACATGAGTGCTAAAAGGAACTTAAGTTACACGATAAATCAGTCTAATCTAAAAGCCGTAAATTCAACTAAATACCTCGGTATTACAATTACGAACAACTTAAATTGGAACACATAGAAATTGTTGTGGGGAAGGCTAACCAAAGACTGCGTTTTATTGGCAGAACACTTAGGAAATGTAACAGACCTACTAAGGAGACTGTCTGCACTACGCTTGTCCGTCCTCTTTTAGAATACTGCTGCTCGGCGTGGGATCCTTACCAGATAGGACTGACGGAGTACATCTAAAAAGTTCAAAGAAAGGCAGCACGTTTTGTATTATCGAGATATATGGGGGAGAGTGTCACAGAAATGATACAGGATTTGGGCTGGAAATCATTAAAAGAAATTCGTTTTTAGTTGCGACAGAATCTTCTCGCGAAATTCCAATCACCAACTTTCTCCGCCGAATGCGAAAATATTTTGTTGACACCGACCTACGTAGGGAGGAACGATCACCACGATAAAATAAGGGAAATCAGAGCTCGTACGGAAATATATAGGTGTTTATTCTTTCCGCGCGCTATACGAGATTGGACTAATAGAGAATTGTGAAGGTGGTTCGATAAACCCTCTGCCAGGCACTTAAATGAGATTTGCAGAGTATCCATGTAGATGTAGATGTAGATGGTGTTTGTAAAAGTTCTAACATCTAGTCCTTATTTTTATTCGTATCTGATTTTCTTTGTGACAGCTTTAATAGAAAACTAATGGCCGGAATGAATCGAGACCAGTTCTGACATCTCAGTGATCTTCATCATATGTTGGTGGACTCACGTAGGAATGTATCCTCTGGAATTTGGCAACCAACCGCACCGTGATGGTGGTGCCCAATAAAGAAAAAATAATTATAAAAAGGAAATATGTTTGTGTTAGATAGAGTGACAACATGTAATTAAGAAAGGGAGACTGAAATATCGAAACATTATAACAAATCAATATGTCATTTTGTAAACTTGTCAAATAACAGTGTTGTTGTAGAAACATCTATGCGTCTAGAGGCCAAATAACTGCAATAAGAAAAGGGTGCGAGTGATACGAATATCTGAAATTTTCCTGACAGATCGAAATTTTGTCGAATTGGGACTAGAACCCAGAAACTGGCCTGCTGAGGGCCATACCCTTACCTATATCCAAGCACGACTCGTGACCGGACCTCATAAATTTCAGTTGTGCCACTACCCAATTCCTACTTGCCAAGTTTGAAAGTTGTGATACGGTGTACAGTTTTAATTGGTGGAGCTTTGTAGATCTGGATGATGCAAGACCGAACAGAAATTGCAGTGCGGTACAGCAACCTTTGTAATAAGGATGATGCAATCAGATTCTGTGGCGTCATTTGAAAACAAATTGTGTCTAATCACACACATTCTTTGCACTGACTGATATACGAGTACATACAACCATCTGGTTTCGTTCCTATGCTGATCTGTTTTTTTGGATAGGATGGTATATTTTCTCATTAATTTCCTGTGTGGAATATACATTTACTAGAATAATGTCTGACATTATCGGGAATCGAGAAAGCGGCGTTTATATGATTTATCAATTTGTTAAAAAATTATCTACATCTACATCTACGTCCATACTCCGCAAGCCACCTGACTGTGTGTGGCGGAGGGTACCTTCAGTACCTCTATCGGTTCTCCCTTCTATTCCAGTCTCGTATTGTTCGTGGACAGAAGGACTGTCGGTATGCCTCTGTGTGGGCTCTAATCTCTCTGGTTTTATCCTCATGGTCTCTTCGCGGGATATACGTAGGAGGGAGCAATATACTGCTTGACTCTTCGGTGAAGGTATGTTCTCGAAACTTCAATAAAAGCCCGTACCGAGCTACTGAGCGTCTCTCCTGCAGAGTCTTCCACTGGAGTTTATCTATCATCTCCGTAACGCTTTCGCGATTACTAAATGATCCTGTAACGAAGCGCGCTGCTCTCCGTTGGATCTTCTCTATCTCTTCTATCAACCCTGTCTGGTCTTTTAATGTTTGGGCTGCATTTACATAATATAACTAAGACCAAGCACATAGTAAATGCGGGTTGAACACGAACTGGATGTATCAGTATTAGTCATCATGCTGTGACATTCGTTCGTGCAGAAAGCAAAATGAATAAGAAAACTTCTGAAGCTAATAGCTACAACAAAACTAAGCCATGCTGTACATCAGGTCGTATCAGTAAAACTCGCATCAATCACTAATTGCAGCTGTATGATAGGCAAGTTCAGCGAAAAAAGCTTTTATGTCAAGGCACAAAAACTGAGAAAGGTTCAACAACGTGACTACTATTTCATCAACTAGGGTGTTGAACTTTTTGTGCCATCGCGAAAAGGCTTTTTTCGTTGAACTTGCCTTTCATACAATAGCAGGTTAACGAGTGACGTGAGTTATACTGATACAGCCGGTTTGTTCAACCTGCGTATCGTAAGAGTATGGCATACAGCCTGGGTCAGTCCTGTTGTTATGGTAAGCTTCAGAATTTTCCTTATTGATGTTACTTTCTACACGAGCGCAAGTCACAGCTTAATGAACACTACTGGCGTATCCAGCTCGTGTTCAACTCGCATTTACAATATGCATGATCTCAAGATGATTGTTCCTTACAACTGAAACTAACTAGTCATCTTAAGTAAATGCAGTCTACACATTAAAAGATTTTTGTACACATATTTTTTAGTTTTAATGAATAACATTTATTTTTATACGTCTCCAGCTGATTGTTCATCGCCCCAAATACAAAATTCAAGGAGATGATAGACAAGAGAACCGAACAAACGTAATGTCGGTTTACAGATCGCAAAGAGAGACCCTAACGAAACGAACACCATGGTAATTAATTCAGTAGCTCATCCGAAGATAATACGATTACGTGATTTTGATGTACATCGCCCTTCTTGGAGCTCAGACCGGGAAAATAGCATCGGAAAAATGATAACAGAGATTGTCGACTTTAATAACTTAATCTTTTTAAATGAGGGTTTCCCTACGAGGATAACTGCATTACATCAACGACTGCAGCTTTAGGTACACATTTGGTGCCAAGTGGTTTAACGTTAAACTCCACGTGGGAGATTATAGCAGGGCCCTTTGGATCTGATCATCTTCCCACCGTTCGCAGATGTGACAGAGGAGAGGTACATGGTGTCATATGGCTAACATGCATGTGGAACTTTCGGAAAGCAGATTGGAAAAGTAATCATCCCTTTGTTCCGGAAATTACAACATTACTAGTGTGATGGAAGTGAAATACAGTAATGTGTTACTTGACCGAAGGAACATTTCGGAAGAAAATAACAAAAACCTCAAGAGACGGCAGGCAAAAGCAAAGTGACTATTCCAAAAAAAAAAAAAAACACTGTGGGTAGACTTCTGTAACAATCTGGCAGCAAATCAACATTATACGTCGGGCCTGTAACAACAGCACAGCAGCGCTTCCGACCAAATTAATGTACGACCACTTGAAACTTTTGTCAATAGATTCATTGAACAACACATTGATAAGGAAGACGAGGAAGGATACCATTTCCTGGACCAATGCTTTCCCGTCGCAGAACTCAGAGCTCTGTTATTTGGAAGAAATAGTGGCCCAACGACTGACAGTATACATTACCGTATGATATCTTCATTTACGCAGAAAGAGAGGAGCCATGTCTGTGGTATTTTTAATAATATCTGAAACAAAAGAACGGGTATTCGCGAATGGAAGACGACACGAGCGGTACTGAAAAGAAAGCATGGTAAATAACTAAATGAAGTAAACTAATATAGGGTAATAAGGTTCGTGAGATGCGTACAGAAAGTGCTGGAAAAGATGTTGAAACTTAGATTTGAGTAGTGGCATGAACACCACATCCTGTTCCCAAAATCATTTTTTGTTTTTTAGAGAGGAATGGGCACGAATGACACACAGCAAAATTGATAACTGATACCCAGAGAAGTCTCAGCTGCAACGGATATGTCAGCGCTGTTTTTACGGACATAAACAAAACGCATGATAACGTCGTCTTATTGACGCTGGCTGCTAAAATGAGGAGGCAGAGCATGCCGGTAGTGTCATGACCAAATGTATCCCCTTAATTTTCCATCTACGTCTACATGATTATTCTGCAAATCACATTTAAGTGCTTGGCAGAGGGTTCATAGAACCACAATCATACTATCTCTCTACCATTCCACTACCGAACAGCGCGCGGGAAAAACGAACACCAAAACCTTTCTGTTCGAGCTCTGATTTCTCTTATTTTATTTTGATGATCATTCCTACCTATGTAGGTTGGGCTCAACAAAATATTTTCACATTCGGAAGAGAAAGTTGGTGACTGAAATTTCGTAAATAGATCTCGCCGCGCCGAAAAACGTCTTTGCTTTAATGACTTCCATTCCAACTCGCGTATCATATCTGCCACACTCTCTCCCCTATTACGTGATAATACAAAACGAGCTGCCCTTTTTTGCACCCTTTCGATGTTCTCCGTCAATCCCACCTGGTAAGGATCCCACACCGCGCAGCAATATTCTAACAGAGGACGAACGAGTGTAGTGTAAGCTGTCTCTTTAGTGGACTTGTTGCATCTTCTAAGTGTCCTGCCAATGAAACGCAACCTTTGGCTCGCCTTCCCCACAATATTATCTATGTGGTCTTTCCAACTGAAGTTGTTCGTAATTTTAACACCCAGGTACTTAGTTGAATTGACAGCCTTGAGAATTGTACTATTTATCGAGTAATCGTATTCCAACGGATTTCTTTTGGAACTCATGTGGATCACCTCACACTTTCCGTTATTTAGCGTCAACTGCCACCTGCCACACCATACAGCAATCTTTTCTAAATCGCTTTGCGACTGATACTGGTCTTCGGATGACCTTACTAGACGGTAAATTACAGCATCATCTGCGAAAAACCTAAGAGAACTGCTCAGATTGTCACCCAGGTCATTTATATAGATCAGGAACAGCAGAGGTCCCAACGCTTCCCTGGGGAACACCTGATATCACGTCAGTTTTACTCGATGATTTGCCGTCTATTACTACGAACTGCGACGTTCCTGACAGGAAATCACGAATCCAGTAGCACAACTGAGACGATACACCATAGGCCCGCAGCTTGATTAGAAGTCGCTTGTGAGGAACGGTGTCAAAAGCTTTCCGGAAATCTAAAAATACGGAATCAACTTGAGATCCCCTGTCGATAGCGGTCATTACTTCGTGCGAATAAAGAGCTAGCTGCGTTGCACAAGAACGATGTTTTCTGAAACCATGCTGATTACGTATCAATAGATCGTTCCCTTCGAGGTGATTCATCATGTTTGAATACAGTATATGCTCCATAACCCTACTGCAAACCGACCTCAACGATATAGGTCTGTAGTTAGATGGATTACTCCTACTACCCTTCTTAAACACTGGTGCGACCTGCGCAATTTTCCAATCTGTAGGTACAGATCTATCGGTGAGCGAGATGTTGTATATGATTGCTAAGTAGGGAGCTATTGTATCAGCGTAATCCGAAAAGGACCTAATCGGTATACAATCTGGACCTGAAGACTTGACCGTATCAAGCGATTTGAGTTGCTTCGCAACCCCTAAGGTATCTACTTCTAAGAAACTCATGGTAGCAGCTGTTCGTGTTTCAAATTCTGGAATATTCCATTCGTCTTCCCTGGTGAAGGAATTTCGGAAAACTGCGTTCAATAACTCCACTTTAGCGGCACAGTCGTCGGTAACAGTACCATCGGCACTGCGCAGCGAAGGTATTGACTGCGCCATGCCGCTTGTGTACTTTACATACGACCAGAATTTCTTCGGATTTTCTACCAAATTTCGAGACAATGTTTCGTTGTGGAACCTATTAAAGGCACCTCGCATTGAAGTCCGTGCCAAATTTCGCGCGTCTGTAAATTTTAGCCAATCTTCGGAATTTCGCGTTCTTCTGAACTTCGCATGCTTTTTCCGTTGCCTCTGCAACAGCGTTCGGACCTGTTTTGTGTACCATGGGGGATCAGTTCCATCTCTTACCAATTTATGAGGTATGAATCTCTCAATTGCTGTTGCTACTATATCTTTGAATTTGAGCCACATCTCGTCTACATTTGCATAGTCAGTTCGGAAGGAATGGAGAATGTCTCTTAGGAAGGCTTCTAGTGACACTTAATCCGCTTTTTTAAATAAAGTTATTTTGCGTTTGTTTCTGGTGGATTTGGAAGAAACGGTATTGAGCCTAGCTACTACGACCTTGTGATCACTAATCCCTGTATCAGTCATGATGCTCTCTATCAGCTCTGGATTGTTTGTGGCTAAGAGGTCAAGTGTGTTTTCGCAACCATTAACAATTCGCGTGGGTTCGTGGACTAACTGCTCGAAATAATTTTCGGAGAAAGCATTTAGGACAATCTCGGAAGATGTTTTCTGTCTACCACCGGTTTTGAACAAGTATCACAGGTTGCCTAATAATAAGTGGAAGTGGCTACGAAGGGCTAAGGAAGACAAACGTAGGGCTACCTCTGGAATCAGTTTACCACCCCTACGTTTCATTATACAAGGGCTGTCCAGAAAGTAACAGACGTTTTAGTCTATCGCAGCAGTGGGCTGAGCCATAGCCGCCATCTTGGTACCATAACGTTCCTACACTCAGTCTGCATCCAGCGATCGTAACGTGTGGTCTGTGTACTACTTTGCTTTCTGTGACGTGTTGAAATGTGCGCTGCAACAGAAAATCCCTCCACTTGTGAGGTGCGTTCTGTGGTTTTGGCGACAAACAGCAAACCAACTGAAATTTTCTTGTGGCCTTTGTGGCGGGTAATGAAACGGAATAAAGATTGAAAG
Organism: Schistocerca americana; assembly: GCF_021461395.2. NCBI lineage: Eukaryota > Metazoa > Arthropoda > Insecta > Orthoptera > Acrididae > Schistocerca > Schistocerca americana. The sequence goes on from NC_060120.1 coordinate 410,028,282, forward strand.
CCGAGTGACGCAATGGTACACTGATTCTAAAAATGGCCGTACCACTGTTCAGGACCGCAGTAGTAGACCTAGCATTATGGCCGACGAACTGGTGATGAAAATCAGAGTCAAAATTCGTGAAAATCGTCGTTCCACTATTACGGAATTTTCGCAACATTTTCCCCAAATTTCACAGAGTTTCGTGTATGAAACTGTGGCGGAGAGGATTGATTGTCACAAATTTTGTGCTAGCTGTGTACCCAAAATCCTTATGGAGGACCACAAAATTTTATCTGCCTCGTGATGACTGGGTGTTGTGTGATGTCCTTAGGTTAGTTAGGTGTAAGTAGTTTTAAGTTCTAGAGGACTGATGACCATAGATGCTAAGTCCCATAGTGCTTATAGCCATTTTTTTTGAAGACCACAAAAAACAGAGACTGGCTCCAGCGCTGACCTACCTCGAATATTACGAGAAAAATGGTAACAAAGCTGTCGATCGTATCGTAATGGGGACGGTACTTTAGTGAAGCCTGTCAGTATTGAAATAAAAAGGCAGTCAGCAGAATGTGGACACGTAAATTCTCCCAAGAAACCAAGGAAGTTTTTGCGAACGCAGTCAGCAAGAGAGATCATGGCTACAGCGTTTTGGGACTCCAAGAGAGTGATTCACGTGGATTTTCTTCAACGTGGCACAACAGTTAACTCAGATATTGTCAAACCCTGACAAAGTTAAGGCCCTGTATAAATACAAGGGTAGGGGAAAATTGAGCGCAAGATATTTGTTTTTCCACTACAACGCACATTTATACACGGCCAATAGTACCCGAGAGCACTTCAGGGCTTTGGATGGGAGGTGTTGTCATCTGCCAAACATGCCGGATATGGCGCCGAGCGACTGCCACCTCTTTACAGCAAGACTTGGCTCACTACACAACGCTTTGACATGACACCGAACTGCTAAATGGCATAAACCAGTGGTTGTTATCGCAGGTGGCAGATTTTTACAGAGAAGGTATTGAAAAACTTGTGCCACGAAATTATAACTGCCTCAATTTGATGGCGATTATGTAGCAAAATAGCTTCAGAGAGTATCTTTAAAATGCAAGCAATAAAATTTGCTTTTTCCACACTGTTAATTTTTTTTTTCCAAAACCTCTGTTACTTTCTGGATAGCACTCATATTTACTTTCGATCTACTCAATATGTTTCCATAAAATGTAAGAGTTTTTGAGTACGGTGACGATCCGTGTATTTATGCAGCAATTTACACCCTTGCTTGTGGCTTGCAGACGGTGAATCAAGCTATGTCTAGTCTACTCACATGTATGGAGAAGAATGGTTTCGATCTTTTATCTAGAAAGTCTTCGGTTCTATTCTTCACCATAAGTATGGTTCCTCCAAAGAGACACTGAAGCCTGGGCAGTGCAGTACCTTGGAATCCATATCGACCGCAGACTTCGGCGAAAGACACGTATTACAGAATCTGTCATAAACTGCGAAAAGTCTACTAATATATTGCTTGCTATCATGGATGTGAAATGGAGTACGGATGTAGAATTGGACTGTATCGTGTTTTGGTATGTCCTTACATGCATTTTGCTTGTCTTTGTTGTGAGTCACTTCTTTTAGCCGACGAAAATGAGCCTCAGTTACATCTTCGCACCGAATCCCTGAACGCGAAATTTTTACTCTGACTGTAGCAGTTCGAAGAGACCAAATATTACAAGACACTTACAGTATATCTCAACGGGATAGTAGTACACGCCCAGATACTGGCTAAATAAGTCATCCTCTTCTAGTTGCCGAGTACGTGGATACCTGTCCATTTCTCTAAACAAAATGTGTCTGTACAAAGATCACTCTGCTTTGAAATTGATAACTGTGCCAGTGTATTTGAACAAGCTGCAATTATTGAAATAATTGCGTTTTCACGGGGTACCTCTCGAAACAACGGAAGGTTTATCTAGAATACCGATGCTTCGAAGGATGATGATGAATGTTGTTTTACGTACTAGGACAATAGCTGTCTTTTTGTAATGAAATTCGAGCTACTTAAGGAAATAACGACCTCGACAGCGGAGCTTTGTAGCTGTACTACGAGCCATTCAATACGCCGGGAAGCACTTGGACTGTCAATCCTCTCTGATTGCAGGTTAACGCTGGAACTGTTAAAATATACAACAGCATGTGACATCATGAATCAAATATTACGGATCACAACTAGGAATAATGGTGTACCATATGCTGGGACAAAGCACATTGTGGCATTTCTGGCAATGAAACAGTAGACAAGAGTATCCAAAAAAGCCGTCTATGGCGGAAAGAGGAACACACGAAATAACCAAATACAGGCCTTTTAGCCACTACTGAATCAGTAATCGGAGTCCAGTGGAACACAGAGAGACTTAAGACCTTCAAATACAACGGCAAAGATTATGCCAAAATCAACGTGATGCTGATTACTAACTTCTGGCTCGGGAAATACTGTACGACGATTCTCATTTAACCATGGCTGTTACACGAAGCATCTACATCGTTTTGATCTGGTCGTATTCCCGTTGTGGGACTGCGGTGAAGAAGAGGATGTCAGCCGCATCTTTTAACTGCAGGAACAGATACAACGCTATAAGTCTCCTATTACAATGTCTGATCACCATCTGTTGCTGTTTGTCGACATGTATCACCGTAGGGCTCTGCTTCAGAGACTTGAGAATATACCGCCTTTTATATACCTGTTTCTGTTGGAAGAGCATTTTAACTTATAACATGATTCTACTGAAATTTTATGTTTGTGTTAATGTACAATCTATTAATTCCAGTTTGTAAGTTGGTCTTCAGTGTGTTAAACATTGTGTGTATGATTATGGCTGTATTAGTCCTGCTCAAATGCCAAACTAAAGAAGACGTGTGACTGTGAAGAAATTCGAGGACCGGATCAAGTCGTTTGGCCCTTTAATCGCGTCGGAGACAGCACCAAATACAAAAGATTTGAAATGGGGTAAGTTTAAAAGCCAAGACAGTTTCCAGGACAGAGTTGGAGATTTACGAGAGAGGAGAATAAGTCAACATAAAGAACTAATAGTATAAATAAATATAATAGAAGATAGCAGCGAAGATTTGTGTTTAACTGCATGTGGTTCGCTGACAGGCTTTGGGGAGTGCCGGAATAAACACTGCTGTAGATCCTGAGGCTGTTCTCTGTAACATGACGCAGTACAGAGACGAAGGACACAAGAAGGAGACTGACTGGACACTCGCAGTGGTGCACTGTGTGTCCTTCCTGGAGTCTTGGACATAATTGTCGTACCAGAGGATGTACAGCGCAATGTCAGACTGTTAGAGTGTAAAACAAGTGTAAAACCACTGCAGATAGGTGCAATTTTTAAAGAAATTATGAAATCACGAGATTGGTCTCCTTAGCCTGGTCAAGGTCTTCGGTATTACAGAAACACTCCGTTATTGCCGTAGACCACAAACCTGGCGGAATCAAATTTTGAAGTCCAGTAACGTTACAAATTTTAAATTTTTTAGCAGAAGGCAGTAATAATTATTACTGATGTTGTTAACATATGTAGTCGTGTGTAACCTAGGGTGCAAGCAAACTCAATGAACAGAAACCTTTAGTAAAGTGTTAAGGCAATTCAGTTAACAAGTAATTTTATAACAGACATTAGGAAATTAGTGAAAAATGTTATTTCTCTTAAAATCGTTATTAAATAAAATTATAGAATAACACTTATAATAAATGTAACGTCTGCTGTAGCTTTTAGGCGGCAGACTCATTTGTAGGCCAGCAATGCATAAATAAAAACATAAGTCTCGAAACTGGTCAGGCTGTCTGTCACCCAGATGTGGACTGTGATCTCAGATGGCTTCGAAATGCCTCGAATTCTATTTCTGCGGATGCCTTGGTCCGTTTCGACAATATCCGTCACTGAGGACTGGTTTCCTCTGGCCTCACTGGCGGCAGCACTGTTACTCACGATATTCCCCACACACTCACAGTCCCGATGATATTGTTCCAAATAATAATTGCTGCGTAGCTTTGGTAGGGGTCAATGCATAATCTCTCATCTCATTTAAACAAATTATAGTCAGTTTCACGCAGCAATATGTATGCCTACTCAACTACACTAACAAACGACAGTCCTTGTGTACAAATGATTAGTACTGTGATACAACAAAACTAATGTGCTTCGTAATAGAAGGTGAAATCCACCGACACAATTTCTGAGGTTGTTCAGAAATGTTTTCTGAGTATTATGGTATATGGGATCTGTGCACAGTTATTTTGTAATTATGATCTATTGTTTCCTTGAAAACAATTTTGCAACAGTGAAGAAGCTTATAATATGAAATCGTCAAAACTTAGAACATGAAACACAGTCTAGGAGCCCATGTACAAATGCAAAAGTACTATGATGTGTTTGCCATCGCTGCGGCAGCAGCTCAGCGTAGCGTTGTTGCGCCGTATTCCGTTGCATTCAGTGAACACATACATCAGGTGCATATCGGCCATCTCATCAGTAAACCTATCCATATTGCTGTGTATCACTCTTAACGTAAGGTTAACACTGTCGGAGAATCAAACTCGAGCAGTACTGAACGCTACTGAAGTGTGCGTTACTTGTGTCAACAGCAAATATCGTGAATGAATGTAGTATCTTTGTTTCGAAAAATACATTGTTGCTCACATATTTTCAATGCAATACAAGTGAAAAAATAACTGAGAGTAGGAAATCAAACGAAATGCGTGCGACTGCAGAGTGAAAAAATCCTTCTGGAAACATCCCCGGGCTGTGGCTAATCCTTTGTTCCAGAAATTCGAATCCTGCAAGTTTCGCAGGAGAACTTCTGTGAAGTTTGAGGGTAGGAGATGAGAGACTGGCGGAAGTAAAGATGTGAGGACAGATCCTTAGTCATACTTGGCTAGTTCATTCGGCAGAGCGAAAGGTAAAGGTCAAGAGTTCGAGTCTCGGTACGATATACAGTTTTATTCTGCCAGGAAGTTTCTATCAGCGCAAACTCTGCTGCAGAGCGAAAAATTCATTCTGGAAATGCAAATACTATGTAATGAGCCACTGGAGAACACGGGTCCCTGATACCAGGATACTGCGAAAATATCCCTGTACTTAACGTTGGTAATTTATACGAATCTCCATTGTGTTGATAGCCGCATATATGATAAGGCGTTCAATGGCCAGTAACACACAACAATCTTGGCCAGCGTGGATACGGTGGACTTGGGTAAGAGAAGCTGTCATCTCAGTATCTGCACTGACGACGCCATTCACTTTGACTGCTGCAGTAGAGAAACATAGTATATTCTTAATAGTGGTGGCGTTTACAAGAAACACAGTTCACCTTTTATTGACATTATTTTCGCTATTTGACTGTAATTACGTTTATTATGTCCACTAATGCAGTTTAGAATTTGGAACAAATGTCAATTGCAATGCACCATTCCTTACCAAATGCCAAACGTGTCATGCTGAAACGAACAAATACACGTCGTTATCAAACATACTCCACTTAATACCTGTCAGACATGTCTTGTGCTAGAGTCAACAAAACAAAGTGCAATAGTATACATGATTAGGCCCAGTCAATTGGATAAGCGTTTGTGAGGGTCTTACATCTTTCCATGTTGGTATGTTTCTTACATTTTGTGGCATTTGTATAAGTTTATTGATTAGCTTTGGCGTAGAGTATTTGTTATATTATTGTATTTAGAGTCCGCCCAGAATACAGAGGCCACTGTGCACTGGCCAGTTTTCGTCCAAAGCGCTGAACGAGTTCCTTCGTTTCTTCAGAAGGGGAGACCAACATCGTTTGCCAGCTTTTGGCTTGTTAGCTGACAGAATCGAAGCGCACGCCCTGCAGTCTTCCTTAAACGATATTACAGAAACTATTCAGTAGAAAAACATTCGTTTTGCGTTATTTATAGCTTTATATGTTAGCTTCATGATGACATGCGCTTCTTTTCGTTAATGGTCGTAGTTACTGTGATATTTGCATTTGAGTAAGACACTGTGCTAAACTGAAAAAAGTTTGCAATGAAAAATAGGGGTCGCTATGACTTTGCGTTTGGTGTATATTACATAATATGTTTTTGCATATGAAACTTAGCTCATATTGTGAAACTTTTTTTAGTTTTGGGTTGAGGTCTCTATCTGCTGTCTCTATCTGCTGTCGATGTTGAGAAAGTTTATCTCATGTAGTACGTTCATTTTCAGTCGTTGGTGGAAGCGGCAAAGACAGAATGAAATATCCATAACATTCCTCTTTGCTCATGAAAGGTTTGAGATATAAAAACGAGATTTTTTACAAATCGTACCCTGCAAAGAGGAGGGTATTTTGTTACGTCGTTATTGTGCAAGACTTCATTATTTATCATGTTATTCTACTAAGGAAAGATTTTTTCGATAAAAGAATGTAATTCTTTAGAGCCATCGACAACTGGTAAAACAAGAAATTCTGTTTGTTTCGGAAGATAAATGAAGATACGTATTAAACATAAGTGAAGACATTACATATTTAGTTTTGTACTGAAGATGTGCTTTTTTGTAAGTTATTGAACTTAGTTGTACTCAGATCTTCACTTTAAAAAAAAAACACTTTTTTAGAATTCGCTCAGAATTGCGTCTGCACAACATGTTAGTGAGGTGACATTTTGTAAACTTGATTGTTTTTTGCAAAAGAAGCAAATCTTAACATGGCAACAAGAGTAAAGTGAGTTTTACTCAAATTTCGCCACTCATGAGAGTTTTCTGAAAGTTACAAATGGTTAACAAGTCAAGGGAAAAGAAATTGCTGCTTTTGTTGCGTTTTCAGCGGAATTCTTTTTAGATACTAACCAAAGCAAAGATGACAGTAGATCTTTTTGAAAGGTCAGCATGCAAGTGTGGGGGTCGAGAGGCTCCACTTAATGTTTACAAATAGTAATAGGCTTTAGTTTAATGTGGCACCTCCCCTCCAGTGCTCAGCATTTCCCTACAGTGCGCTGAATGCCTACCTGCAACCCCCACTAGTACCATTCTCCTCTGCCGACTGCATATCTAGAAGCTACATTATGCTGCGTGCAATCTACCACTGGGTAACGTCTCCAGCATTTAAGAACAATCTTTGCCAGCTGACAACGTTTTCCTGTATGGTGACTGCTGCTTTGTGTCCATGCTTGGTATTGCATCCCGTAGCATATAGATGGGCAAAGGGCGCCGGCCACGCTCATTAAGTTGTTCTCATGCTTATAATTCATGCTGAGTTGTGACATTTCACTTTCAAGGTCACCTATTTCGTTCTTCCCCCTATCCCATACCCCACCTGCCTCTCCCTGTAGGTCACTTAGACTGTTATTCTCTGTTTATTTAGGATATATTTTATTACTCTGGGCTGTTATCCACTTGTTTGGAGAGCTGATGGTGTTCATTTAGGATCTAATTTTTTACTCAATTAACTATCTTACATTTTACATTTTAATCAGACAGAATGGGCATGTTATAAGCGAGACGGAACAGTTCAAGTTCCTAGGCGTACGGATAGATAGTAAGCTGTTGTGGAAAGCCCATGTTCAGGATCTTGTTCAGAAACTAAATGCCGCTTTATTTACCATTAGAACAGTATCTGAAATAAGTGACATTTCAACACGAAAAGTAGTATACTTCGCATATTTTCATACGCTTATGTCATATGGTATTATTTTTTGGGGTAATTCTTCTGATTCAAAAAGGGTATTTTTGGCTCAAAAACGGGCTGTTCGAACTATGTATGGTGTAAGTTCGAAAACCTCTTGTCGACCCCTATTCAATAGTCTGGGAATTTTGACATTGCCCTCACAGTATGTATTTTCTTTAATGTCGTTTGTTGTTAGCAATATTAGCTTATTCCCAAGAGTTAGCAGCTTTCACTCAGTTAATACTAGGCAGAAATCAAATCTGCATGTGGAATGCACTTCCTTGACTCTTGTGCAGAAAGGAGTGCAGTATTCTGCTGCATCCATTTTCAATAAGCTACCACAAGAACTCAAAAATCTTAGCAGTAGCCCAAACACTTTTAAGTCTAAACTGAAGAGTTTCCTCATGGCTCACTCCTTCTATTCTGTCGAGGAGCTCCTGGAAGAGATAAAAAATTAAGCAAATTCCAGTGTTACATTCTTGATTTTCTTTATTTAAACTAACGACTTGTTTCATTTTATCTGTTTCTACAATCGTGTTATAATTTCATGTATTGACTCGTTCCATGACCATGGAGACTTCTCCTAAATGTGGTCCCACGGAACAATAAATAAATAAATAAATAAATAAATAAAAAATCTTTATCACTATACCGTACTATCCAATTAGGTAGGCTCTGGGTATTTAATTATGGTCTTAATTCATAATGGCTGACGCAGTCAGTCACGGCTGCCCAAGATAAGTCTGACACTATTACACCACAGTGGACATAACCCACTGTAAAAATTGCTAGAATTTTTTTTTTTTTTAATCCAAGTGAGACAGTTTCCATATTGCTAAGTCTAATTATTTAAGAACGTTTCTGGGTCCCATCAGGCATGTATGTAGTAGTACTGCATTAAAGACATTCTGCAGTTCAAACAAAATATCATCACAACTGTGCTAAGAATAAAATGTTAAAGAAAATGCAAGATAGATCGCTTGTTAAAAACAATTACTGATGTACTGTCGTGCATTATTTCGACATGAAGCAGAAACTTTTTTCAGTGTAGTTAGCCATGCAGCAGGTTAGCTTGGATACAGGGATCCTTGAGCTGTAAGCCTGTGAGCCTTTTATTGGACATTTTATTTTGCCAAACAGCAGCTGCTGTCATGTGTTCGTATGAAATAGCTGTATAACGATTGGAATTCACGATATCCACTGATTTATGGCGACGACAATTTCGTTTATTTGAATAAAAGCATATGGGGCCTGAAGATGGCAAGATGAAATGCCGAAACTGGTTGCTTTCAGAATAAAATAAAATACCTTAATGTACACGGCTGTTGGTGAATTTTATTGACATTGAAAATGAAGAAACTGTATCCAGTGAGTTCTCGACGTTAATAAAATGACGGAGATGCGAGCAAGACCACAGACTTCAGCTGCGGCTTACACATCCCCACACCACAACCCCCCAGTAACAGCACGCTGCACTCTCGTGTGTATGTTCCAATCAGCGGCCTGCCGTCTGCCCATCTTAGGCATGGAAACCAGCATGTCACCCCAACAAGCACAAGGCCTCCTTTACTGACCAGCATACACTCCGCTCCCTTCTCAAAAGCCAAGACAAAACCTCCATTCCACTCTTGCGCGCCACTTAAAAATATTCCATGCCGCGCGTCCTCTCACTATGAGCGGAGTATGCAACTCCTTGCGTCAGTGAGGCTGACCTGCGAGACAAATCAGTACGTACATGTAACTTTTTATTCGCATCAAAAACGCAGCCACTGTAAGGAGTTCACCAGCTGCCTGTGCTCGCACCAGACAACTGCTAACTGTCAGAGTGGTACAGATGCATTATTTAACGTTTTAAATCACTAATCACACACTTGAAAAATACATCATGACAGTGCATAGCCAAGTGGCCATCTGCGGTGTATGCTCTCTAATGCCACTCATCGCCGCTACTCCATGTAGACAACGTCTTATCTACCCTCGCTGAGCCCGTGCTGTGTGCGTGTGTGAACTTGCTCTCCTCTTCGTTTCTCGTTCTGTGACACTGACACATTTTTTTAAAAAAAAGTCGTGCATCTACCATTGCTATGAAGGCTATACTTAGAAAATAAAATCGCTACTGGCAGTAGAAAATATTATTTTATAAACAAACCAATTACTTACTCTTCGTCCCGAAGATGGAACTTCTGGTTCCTCTACCATTTAATCCCCATTCCTGTTCCGTCCATGAATGCCGTGTGGAACGAATCATGTCAGTAAACCTCAGTATTAGCTCTAATTACTCGAATTTTGTCATTGCAATAATCTTGTGAGACGCCTGTGGGAGGCAGTAATATGTTGCGCATCTCTTCTGTACTGCAGACTGCTTTTTACTTACAAGAATCGAAGTAAAAACCACCCCTACTTCATTATTTATAGAGTATAACCACCCTGCCACTGATTACTCTGCTTGTAAAATCTGTAATTACTCCCTTAAAAAAATGAAAGAGGGTGACAATGACTCTTTTTTGAAGAAATAATGCATCTGCCATTCCTATGTAGGTTGAATTTAAAAATAACATCTTGACTGGCTGCATAAAAAAGTTTTTTTTTACAAAAAAAACCTATTACTTATGTTTAGTTCCAAAGACGGAACTCCTGGTACCCACACCTTTATCACTTTACCCCTATCCCTGTTCCATTTGCGAATGGCACGAAGAAAGATTATTGTCAGTAAACCACCATATTACCTCTATTTTCCGGAATTTTCTCATTGTAACCATTTTGAGACATGCATTTGGGAAGAAGTAATACGTTGCCCAACTCTTCCTGAAACACACGCTCCCAGATTTTCTACGGTAAAGCTCTCCATGATGCCTGACAATGGGTTTGTGTAGCATTTGTATACTGAGAATATTGCACCATACAGAATCCACCTCAAGCATATTGGAAAGGGCTAACTTGTACACTCTGCTAAACTAGTAACAACTTAAAGCAGGAGCAGGATGTGAACCATCAATAATATCCAATTTGGCTACCACAGAAACTCTCCATAGCATTACAGTTATCATTCGTTGTCTACACCCATGTGCCAGTAACATTTAAAGTACCAAAATTTGTAATACTACACTGATTTGTAGATTTGTAGAAAAAGCAGTATACAGAGCAAGTAACCATAATTTGCGACTGAAGCTGTGAGGCTTTAATGTAAACACTCGATGTAAAAGAAATGTATGTGTACTTTTAATAGAGGAAAGACAAAACATTCTAAGTTATCTATCCAATTATTTGTTTCATGAAATTTCTAAACAATGTAAAATCAGATATAAGACTATATTGTAATATAGGAGGGGAATGACACCACATATCTATATTTTAATAAATATACGACACCCAAAATTTCCTTCTCAAGGGGAAAATCAAGAAAACAAACACCTAAAGCTACTTGTGCAAGCTCTGATTCTTCATATTCTGTTATGATGGCCATTTTTTTCTATCTAGGAGAGGGTCACTAAAATGTGTTCACATTGTTTTACTGATTGTCATTACATGACTCTCTCCTGTACATACGTGAGCAGGTTGTTTATCATAATAAACAAGTATGATTACAATTCTCTGATTGGGACCAAAAAATTCTTTTGACAATGTACCAAAGTAAATAATCTTATTTCCATCTCTAAATTGCCAGTAAAATTTTGTCAAAAAGCTCATCTTATATCTGCTAAAGCCAATATCAAAGATATCCGAACACTGTAGTGATTCCCCACACTAGTGTAGCTTTTGATGTTAACGGTTTTTTGGCATTCCTTTTTTTTATTTCGGTTGTTCTATACAGTGACCTGGGTGGGACTTTATGTTGGCTTAGCAGTGATACCTTACATAAAAAGAACGCCAAGGGTAATACGTTAATAACTATACGCCACTAAATTTCCTCCCTCAGTTTCCTTGTCTTGCCAATGTTGTACATAGAATACTCTGGTATACATATTTCTGACTGTGGAACATGGTATTAAGCCCCAGTTTGTAATTCTATGGAGGTGCTAGACATTTTTCACATTAACAAACATTATAGTTTCAGTGTACTCCATGCCATATGTTTCTGTTGTTCCGTAAACTGTCAAACAGTTTTCTGAAATTTACTACATTTAACAGCTATTCATTTGCTATACTGGTGGAAACTTCAGTTCTGTATACAAGAATATGGGAGTAAGAGCTGATAATGTGCACCCAAGAAGATGTGTGTTCTGTCTGCCTATATTTTTAATTAATTGACATGGTAGTTGATTAAGATGTTTGTTCTGTCTGCCCATACTTTTAATCATTTTAACATACAAAGTTGGTTACACTGAATATAGCACTATTTGATTATTGCTACAGGTTCTGTGAGTTGATACTGAATGTAAGTAAGTGTAACATATGCACAGGCCTAGAAATAAAGTACTATACTATTATGCTATTGATGACAGATCCCTAGAAAGAGTAAAAATCGTAAAATATGTTGGAAATAACAACCTGGTTAGTAGAACCTGGTTGGTAGGATATGTTCTGAGGCATCAAGAGATCACCAATTTAGTATCGGAGGGCAGAGTAGAGGGTAAAAATCGTGGAGGGAGACCAAGAGATGAATACATTAAGCAGATTCAGAAGGATGTAGGTTGCAGTAGGTACTGGGAGATGATGAAGCTTGCACAGGATACAGTAGCACGGAGAGCTGCATCAAAACAGTCTCTGGACTGAAGACCACAGCAACAACAACAATCTGGAGGGACCTAAATTGCAATTACTACATAAAATGGGTTGTTAGTCTCAGACTAATTGGAAGGAAGTGTAATTAATCCTTGAAGGAAGTTGTTACAAAACACTTCGACCGATTCTGAGTATTGTTCATCAGTCTCAGACCGTTCCCAGGACACACATTTTTTAGACAACGGGAGAGCCTAATCGGAATTCTAAAAAAACTTCATTGGTAGACTCTACAAGGAAAGCACTGAGCATTATGAAGACGTACACAGTACAATATTAGAGAGTACATTCTGGGAAGAGTTAGGCAACATATTGCTTCCTCCCAAACATTTCTTGGCATATGACTAGGCCTTGCTATGAGAAAATCCGGGGAATTGGAACTAACATGGAGGTTTACTGACAACATTCTTCTCACAAACCACTCTTGAAATGAACTGGGGTGAGATAAAAACTGTAGAAAATCAGAGACAACATTCTGGGACGAGTTGGGTAACATATTGGTCTCTCCCACCTTTTTCTCGAAAAATGACCAGGCCTTCCTATGAGAAAATCCGAGAAATTACATCTAATGTAGAGGTTTACTAGCAACATTCTTTTCATGTGTCATTCGCAAGTAGAATTGGGACAGGATTAAATGATAAAGATACCAGAAGTTCCATCTTTGGGAACGAACAAAATTAATGTGTTTGTATATAACTCTTTTTCTACTGCTGGTCACGATTTTCTTTTATGATCTGAGCTACATAGCAATGGTATATGTCCAGTTTCTTCGAAAAGCTATTCGTTGTCGTCCTCTAACTATTAAAATATGTAGTCCTGTTTTTGTAAGCAGAGCAATCAGTGGCAGACTGCTATGCCCCATAAATTACAAAGTAGGAATGCTTTTTTCTTTGATTCTTGTAAGGAAAAGGCATGCTGCCGTACAGAAGAGTGCGGAGATGTTACTTCAACCCAAATAAATTTCGTGAAATTATTGCAACGAGAATATCTGATGAATTACAGCTATACTCTGATTGAAATTAGTTTGTAATTGACATATGACAGTGGTGTGGAGCAGTTCCGGCTTGTACACAACATGCCATGTGCTCACGTGATTGATTGTTGTGCACATACCAGAAAATAAATAAGTGATTAACTTACAGACTATTAATACTGTCTTTGTAGATAGTGGGTAGGTCAGTGGTGAAGGCAGCTGCTGCACTACGGCTATGTATTCAGGTACCATATTGACACATTACAGGCGAATAACAGCAATAAAGGAAACACTCAGTCACACGTGTGACGCAAAATAGTAAATTATTTAAATAAGTGGATAAAATTGTAACAAGTAAATATAACTGAATCTTTGGTAACACACTAAACCGCTAACGGATGTACGCTAGTTATATCTGATTCACTTTCACTTCGTGCGTGTAGTTACTAGAACTGTTGCCAGAATTTAATTTAGTAACAAGTTGTTCCATGTCACTTTCCACTTGTCAATCCTTCTGTATCTACTAGCATACATTTTTTTTGTCCCTTGCTATATAACCCCTAACTTGAGCCCATGAGTTCAATGGAACTGAAACAGTGGTGATCTGATGTCAGACTGAGGACTATATCGGCATATTTTTTATCAATGCGTCTACAACTTGTAGTAGAGGTAAAGGTGGTTCATTCTGAGCCACAAGATCCACTAAATCACCCTTTCTACAGTTGTCTGGTATGGAATTTTTTTAATTATAGGCAATCGATAATGCCCTGTTTTCTGGAAGTTAATCTTGGCCGTTTTCGAAAATGCTTGAATGATAAGTGTTACTGAAGGTTTGCTCAAGCTTTTAATGGCTTTTTGATATCAAGAAGAGCTACAGAACGATTTACAGATTCCTTTTCCGTATGCATTTAGCTGCCTTTAGCTGAGACAAATCTTCATTGCATTTTAATACGATGACCAACTGAAACCAAGGAATCATTATTTCTATATAAATTCTACGATTTTTTCGTTCGTGAGTGTAGAAATAAAATAACAAAACCGTTTATTATATTGATAAAGTGTTGTTGTTGTTGTGACGGTCCAGAGACTGGTTTGATGCAGCTCTCCATGCTACCCTATCCTGTGCAAGCTTCTTCATCTCAGAGTAACTACTGCACCCTATATCCTTATGAATCTGCTTAGTGTATTCATTCCTTGGTCTCCCTCTACGATTTTTACCCTCCACGCTTACCTCCAACACTAAATTGGTGATCCCTTGATGCCTCAGAACGTGTCCTACCAACTGATCCCTCCCTCTAGGGAAGTTGTGCCACAAATTCCTTTTCTCACCAATTCTATTCAGTACCTCCTCGTGAGTCACGTGATATACCCATCCAATCTTCAGCATTCTTCTGTAGCACCACATTTCGAAAGCTTCTATTCTCTTCTTGTCTAAACTATTTATTGTCCATGTTTCACTTCTGTACATGGCTACACTCCATACAAATACTTTAAAAAAGGACTTCCTGACACTTAAATCTATACTCGATGCTAACATATTTCTCTTCTTCAGAAACGCTTTCCTTGCCATTGCCAGTCTACATTTTACATCCTCTGTACTTCGACCATTATCAGTTACTTTGCTCCCCAAATAGCAAAACTCATCTACTATCTCATTTCCATTTCCTAACCTAATTCCCTCAGCATCACCTGATTTAATGCGACTACATTCCATTATCCTGGTTTTGCTCTTGTTGATGGTCGTGTTATATCTTCCTTTCAATACACTGTCCATTCCGTTCGACTGCTCTTCCAGGTCCTTTGCTCTCTCTGACAGAATTACAAAGTGGTTCAAATGGCTCTGAGCAGTATGGGACTGAACACCTGAGATCATCAGTCCCCTAGAATTTAGAACTACTTAAACCTAACTAACCTAAGGACATCACACACATCCATGCCCGACGCAGGATTCGAACCTGCGCTGTTCCAGACGGAAGCACCCAGAACTGCTCGGACACATCGGCCGGCTGACAGAATTACAATGGCATCGGCAAACCTCAACGTTTTTTTTTTCTTCTCCATGGATTTTAATTCCTTCTCCGAATTTTTCTTTTGTTTCCTTCACTGCTTGCTCAATATACAGGTTGAATAACATCGCGGATAGGCTACAAGCCTGTCTCAATCCCTTCCCAACCACTGCTTCAATTTCATGCCTCTCGACTCTTATAACTACCATCTGGTTTCTGTACAAGTTGTAAATAGCCTTTCGCTCCCTGTATTTGTCCCCTGCCACCTTCAGAATAATTCCAATTATTTGAAAGAGAGTATTCCAGTATTACACGAACTAGAATGAGAGCTATTAATTTTACAGCCCCGAAACTATTGTTAAGATTATTTATATCACACCGACTACAAAATACTTACCGAACATACACTGGTGTCCAAAATTAAAGCAACAAAGGAAAATTTTGAAAGGTTCCACTTATTTTGCCATGAAACAATACAGGCAGGTGATAGTATAGTAGAAACAATGTAAAGAATACAGAATGTAAGCAACTGTCACATGTAGAATGATGGATAAATTTGTTTTCGTTTTTTCCAACTTAACGGATTTGCACGCACATTGCGACAACTTGTTAATGTGTTCTGACGGGGTGTGGCCACCTCTGGCAGCAATACAAGCTTGACAACGCTGGAGCACGCGGTGACTGATGTCGTTAGTTTCATGTTGAGGCAATAACGGCCATTCTTCCTGCACAAGTGCTCGCAACTCTTGAAGAGTGTTTGGTGGATGCTGATGTAATGCAACCCACTTCCCTAGTGCACCACAGAGATGCTCTAAGGGATTCAAATCGGGAGAGAGAGCAGGCCACGCCATACATGCAAATCTTCCATTTCCAAGATAACATCAACACCCCGTGCTCTATGAGGTCGAGCATTATCGTCCTTCAGTACGACGTCTGGGCGCACAGCGTCTTGTAACAACCACACAAGAGGTTCCAAGGTCTTGTCACGATACCTGACACCAGGTGAACATTGCCGACTCACCCGTAAAATTTCACGAAGAGCTGTTCTAGTGGTCAATGTAATCCTTGCCCATTCCATTAGGATCTTCCTCGATATCGGTATATTTCCATAACGTTTGGATCCCTAAATCGTGTTCCAAGTTCCCTCCAAATACGAATCGGTCGAGAATTGCTCTCCATGTAATATCGGGACTCATCTGTGAAAAGGACATTGGCCCACTGTTCGACCGTCGAGGTGGCATGTCGGCGACTCCGCTCTAGACGTTCCCTTCTGTGAAGACACTTCAGAGGTAGACATACAGCAAGTCCCCAACAGTAAAAGACACTCTGCCGAAGCTTTCTGTAGACTGTTTACCTCAGTACAGTGCGTCCAGTGTATGCTGCGAGGCCAGACGCCATTTGCAGTACTGAGGCGGTACCTTCGCGCCCTTACAGCCAAACAATGGTCCTCTCTCTCCGATGCCACACATGGTAGGCCCTGCCCTGGTCTGTGGGATGCAGTTTTCGTGCCTATAAACTGTCACTACATCCGAGAAACAACAGAACGATTCACATTACGCCATCGGGCCACATCAGCTTGCGACTGTCCCGCTAGCGGTCTTCCTATTGTACCCAGACGTAAATAGTCTGGTAGGCGTCTTCTCTGTTCCATACTGCACCGTCTGTGACTGTGTACTCAACGGTTGTGGATGTGGGCCTATCCAGCAAACACCACGCCGTTTGGTAGATGTCCTGACGTCATCGCTGGAGTGGTTTTCCATTGATCTGGATGCCATCTTTCGTGCAGAACACTATCGTATTGACATCTGTTGACGGTTTATATGATTATATCGTGAATTACGCACAGTATGCGGAAAAAGTGGTTTGATACTTTAATTTTGGACACCAGTGTAGTTCATCAGAGATACAGACACCATAACATACTACCGCAATGACATTTTCTGTTACCCCAGTCCACAGATTAAACTGTACTTGCATAACAAAGGTGTAAAATGTCACATTACACAGATATAGCAAAACACTTCGTATGTCTATTTTCAGTGCTTCCTCTGAAGAAAAATTTGAAAGTGAGTATTATATTTCACGTAGATATCTTCTGCGCTCCAAATTTTTCATGTAACGTCTCGAGTGAGACACTGTCTAATGGCCTAGTTAGTAGTTCTGCTAAATAATTGATCCCATCAATGTGTTCTAATCCAAGATCCCCATCCAAGAATCTTTTCCCTGACATAGTAATGACAAACTTCTATGTGCTTCGATTTTGGATGATACGCTGGATTTTTAGACATTTTCAGTGTACATGCGTTGTTAACATAGAATGTTGGAAGTGTTACTTGTTTCAAAGTCCCAATCAGTTCATGCAACAGCCTTTTCAGTCAAAAAACTCCTTTGCTTCTTAACTTGCCGACATTATTTCTGCTTCCATAGTGGATGTTGACACTGTCTTTTGTAATTGACTGGTCGAAGATACAGCACTATGACTGCAAGCTGCGACAACATCTGCCGCTAGAAGTCTCGTGCTGTTGCCACCAACATAATCAGCATCACTGTACTCCTTTAAACCTCCTTTGACTTGTAGAAAATTCTATAAACCCTTGTATCCTTCAGCTACATAAGACTCGTTTAACTTGATTCCAGTCTTGACCTGCTGGATCTTTCTTGGCTTTACCTGCTTTGTCACTGCAAAAACAATGTCCAGACAAGAGACTGTAGTCAAATACATCAGTCAACCTTCTGCCTTGTGATAAGGAACTTTGGATGTGATCTTCTTTTTGACATTACATCCTTTATGACCAGTTGCAGAAGAAATTCCGTTACACTCAGCCATACCAAATCTTTCAAGAATGTCCTTTGCATAGTCCTCTTGGTTAAATGCTATCGACACATCTTCATTTTGCTGTATTTTCATACTGAAAACGTTGACAGACACTCTAGTTGTATGAAACCCCAGCTTCAACATTTTGATGAACTCTTCAATATCTGCAGTGTTGCTGCCCACAACAAAGCTATCATCTACATATATTACAACATATAAACAATCCACGTTGCTCTGATGAGAGAAGAGACACAGTTAAGCCCCACTGTTTTTAAATCCAACTTTCATCATGAAGTCTATGAAACGTTTGTTCCGACAACGCAATGCCTGATACTCTCCACGGGTTTGCAGC
This sequence comes from Schistocerca americana, assembly GCF_021461395.2. NCBI lineage: Eukaryota > Metazoa > Arthropoda > Insecta > Orthoptera > Acrididae > Schistocerca > Schistocerca americana. Next base: position 410,046,800 of record NC_060120.1, read on the forward strand.
CGGATCATGTCGTCGTCCAGACACAATATTTCGGCGGACCAGCTGGCCGCCATCTTCAGGTGAGTTAATGCTAGTGCACTGCCTCGCCGGATCTGAGTTCCAGCCACAACGGCGGAAACCTTTATACACCATGAAGAGAGCACCGCGCGTGCATGAGGTGATGGGCAGCGCCTCCTGGCGGCAAGTAGACACGCAGAGCGCCGGTGGGAGAAGACGGCAGAAATGACAAATCGCAATAGCACTAGTTAGAAGAATCCAATGATCGAAAAGAAGACCTTTGTTGTTTAATGTCGGACAAAATCGGATTCCATATCTTACTTAGAGGAAAACCTTTATCCCAGTTAATAGTATTACTGAATAATCGAATTTCAATGGATTCTTTAAGAACACATTCCCAATAGCGAGAAGCAGGAGAGATCAATTGTGTCTTGTCATACATCATCCTGTGTCCTTCGTTAAGGCAATGTTCCGCCACTGCCAACTTCTCAGGCTGGAACAACCGAGTGTGCCGATGATGTTCCACGCACCGGTCCTGGATAATTCGAATACGTTGACCAATATACTTCTTTCCGCAGTGACACGGAATTTCATAAACCCTGGGCCTCCTCAAGCCCAAATTATCTTTAACTGAGCCAAGAAGGGCTCTAGTCTTGGGCACCGGCGTAAAAACACTTTTAATATTATGTTTTCTTAAAACTCTTGAAATTTTGGATGATATACTTCCTGCAAAGAGAAAATAAGCAACAGCTTCAAAAGTATCCTCTATGGGCTCACGTGACGGACCAAACTGAAGAGCGCGGGATATTTGTTGTTCCGTATATCCATTCTGTCTAAAAACAATCTTCAAATGGTAAAGTTCTTCTTTCAAATGTTCGTCGTCACAAATGGCATAAGCTCTTTTGACCACAGTCCGCAAAACTCCACTACGTTGGTGTGGTGGATGACAGCTGGTCGCATGAAGATAGCGGTCAGTATGAGTGGGTTTCCGACACACACTATGTCCAAAAGACCCATCAACATCAAGAAATGGAAGTTTACCATCAGTTTCAATTTCCATAGTAAATTTAATACTTGGATGCAGACAATTAAATTGATCTAAGAAGCGATTCAAAGCATCAGTTCCATATGGCCAAACCATAAAAATGCCATCAACGTATCTCAAAAAACACTTTGGTTTAAGAAACGAAGTTTTGAGTGCCATGTCCTCAAAGTCTTCCATAAAAAGGTTGGCGACTATGGGGGAGAGTGGACTCCCCATAGCCACCCTGTCAGTTTGCTCAAAATAGACATAATTAAAAAGCAAATACGTTGAAGTCAACATATGACGACATAACTTGGTAGTTTCTTCATCTAATTTCTCACCGATAAGTAACAGGGTCTCTTCAAGAGGAACCTGAGTAAAGAGAGAAATAACATCAAAGCTAACGAGCAAATCAGAAGGACCACAGTACAAACATTTTAATCGTCGAATAAAGTCGGACGAATTTGCTATGTGGTGTTCACATTTTCCCACATATGGCCTGAGGACTGAAGCTAAATATTTGGTCAAATTATAGGTAGGTCCTTCTGACTTGCTCGTCTACATGTCTACTTGCCGCCAGGAGGTGTTGCCCATCATCTCACGCACGCGCGGTGCTCTCTTCATGGTGTATAAAGGTTTCCGTCGTTGTGGCTGGAATTCAGATCCGGCGAGGCAGTGCACTAGCATTAACTCACCTGAAGATGGCGGCCAGCTGGTCCGCCGAAATATTGTGCCTGGATAACGACATGATCCGGCTGCAAACCCGTGAAGAATATCAGAAGTTATTACGCATAGAAAGTCTACGAAATCAAAACGCAATGCCTGTTTGAGACAACACACACTTTTCTTCAGTAAACAGACTCATCCACTATCATCTTCAAAACTTTCAGGTTGTTCCATGTACATAACTTCCTCGAGTACATCATTGAGAAAAGCTGTTTTGATGTCAAACTGGTTGAGTTTTATTTTCTTTGCAGCAGCTACTACCAACAGAGTTCGAATAGTAGCATAGTTTGCAACAGGGAAGAGCGTTTCTTCATAGTCAATTCCCTGCCTTTTGCATGTCCTTTTTCTAGAAGTAACCCTTGAAGCGAATGTTCCCTTTTCCTGTAGTTTTTTGCGTAAAAGCTATCGATTCTGCAAAATCTGCGCACCACCTGGACACTCAGCTAATACCCAAGTATTCTTCTTCTTCAGGGACTTCAGTTCTTCATGATGGCCTCCCGCCACTGATTTTTGTTGCTAGACTACAAGGCCTCAGGACACAAGGTTGGTTCTTATCCCTGACTATATGAGTTCCAGCCTTATACACATAATGTCTACTGGTCATCCATTCTGTTGTCTTTTTTACCCGTTTGTTTCTTCGTTTTTCACTTAATACTTGTCTTTCACCAGAATTTGATAGTGTATCCAAATCTTCTTCCCTTTCACTTATACCTTCCATCCTCTTGTCATGGATGACATTTTCTAATACCTTTTCCTCATCAGAAGTCTGCTTACGTTGTACCCTGTTGAATGGTTTCATCATGAACAACTTCAAATTCATATCATCGGTGTGGAGACTGCATACAACTTCACCCTTGAATTTCACTTGTGGCTTACCACAACTTTCCTCTGAGATGGTACTCAGACACTAAAGTCATCTCTGTCATTCACGTACAAAACCAGATGCGCATGCACATCCTTGTCGTCAAACTTTGAACGAAAATTCTTATTTGCATGCATTTAACACTCTTTTTCAAAGATTCTCTGATGGTTCAGGTTGCCTTCTGGCTTCCATACCATAGTTCATAGGGAGGTTCGTTTCCACTAGAGGACTTCTCTTTGTGATTCAAAAGGTATGAAACACTACTGCACGCTTTTGTTCACAGTTCTTTCGTCAGTTTGCTAGGATTCAACATAGAACATGCACACTCCACAGTAGTGCGGTTTTCTCTTTCTGCAACAGCATTTAGCTGTGGTGTGTAGGGTGGAATGATGCAATGTTCTGTTCCTCTGCTTGTCAGCACTTCCGAGACTTCCTTGCTATCGAATTCTTTTCCTCTGTCACACCTGAACTGTTTGGTAATATGGCCGTTTGTATTAGCTTCATTCAAGAAGTATTAGAGGACAATGTTGATTTCATTCTCCTGCTTCGAGAAGAAAACTTACGAAATTTGGCAAAATCGTGTTTAAAACATACATAGTAGTGAGGTTTTCCGAGAGGCTCTATAGAGAAGGTCCATTTATGTCGGCATCGACTTTTTCACCAGTAATAATCGATCGATTCATTCGACTGCTGAATGGCAATTTATGCATTTTTTTCCGATTCACACCCATTGCTGAATTCTTCTTTGCACCCTTCTACATTGATGTTTCCGCTTCAAGACCCATTTCACATGTTGTTTGTGTTTATGGCCAAATCTCTCATGATAAACATGCAGCGTATCCAATGGTATGCCTAAATTCACTTGAAATGTTTTTGCTGGTTTAACGACAAGTACGTCTTGAATAGTCATCATCGTTTTCCCAGTCACTCTCTGTTTAATTTTGACACTTTTGTTATTTAAGTCCCGGGCAAAAACCTTTTCGTGCAGCTGCTTTTATGGAGAGCAAGTGAGCACTTGCTTCAGGAACATAAAGCAAATCTGTCAGTTCAGAATTTTTTTGCTATTATTCAGCTGCATTTCCAGTTTCACATTTCCATGTCCATGAGCCAACATGCTTATACCTCTTTCCTCAACGGATCTTTTCAGGAACAACGAATTTTATATAAGATAAAAAATATTGTTTATTCGTTGCAGTGTGGTTTGTGGCACCACTGTTGCAGTATCAACTATCGACTTCAACACAGTTACTGACTGAAGCACCAAAAAACGTACGACAAAAATTCAACTTTCTATTCAGACTGATTGATGCAAATGCTGTTATTTGTCTTTTACATTGAACACTCTGCTGCCTAATGGCCTACATGCTGACATGTATGACATTTCGTTTAGCACATTCCGTATTCTTTATCGATTTTTCACTATCGTCACCTTTATTTTGCTAAATTTTCTTCTTATGACTGCAATGTGCGACAGATACAGCTGATTCAACTATGCCGGCTGGGGTGGCCAAGCAGTTCTAGGCGCTACAGTCTGGGACCGGGCGACCGCTACTGTCGCAGGTTCGAATCCTGCCTCGGGCATGGATGTGTGTTACGTCCTTAGGTGAGTTAGGTTTAAATAGTTCTAAGTTCTAGGGGACTGATGACCTCAGCAGTTAAGTCCCATAGTGCTCAGAGCCATTTGATTTAACTATATTATGATCACGTAGTTCAACTGTGCACAATTTTTCGATCAAAATAGTCACACTTTGATTTTTGAACAGAATCATGTCCCACAAGTCTTAAAAATTGTTATATTCTTTGCCTAGAACGAATAACATTCGGTCATTTAAAATTCTTTGAGGCAAAACATCTCCCTCGTGCTTCTGCAATTTATTGTTCAAATCTGTGAAGAGTTTCTGCAACTTCACGACTTGGTTCCTGATATCCTCTTTGCCGTCACTCTAAAAACGAAAAAAATGCTTTCATCAACATGTTGTTGCCGCGCTGGATTAGCCGAGCGGTCTTAGGCGCTGCAGTCATGGACTGTGCGGCTGATCCCAGCGGAGGTTCGAGTCCTCCCTCGGGCATGGGTATGTGTGTTTGTCCTTAGGATACTTAAGATTAAGTAGTGTGTAAGCTTAGAGACTGATGAACTTAGCAGTTAAGTCCCATAAGATTTCACACACACTTGAACATCAACATGTTGAGTCCTTGTATACTGTTACGTTTGAATCACACACATAACCTCTCCCACATTTCAATTGCGGGAGTGTATGCCAACAGAATACTAGCTACAGAGTTTTCGAGTGTATCTGCTAATAAACTAGATGCTTTCGCATCGTCTTTCAGCTACTGCCAATGTGCCACGTTTTTTTCTGCGGTCGCATCTTCCGCTGACTCCGTCCAGTAGATCGTGCAGATGGCGAATACTATCGTCAGAGACATAATGCCACGCCTGCTCGACCTCTTCAGTAGTTCTGTGGGAATTGTTACTTGATGAGTCACACGAGCCACTTCTCGTCGCATCACACCCTACACGTACTCAATTGGAGACAAGTCCAGAAATCATGAGATCAGACAAGGTGCTGTACGTCTTGCAAAGCACACTGAGTTTCACGGGCCATGTGTGGACGGACATTATCCTGTTGGAACAACACATCACCTTCCTGTTGCAAAAACAGCAAAGAACGGGTCTAACAACATTCTGCATGCACCAAGCGCTGGTTATCGTCATCTCCAGAAATACCAAGGGGAACAAGGGTTTCAGTTTATCGCATCCTAGATCACAAGGCCTGCGGTGGTAGTTGTGTGTCTCAGATGAATGCATTCTACAAGACAGTGGTCACCAGGTCTTCGTCGTAGGCATAAACGGCCATCACTTGCATGCAGGCAGAACCTGCTTTCATCGCCGAAGACCAAGGCACGCCATTCCATCTTCTAGATGATCCTCTGACGGCATCAGTCGAACCGTGCACGTCGATGCTGTGGTGTGAATGGAAGACGGGCTAGAGATGTGCTTGCTCGTGGTTCCACTGCTAATAACTGCTTTGCAACAGTTTGTGTTGACACCTCTGGGATCAAGAGCCCTCTTATCTGCGCGGTGAAGATGAACGATCTGCCAGTGCTGCCCTTACAATACGCGAACCTGGCAGGCGTCTGTGCGGCTTAGACGTCCAGAACTTCGTCGATGGATTTGAGAATGTTCATGTGACCACTGATACAAGCACCGTTCCAAAACTAACGTGGCACGTCCAGCTTGCGTGGCATTTCTCTGAAAGGACCATCCCGCCACTCGGAAGGCCCTTTCAAACTCGCTCAGTTGTCTATAGGAAGCACGAGTTGCGACCACTTAGAATGTCAACTGCTTGCTTCGCACGCTTGCACCACACTGAGCCTTGAGGCTGCGAGCATTCCCTATTACAGGGCAGACACAGATGGCGTTCTGGTAGCTATGCAGCTACACTATCTGTCGGCGGACGACTCTGAAACCATTATCAGTAGACCTACTATCCTTCAAGTGGCACATGCCGTCATCGGATCAAAATCGACGTGGTCTTTCCATGTGCGCATCTTTTTTTCTTTTTCAGCAATGTATTTTGCGACTTTTTACTCATTGCCTGGCCCCGTAACCTGCTGAGATTATTAATTTCAATCAAATTACAAAAGATTTACTGAACATGGTTCACCAGAGATACACACACCACAACACACTACCGCACATACACTTTTAGTTTTACCAGTTCACAGATTCAACAGCACTTGCATAACAAAGATATAAAATGTCACATTGCACAGATACGACAAAACACTTCGAATTTTTATTTTCAATGTTAACAACTATGAGTCATAATTCTCCTAAAGAGAAACAAAAGTAAGCTTAAAACGATGGTTCAATGTGTATTTGTAGTTACAACGTTTCCATTAACAGTCCGGTGGTTTGCTTTTATACTGACGTGTTAAACAGACAATTTCGCTTCATTTAATCTTGTTACAGTACACTGTAACTGTAATGCCAACATAGATGTGATAAATTGCACAAGAAACAGAAACACGAAACATGAATTCAGCATAGCGCACGGGGAAAACTTTGACTATGACGCACAGTGGCATACCGTGAGTATATAAATTATATTTACTCCACGCTGTAATGAAATATGGGTCTCCCTCCACCCTTAAAAAAATTTCCGTATTATGGCTGCATTTCAAATGCAGTAACATAGGATCTAAGAACACTGACCATAAAATTACCACATTTTCCGCTGCAAGCTCTCCGAATTAACTGTTGTAGGTTTCTTAATTTGTAAAACGCCGAAGTAACTGTGACCACTAAAGCAAGCTATGTTGTGACGCCACTATAAGATGCGAAATAATCGAAGCTTTTAACCAAATAATTTATACAGGGTGAGTCACCTAACATTACCGCTGGATATATTTCGTAAACCACATCAAGTACTGACGAATCGATTACACAGACCGAACGTGAGGAGAGGGGCTAGTGTAATTGGTTAATACAAACCATAAAAAAATGCACGGAAGTATGTTTTTTAACACAAACCTAGGTTTTTTTAAATGGAACCCCGTTAGTTTTGTTAGCACATCTGAACATATAAACAAATACGTAATCAGTGCCGTTTGTTGCATTGTAAAATGTTAATTACATTCGGAGATATTGTAACCTAAAGTTGACGCTTGAGTACCACTTCTCCGCTGTTCGATCGTGTGTATCGGAGAGCACCGAATTACGTAGGGATCCAAAGGGAACGGTGATGGACCTTAGGTACAGAAGAGACTGGAACAGCACATTACGTCCACATGCTAACACCTTTTAATTGGTCTTTTTCACTGACGCACATGTACATTACCATGAGGGGTGAGGTACACGTACACACGTGGTTTCTGTTTTCAATTACGGAGTGGAATAGAGTGTGTCCCGACATGTCAGGCCAATAGATGTTCAATGTGGTGGCCATCATTTGTTGCACACAATTGCAATCTCTGGCGTAATGAATGCCGTACACGCCGCAGTACATCTGGTGTAATGTCGCCGCAGGCTGCCACAAGGCGTTGTTTCATATCCTCTGGGGTTGTAGGCACATCACGGTACACATTCTCCTTTAGCGTACCCCACAGAAAGAAGTCCAGAGGTGTAAGATCAGGAGAACGGGCTGGCCAATTTATGCGTCCTCCACGTCCTATGAAACAGCCGTCGAACATCCTGTCAAGGGTCAGCCTAGTATTAATTGCGGAATGTGCAGGTGCACCATCATGCTGACACCACATACGTCGACGCGTTTCCAGTGGGACATTTTCGAGCAACGTTGGCAGATCATTCTGTAGAAACGCGATGTATGTTGCAGCTGTTTGGGCCCCTGCAATGAAGTGAGGACCAATGAGGTGGTCGCCAATGATTCCGCACCATACATTTACAGTCCACGGTCGCTGTCGCTCTACCTGTCTGAGCCAGCGAGGATTGTCCACGGACCAGTAATGCATGTTCCGTAGATTCACTGCCCTGTGGTTTGTGAAATCCGCTTCTTCGGTAAACAGGTAGAACTGCAACGCATTCTCTGTTAATGCCCATTGACAGAATTGCACTCGATGATTAAAGTCATCACCATGTAATTGCTGATGTAGCGACACATGAAACGGGTGAAAGCGGTGACGATGCAGTATGCGCATGACACTACTTTGACTCAGTCCACCGGCTCTCGCAATGTCCCGTGTACTCACGTGTGGGTTCATGGCAACAGCAGCTAACACACCAACTACACACGCTTCTCCTGTGACGGGCCTGTTACGGACCCGTTTGCGTGCTACGACCATACCTGTTGCATACAGTTGGCGGTAGATGTTGTGCAATGTGCGGCACGTTGGATGCTCTCTGTCCGGGTACCGTTCTGCATACACCCTGCAGGCTTCAGCTGCATTTCGTCGACACTCGCCATAGATGAGTATGATCTCTGCCTTTTCAGAGTTCGAATACACCATGGTCACAGTTCCTACAACACTACACTGTCACAGACGTCTGGTAACACGGTGTACTACAGTTGGTCTGCGTGCGGAGACGAATGCAGAATAACAATAGCAGCAAGCGCTACATGCGGACACTGCGACAGCTAGACCAAACCACAACAGTGCACTACAGCCACACTCGTAAACACGGTCGTCATCGTAAACATGTCCCTGCAGATGCTGCTCGCCGACCGTGGGCCGTGTTTGTCACAACACGCAACTGAACGTCGGAGGTTTCAAGCGACAACTTTAGGTTACAATATCTCCGGATGTAATTAACATTTTACAATGCAATAAACGGCACTGATTACGTATTTGTCTATATGCTCAGATGTGCTAACAAAACTAACGTGGTTCCATTTAAAAAAACGTAGGTTTGTGTTAAAAAACATACTTACGTGCATTTTTGTATGGTTTGTATTAAACAATTACACTAGCCCCTCTCCTCACGTTCGGTCTGTGGAATCGGTTCATCAGTATTTGATGTGGTTTACGAAATATATCCAGCGGTAACGTTAGGTGACTCAAATGGTTCAAATGGCTCTGAGCACTATGGGACTCAACTGCTGAGGTCATTAGTCCCCTAGAACTTAGAACTAGTTGAACCTAACTAACCTAAGAACATCACACACATCCATGCCCGAGGCAGGATTCGAACCTGCGACCGTAGCGGTCACGCGGTTCCAGACTGCAGCGCCTAGAACCGCACGGCCACTTCGGCCGGCTTAGGTGACTCACCCTGTATAGTTTATACTCGTGTGGTGAAGACTGGACGAATCTGGCATTTTTCTTTTCAGTATTGTTATGCAGAAAGTAAAACGCTTAGCAAACACTAAATTCACCAGCAGGTATACTTTTGTCTTATTTTCATTAACAAAAATTATAGTCACGCAACGTAAAAGTTACTGCGTATTTGGCGCTCCTTCCCATTCTCTCCCCAGCGACGCGTGGGTGACCGCAGAACAGGGAACACAGCGCGCACGTGGAGCCTAAGAGAAAGCTTCGACTGGCTGGTCACGCCACTACCACTCTACTCAGTGAAACATCAATCATGAGGTTATTTTAATTGGATTACGGAGTTTACCGGAAATTCTTTCCATTTGTCATTCTTGAATGGAACAGGGATGGGGACTGAATAATAGAGGTACTAGAAGTTCCAACTTCGCAACGAAATAAGTAATGGTTTGTTTACAAAATAAATGTTTTCTACTATCAGTCACAATTTTCTTTTTTAAAAATGGACTCCACAGCAACGGTAGATTAGCGACTCTTTTTTTAAAAAAAGAATACATGAATGTCACCTTCTTTCTTTTTTTTTAGATTAACGGTTTTCTTACCGGTAAGGAGAGAAATCAGGGACAGTACCTGAATTCTGCAAATAATGAAGTAGAAATGATTTATACTCCAGTATTTGAAAGGAATTCTCCAGTATGGGTACATGTTTAAAATGTGCTATAGAGTCCAGAACACGGATAAGTGGTTCAATACTCCACAAAACAGGACCTACATGTTTTGTAATGTGTGCATCGTCCGGAGCACAGAGCAGCCAGTCAACGATTCCTGTATGGGAGAGAGAAGCCGGGCCTACGTGTGGTAGTGGAACCAGCTGCGCGCGCTACCTTCGCATATTTGTTTGGTTTCTTATCGTTACAAAATGTTTGTTATAGGAATGGCCTTGCGGGTGTTCGCTCATTTTTATAATAGTTGTACCAATTACACTTGAGTCATATACATCATCATTTTATTACCTATGCGTGGTTTTGAGGTATAACAAATATACAGTTAATTTAGTTTTTGTAGTAATTAGACTTGGTTTTGGTATGCGTTATTAATCATTCGCAAAATATAGGCATTTGTTCAGCCTCTGTTCCTTTTTTATTACCTACCTGTCAGCGAGTGCGTCGTGTTTATGGAGCTGCAATAGCATATCTCATGGTGCTGTAATTTTAACGGTTTATTTTCTCACTGTGGTACAGTAGTGGGCTACGTAGTCAGAGGAGGGTTAAGGTTGTGACGGCTCTCTGTCCAATGGAGACTGTGCGGCTGGTGCGGCGGACGTCCGAGTCCTCCCTCGGGCATGGGTGTGTGTGTGTGTGTGTCCTTAGGATAATTTAGGTTAAGCAGTGAGTGGGCTTAGGAACTGATGACATTAGCAGTTAAGTATCAGAAGATTTCACACACATTTGAACATTTGTCCAATGCAGCGGTATTGTCAATCGTGATAGCATTTCAGGAGAACTGCAGAGAATATTACGCTACACATATTCGAAAACAAAATGTTTAAAATGCATATGGTACAATTTTATAATACAGAGATGAGAAACCAGCCTGGGGACTGCATACGTGGATGTCAGGAAAAACTGAAAACAATCTCATGAACGCAAATGCAGTAATGATTTTGTTCATAAAATAACTATTTATCTACTGTCAGCGCGATTTTCTTTTTAATTACGGTATGCATTTATATAAAGGTTCACATGATGATGCCAGAAAAACAAGAGCAGCCGAAATGGTGGCAGTGACAAGAAACAGCATAGTTTACTATTAACAGTTTGACAGTCAATGTAGAACCTTTATTGAAACATGAAGACATCACAAAAATAATAATAAAAAAAAATCAGTACAGTAGGTGAACTAAAGGAGTCGCATAGGCATAACAAAATTTCAAGTCATGTTAGATGAAGCAGTAACTAACTTTAAAAATCGAGTAAAGGTGCTAGATTAAAAAACTGAAGACAAATTAGGAGTTAAATGTCAAAGGAAAATCGGAAAGATAAGTCAGACTTCAAGATTGATGTAAAGGAACATTGGTGAAGTTTAAAAAGAAATTGTAGAGATAGGTACAATAATGAATTTAAATATGAAGTGCAAAGAAAAAGTAGCCAGTGTCTATGTTTTACAGCGTCTCTACAGTTCGATACAATGCTTCGTCAGACATGCATGCATGTTCAAAAGAACAGATACTGTTGATGATTGACAGCTATATCACAAGGCGCATCCACAAAGTAAATTTCCCCATACTTTTTTGACACAAACACAACATAGTTACATGAAAAACTTTATTAGCGGCAGGTACAGCTATGCTTAAGCTGTTTTTTGACATAGTCATCAAAAGAATTGAGACACTTGTCACATCATGGGGAATTCCTCCGTCTTAGAAATCTGCTGCCTGTGAATGGAACCATTGTGTGACAGTCGCTGTCAACTCTTCGTCATTGTCAAAATGCTGGCTGGAGGACAGGAATTTCTTGAGGTGCAAGAAAAGATGGAAATCGCTGGGAGCAAGATCAGGACTGTACACTCAATAATTAAACAGCTCCCAGTTGAACTTCTGCAGAACAGTTGCTGTGCATCAAGCCTTATGAGAACAAGCCTTGTCATGGAGCAGCAAATGACCTGCAGTAAGCAATCCACACCTCTTGTTCTGAATGGCATGTCCCAGTTTCCGCACTGTTTCACAGTAATGGTTAGTGTTCACTGTTTCACGTCTGGGCAGGAAATCAATGAGCAGAATGCCCTTTGTGTCCCAGAACACTGTGCACATCAGTTTCTGCACACTCACAGTTTGTTTGAATTTCGTCTGGACCAAAGATATTCTGTGACATCAATGCATTGACTACTGCTTGGTTACTGGGGTCAAGTTAGAAATCCACGTCTCATTGCCTGTGATGATTTATTTATTTATTTATTTATTATCATCCCAATGATCACATTTGTGATATAGGATTTGTCATGGTACATTTTAACAACTATATAATATCTTTACAAAATTTTTATCTGTGCTGAATTCATATTAATCTATCTTATGTTTGATACAATATACAACTAATAAGTGTTTTTATAACATAATTTATTATGCACTGATGTAATTTCATTTGTACCATTAACTTAAACATATATTTTATACAGTTGCGCAAAGATATTCACTTATGCTGTAATAGCATTTGTCAAGCATGTGGTTCATTAGAACAGTTTCAAAATTATCCTCATTTTCCAGCTCTTTGATATGTTTTGGTAGTGCATTAAAAAGTTTGATGCCTTGATTACATACATGTTTCTAGCTTCGGGTCCTTGTTACAGCTTGTATGTGGAGATCTTTACATTGCCGTGTATAGTAATTATGAAAGTCTGTATTGGTTTTCATTTTGTCCTGATTTTTTTTGATCACCAACAGACATTTCAGAATGTATAATGATGGAATTGTTAAAATTTTCAATGCTTTAAAAAGGGGCCTACAATGTGTTTGAGGTGGGCTGTAGGCCATTATCCGAATAGCACGTTTTTGCAATTTGAAAATCTCATTTAGATGACAATTTGTTTTTCCCCAGAATACTATCCCATAGGATGCAATGAACTGAAAATAGCTAAAATATACTAATCTGGTACAGTCATTACTACAAACTCTTGAAATTATTCCAAGCACAAAACATGCTGAATTTAGTTTTAGTGCTAAGTTCACCACATGGTCCTTCCAATTAATCTTCTCATCAATGTGCATACCCAAGAATTTTGCACACTGTACTCTTTCAAGTTGTTTGCCCTCCATGGTGGGATTTAGGTCGTCCTGTTCACTTATTTTTCCATATTGCATATAATTAGTCTTTTTTGCATTCAGTGTTAGCTTGTTAGCACAAAACCATTTTTGTATATCTTGTAGGACATGGTCCACAGTACTGTGCAATGACTGCTTCATATCACTAACTATTAAACTAGTATCATCAGCAAATAACATGATTCTAGCTTTTCTCTCTGACACCTGAATATCATTAATGTAAATGAGGAACAGCAAGGGGCCTAATACACTTCCTTGGGGTACTCCTACTGTGACCTCCCTTGGATCTGATCTTAGTTTAATTTTTTGGTTAATATTTGGTGCTGTAATTTCAACAACCTGCATCCTCTTTTCCAGATAAGACTCAAACCACTTTTTTACCAGTCCTCTGATACCTATAGCTTCAAGCTTTTTCAAAAGTATGCTGTGGTCAACAGTGTCAAAGGCTTTTGACAAATCTAGATTTATCCCAACTACACTATTTCCCTCTTCCAATTTAGTGATTATTTCTTTTGTATATTCTAGTACAGCTGTTTCAGTACTTCTCCCAGCTTGAAATCCATGTTGATTACTGTTTATCAGATTGTGCACATTAAGATAATATGTGACTCTATATTTCATTAGTATCTCTAAAACTTTAGAGAAAGTTGGGAGGAGTGATACAGGTCTGTAGTTTTCTATTTTAAGTTTATCACCCTTTTTCAACAGGGGAATGACTTTAGAAATTTTCAGTTTTTGTGGAAAAACGCCCTCAGCCATTGACAAGTTTGCTATGTGCGGCAATGGTTTCGCTATCTGATTAGCTGTTTTCTTTACTAATATTATTGGCACCTCATCTACTCCAGCTGACATCTTGGACTTCAGACTTTTAATCACTTTTAAAACTTCCTTTTCGTTTGTTGGAACTGCCATCATACTGCTGGCTGCCTTGGGTGCTTCCATCTTAATCTGCTCCCCAAGATTCCTGCTTAATGTCTGGGGTACATTTAAAAAGTAATAATTTATATAATTAGGCATGGCATATTTATCTACCATTTTATTCTCCTCATCTTTTAGAATAATTTCCTTGTCTTTGGTAGGTACCCCGGTTTCTTTTCTCACAATTTCCCATGCTATTTTAGTTTTATTTCTGGACTGTTTTATTTCCATATTATTACTTAATAACTTTGCATTTGCAATTACTCTGCGGTATATTTTCCTATACCTCTTTACATATTCTATAAAACCAATATTTGTACACTCCCTCAACTCTGAATTCAGTTTTTTCATGTTTTCACATGATTTCTTAATTCCAAGAGTCATCCAAGAACTTGACTTTATGCATCCAGTAGACTTGATTCTGGTCAGTTTTTTTGGGAAACACATCTCAAAGTTCATCATATAAACCGATGCAAATACACAATATGCCTCATCTGTACTTGACTGTTTCATAACATCTAACCAATTTTCATTTTCTAAGATACTTATGAACTGATGACAGCTGTCCACAGAGAAGTTTCTTTTGTAAATATTATTTACACCTTTATCTTCCTTTGACCTTAAAGGGATTTCAATGGTGAGAGCATTGTGGTCAGACAATCCTAAATCTATGTTTGTTACCTCTATGTCAGTTTCTGACATATTTGAGAAAATGTTATCTATGAGGCTATTGGAGGTGTTTGTTATTCTAGTTGAATTGTTTATGTGTGGTGACATGTTGAAACTCTTTAATATGTCCAAAAATTGCCTTTTTTGTTGACTTTCAACTAGAATATTAATATTGAAATCACCACAAAGAATAATCACAGTTTCTTTTTTGTTAATAGTATTTAGCAACAATTCTAATTTATCAAAAAAGACTTCTATGTTTCCACATGGTGACCTATACACTGTTATGACTATGACTTTTTTCATCAGGCCATATAGCTGGACAGCACCTGCTTCAAAAAAATTTTCAATACTTAAGTTCTCTGCTTCACATCTCTTTTTAAATTCTATCTCTTGTCTAAGGTAAATACCGACTCCACCACCTTTTGCAATTTTCCTACTATAATTATTTGCCAGTTTAAATGGATTAATATGAATACTGCTAATTTCTTGGTCCTTACACCAATGTTCAGTAATACACAAGACATCAGGTTGGGTGTTGCTTACTGCTATTTCAAGTTCACAATATTTGTTCTTGAGGCACTGCACATTTAGAGTCATAATCTTTAGAACAGGGGAGTGAGCACTGGTGGTATTTCTCCTTTCGTTTAACACTGTTATCTTGGAGTTTTCATTATGGCTGGATACCAAAAATCCTGTTGTGCCACAGGTTTCTTGTTTCTGTTGCTTTTCCTACTTGAAGTGAATGATGCTGATTGATTGTTTATACTAGCTGTGGCAGCAGATGATATTTTAATATTTACAATAGCAGATGATGATGTTTTTAGTGCTTCAGCAAATGTTGCTCTTGTTAAGGTTTTCATTTCTTCTGCTTCTGTCCTCATTTGGAGTGTGATTTTAGGGAACTTTTCTACTGTTATGCGACTTATATCTTCTAGTATCTTTTCACCCATCATCTTTTTTCCATAATAGTTCCTGTGCTGTCCATTCCTCATGAAATGTTTTCTCACTGAGCTGTTTGCATCCACAAAAGTAGCACACATAAAAGCACAGCAGATCTTCCTGAATTTATTATTTGTTGACTTTATTTCTTTGTTTACACATGATTCCTCGATTAGATCATGTCTATGTGGCACACTTACAACGAGAACCTTTAAATTTAGATCTGACAGCTTTTTTAGAGTTGTTTGGAGTGCCCTTGTCGCTAGTTGGCTTTCATTTTTGTATATGTCATTTGCTCCACCTATTAGCACACAGCATGTTCCAGTCTTAATTAAGTTTTCACAATTATTTACTATTTCATTAAGGGGAGCACCAGGTTTGACAATGGCTGTTACTCTGAACTGCGACTGCTGATCATTTATTATTTATGCCACACCCTTTGCATGACTATCACCTAATACACAGACTTGATATTTGTTGTTCTCCAGGTGCCCTCGTTCCATCGTTTTTATAGTAGGGGCCTACACTTTGGAGAAACATTTCTCTCATTAGAACACACAGATGATCTAGATTCACTTTCACTTGTCTTATTTTTTGAGTTCACATTTCGTCCTGTCGTGTCTTTATTACCCGTTTTTCTTTGCACTCTATTTACTGACGATGTCATACCGCCAGAAAGATTTCGTTTACTACTATAAGAAGTTTTGTTTGAAACGAAAATTGCCGGTATGTTTTCATTACACTCGTTTTTTAAATCGTCATAATTCTGCTGCTTTATCAGTTCCTCTAACTTATTTACATAACGATTTGCAAGCACAAGGTCTTGCTGAAGCGATGTAGTAACACTTTCTTCTATGCAGGTATCGTATCTTGACAAAGCTACCGTTAGTAGATCGCAGCATTCCATGCCACAGTCACATTTCGCGTCCCATTCTTCCGTTCCCGCGAAACACTTTGTATGAATCCATTTTTGCGACACTGCACATACCTTGATACCTTTCACGATGTGGTTATTGCACTTTATACAATTTATACTCGATATGTAGCCGTTTACCGTAGAACTATTTATACACACTTCTACATGTGACGCCATCTTGAATCAGTCAAGGAACTCACTGCCATCACGATATTACTGCAGAAATATCAGTGCTGCTTAAAAGCATTTCGTTTTGTGCTCGGGTGTTAGGTTTTTTGGCACTCATCTGACACACAGTTTCTTGAACAGCAGCTGCTTAGTTACAATTGATTCAATATCTGTGGAAAATCGCTGCTGAGCTCCGTAATTGCAAAGCTACGCTTCTCCAGGATGCGCTGGTACATCAGCTCAATCAGGTGACCATTAATGGAGGATGGTCGTCCACCGCACTCTTCATGATGGACACTTTGACAATGTTCAGAAAAAGCTTGCACCAGTGATGCACCATCTGTTTGCTCATGATGTTCTGCCAGTAGACATGGCAGAGCTGACAATAAATTTCCATGGGTACTATGTTTTGTGCATGAAAGAACCTTATCGCTGACTGAATCTTGCAGGTGACTGGAGAACACATAAGAGATGCCACTTTGGGGCAGTGCTGCCACTGTATGACACCAGTCAGGACCTGTCCACCCCGCATTTGATTGTCACATCATAGATCTGTTGAGCATGCACAATTTTCCTGGTGAGATATGCCTACTCTGAAGGAAGCAACATCATGTAACTACTTTCTGGATGCGCCTTACAAATTATAAAATGTATTTGCAAATATGATTGTACACTAGTTATACATTTACTAATAACTGAATTTTCTGTTTTTCATAGGCGATTGCCTTAACTGCTTTGTCTATCCATGCATGACTCATGGCCAGACTCGAACTTCCACATGTGCAGCTTTGAGTCCTTGTCCAGCATGAATTTTCATATGTTAGTAGTAAATTGTATAGCTGGTGTACAACTATATTCACAATTTGTGAATACATTTCATGATATAACAAAGAATTACTGTGATTATCCCTTCAAGGGGCATCAGATAAACATCACATAAGTGAAGAGATTTAAGGAATCCACTTCTTGGACTGAAAAGATAAAAGACAGTGTAATGTACAAATTTATTCAGGTCAAATGAAGGATGTTAATCATCATTTTCTCTTCACGTGTTAGGCAGGAATTGCCTGTTACGGTACCCATCTCTGTCTGGGTCTTCCTCTGTCTCTTCTCCCATGGCACATATAATTTATTGCCTTTAAGGGAAGTCTCTCACTCTCAGTTCTTTGTAGATGGTCATTCCATTTTCTTCTGCAATCTCAAATTTTATCATTGAGGCTAAAGATTTGCAGTTCTTCTCTAATATCTTGATTTCTTAGCCTGTCTTCTCTTGTGCAAAATTTAACACCTCTAAATAATTTCATTTCTTGTGAGTGAATCCAGCTTTCTTGCTTCTTGGTAATAACCCACTTCCATAGAGCAGTGTGGGAACTGCAACAGTTTTGTAAAATTTAATTTGAGTGTCTTTCCTGGTTTTGTTTTTTAGGTTTCTGTTAATTGTTCCACATACCCGACTGAATTTACTAGGCTTAATTTCAATATCTCTCCTGTAGCCACATTTCATTTCACATCCAAGGTAATTGAAATGGTGTACTTGCTCTAAAATTTTCTGATCTATCACTATTTTGGTTCTGATTGGTTCTTTCCCCATGAAGGCCATTGTCATAGTTTTTTTTTCTTTTGAAATTTCCATGTTAAATTTTGCACTTATTTGTTTTAGCAAGTAGATTCCTTTCTGAAGGTCATCTTCCTTATCTGCTAGGAACACTGCATCATCAGTACACAGTAAATTATTTAAAAGAATGTTGCTGTCTAGGTTTATGGTAGACAGAAAAGTGGAAGCAATGCTAAGGCACATACCACTCAAACTACTCATAATTTACCTTAACATTGCTTCCACTTCTCCGTCTGCCATAAACTTTTGCCCTTGCTGACTTTCACTACTAGAGACCTCCTCAGTAACCTTGATGATCTCACCCACTTCAGTACTGTTTTCTTCCATTTCACTCACATCACCAAACAATGTAGATTACACTTTAATCATTTCATCTACACTAGGACTTTCATCCCTATCATTAGTATGGTGGAAAATAGTATGAAAGAAGACATAAGTAGGGTGCAGAAGAAAACTGATAGCCTTAGAACTGACATGGTTAGCTTAAAGGATGAACTGAAGAAAGATATTAAAAAGGAGATTCAGGTAGTCAGCTCTAATCTGTTGCCACTAACAGCCTTTACATGTGACCAGAATTCCTTTGGGTTTGTGAAAGATCTTTCTCCAATGTTTTGCTGTGATAGTCAATGAAGGCTTGACGTGTTGCTCTCTTGGCAGGCAACTGTGCTCAAGTTAACATCTTCTACCTGTACCTCTATGCTTAGTTTTACAGCTATTATGCGGTACTCTCTATTTCTCCAGGAGTTTCTTTACAGTGACTATTTGCAATGGAGGGTCCCTCTGGCTATGTAGTGTTCTACTGGGTACGTATCAATCCAGTGCATAGTCAGTTATTCTTTTAAGATAGAGCCATAGTACCATCTGTGAGGTCCTGTATGAGTAAAAAGTTTCAGTTTCCTCATTGAGATGTAGCACTATGCTTCTTTATTTAGCTTATTGAACAAATAACTCTTTCTACTTGTTTTAGTTGCCCTTTGTGTTTTGGTAATCAGTGTTGCTTCAAGTTTCTCTTGGTCACTGATACCATTTTCAATGTGGACACCTTCAAAGAGTTCAGGTCTGTTTCTTGCCATTATATCTAATATACCAGTATTTCCATCATGAGGGGTGTTTTTGAACCATCTGTTTTATGTAGTTTCCAGAGGAGGCACTTAGTAATGTTTCACTGGATGTCTCATCATGTCTACAACTAACAAATCTGAGTTGGTTGTTGGTCAGTTAAAGCCAAATCCAATGATCACAGTATAATTGAGGAACTTACATGCTAGGAAACTGAGATTTTCTCTGAAGTCTTTGGTTACATCAGAAAATTTTATGCCCACTCCTCATCCAAAGTCTCCCCAGACAATCTCATATGCAGCTTCAATTTTTATATCATTGGATTTGAGTTTCTTGTATACTGTGACAAATACACCAGCTCCCTTTCCCAATACCCTCTTCTTTCAAGAAATGCTTAAATTTCCCCGGAAATCCTACTGGGGTCAAATTCAGGTTTTAACCAGTTTTCTGTAACTCGTATTATGTGAGCTCTTGCTTTTTTGTAGTGTTTCAATCTCTGGGGCTTTGCTGCAAATGCTTCAGCTCAGCAGCTAACCCCTGGGATTTTAATACTCTTGCATGCGGAGATAGGGGGGGAGGGCATTTTTTTGGGTCTTACACTGTTATTTCTGGGTCTGCTATTGATATCATTATCTGGAATGGGTAGATAGTAACATATTTTTTTTTTTTAAAAAAAAAGCTTTGTATGCATGTGTGCACGCTGCACACAATCACATACCTGGACAGCAGTCTCTGTTGTGTATTGCACTCCTGACTCATTTTAGGGGGACCCAATAGCTTTCAACGCTATGGCACAAGTCTAAGAATTCGCAGCCTAGCTTGTTATAGAACCTCCACAGTCTCTGGTTCAAGATTTCCACTTGACTCAGAATGAGGGAACCATGATTTGTTCTGGGTACAATGCTGCAGATTGTGAGCTTCATTGAAACTCCACGAGTGTGCCTGCTAACCTCAACTTTCTCTACCAGTCACTGGAGAGATCCAAGCATGACCTTGGGGCCCAGACGATAGTCATTGTTTGTCCAAACTTGTGCCACAATCTCCAGTTGGTTACAAGCCATCCCCTCAGTGGCTGCTGGAATGCCTCTTCAACATTCTGAATGAGGCCTCGAGGCATACACTTTGTGTTCTGGTGTTCCTTCCCACCTCTTGCAGCCATTTCCCCAAAGGCTACCATTATTTGCCATATGTTTGAACAGCTGATGGTAACAAACCCCTATGCTTTTGTGTTTGTGCCTCTTAACATGGAATTCAGCACATTTCCCAACCAGTGAAATGAGTCTCACTGGCTCAATTTTTGTTTCAGTGAAAGAAAACAACTTGAATTAGATGGCGAGGGGAATGGATGTAGCACCCTGGTTTCTATCTCTGCTGTACAGGATGCTTGGCTCTAGATAAGTAGGGTAATGACAGAATAAGAAATGGTTGGGGGAAAGAGGAAGGTGCTGGAATGGAAGTGACAGATAATTGCCACTGTCAAAGGCAAAGTAGGGATTCATTATGATAGCTGTTGCAACTGAAAGTTTGAAGCTGCGTCTTCTGTGACAGGAAAGAATTTTTAATAACTTCTCTAGAGCTTTCAAATACAGACAACAGAAATCCAAAAATATATGTCAAAGCTGGATCGCTGATGGCCATTAGCGATTGGCTAGTTTTATCATTCCTATTTATGGCTATTGGTCTTTGTCACAGAGGTTAGTGAACACAGGGGTAGAGTCTTTGGAGGGGTGTGCAGTACAGACTTGCACCTTGGCTGTCAATAGAAGTGCTCATGGAGTGAGTTCTGAATTGGCTTGGCAAGTAATAGCTTGCATGTTGTACAGTGTGTGCTTTCAGCAGGAGGAAGTGGCCTGTATGAGGAAGTAAACACACCCTGCTTTCCTGGAAAGTAACAAGTATGTCATACACTACTGCATGTGGAGGTTTCAGTAGAGGCTGTTAGCATGGTGCAATGCACTAATGGCAATCCGTAAGGAATTATGGAATGACAGCCTCAGTGTTTGTGTTAGACGCACAGGCAGGATTCATTAGCAGCTATCCATTCCAGTTTTGCTAGATCAACATTGAAATCAGCAGCTTGCTGCTACAGTGAGCATAGTTATTATTCGCTTCTGCTGACTACTACAAAAGTGTGCCCCACCTCCTCAAGATTATGCTGCTATCACCAGCTGTTCTAGTTAATTGTTACACAATTTGAATTTATGACTGTACTTATTGATCGGATCTCTGTGTCGGCTCAACCTGCCCTTCCCTAGCCGGCCGCTGTGGCCGAGCAGTTCTAGGCACTTCAGTCCGGAAATGTGCTGCTGCTACAGTCGCAGGTTCGAATCCTGCCTTGGGCATGGATTTGTGTGATGTCCTTGGGTTAGTTAAGTTTACATAGGCTAGCTGTAAGTCGAGGGGACTGATGATCTCAGATGTTAAGCCCCATAGTGCATAAAGCCATTTGAACCACTTTAGCCCTTCCTTATAGTAAGATGTTTTATGCTCTGTTTCTTTAGCAACTTCATCGAGAGTGTTTGCTGTCTATGATTTGTTTGGCATGTTGATATCTAACGTGTGTTTGTTTAATTGATGGCTGGGACCGTGAACTTGTATTCCAGTAACAAAATGTTTTCTTGCTACACCAACTTATTGACATGAGGACAGTATAATTTAGTTTAAATTCTCATTTCTGTTATTACTGCATTTAATTGTCAGTACCAGATGGTAACTGAATGTTTTAGTCTGTTGTAGACTTGTGAACACTCCCATGCTAAACTGGTGGTTTGCAAGCTGGTTGTAGTGTATCGGCCATGTCATGTATGAGTGAAATATAAAGCAGCTTGCACTAATTTATAGTTGAGAAGCAAATCTTCAGTTATGCTATTGCTGATTGTAATTATCATCTGTGGAAATTATGAAGTCTACCTATTACTGTGATTCCTTTCTTAAAACTTTTGCTTCTGTTTAAAGTGTCTTGTTAATTATTCAGTCAAATACCTTGTTGTCAAATATATTGTGTTTAAGATAACCCTTAGGTTTCAAAATCAACTTTTCAAGTACTAGTTAATTATTGAGTTTTTAATTGTATTTTTTAATTATCCCTTCAGGCATTATTGGGTGTGGTAGTACCAATTTCTTTAAATCAGCCCTTCAGGTGTTATTGGTTGTTGTTTGCTATTTGTTGAAATCAGCCCTTCTTGCATTTGCTTTGGGAGTTTCTTGTATTTCCGTCTTAGTTTGCTTTTTATATTAGCCCTTGAGGCTGCGTGTGAAAAAGTTTGCTTTTTATATTAGCCCTTGAGGCTGCGTGTGAAAAATTTTATCTGGCTAAGTTGATTCCAATGTTGTTAAAATTACTCATAAACTGTTAAAGATCACTAGCTTGTACTATCAAGGCTAACTTAATGTTAAGTACAGTCTATGTTAACAACCCATCAACTATATGCAAATGAACAAAAACTGGCCCATCCTTCCTTTGGTTATTGGGACACATGGCACTGGCTTAGATACCTTTCAGGGTCTATCAAATGGTAGCAGAGCATGGTTCTTTGCTGCGTGTTTATTCTTGCACATGGTTGGTGGAGTCATTGACAGTTGATGCTAGTAAAAAAAAATGTAGTTTTGGTACTCGTTTTCTTTTTGCTGCTGTTGCAGTCTTGCAATGTCGGCCCAGGCTGTGATGGGGGTTGGCTGTCTTAAGAGGGTACAGATGAAGTATGAATTGTGAGTACATGGGCTAATGGATGAAGGTGATGCAAGCGAGTTAGCTGCACACTTATGGGGTAGGGGGGTGAGGGGGGGCAGCCCATTCAGTGGATGGTGGAACACATAGGTAAGGTAAGTGATGCTGTGCTGTGCTGTGCTGTGCCATCTCCCTAGATTAGCTGCGGGGAAACACTCAATTTTCTGTTGGGCAGTTCTCCCTGTTAAACTCAAGTTTGCAGGTTACAAGTGCAGATTACTCATTTCATTAATGGACTGGGTGACTTGATGCACATAGTAACAGAGCTGGTGCATTGAAACAGGGTTAAGGAATTTGCAGGATCGCGTTCTGGGGTTGCAAATGCAACTAAGCAATTTAGAGTTGGGGGTGGGGGTGGATGTTAATGAAGGTGGTGATTTTAGTTAAGGTCATTATCTGTCTGGTGCTCTTCCTGGCAATAGATCTTGTTATGAAATGAGTACTGGTGCTTACATTGCTAGGTTTCCTAATCCGTTGATGGCAACGTTACATGACGTGAAGAGTCTGTCTACAGAATCGGTTGATCAGTTATTGAAATTTTTGTGGTTCTCCAACAGATTTGAGAGGGTTCAAGCTGTCACCTTAATTTTTTTGTAAATTATTGTTTCCCTTAACCTGGAGGTCTTTGTCTGATCTTGGTGCCTCAAGCATCACATGCAGTAATAGTCTGAGCAAATTATGGACTTGTGTGTTAGCTCATAGGTTGACTGCATGGGATTTACATTATTTGGTTAACCAGTATGTGTTTCAGGTGCAACAACAGCATGAGTCCTTGGCTGATTATAGGAGTGAAATCCAGATTGCTGTGAAAGCCCTCGAAGATAATCTGTGAGAGAGGATGGTAAAACGCAAAGTCCGCGGTTGCGTCCTGTTCTGTGAGAGACCACATATGCTAAATTGGAACATCTCCAGTATGAGATAGAAGGGGTCCTGAGAGTAGATAGGATACATCAACAGGAGGGAATGTTTGTGCAAACCAAGGGCCAGGGGCGACATGTTGGTAATTGGGTGGATGACAGTGGCAATAGGAAGGCCAAGTGCTACTGATGTTATCAGTTGGAGCATTTGGTGTGTGAGTGTCCGAATAAGAGAATGAACACGTCTAATATCAAACTCAAGATTGCACACAAGCTAGTGCAGCACGCACCTATGCCATGAGCATGTAATAGAATCAGGGAAAGCATGGAACTGGGAACGTCTTTTGCTTACCAATGTGTGGGTCAATTGATTCAGGATGTGATACGTTGTCGCTGGATTATCAATGGAAAAAAGCTTTTAAGAACATCTATAAAAATCTGAATATCAAACCAGTAATATTTGTTTGCTTGGGCGCAAATGGGCAGCCACTAGACATGGTCAGAGCTATGAGGATGTGGGTGCAAATAGGTGAATTCTCATGGCCACTACAGGTGTGTGTTGTCAGGAATCTTGCTGTCCATCTTATCATGGGGTGTAATTTTATTAGGATAATGGGGATAATATTGGATTAGGCTAAAGGCATATTTCATTTTGGATTTTTTCTCAACGTAAGTTACCAGTTCTGTATGCATGAAAAGAGGGCTGCGGTATGTGTAGCTAGCCAGGGTATCGAGGGGTCTGATCCAAATCATTCACCTGAAGATAAAGTGAAGTGTTTGGCACAGGTCTTGAAGGAATTCCCTGCAGTTCTTGCTAAAAAGCTGGGGTCACTAATAAAATTGACTATTGTATTAGGGTGACTGACAACGAACCTGTTCACTGGTATCCTTACCACCTGTCTCCACCTAAGATGAAGGTGCTTCATCTTTCATTCTGCAAATAGATGCGCCAGGTTCAGGAACTGCCGCAGTCCTTCTCCAGGAAAAAGATGGGGAGTGCAAACAGATCAGATGTGCATCACAGGATCTTATGCCAGAGGAGCTGAAGTATTCCATTTATGAGTTGGAAGTGTTGGCCATGCTTTTTGCCACCAAATGCTTCAAGTTCTACCTTGAGCATCACAAGTTTATTTTAGTTTCTAACAATTAGGCCCTAACATGGGTGTTGGTCATCCCAGGAAAAATGGGTGGATAGCATGATGGGCAGTTAGGCTCTCAGCTTTCAAGTTCAGCATGTGCCATATCCAAGGGACTGAAAATGTTCTCGTGGATGCCCTCAGTCAGACATTTGAGGAGCCATAACTAACAATACGGGATAACTCGAGGTGCCAAGAAGAGCCAGGTTCCGAGGTGCATCTGGTGGATGTGGTGCTGGGTGAGGTTTCTGAGCTGTTCTCGAATTTGAAGAAAGAACAGCAACAAGACCCTGAGCTAGTGGAAATTAAGGAGCAGCCTGCTGCAGGGAAGAAGGTACCAAATTATCAAATGTGTAAAGGGGTCTTGTGTTTCTGGATCAAGGGAGATAATAAGTTTAAGATCTGCATCCCTAAGGTCTTGGTTCCTACCATACTAAAATATTTTCATTCTACCTTAGTCAGAGACATCTTGGTGTTTATAAGACTGTTAATAAAATTAAGAAGATCTTGATGTGGCCATTGCTTTACAGGAATTTTAGGAAGTAGATAAGTGAATGCAATGACTCCAAAATGGCCAAGCCAATCCTAACACCCATCAGGGGTTGCTGGAGTCCATCCATGTGCGGAGCCCTATGGAAAAGATATTTGTTGACTACATTGGACCCCTTCCCCACACCCGGCTGATTATAAGTACATATTTGTGGCTGTAGACACTTCCACCCAATTTGTGTGATTATTTGGCAGCATGGGAGTCACAGCAAAACACAGTATTGATCATCTGCAGAAGATTTTTCTTGCTTTGGTCCTCTGAAAAGTTTGGTCAGCAATGGTGCTCAGGGATTTGTGGTTCAGGAGTTTCGGAAGTTTTGTTTATGGCATGGTGTTCAACAAATCAACACTATGCCCTACTATCTGCAGCCTTTGTTTGCTGAACAATTCAATCACAACTTGAAGTTGGTGCTCATTATCTACCACCAGAATAGTAAGAATGAGGAAGCAAGCATGCCCAGCCTAGCTGGAGAGGAATAAGTACGCCCTATGCCACTGCTTGTGGAGGTTGCTGTACAGGCTGTTGGCATGGTGTAATGCAACAGTTGCAACCTGTGAGGAATTATGGAATGTTGGCCTCGGTGTTTGTGTGAAACGCACAGACGGGATTCGTTAGAACTATCTATTCTGGTTTTGATAGATCAGGATGGAAGTCAGGAGCCTGCAGCTAAGATAAGCGTGATTATTATTTGCTTCTGCAGACTACTAAGAAAGTGTGTGCCACCTCCTAAAGATTCTTCTTCTATTGTCAGCTGTTCTAGTTAGTTGTTTTGCAATTTGAATTACCTGACTGTACTTATTATCTGATCTCTGTGTTGGCTCAATGTGCCCGTCCCTATATTAAGATACTGTATGCTCTGATTCTTTAACTACTTCATGGAGAATGTTTGCTGTGTACAATTTGTCTGGTGTGTTGGTATCTAAAGTGTGTTTGCTTAATTGGTGGATAAGCTGCAAACTTGTATTTCAGTGACAAAATATTTCCTTGCACCACCAACTTACTAACATGTGGACAGTATAATTCAGATTAAGTTTTCATTTCTGTTATTATTGTATTTAATTGTCAGTACTAGATGGTAACTGAATGTTTTAGTCTGTTGTAGACTTGTGAACACTCCCATGCTAAACTGGTGGTTTTGGAAGCTGGCTGTAGTGTACCAGCCACGTCATGTATGAGTGAAAGATGAAGCAGCTTGCACTAATTTAGAGTAGAAAACCAAATCTTCAGTTAAGTTATTGCCAATTGTAATTATTATCTGTGGAAATTTTGAAGTCTACCTATTACTGTGATTCCTTTCTTAAAACTTTTGTTTCTGTTTAAAGTATCTTGTTAATTATTCAGCCAAATACCTTGTTGTTAAATATCATGTGTTTGAGATAGCCCTTAGGCCTGTTTCAAAATTAACTTTTCAAGTACTAGTTAATTATTAAGTTTTTAATTGCACTTCTTTAATTAGCCATTCAGGCATTATTGGTTGTGGTAGTACCAATTTCTTTATATCAGCCCTTCTTACATTTGCCGTGGGAGTTTCTTGTATTTCTGTCATAGTTCACTTTTTATACTATCCCTGGCTGTGTGCAAAAAATTTTATTTGGGTAGGTAGTTACCAGTGTTGTTAAAATAACTCGTTAAAGATCACTAGCTTGTACTTTCAAGGCTAACTTAATGTTAAATAAAGTCTGTTTTACCTACCCATCAACAATGTGCAAATGAGAAAAAATTGGCCCAGTCCTTCCTTTGGTTATTTGGACACGTGGCACCGGATTGGATACCCACCCACATCTATCAGTGTCCTCAAGGAATTTATTTCCATCAGACTGATGACTCACAAACACAGTGAACCATCCACTACAAAGAATGCCTTCTGTCATGTAGTTTCACTTACACTTTTGGCAACTCAACTAGGCCAATGTGCCAGAACTTTATGACCACTGCCTACCACAGGGTTGAATGCTTCCTGAGTGATGCAGTAATCAAAGAGGGCAAGTGAAAGAGAGATGAATTGGTAGTCATTATAGCAAAGATACAGGCTACAAATACAGAAATCCATTGATGTAAATGGTTTTGACGAAAGTTATGTTGTTGTGGCCCAGCGGGTGGAAACGAGAATCTCTTAAACAACCAAAGTTGGTCACCTTTTGGCAAACTGCTATCGTAAGCACCTATGGAAAGTGGTTGAAGGACAGTGGAATAATGAGTAGGCCATATGATTTTTAGAGACCACATCTCATGACAAAATGTAGAGGTTGGAGGATCACCAGACTGTAAACCAGGACAGGCAGCAATCTGTCTCACATCTGATGGAGAGTGCAATGCCAGTGTGGGCACAAGCATTTTGGTGCACACCGTTCCATTGCTCAATATGGAGCTCCTCATCATACAACCCTTAAGTTCTCCTGCATTGACCCAGTGACATCATCAGTTATGATTGCAATGGGCACAGCATCACTGAGTTTTCACCATGGATCAATAGAAAGATATCACCTGTCAAATGAATTGCATTTCTTGTTACAGTAGGTTCAGGTCCTTACACACCATCACCCAGGCCAATGGCTGCCGAAAACATGGACCACACCACAGATTCAGGCCAGTAAGGGCAGAATTATGTTATGGGATCACTGAGTTGGGCTTCCATGGGATCTATAACAGTAATCCCAGGCATCATGAAGCAGTGAACTGCATGAACATTATTGTGGACAACCTGCATTGCTTCATGCTTGAAGTCTCCACCTACAGTGCTAACATCTTCCAGCAGGATAACTGTCCAATTTGCAGTAGTTTTAGGGGCACTATAGTGAACTCACATTGATGTCTTGGTCAGCAAATGTGCCTTATTTGTACCCATTGGAATACATATCTGGTATCAGGTGCATGTCCCTAAACCACCATCCTGTAGTTTGTGGGAATTGCTTGATCCATGCATAGACATCTGGTGCTACATACTTCTGAAAGCCTGTCAAGGACTTTTAAAATCCATGCAAAGCAGAATCTCTGTTGTACTGTGTTTGGAAAGGGGAACAACACGCTATTAAATAGGTGGTCATAATGTTTTGGTTCATCTGTGTATGTCCTTTGCTATTGCTTTACCTATCTCTTCTCACGTTCTTAAATGGAAAGTATGTGTACCAAAAAGTAACAGTGTATCACCATCCAACTGTCCGCCCCTGGTAGCTGAGTGGCCAGCACGACGGAACGTCATACCTAACAGTCCGGGTTCGATTCCCGGCTGGGTCAGAGATTTTCTCCGCTCAGGGACTGGGTGTTGTGTTTTCCTTATCATTGTCATTTCATCCCCATCGACATGCAAGTTGCTGAAGTGGCGTCAACTCGAAAGACTTGCACCAGGCGACCAGTCTCCCCTACGGGAGGCCCTAGCCACACAGCATTTCCATTACCATCCAACCTAAACAGACCATAGTACATAAACATTACCACTGGTACTTCCAAACTTGCTACCAACTGATCATTCCACTGTGGAATTTTTGTCAAAGGAGGGCTGAAATTTTCCAGAATTGAATTCTATACATGCTGCTCAGAACTGGATGTGGTGTTTATGAAAATGTAATTGTACTTAGTCTGCATAGGTCTCCAGCGGGAGATGTAAATTTGTTTATTGAAAAATCCAAATTAATAGTTAAAAAAAAAAAAAAAAGACAAGAATTGCTATCTGTGGTGTTCTCAACATAGAAATGGCAAACACAGAGAGACAAGTATAAGGACATTTTTGAATATGCTAAGATAATTGTATCTATATTGTACAAATAACAGTGGTACGTATAAGAATGGTTGCATAGACAATGTTACAGTGAATTTCCATAGCGAAGGCTTTACAACCAGTTAAAATCAAAAAACCAAAAATGGTACTGATAATAGAGCAAGAGGAAGATTACATGGGGTGTTTATTGAGAGACTTGGTAGTGTAAAGTGGGATTTTGTACATATATGTCAATTACATAAAAGGGGAGCTGAAATGACCTTTGATAACTTTTTTGAGAAATGTACAGATTAATGTCATTCTTGTTCACCAGTAACAAAAATTAGATCTCCAAGTGTCAAGTGGAAGAACTTGCAGAAATCAGAGAAAGCATGCTCACACTGTACCAGATGCATAAGCATGCCTGTACACAAAGAACACAACAGAGGGAGAACATTTGTAGGTCCTATCCTAAATGCAAAAAAATCTACAAAGCTAAGACCCTCCTGGGGAAAAAAATCAGCATTGGAAAACTGTATAGAAAGGGTTCCCAATAAATGTGAGGCAGCATGGAAAATAATAAACCAAGGAGACACACCAGATGGCACAGAAGCAGCTCCGCTCAATCTATCACTACTGTTTAAACTTGTTTAAAGAAATATAAAACAATGTTAAAGCAACAAGTTCATCAGCAATGGATCTGATTGGAGCCCCCCCCCCCCCCCTGCCAGGTACTGACATTATAGAAGCTGTTGCCTAATTTTTAAATTATGGAAGTGTGGATTGCTATTGGTTGTCATATTACATAATTAAAGAAAAACCAATACATTCAGGTGTGATGAAGCAACCTGAAATATTTTTACTTCCTGTCTTGTTTTACCATCTGCCTCTTTAAAATTCATTTTTTTCATGTCTGAATAATTAATATTAATATACATGAGTCTAATCTGCTTTTTCATAAAAGAGAAAAGTTGGCCCTCAGTTTTAAGGGATGTAGCACCGGATCTAATTTTGTGCTTAGTTTTATGCATGTAATTGATTTTCTAATTTATTTTTACTATTCTTAGTTAGTATCTTTTGTTATCAGATGAAATAAGTAATTTTTTGTAACTTAAATTCTATTGTTGATTATAAACAAATATAAATTTTTAAAACTTTGGGGGGGGGGGGGCAACTAACACCATTCTTTAAGTATTTGTTTGGCTCTGTTGGGAAACATGTTAGCAAAGCCAGTTCTTAATTAATTCTGAAGTAATTACCAGTTTTGTCAAAAGTATTGTTTGTATAACTATATCTGTTAATTTCATCATTTAAACAAATAATTTGGCTTAACCCTTGTAGTAGAAGAAACTGTTAAAAAGAAAGAATTTTTCCATGTTTTCATTTAATCGAATGAGGTATGTTTTAATTGTAATTTCTGTAAATTAAACATTGAACAATATGTAGTTTCAGTGCCTATTATTGTGATGATATACAAGGGCCCGATTTTTGGTCCTGAGACAGTCAGTCATGGCTGAGTTTCAGATGCGGAAAGTGTATTTGTTAGCTCAGACAACAATGCATTCACTTAACTGTGAAATAAGTGTAATAAGCTGGTGCTAAAACAATGAAAGTGTCTGTTCAATACGTACTGCTTTATGCAGCAAGAACTGTGTGGTTAGGTTTTTACTGCTTGTAGATGTTCAGCAGTAAACTATTGTAGCAGTATGTTGATGTTTGTTTGCAACCTATTAATGAGACTTATTGAAAGTTAAACAGTAGTGCACTGGCCATATAACTGTGTATTATTTTGGGGGTTGTGAACAGTGAAAGTAAAGAACAGTGAAACGTAAATGTGCACCTGTCAGCTACATCATTTAAAGTAGTTAAACTCCCCCCCCCCCCCCCCCCATTTTTCAGCCAGTGAAGCAATGCAGTACATCAACGACGATGACAATCAATGAAGAAATAAAACAAGTGAATGTCACACAGTCTCTAGCTTTTATTTTTAGTAAATGTGTAGAATTTGTAGATCTTCCAGATTCACTCAAGGTATCAAAAGTAACCCCATTTCTTAATAAAGGTGACAACTTCCCTGAAGCTACAGAACAGTCTCAATTGTGCCAATAATTTCAAAGATGTTTTAGGCACTGCTTCGCACACAAATAAACAGCAGCTTTGAGAAACGCCATCTCCTATATAACAATCAGTTTGGTTTACACAAGGGAAGACACAATAGTGGCCATTTTGGAAACTGTGGACCAAACTTTAAAAGCTCTTGAAGATAAAAACACATCACTGCTATTATGTAGATTGAAGCAAAGCATTCAATTGCTTTCCTGTTGACATAATACTAAGGAATTTGCAGTTTTGTGGGCTGTGTCGGAGCACATTGGCTGTTATTTATATCAGTTTATATATTTATATCAGTTTATTTTATTATTATGTACCAGTATAGAATATTGATGTACCTCCACTCATGACAAACGTGATTTCAGAGATCATGTGTCCATACACTTCACAGGCCTGCTTATAGAGGTGACCTGAGCCAGCCCCTTGGCGGACTCTGGTGAGCTGACAAAGAAACAGTATATTTAAGTGATTGCAAATGAGTGCTTGGACTTCTGTAAACTGTATTACTGCTGTCCTGTCAATGTGTCTGGTGGTATGCTTAACCTATATTTTGTATCTCATGTGTTTCTCTATAAAGTACTATGTTCTATAAATTGTGTTTATTCTTGCTATAGCAAGCTTGATGACAAGCGAGGGCTATGTTTTCTCTGCATGTTATTGTCAGTGCTAAGTCACATGACAAATGTCTTGATGGAAGAAATACTTCAACGTATCATTGCCCAGCAGCAAGCTTTGACAGAAGAACCATTCTAAATCAAGTGGCATCTGCATGTCCATGGGAGGTTACAATCCTGTCAATGCAACTGTCACTCTTTCCAGCATATGATGAATCAGCTGAAGATTGGGACTCCTGTGAGACACAATTATGCCAAGATTTCCAGCTTTTTGATGTTGACGATGCGAACTTGTATAGGTTTTTTTTCTTTGCTGGTTTTCACCATACAGTTATCGATTGTTGTGCCAAATTGCACCTTTGCAAGAACTGGCCAGATGAAATGTGCAATCTTCTCTCAACCTATTACTGCAACAGAATGCATATCATTGTGATGCATGTAGAACTTTACCATTGTCAGACACACCCAAACCAATATTACAAGGCCTGAGCTCCAGAATTACATGGTGAGCCGTCTTTGAAATTTATCACTAGTACCCATCATGAATCGTAAACTGATCATATAGTGTGTGATATAATTATTTGTCTGACCTCAGAAAGGGAAGTCTACCAAAAAGCAATTCATTGTGAGAATCTGACACTTCTGGATGTGTGTCACAGGCTGCAGGTGATCAGATTGCTGCTTGGGGGGAGGTACCTGAAGTTGCTCAGTCAGCCCCTGTCAGGTATGCTGCAAGTTTTCAGGACGATGGGGAAGCCATTGCAGCAGTACAACCTTTGACTCAGCATTGCATGGTGCAGCTTCGGTTACAGCCACAGCAGCAATAGGATGCGTCACAGCAGCAGCCATGTACCCCCTCCTATCTTGCTCATACTGCTTCATCCAACATGAGCTCACTGCATGCCCTAAGCATTGGGTGGCTAGGGACAGGTGTCGAAAGGAAGGCCACATTGCGTCGGGGTATAACTCCTCTTCAAATGTGGCAGACACAGTAGTGCCGATGGACATAAACTGTATCTCTACAATGGCTCTTTCCCCAAATAAATTGTTTATTGACTTTCGTTGGTTTACTAAACTGCTAAAAGTGCAAGTGGACATAGGAGCTTGCAGTGACTTTAGCAAACATACAAACGTATGTTGACTTGGACTCCCCTGACCTCACACAGGTTTCATGGAAGTATGTTAGCTACAATAAACAGCAGATTCTGATCTTAGGTCAGTTCTCCCTCCTGTCTCTTACATATCTGTTGTTTTTCCTCTCACCTCCCTCGTTGTGGATCATTCTCACACCACAGTCCTGTTCAGGTTAGACGCATTTAACACTTTCTGTTTTTACTTTGCCGACGTCAGATCAAGTTCTCTATCAGCAACTGGATCCCTCTGTTCTGAGTTCTCATGTCTATTTTCCCCTGGCCTCAGGTGTGCTATCAGTTTTCAGTCCCACTTTACCATGAAAGAGTCCACCTGCCCTTGTTTTTTTTTCTTGAGTGTGATAGGTGCCTGGCATATTACGCGACTCTGTCATGGCCAAATTAGACCATTTGACTTCACTCAATGTTATTCAGCCTATTCCTTCTGATGAATAGGCTACATGACCGGTCATCATTAAGCAGCTGATGGGTAAGATTCACCTCTGTGGCGACTGCAGCACTACAATTAATGCACAGTCCATGATAGATATATAGCCTTTGCTCCACCCTGATGAGTTGCTCACAAAATTGTTGGGCAGGCACTACTTTTCCAAGATTGATTTGTTGGAAGTATACCTCCAGCTCCATTTGGATGAGGGCACTGGGTGCCTTCTCATTGTCAATACACCTTTCTGCTTATACGAATAGTAATGCTTGTCTTTGGGCATCACTAGTGTCCCACAATTTTTCAGTATTTTCTTAGGACAGCTGACAGCCTCTGTATCCAGCTGTATCAATTACCTTGACAATATCACTGTTTCAGGTTCTTCCACTAAGGACCACCTTACCAATCTCCAATTATTATTTTTTGTTTTGCAGTGTGTGGGTCTCAAGTGTAACCTTGGCAAATCTCAATTTTTTTCAGCTGTCAATTGCGAATCTACACTCCTGGAAATTGAAATAAGAACACCGTGAATTCATTGTCCCAGGAAGGGGAAACTTTATTGACACATTCCTGGGGTCAGATACATCACATGATCACACTGACAGAACCACAGGCACATAGACACAGGCAACAGAGCATGCACAATGTCGGCACTAGTACAGTGTATATCCACCTTTTGCAGCAATGCAGGCTGCTATTCTCCCATGGAGACAATCGTAGAGATGCTGGATGTAGTCCTGTGGAACGGCTTGCCATGCCATGTCCACCTGGCGCCTCAGTTGGACCAGCGTTCGTGCTGGACGTGCAGACCGCGTGAGACGACGCTTCATCCAGTCCCAAACATGCTCAATGGGGGACAGATCCGGAGATCTTGCTGGCCAGGGTAGTTGACTTACACCTTCTAGAGCACGTTGGGTGGCACGGGATACATGCGGACGTGCATTGTCCTGTTGGAACTGCAAGTTCCCTTGCCGGTCTAGGAATGGTAGAACGATGGGTTCGATGACGGTTTGGATGTACCGTGCACTATTCAGTGTCCCCTCGACGATCACCAGTGGTGTACGGCCAGTGTAGGAGATCGCTCCCCACACCATGATGCCGGGTGTTGGCCCTGTGTGCCTCGGTCGTATGCAGTCCTGATTGTGGCGCTCACCTGCACGGCGCCAAACACGCATACGACCATCATTGGCACCAAGGCAGAAGCGACTCTCATCGCTGAAGACGACACGTCTCCATTCGTCCCTCCATTCACGCCTGTCGCGACACCACTGGAGGCGGGCTGCACGATGTTGGGGCGTGAGCGGAAGACGGCCTAACGGTGTGCGGGACCGTAGCCCAGCTTCATGGAGACGGTTGCGAATGGTCCTCGCCGATACCCCAGGAGCAACAGTGTCCCTAATTTGCTGGGAAGTGGCGGTGCGGTCCCCTACGGCACTGCGTAGGATCCTACGGTCTTGGCGTGCATCTGTGCGTCACTGCGGTCCGGTCCCAGGTCGACGGGCACGTTCACCTTCCGCCGACCACTGGCGACAACATCGATGTACTGTGGAGACCTCACGCCCCACGTGTTGAGCAATTCGGCGGTACGTCCACCCGGCCTCCCGCATGCCCACTATACGCCCTCGCTCAAAGTCCGTCAACTGCACATACGGTTCACGTCCACGCTGTCGCGGCATGCTACCAGTGTTAAAGACTGCGATGGAGCTCCGTATGCGACGGCAAACTGGCTGACACTGACGGCGGCGGTGCACAAATGCTGCGCAGCTAGCGCCATTCGATGGCCAACACCGCGGTTCCTGGTGTGTCCGCTGTGCCGTGCGTGTGATCATTGCTTGTACAGCCCTCTCGCAGTGTCCGGAGCAAGTATGGTGGGTCTGACACACCGGTGTCAATGTGTTCTTTTTTCCATTTCCAGGAGTGTATGTTTTGAGGTTTCTCACACAGGGGTAAAGCCATTGCATCACCATGTTCATGCAATTGTGGCTTTACCATGGTCGACCTCTGTTAAGGAACTCTAGACATTTCTAGGCAAAGTTTCATACTACCTTAAGTTTTTACCAGATGAATCCAGTGTTGCTCAGCCCCTGCATGCACTTTTGCATAAAAATGAACCTTTTTTCTGGTCCTCAGGTTGTCACCAAACGTTTGCTTTACTTAAATCTAAGCTTCAATCTGTTCCGTGTCTGGCTACTTTTCAGCTGAGTCAGCATCTCTTGTTGGCTACAGATGTCTCTCAGCATGGTCTTGGCATGGTGTCAGTGTCAAATATGTGGACTGGTGTGAATGACTCCTTGCTTATCCTTCTAAGAATGTAACTCCTACTCAGCATTGGTGCTCTCAAATTGAAAAGGAGGCTGTAGTGATTATGTTCACCTCAAGAAATTTCATATCTTCTTGTACGGTTCTATGTTCTATTTAATCATGGATCACAACCAATAGGTTGCTCTTTTTAACCCATTGGCTTCTAGGCTAGACAAGGCAGTGCATCGTTTGCAGTAGAGGGCTCTATTTCTCTCCAGTTATCATTATCACATTCATTCCTGGCCAATGGAGCAATGTGCCAATGCCAATGCTTTATCTTGCCTTCAATCAGGCTGGACCTGGTGTTCAATAAGGATGAATTGCTTTGTTTCTATTTACATACTGAGAACCAGAATGTGGTCGATGCTTTTCCGATCACTAGTGCCACAATAGCTTTGGCTGTCACCCTGGATCCTGCACTTAGTCAAGGCCTATCTTTTGTGAAGCACAGTTGGCTGGAGAAACCCCCTCATGGTGCCCCGGATCCCTTGCATAATTACTTCTCCCTCCAGCACCTCCTTTCTCCATTTGATGGGGATCTTTTGCTAGTAATGGAGGATGCTGCTCCCTGGATTGTGATTCTCGCTTCCTTACACATAATGTACTGTGGCTTCTGCATGTCAGTCACTGGGGAACCTCTCGCACCAAAGCTTTGGCTCGGTGGCACGTGCATTGGCTGGTCATACACTGAGTCATTACGTGGCTGAACTCACTGTGTTCAGCAACAGGCAGCCCCTCAGGCATCTTTCTCCTCCTGGTTGATGCCGCAGCACCTGTGGGAGCATCTTTGTATTGCTTTTGCTGGGCCCTTCTTAAATCAGCATTGGCTCATTGCAGTGGACACCTATTCCAAGTTTCCCTACATGGCAGGTTGTCCATCAATGTCAGCAACAGCCACTATTTTGGTCTTGTATAAGATTTTTGTAACTGAGGACTTCCATATACCGTGGTTACCAATAGTGGTGTCTGCCATCTTACAGCTTCTCTGTTTCATCCTCAATTTAATGGTGAGGCCGAATGCATGGTTCAGATGTTTAAAACTCAGATGTGGCAGTATGTATCTGGCAGGTCCACTGATGCTGCTTTAGACCATATTTTGAATTTGTTTCATTTCACTCCAGTGGGGGATAAGAGCCTGTTGAGCTGCTTCATGGAACTTCCTTCACCTGATGCACCCGACTTCACCATCTGTGATGGTTCTGTTCAGGTGCATCTCTTTGGGCTCGTGGTTTTGGATGCCAGCCAAACTGGGTTGCTGCTGACACTGGGCATCACCAGGAAAGGTGCCTGTGCATCATCCACACTCCTGATGGGTAGATGTCCTGTCACTCTGACCAGCTGCAGGCACACATGGTTTTGTCCTTTTCAGAGGGCTCACCACCTCCCTAGACCCACCATCACCAATGCCTGTTCCTGTGTTTCAGATGGTACAATGTGCCTGGCAGAACACTGTGTGGTTCCTGCTTCCCCCCACTTCTCGAATGCCAGTGCCATTGCAGGTCCCCAAATGCACTTGACAGCTGCCGCCTCCATTGCTGGGTCCTGTGCTGCCATCATCTTCAAAGCCCCCACTGATGCCTTAAGCAGTGAGCGCTGACTTCAACAAGGACATCACTATGGAGGTGCTGTCCCCGGTCATGCCCTATAACCTCTCACGAGGGGGGGGGGGGGGACGGGAGGGGGGGGGATGGTGTGCCAACTACTCCCTTATCACTGCTGCCCCTACTTGCCAATGTGTGCCTACCACATGCTGCAGCATGCCACCATTGTTGGGTGACAAAATGGATATCAGCACAGTCACTGGTGTTTTCCGAGACTCCATATGTCAGTGCATTGTGAGATCAGTGCTTTATTTCATGGTAGTGGTGTTTTTGCAGTACAAGTACTTTTTTGTTACCAATGCTTTTTCAGTAACAGTGCATTTTTTTGTACTATTCATTTTTCTGTACCATGTATGTTTCTGTGACTGGTTACGTATATGGTTTTCCCATCCCTGAAAGGGAGAAATGATGTACCTTCACTCATGATGTGCGTGATATCAGAGATCGCTAATCCATACATTTCACAGGCCCACTTATAGAGGTCATCTGGGTCATCCCCCTTACACACTTTGGTGAGCCACCAAAGAAACAGGTATTATTTAAGTGATCACAAACAAGTGCTCAACCTATTCTGTAACCTATATTACTGTTGTCCAGTCAATGTGTTTAGTGCTATGCACAACCTGTGCTTCATTGTATCTTACGTGTCTCTCTATAAAGAACTACTTTTTATAAATTGCATTTGTTCTTGCAGTAGCAATTGCTGCATCCTGTTTATAATGCAATGATGAAGCCTGTTTCATTGTAAGATGATCAAAGGTGAATAAAAATTCTTGATTCTTGATTCTTGTTAACAACTCATATGCAACGTATCACACCCACACCCACCACCCACTATTACAGTCCAGTAATAGACACTTTAGGGACACATATGTGAATTGCCACATAAAATACAAACTGTGCTATAAATAAAGTGTGTGTTCTGCATTTTACAATAACTATTCAGCTGTTTGCCTGTGTGAATAGCCATTGCCAAACTGAGGCTAACTGTAAAATGTGACCACCTGGTTGCTGAATATGTTGTACATCACAATAATAGTGGTTTCAACTGTTTCATCACACATGCTATTTATCTAGTCCCTCCTTCCAACATGGATTCTCAGAACTGCTCATATCACAGCTATCCTTCCAGCATATCCTACAATGCTGCAGTTTCCTTTGGTATTCTGCAAGTCCCTATCCACGATTTCCCCTTCCCACTCCCTTGCCTTCACCCTTTCTATTCAGTTTTATATTACCATAATTAACACTGATATGGACAGTGTCACTGAGCCACCTGTATCTTCCTACCCAGCTAACCTGTATTTCCCTATTCTCTCTTTACCCACATGTCTTCTTAATTAGCCCAATTCCCTTCCCCCCCACCCCCCCCCCCACCCCCCCCCCCCCTCCAACTAGATTTAAACAGCTGGTACCAGCGCCACTTCTGGTTATTTGTGTGTGTGTGTGTGTGTGTGTGTGTGTGTGTGTGTGTGTGTGTGTGTGTGTGTGTGTGTGCGTGTGCGCGTGCGCGCACGTGCACATGCACATGCTTACATGCATGCTTGCATGTGAGTGTCTGACAGTGAGAGATATTTAGATTGGTAACAATATAAAAATTACTAGTTGGTAGCTAGCCGGTTTTCTGAGCTATTACATGTGTCTGTGCACCACTTATCAGTCAGCTGTAAGATAATGGTTGCATTTCCTGATTTCTTTTTGTTAACATAAAAAGCTATTAACAAATGATAGTGATGGAAGGACTGTGAGTAGAAGACATTTTTATTTATATTTATAACTTAAATAATACATACAAGAAATAAATTTATACATATTTTTGACATCTTATGAACAACTTCCGTCACATAATGATAAGACGTATAATATATTAGTTTACAAATAGCACATTCTGTTTCATGAATGGCTTGAATGTTTTTATTCTATGTACTCATTTATAACTGTGAGAGTGAAAACTGGAGAACCTAGTAACTTAAATGGTTTTGAGTTTGTGTTTATTTCTTCATAACTTCA
The DNA here is from genome assembly GCF_021461395.2 of Schistocerca americana. Lineage (NCBI taxonomy): Eukaryota > Metazoa > Arthropoda > Insecta > Orthoptera > Acrididae > Schistocerca > Schistocerca americana. The sequence goes on from NC_060120.1 coordinate 410,086,419, forward strand.
ACCTGGACTTTTTAGAAATAAAATTTGGATGGAATATGGGCTTCACAGAAAATGAGTAACAGAAGGCATTAAATTTTACAATATTGCTTACCGCAAAGTAACTTCAGTACTAAAATAGGGTTGCTTTTGTTGGCTTGTATAAAATAAAAGAGTGTGCAGCTATTGAAGAGGGTACAAACATCTGAAAATGGCTAAAAAATATATCACATTCTGTGTATTTGTACTCTACCTTAAGAAACGATTGATTCTGAAAGTTAGCAACTTTTCTTTCTCTTTTGTGTGCCTGTCAACAACTCAATGCTTTTGCTTTTCTATGAGTGGTCATCTTTACTCCTGAATTATTTTCTTTCAATCAGATCGCATTCTACACCTTTTGAGTAATCATCTCGACAGTTTCTGCTCATCAAACTTCTGTAAAGTCTACATAGCTCAAACAACTCTAGCAAGGGAGAAATTTTGTCTTTTACAACTATCTGATTTACTGAGGAAAATAAAACTTGTGGAGAAGTTATTTATTTAGTGTACTGAGCATCATGCTTTCCTAATGTTATAAAGAAACATTTTACTAACATGTGAAGTATTGACCAATAGTTAGCAACTGTAATTATGAAATTTGTATAACATCATTGTAATTTTTCCCAAAGAATAACAAATAAATTGTAGAGACATGGAAATTAAGATATATATGACTAAACAGTTGAATGGAACAATATAATTTTCTCTTGCACTGTGTCAATTACATGAATACAGTATACAATCTGTTTTGATTGAAAAGTTACGTGTGTAAACAGCCATTTAGTCCCAATTACTAACAATCCCCCCCCCCCCATGAACCATGGACCTTGCTGTTGGTGGGGAGGCTTGCGTGCCTCAACGACACAGATAGCCATACCGTAGGTGCAACTACAACGGAGGGGTACCTGTTGAGAGGCCAGACAAACGTGTGGTTCCTGAAGAGAGGCAGCAGCCTTTTAAGCAGTTGCAGGGGCAACAGTCTGGATGATTGACTGATCTGGCCTTGCAACACTAACCAAAACGGCCTTGCTGTGCTGGTACTGCGAACAGCTGAAAGCAAGGGGAAACTACAGCCATAATTTTTCCCGAGGGCATGCAGCTTTATTGTATGATTAAATGATGATGGCGTCCTCTTGCATAAAATATTCTGGAGGTAAAATAGTCCCCCATTCGGATCTCTGGGCAGGGACTACTCAGGAGGACGTCGTTATCAGGAGAAAGAAAACTGGCATTCTACGGATCGGAGCGTGGAATGTCAGATCCCTTAATCGGGCAAGTAGGTTAGAAAATTTAAAAAGGGAAATGGATAGGTTAAAGTTAGATGTAGTGGGACTTAGTGAAGTTCGGTGACAGGAGGAACAAGACTTTTGGTCAGGTGAATACAGCGTTACAAATACAAAATCAAATAGGGGTAATGCAGGAGTAGGTTTAATAATGAATAAAAAAATAGGAGTGCAGGTAAGCTACTACAAACAGCATAGTAAACGCATTATTGTGGCCAAGATAGACATGAAGCCCACACCTACTACAGTAGTACAAGTTTATATGCCAACTAGCTCTGCAGATGATGAAGAAATTGATGAAATCTATGATGAGATAAAAGAAATTATTCAGTTGGTGAAGGGAGACTAAAATTTAATAGTCATGGGTGACTGGAATTCAAGAGTAGGAAAAGGAAGAGAAGGAAATGTAGTAGGTGAATATGGATTGTGGCTAAGAAATGAAAGAGGAAACCGCCTGGTAGAATTTTGCACAGAGCATAACTTAATCATAGCTAACACTTGGTTCAAGAATCATGAAAGAAGGTTGTATACATGGAAGAACCCTGGAAATACGACAAGGTTTCAGATAGATTATATAATGGTAAGACAGAGGTATAGGAACCGGGTTTTAAATTGTAAGACATTTCCAGGGGCAGATGTGGACTCTGACCACAATCTATTGGTTATGAACTGTAGATTAAAACTGAAGAAACTGCAAAAAGGTGGGAATTTAAGGAGATGGGACCTGGATAAACTGAAAGAACCAGAGGTTGTACAGAGTTTCAGGGAGAGAATAAGGGAACAATTGGCAGGAATGGGGGAAAGAAATACAGTAGAAGAAGAATGGGTAGCTTTGAGGAATGAAATAGTGAAGGCAGCAGAGGATCAAGTCGGTAAAAAGACAAGGGCTAGTAGAAATCCTTGGGTAACAGAAGAGATACTGAATTTAATTGATGAAAGGAGAAAATACAAAAATCAGTAAGTGAAGCAGGCAAAGAGGAATACAAACGTCTCAAAAATGAGATCAACAGGAATTGCAAAATGGCTAAGCAGGGATGGCTAGAGGACAAATGTAAGGATGTAGAGGCTTATCTCACAAGGGGTAAGATAGATACTGCCTACAGGAAAATTAAAGAGAGCTTTGGGGAAAGGATAACCACTTGCATAAATATCAAGAGCTCAGATGGAAACCCAGTTCTAACCAAAGAAGGGAAAGCAGAAAGGTGGAAGGAGTATATAGAAGGTCTATGCAGGGGCAATCTTCTTGAGGACAATATTATGGAAATGGAAGAGGATGTAGATGAAGATGAAATGGGAGATATGGTACTGCGTGAAGAGTTTGACAGAGCACTGAAAGACCTAAGTCGAAACAAGGCCCCGGGAGTAGACAACATTCCATTAGAGCTACTGACAGCCTTGGGAGAGCCAGTCCTGACAAAACTCTACCATCTGGTGAGCAAGATGTATGAGACAGACGAAATTCCTTCAGACTTCAAGAAAAATATAATAATTCCAACACCAACAAAAGCAGGTGTTGACAGATGTGAAAATTACCGAACCATCAGTTTAATAAGTTACAGCTACAAAATACTAACTCGAATTCTTTACAGACGAATGGAGAAACTGGTAGAAGCTGACCTCGGGGAAGATCAGTTTGGATTCAGTAGAAATGTTGGAACACGTGAGGCAATACTGACCCTACGACTTATCTTAGAAGAAAGATTAAGGAAAGGCAAACTTACGTTTATAGCATTTGTAGACTTAGAGAAAGCTTTTGACAATGTTGACTGGAATACTCTCTTTCAAATTCGAAGGTAGCAGGGGTAAAATACAGGGAACGAAAGGCTATTTACAATTTGTACAGAAACCAGATGGCAGTTATAAGAGTCGAGGGACATGAAAGGGAAGCAGTGGCTGGCAAGGGAGTGAGACAGTGTTGTAGCCTCTCCTCGATGCTATTCAATCTGTATATTGAGCAAGCAGTAAAGGAAACAAAAGATAAGTTCGGAGTAGGTATTAAAATCCATGGAGAAGAAACAAAAACTTTGAGGTTTGCCGATGACATTGTAATTCTGTCAGAAACAGCAAAGGACTTGGAAGAGCAGTTGAACAGAATGGACAGTGTCTTGAAAGGAAACATGAACATCTATGTTTCATTTTTTATATTGGCCCTTGCACTGTTTACAAGTTTTTTCCTGTGAGGTAGCATAACAGAGTTTATTTACTTAATTAAATCCTCAGACATAAGTATGCAAGGCCTTATGTGAAATTATGTACCAGAGCAAAGGATAATGGAATGTAGTCGAATTAAGTCGGGTGATGCTGAGGGAATTAGATTAGGAAATGAGACATTTAAAGTAGTAAATTAGTTTTGCTATTTGGGGAGCAAAATAACTGATGATGGTTGAAGTAGAGAGGATATAAAATGTAGACTGGCAATGGCAAGGAAAGCGTTTCTGAAGAATAGAAATTTGTTAACATCGAGTATTGATTCAAGTGTTAGGTAGTCGTTTCTGAAAGTATTTGTATGGAGTGTAGCCATGTATGGAAGTGAAACATGGACAATAAATAGTTTGGACAGGAAGAGAATAGAAGCTTTCGAAATGTGGTGCAACAGAAGAATGCTGAAGATTAGATGGGTATATCACGTAACTAATGAGGAGGTACTGAATAGAATTGGGGAGAAGAGGAGTTTGTGGCACAACTTGACTAAAAGAAGGGAGCGGTTGGTAGGACATGTTCTGAGGCATCAAGGGATCATCTATTTAGTACTGGAGGTCAGAGTGGAGGGTAAAAATTGTAGAGGGAGACCAAGACATGAATATAATAAGCAGATTCAGAAGGATGTAGGCTGCAGTAGGTACTGGGAGATGAAGAAGCTTGCACAGGATAGAGTAGCATGGAGAGCTGCATCAAACCAGTCTCAGGACTGAAGACCACAACAATAACAACACTAACAATCAATATCATCCTGATACTGTACATTTTCTGTTAAAGTTAAATAAATGTTTGTTACTGTTTTGTTATTTCTAATATTGAAAAATGATCTGAAATTATTTTCCTTTATTCATCTGTGTGTACAGCCTCTATAAAGATTGTACACTACATAGCAGCTGCACATGTGTTTACCTGTATTTATAAAGTGGTATGGGCTACTAACAAGCACTTATATTTTAGAAATACTCTTGGTGGAACATATTATACTAACAAACTGCCAAAAAACTTACAGGATGAATTTAATTTTGCAAGGCACAGTGTAAAACACTGCATCTTTAGTGTTGGTAGACCAACATCAGTTCTATCAACCAGAATGCAAGTGGGGTACAACAAACAGGTCACATGGCACAGTCATTACATTTCTAGTCTGTACACACACTCTTCAATGCCAACGAAAGTGAGAGTGATACACTTACTTTACATATGGATTCATTTTCAACCACTCATTTCATTAGTTAATGTGTTGCTTTCAATTCAGCTGTTTTCTATTTTACTTTAAGTAATACCACAGTCTGTTGACATCGAGCATTTACAACTAAAAATAACAATAGGAATAATAAATAAGTGTATTTTCATAATAATAATCCAATGTACATATGCTACCCTGTTTGAGATGAGTCTTAACTAATATAAATAATTTAACATTTCTATCATCATAAATTAAAATTCATTGTTGTTATTTGTTCTGCAGTTTTATATACATGTCTGTTTCAGCATGGTTTGATTTTTATAAAAAAAAATTCTGAAATGCTCATACATTCCACTCCACAAAAAGCAACTTTGTGAAACAAGATAGATGTTTTTGAAGCTAATATCACAGTGTTATTAGGTTTAAATTTAAAAAAATGGTTTCCATACTACTGACATGAGAAAAAAACACACTTGTCATGCAACAGATCCCAATGGACAAAATAAAGTACTGATATTTAGGGCTATATTTTTTTCTCTTTCAGTTGTAAGAGAGACAAGATGTGTTCAGCGCAATTCCACAAGTAGCAATTCATTTTCCTTAGAGATGATTAAATTATTTTACACTGACTGCTTCAATGTGCTGTTTAATTTGTGTATTACATAGACTGTATTAGCCGATTATGTAAACCAGGAGCTATATTTGTTTTAGATAAAACATACAAAACTATTTAAGACAACACAGCTTTGTGTCAGTAGGCTTAAGCTTCTTAGAAGCTGATAATAGTCATTTGTACTTTTTAAGCTCTTCACGGTGTTTGCAGGTTTGCCATTTCCGTCATGCTAAAACCTTGCAATCAAAACTAATGTAGACCTTATTACAGTGACGTCTTGGAGCATATTTTATCACTGAACTTAATGACTGTGTATGTTACACACAGGGCAGTTTTTTGCCCCATGCAGACAAAAAACAGATCACATATTGGTATCAGAGGAACTTCTGCAACCTGTTAGTTTGTGAAGTAATTTTTTCCAGAAACTGTCATTGCTTAGCTCATTTTCTTGCAGCCGATTTGCTTTGAATTTTTTCCATTCCTCCAGTTCCTTAGCTTTTCTTGGGCCCCATTCAGTGGATGGAGTGAATGACTTCACTATCATCTGAAATTGAAAACATTAGATTAAAATTAATGCATAACTGTGAAGGCACTGATCAGGATTACGAAAATTTGCCTTTTAAGACAGCACTGGCTAGAAGTTTGACATAGAGAGGATGAGGTGCCTTATTCAGAAAACATAACAGAATATCAAAGCTGGTACCAAACAAAACACATAATGAATTTACTTCACTTTTATACGATACTGTAACAAATCTTAAGGAACCTAATGCTTTTATATTCCCTTTAGAGGACACATCCTTTCAGAAACATGTTCGTTATTTCTTGCATTAGACTGTATTTGTGTTTGGAACTCTATATTGACCCTGTCACCATTATTACTCTATGTTAAATAATGATTATGGCATGTTACATAAATTATACAGCAAATAAATAGCTAATATATATTTTGGTAATATTTTGGAAAATGTATTGCACTATCTGTTGAGAACTATTATTCTGTCCCCTGTTTCACCATCACCCCAAAGGTGCTGTTCAACCCAAATTACAAAGATTTACTTTACTTACTTGCATTATAATTTATGGTTGTGGACCGTTGTGTGAAGCGAAACTATCTGGTTTTGATTACTGTGGTACTGTTGATGGTGACAGAAGAAATAATGTGAAATGTGGCTTCCTCCTTTCAGAAAACACCAAGAGTTTTATCATTATCAAGAGTAGTACACAAGTCTGTTGAAACAGACCACCATCATCAGTGTCTTATGCCCATGTGGACTACAGAAATATTACAATTATCATTCAGGATATTAATGCATTGTGTGGTGTTCAGTAACTGTACACATCCAATTCTCCTCTCATTTATTTTTTGTCATCATGGCACAAGGTTTCTTGAAATAAACCTTGCACCTAGCAAGTGACACATGGTATTACTCGATCTTACATGAAAATAGTGATGTGGATACAGCTATGTTCTTAAAAAGCTGGAATCACATATTGCACAAGGAGGTCTTTATAACATTTCAATGTCATTGTACACCTAACAGGCCCCCCAAGGTGTCATTTGCCCAAAGAAAAATGGACTGACAGTGAAGAAGCTTTTGAAAAAGCTCAACTTAAGTTGAGTGTAGTGAATGTGCCTGCACAATATGTGGTGGAGTAGAATCCCTTTATGCCACAGTTCTGTGCACTCATTGCACCATGCGGAGTAAAATGTGTTTTGTCTGTGCAAAGAATATCGCCCAGGCACATATCATCCATTTCTATGAACACCAAAAAAACTAAGGCCCGAGTCATGGTGTTGTAGCCTATCTTGGGGGGATGTGTAAAATGCACCACAAAATCTTTTAAACTGTTGATGAGGAAGAGAGAGTTCCCATGACACAGCTCAAGCAGTGGCTGCAGAATTTGAGGCTGCATAGTCAACTGTAGCTATAGCCATTTCATTAATAACTGCCATGGGAATTTGTCATCTCCCTCTACCAGCTGCACCATCAATTCACCTGTTTCTTCCAATTTCTTGATCGTATCCTTCAGTCCATTTACTAACATGAGGCCTCTTTACAGCTGTTTCTGTCAAAGATACCTCTGCAATACGATGCTGCTATTGCTGCCTTTCTGATGAAACAACTTTACCAGTGGTGCATGATCATTCTTCTTAACAGCCATTGCATTTTCTATGGAAAACTTCAATCTTCTTAACCCTTTACACCAAAAGTGACTTCACAAAAGAAATCAACATGCAGCACCAAGTGACAAACCACATAGTGTTGTCAAAACAGGAAACATTTTACATTCTGACTGCTTACAGTGCCATATTCTCACCAGGTTGCAGAAAGTGGAACTATTATGTTTTTCAGCATACTCTGAGAGTGTACTGTTTTATGAACACACCTACAATGTTTGAGCATGTTGTGATGCAGCACTTAGAACACTCTCATTTTAATTATAACCACCCAATATCTAAACTTGCAAAAATGCTGAAATCATCCTGTAATAATGTTTTAAGTAAAAATATATGATTTAAATAAACATGAACATCTATGTTTCATTTTTTATATTGGCCCTTGCACTGTTTACATGTTTTTTCCTGTGAGATAGCATAACAGAGTTTATCTACTTAATTAAATCCTCAGACATAAATATGCAAGGCCTTATGTGAAACTATGTACCAAAGCAAAGAATAATTTCTAGGCATGGGGTATAACTAACCTGTTTAAATGGGAGATGACGATTTTTTACAAATTGGTAAGCAACTGAGAAAGGAACCTGAAGCACAGCAAATAGAAACATTGCCCAACCAGCACCTGAAAATGAACATAACTTTTAGAGTCATACAAAGTGTGCTAGATGTAATTAGTGTAACACTATGTAAATATTTATGGAGATAGCCTACTTTCATGAACCATTCCCAGTTAAAAGATAACATGCAGTAAACATATTCTCAAGACAGAGGGAATAACAAGAGATTTTTATTCAGCTGATTATTCATAAAAAAATATTCTTTTCATTATGACTAGATAAAATAAAACATTATTGTCAACTACAGCAAAAAAATACAACTAAAACATGATTCTAATTATCTCTCTGTCTTCTAGTCTGAATCATGTCCTTAGAGTAAATATGTTCATATGAAAACAAATTTTCATTATAAATATTTGAAGAGGTTTCATATTCACTCTACAGTGTATGTAATTTTTGTGGAGCAGCAGCATTTCTATGTATGTATTTCATCACTTACATCTTAAAAGTAAGATGTTTGCTACTGTTAAAAAATTATTTTACTCAACTATTACCATTGTAACACAGCTCCTAGAATAACAGCAGGCAGGGCAGGATACTTATGAGTAACAATATGGCATCCAAAATATCCCAGACATATTCTATGAACCTTAGTACAGGAGACTGATCCAGCCATTCTGAGCAGTGAACTGTTTGCTATTGAAGGGACTTATTCAGAATACTAGGTTTGTGTGGTCAGGTATTTTAAAATTCTAGGATAACACCATCATTCATACCATAACTGTAGGGTTGCATAAAGGCATCAAGGGTTTCACATCAATAAATATATGCTGTTACTGTTCCACATGGAAAGAACACCAAGTATAGTCTTTTCCTCTTCCAAGGGTATTAATTTTGAGTAAACACTAGGAATGATATTTGGTTCAGTTCCCACCGAATAAAATCTCATTTGCTGTCACATTGAACTTTAAGCAGCTACTCATTCAAGAAGAGACCATTTCTACATTTTCTGCAGTCCAGCATGTATGTTTCTACACTCTCCATAAAAGAACTACGAGTGACACACATGTGACTACCGGTAGTCATTTCCCATGTATACCACCTTGATTAAGTCTTCACACAGTAGGCTACTCATTGACACCATCCTAACTGTGATTGCGACTTAAGTGGACAATTCTTGAGAATTTATTAAATAAAAATTTTTTTAATGCAAAACACTTTTTATGCCTAGACCACAATTTTCAGTATACAATTATAGCATGATGACTAGTTTTGGTTTTTTCCTAAAACATCTTCAGATAATTAAAATTGAAAAGAAGTGGTGAACATGTATTAAGGAACATCCTTAGCCACAGTCACACAGTAAAATGCATTTATATTATGGGCCAACAAGACTATGGCAGTATGTGGTTAGAAACTTTATCATGAGCAAGCTAGGTTGTGCACCATAATTTCACAAGCCATCAATAATAAAGAAGGGAAACTGGCAGTTGTCTTAGTAAAACCTGCAGCACATGCCCATGATTTGCAGTTGTACAGCAGCTGAGAGCAGTATATAAAACATTTCAAGAACTGTGAGCTGTTCCATAGCCTGGCTTACAAAGAATGATGCAACATTGCTTATAAAATATGCATCTTTATACAGTGGGCTCAAGTTGAAGATTGCAACTAAAGTGTTCAAGTCCAACCTGCCTGGCAAGACATATCACAAGTAACAAGAAAGCTGCTTGTGGTGTGTCTTGCCAGGCAGGCTGGACTTGTGGCATTTTACTTTTAATCTTCAACTTGTGCACATTGTGTAACAGTGACAATTTTATGTGCCATGCTGGAGGACTCGTTTGTAAGCCAGGCTATGGAACAACTGATAATTCTTGTACTGCTGTACAATTCTAAGTCACAGGCATGTGAAGCAAGTTTTACTAATACAAGTGCAATTTTACTTCTTTATTACCATCAGCTTGTGAGATTACGGTTTACAACCTGGCTCTCTCATCATTATGTTTCTGATTATATACTGTCATAATCCTGTTGGTCCATAATATGAACGCATTTTACTGTCTGACTACAGCTAATCAATGTTCACCACTATTTTATAATTGAAAATATCTGAAGACGGTTGTAGGAAGCAATCAAAACTACACATGGTGCTTTAAGTGTGTACTGAAAATTGTGGTCTAAGCACAAAAAGTTTTTTACATTAAGAATATTTTTATTTAATAATGGAGATGTTGAGCCACAGATAGGCATAACAAAAAGACTCTCACAATTATAGCTTTCAGCCATTAAGGCCTTCATCAGCAATAGACACACACACACACACACACACACACACACACACACACACACACACACACACACACGACTGCAGTCTCAGGCAACTGAAACCACAGTGGGAGCAGCAGCACGAGTGCATGATGGGAGTGGCAACTGGATGGGGGTAAGGATGAGGCTGGGGCACGGAAGGGCAGGGATAGTATGGCGGGGGTGTTGGACAATGAAGTGCTGTAGGTTAGACGGAGGGAGGGAGAGAGGTGGGGAGGGGGGGAGGGGGAGAAGTAGTGGAAAAGGAGAGAAATAAAAGACTGGGTTAGTGGTGGAATGATGGCTGTGTGGTGCTGGAATGGGAGCAGGGAAGGGGCTGGATGGGTGAGGACAATGACTGACAAAGGTTGAGGCCAGGAAGGTCACGAAAATGTAGGATGTATTGCAGGGAAAGTTATCACCTGCACAGTTCAGGAAATCTGGTGTTGGTGGGAAGGATCCATATGGAACAGGCTGTTTAACAGTCCTTGAAATGAAGGATATCATGTTTGGAAGTGTGTTCAGCAACACGGGGTGGTCCACTTGTTTCTTCGCCACGGTTTGTTGGTGGCCATTCATGCGGACAGACAGCTTGTTGGTTGTCATGCCTACATAGAATGGAGCACAGTAGTTGCAGCTTAGCTTGTAGACCACATGACTGGTTTCATAGGTAGCCCTTCCTATGATGGGATAGGTGATGTTAGTGACCAGACTGGAGAAGGTGGTGGTGGGAGGATGTATGGGACAGGTCTTGCATCTAGGTCTATTGCAGGGGTACGAGCCATGAGGTAAGGGTTTGGGAGCAAGGGTTGTGTAAGGATAGATGAGTATATTGTGTAGTTTCGGTAGATGGTGGAATACCACTATGGGAGAGGTGGGAAGAATAGTGGACAGGATATTTCTTATTTCAGGGTACAATGAGAGGTAATCAAAACCCTGGCAGAGAATGTAATTCAGTTGCTCCAGTCCTGGGTGGTACTGAGTTATGGGGGGAATGATCCTCTGTGGCTGGACGGTGGGACTTTGGGAGGTAGTGGGAGACTGGATAGATAAGTCATGGGAGATTTGTTTTTTTACATGGTTGGGAAGATAATTACAGTCAGTGAAGACTTCAGTGGAACCCTTGGTACATTCCATCCTGGATTTTCCATTATTTGATTTTTATTTAATAAATTACATTGAGATCACTGTCTTCTCCTGACAATGTCAGGCTTCACTAATTGTTGAATAGTTGTTGTTGTCCTGTTATTTTAGGTTAATAAGAGAAAATATGATCATTAGCGCCATCCTTTTCTGAATACTTTGGGATGCCAAAGTGTAATTTCGAATTGGAGCCACCATCTAATATCAACAGCAAAAATAACGTTTGACTATTTGTCTACCAATGTCTGTTTCTCATCTGCCACTAAGCATTGCTTATCTGTCATAGTAGTTCATCTCATATATGTTGCCTCACAGAGTGAAATATTTTCCAAATGTTTATTAAGGAATATTTTAATCATGCACTGTGATTTTTTTCTGTAGGATGGCCTGATCATGGTACTTGGTACCAAAACTGGTAGTTGACAGGCAAAATAAAAGTGACTAAGCAAATAATTTTTGCTTAAGTTCTGCCTTATCTGCCTCACTTTAATGTGAATAAAAACCACCACAGCTGTATTTAAGGTTATTTTATTATGCCAGGACCAGTTTCATTCTGAATAAAAATCTTCTGGCGACACACTGGCAGAAACGTGCTGGTGTCATGACTCAAAAATGTATCATCAGCATACATAACACTAAAAGACCCTATCTGGAGCATGACAGCCACAGCAGTAATACGTGAAAAATGAGACTGGGAATAGTTCAGGTGCAAAGGCAATTATTAGTTCAAGAAACGGGTGAAATGGCTGAAATGATGCTGAAATGGCCACTAATATTTTCAGCAATCAATTCTTAACAGTTACGCATCCAGCAGGGTGCTTTGGTTCCGTAAATAAAGCTACACAGTTCTTAATATTGAAACTAACAAATTGCATGACATGCATATTCGGAAAATGAAGAAAACAGAAAAAAAATTCTCCTTTTAAAAAGTAAAAATTCTACCAGAGTTGATAACATTTCCAGTAAATTATTGAAATACTGCTATAGAGAAACTAGCAAAATCCTCTGCCATATTTTCAATACATCACTTGAGGGAGGAGTATTCCCTGACACTTAAAATATAGACTTATATGGCCAGTTCATAAAAAGGGAGAAAAAGATGCTACAAACTATGGACCAACTTCATTACGCTCAATTTATTCTAAGGTACTGGAAAAATTGATGCACTACAGACTGATTGAGCGTCTTAATTAATACTAAATCCTCAGCAATAGCCAGTTTAGTTTTAAGAAAGAAGTATCAACAGAGGGTGCAATACATGAACCTGTTGACAGTGTTTGGGAATCCATATACAAAAATATGACAGCTGGAATATCTTGTGACCTGTCAAAAGCTTTTGACAGTGTTAGTCATAATATCAACATTACATTATTCATCTATGGTGGCACAAAATGAATAAGATTATTTCTTGTCTCTTTCTCACAAGATCTTATCAACTATCAGACATTATCAAACATACGGTTTACTGCTATGTGCATATGACACATTTTATTTAAAAATGAGAGTTTTGTGCAACACTACTGTGGTAACACATTGTTCAGATGTTTTGTATTTTATGAAAATAAATGTAAGTTCACGATATGGGTATATTAACATTGATATTTTTAAGAGACTTTGTTGTCTGCCATATAATTGCAATAATAGCGTGAAGCCAGAATTTATTTGGAAATGCTGAAATGGAAAGGTAAGATTAATGTCATGAAACTACAAATTCATTACACAACTACTATTTCTTTTAATTCACTTTCTAACATACCATATGCACTTGCAGGGAAGTCCGTGTCATGGTACTGAGGAGATTCCATATTTATTAGAGTGTACAATAAGATGACAAACAGCATGACTGGTGTAACAAAACCCCAGCATATTCTCCAGTAGAAGCTGACCTTCAGATTAAGCATAAATTCTATATCTTGGCAGAAATTGTCAACACCTGAAATGAAGAAGATTTGTTGAGAATAGCATCAGTCTCAAAATTCAAAAATCATTGAACAGTATGCAAAAGACCTAGTGGTAAAATAGTGGAGAAAATGTGACCACAATTGTCTTGGGTGGTACTGCAAATGAAAGGATTATACTACTTACAATTAAGTGAAAGAAAGACAGCTAATTATGTGGCAGTAGATGTGGGCTCATGTATAGAAGGCAACACAAATTCTAAGTTTCAGAAAAAGGGATTCTTTCATTCTGCAAAAGAGTAAAATACATTGGAACAAGTAAGTCAGTTAAAAATTAGGGGAGAACGATGCCAGTGAGTCTTTATCAAGGAAGAAACAGCAAATCAGCAAAGGGCGAGGCAGTATCAATGATGGAAATCCTTTCATGTTTTGTTGTTGTCATGCTGTCTTCCCTGACCAGCAGTCCTGAGAGGCTTTCCTGGTTAATTCCCTAACAGTCTAAGAATACAACATGTAATACTATACAGAGCAACTTATCAAAAGTTATTTCAATTCCTTTAAAGGCTACATTTCCTTGCTAGACTTCATAGATGATGCCACTTTGACAGCTAGCATGTCAGACATTATTATTGCATTTAGTTAAGTAAGTTTAATGTGATCTGACGTATGTGTGTGTGTGTGTGTGTGTGTGTGTGTGTGTGTGTGTGTGTGTGTGTGTGTGTGTATGGGTGGGTGGGTGGGTGGTGTTATATTTGAGATGGTTATGACAATCAAAGAAGAAGTACCGTATATCTGATGTGAGCACCTGACCTATTTTACTCAGATAGTACCAAGCTGACTACCAAACTAGATCATAAGTGTCAGCAACTGTGCTGTATGCCCTCATTGCATGAGACACTAAGAAGTTTGAATGCAAAAATTTGAGGTTCAACATAATGATGATTGTTACCGAAGTACACAAATAACTATTACCATTCACTTTTCTTAATCTGCCCACAACACATTCCACAGGATTTTACCACCATCATCAGGCTGATTAAATTAAAAAGGCAGTGGGCAGATTGCCTATAAAAGTCACAAACAAATTCGTTTTCTATAAAAGTCATAAACAAATTTGTTTTCATCTTGTTGATGTAAGTAAATCCACGAGATGATGGAGGTATAATCCTGTGAAATATGTAATGGAAAGATCAGTAAAGGTGACTTTCTACAGTTATTTATGTATTTCAGTAGAGAAGTTTAAAATATATACACAGAATATTGTACAATGTTTTGAGATCAAGAACTTTATGCCAAACTGGACTTGAGCTGGTTACATCCAGGTCCAGCATCACTGTACTACCACATGTCAGTGACTTTGGTGGTAAGGTAGGTTAGCTCTCACTTACAAAACTTCAGAAAAGTTATGTAAGAAAAGTTACTGAAAGGGATTTTCTGTAAACATACCAAAACTATGACTTTATTGATAATTTTAAAAAATCCTAGTGAAACCCAGATGTTATTGCACCATATATTACTAGCATCTTGTGCCAAAAACAGAAAAAAAGTTAGTGGCATTAATGGACTTCCACACATCAATAAGATAACTCTAACTAAGAAATGGATACATGAAATTTGGCCAGGCTAAGGCTTGGTCCTTGGAACCCTTTTGCTACAGTTCTGTGCAAATGATGTTTAAATGTCAATGTGATATATGAATTACTTTTCATTACTATTAATGAAACTACAAGTTTATTACAAGGCACAATCTACTTTATTTCTTCTACACCAGAGGTTC
Organism: Schistocerca americana; assembly: GCF_021461395.2. Classification (NCBI taxonomy): domain Eukaryota; kingdom Metazoa; phylum Arthropoda; class Insecta; order Orthoptera; family Acrididae; genus Schistocerca; species Schistocerca americana. Next base: position 410,101,573 of record NC_060120.1, read on the forward strand.
CCAATTTTTTTACACCTGGTGCCCCCTTTGCAGCCCCATTATACATCATGCCCCCTATTTTTATTTATTCATTTATTTATTAATTATGTATTTATTGCTTCTCTTGAAAAACTTTATTTGATGATAATGTGCAATCAACACTTAAGTAAAAGAGGTTTATTGAATGTGTAAGTCAAGGGACTTGGTAGCTGAGATAGAAATGTCATTATGTCTTACTTAAAACCTAATTATATTTTTTCACTTGAACAATACTTTTCACATGTAACATTTTTTATGTGATAAAAGTCACAAGAAAAATTCAGACTGTTAATGTGACTGTTGAAATTATTTTTCTTTAAGCAGCTCCCTAATTTTTGGTTTTGAACTAGGTCACTCTCCACCTTCAGGTGACTGCAGTGTTTTATTTTCATCATGGCTAGTTCCTAGAAACTGATCTGAAATAGGCATGTCGATGAGAATGGTACGAGGACTTTTAAGGCTTTCTTTGCCACTCCTAGATAACTAGGAAGGAAACTGGCCCAAAATTTTTCCATCCCCATTTGCTGAAACAGTTCTTTATAACTTGAATCACAATTCAATTCAATTGTATCCCATTATATTTCATCAGGCAGTGCATGCACAACAGTAGTGAAGAGTGACCTTGCTAATTTGCACTGACAGCCTTCTGAAGACAGGTGAGAGATGTAGAGCTTTAACTCTACTCGAAGCCATTCGAGATGTTCGCTGATGGTAACTTTCCACTCATTGACATCACACTGTTGCTTATCTAGAAGTTCACTGAATCAAAGGAAAAACAAAATATTAGTAGTGGGAGCATCCTGATGCTGCTTCTGTATTTGTGACATTTCCAAGAAGAACCTTATGGCATCATTGGTATCTATTACTGTGGTGTTTCTACCTTGTAGATTCTAATTCAGAACATTCAGGTTTCAAAGAAGTCTTTAAGCTATGCGTGGAAAAATATAAAGGTGCCATCAGTGAATTAATGATGATGCTTGGCTTTCCTTTGACTCATAAGAAATAGTCATACCTTTGATTTCAATTCATACTGCCTGCTAAGCATATTTCCCTTAGAAAGCCACCAGACTTTCATGTGAAATATTAAAGAGCAGTGTTCAGCACTGAAATCATTATATTGGATGAGCATTCACAGCATTTGACTTAATTTTATCAACTATATCAATAGCCATTTTCAGTGCTGTGTTCAGTTTTTCACGTAAAGTTATAGAAGCTAGGGCTTGACTGTGTATCATACAGTGGTACCAAGTAAGACCAGAATTTTTTTCTTTCACAATATCTAAGAAGTCAGAACGTAAACATAACATGGCTGGTACTTCATCAGTACATCTACATGACATCAGTACTCTACAAGCCACATGATCGTGTGTGGTGGAAGGTACTTCTGGTACCACTAACTGATTCCCCCCTTTCCTGTTCTACTCAAAAATGTCATGTGGTAAGAATGATTGTCAGTAAGTCTTGGTATTAGCTCTAATTTCTTGAATTTTCTTGTTATGTTTTTTTCTCAAAATGTTTGTGGGAGGAAGTAATAAGCTGTCCAACCCTTACTGGTAAGTGCTCTCTGGTAATTTTCATAGTAAGCCTCTCTATGATGCACAACTCCTGTCTTGTAACATCTGCCACTGGAATTTGTAGAGCACCTCTGTAAACCTCCCATTCTGACCAAATGATCCCGTGATGAAACACACCAGTCTTTGTTGGATCTTCTCTATCTCTTCTATAGCTCTTACCAGGTAAGGGTCTCAGATTGATGAACAGTACTGAGGAACTGGTTGAACAAGTGCCTTGTGAACCACTTATTTTGTGGATGAGTTATATCTGCTTAAGATTCTTTCTATTAATCACAGTGTGGCATTGCCATAACCCTGTCCCAAGACAAACCATTTCTATCAGAAATTTATTAATGGCAGAATATACAACAGAACCTTTTGATGTTGTTTCCAAGTTTTTAGAAAACAATAGTTCTTTGATTTTTTTCTCATCCATAAATTGGCAGTATACTATTAAGTGACATTGTTGGCTTATAGCAATAGAACTGTCACACTGCAAGGCAAAAACAGAGATGTCTTCAGTCTTTTAACCAGCTGTTCTTTCACATTCAGGGCTATTTATGCAATCCTACATTGCATACAGTTGCCTGAAAGATGTATCTTGTTCATTTTTCATTATCTTTTCCAAAAACAATTCTGGTTGCTTTAAAAATGGAAGGTTTGATTAATGTCTCACTGATAGTGTGAGGTTTGTTTGTTTTTAAGAGACAAATTTCATATCATGCTGAAAGATCCCAGTAGATTTCAATTCATCCAATTTAAAGAATTTCTTTTTCCAACAAAAAACTATTTTGATTTATTTTTCAGTGCTTGGTGAGTTGTTGTTAGATGACATTTCAGACACAAAGGTTGCAATGAGCATGATGACGCACAATATGCTGTGGCAGTGGGACATAGTATTTTCAATAAACATGAGTCCATACTTCTTCTTTATAAACCTTCTTTTAGCAGACATCTTCACTCAGTGTTCAAACGAAATAAAAATACTCTTTACCTCTGAGGAGCACAACACATGTAATACTGAGTTAAGAATGCAGAGTGCAGGCTGAATAATGTGTTGTGTCAGCAGTAACTTGGTGCTGTGCAAAGCAAACTTGTAGCTGTCAAATCTACAAAAAAATGCACTCGCTACCTATAGTAATAATATATAATTTTTGACTGTCTGACCACATTTTCCTGCTTTATTCTGAGCTGTCTGTCCCCACCCCCCATAGGACTCTCAGCTCCCATCCCATACCCCTGAGCCCCCCCCCTCCCCCCTTCAGTTTGGAAAGCATTGCTCTACTCAGTTCCATTTCATATTGCTTAGCAATGTTACATCCAGATATTTAAATGACTTGGCTGTGTAAAGCAGGACACTACTAATGCTGTATCTGAATATTAAGAGTTTGTTCATCCCACTCACCTGCATCAACTTACATTTTTCTATATTTAGAACTAACTGCCATTAATTACATCAACTAGAAATTTTGTCTAACTCATCTTGTATCCTCCTAGGGTCACTCGACTTTGACACCTCCCAGACATCACAGCATCACAGATTACTCCCCCCCCCCCCCCCCCCTGTTCACCAGACCATTTATGTGTATGGAAAGTAACAGCACTCTCCAGTCTTATCACACTTCCCTGGTGCACTCCTGACAATACCCTTGTCTCTGAGACGATACTCTGGTTTCTTAAGAACACTTGCCATTGACGACAACATACTGGGCTCTTTTACTTAAGAAATCACCAAGCCTCTAACATATGTGGGAACCAACTCCTTATACTCACATATTCGTTAACAGTCTGCAGTGCAGCACCATGTCAAATAAGCTTCATATGAATGCTGCTTTCTAAAACCATGCTGATTTGTAGGCACAAGGTTCTTGGTCTCAAGAAAACTTATTATATTCAACTGAGAATATGTTCAAGGATTCTGCAGCAAACCATTGTTTGGGACATCATTCTGTAATTCTGTGGGTCCATTCTTTTACTCTTCTTATACACAGGATCACCTGCACTATTTTCCAGTCACTTGGGACTCTGCGCCAGACAAGAGATTCACAATAAATGCAAACTAAGTAAGGGGCCAGTGCCTTCAATTACTCTTGACAGAATTGGGGTTCTATCGGTTTTAAAATCTTTCAGTTGTTTCTCTACACCAGAGACACTTATTTCTATGTTCACCATACAGGAGACTCTTCGATAGTCAAACAATGGTATGTTTTGATTCTTGAGTTTCTCCCGGCGTATTTGATAATCAAAATATCCACGGGTATGCTGCCGGTCTATAGTGTCCAACGGGCACAATATTTCGACGATCATACATGTCGCCATCATCAGGTGAACTGACGGACTGAGCTCCTGTGAACGTGCCGGCACGGAGACCCGTACGCTATGGCTGCTCAGAGGGAACTGGGTTCGGTCGCGGCGGCGGGCGATTTACATACCCTCCGCCCGCGGCGCGCTCCCTCCACCGTCCGCGCCCCACGCCACGGTCGCGCGGTGGAACAGATTGCGACGGCGTCTGAGATGACATCGGTGTGATAGCTCTGTCCGCCGTGGTCGTCACAACTATACGTTTGCTCGATTTACCCTTGATTAACCCGATCGCTGGTTCCCAAGCCTTGCTAAGATTATAGCCACAGTCACGGTTTATGAGGTCGTCATTGGTGCGAATTTCGATGGCCTCTCTAACAACGCTGTCCCAGTACCTCGACGTCTGTACCAGAACCCTCTTGTGGTCATACTCCATGGCGTGATTTTCTGACAAACAATGTTCAGCGACCGCCGACTTGCTCGGATACATCAGTCGAGTGTGCCTCTGGTGTTCACGGCATCGATCCTCGACGGTACGCATCGTCTGACCAATATACGACTTGCCACATTGACACGGAATCTGGTACACGCTGGCCTTCCTCAAACCGAGGTCATCTTTGACGCTCCCCACCAGTGCACGAGTTTTATTTGGAGGACAAAACACAATTCCGACCCGTTGTTTCTTCAGAATGCGGGCGATTTTCCCCGAGAGTGCGCCTGTGTATGGAATAAATGCAGTGCCTACCTCCTCCCTCGTGACTTCATCCATCTCAACAGGTTGTGCTGCAGTGGTTGGGCAGAGAGCACGTTGAATCTGCCACTCTGAGTACCCATTTTTTCCGAAATACAGTTCTCAGATGTTCCAATTGCTGGGGTAGACTCTCTGCGTCAGAGATAGTGCGCGCCCTATGTACTAGAGTTTTAAGTACCCCATTCCTCTGTGAAGGGTGGTGGCAGCTGTCTGCGTGCAAATACAGATCAGTGTGCGTAGTCTTCCGATACACCCCATGACCTAGGGTGCCGTCAGCCCTTCTCTTGACCAAGACGTCAAGGAAAGGTAATTTACCCTCCGTTTCAGTCTCCATAGTGAATTTGATGTTGGGGTGTATGGAGTTTAGATGTGTAAGGAAGTCAAGGACTTTATCCATACCATGTGGCCAGATGACGAACGTGTCGTCCACGTAACGGAAAAAGCAAGTAGGTTTCCATACGGATGACGACAGGGCTTCCTCGTCGAAGTTCTCCATCCGTATGGAAACCTAGGTCATGGGGTGTATCAGAAGACTACGCACACTGATCTGTATTTGCACGCAGACAGCTGCCACCACCCTTCACAGAGGAATGGGGTACTTAAAACTCTAGTACATAGGGCGCGCACTATCTCTGACGCAGAGAGTGTACTCCAGCAATTGGAACATCTGAGAACTGTATTTCGGAAAAAATGGGTACTCAGAGTGGCAGATTCAACGTGCTCTCCGCCCAACCACTGCAGCACAACCTGTTGAGATGGATGAAGTCACGAGGGAGGAGGTAGGCACTGCATTTATTCCATACACAGGCGCACTCTCGGGGAAAATCGCCCGCATTCTGAAGAAACACCGGGTCGGAACTGTATTTTGTCCTCCAAATAAAACTCGTGCATTGGTGGGGAGCGCCAAAGATGACCTCGGTTTGAGGAAGGCCAGCGTGTACCAGATTCCGTGTCAATGTGGCAAGTCGTATATTGGTCAGACGATGCGTACCGTCGAGGATCGATGCCGTGAACACTAGAGTCACACTCAACTGATGTATCCGAGCAAGTCGGCAGTCGCTGAACATTGTTTGTCGGAAAATCACGCCATGGAGTATGACCGCACGAGGATTCTGGTACAGACGTCGAGATACTGGGACAGCGTTGTTAGAGAGGCCATCGAAATTCGCACCAATGACGACCTCATAAACCGTGACTGTGGCTATAATCTTAGCAAAGCTTGGGAACCAGCGATCGTGTTAATCAAGAGTAAATCGAGCAAACGTATAGTTGTGACGACCACGGCGGACAGAGCCATCACACCGACGTCATCTCAGACGCCGTCGCAATCTGTTCCACCGCACGACCGTGACGCGGGGCGGGGACGGCGGAGGGAGCGCGCCGCGGGTGGAGAGTATTTAAACCGGCCGCCGCCGCGACCGAACCCAGTTCCCTCTGAGCAGCCATAGCGTACGGGTCTCCGTGCCGGCACGTTCACAGGAGCTCAGTCCGTCAGTTCACCTGATGATGGCGACATGTATGATCGCCGAAATATTGTGCCCGTTTGGACACTATAAACCGGCAGCATACCCGTGGATATTTTAATGGTATGTTTGTATGATTCTACTGCATGAATGATTTATTAAATGCAAAATTTAAAACTTTGGATTTCATTTTACTGTCTTCAACTGCCACACCAGACTGGTCAACAAGTGACTGGATGGGAGCCTTAGACCCACTTAGCAATTTTAGATAGGACCAGAATACTTTTGGGCTCTCAGCCAGATCTTTTGCTAAGGTATCACAGTGGTCATTTATGTATGTTTTGCACATATATCTTTTCGCAGACACCATTTGCACAATCTCTTTTGGACCAAAAGTGCACCAGCTGTTGCTTCCTTGTTATTTTCTGAGTTTTGACGTTAAACCGTGATGGGTCTTTTCCATCTTTCATCCAATTTCTGGGCACATAGTTCTCCGAACAACAATTTGCAATCTGTCTAAACTTTACCCATGATTCTTCTATGCCCATTATTCTGGAACTAAGTAACCTCAGTTCACTGTCCAAATGAGATGCTAAAACTTACTTATCTGCTCTTTCTAGCAGAAACCCATTCCTAGCTTTCTTGACTGATTTATTAACTTTCATAGCCATAGATGATATACTGACATCATTATCACTAATCTTTGTCTCTAGATTGATGTTGTCGAGAGGTCTGGCCTGTTTTTACCTACAACGTCTAAGATATTTCCACTGTGTGTGGGCTTCTGAACTAGTTGCTCAAGAAGGGTTTTGAAAAATATGTTTAAAAGTATTTTGCAAGACTATGTCTGTAATCCCATACTGAATCCATAGATGTCCCAGCCTATACTCAGTAGGTTAAAGTCGCCTCCAACTAGTCCTGCATGATCTGGGTATTTACACATTACTGATGGTAGCTTTTCTTTGAATAAATCTAGAACTGTCAACACAGAACTGAGTGGATGGTAAAAGCTGTTCAACAATTAACTTGGTTCCCCATAGGCCTGTTACACATGATCTGATAAACTCACTTCCCTTCTCATTCCATGCGGTAAGCCTCCCATGACCTGCTGTTCAAGGTGAATTTCCCAAAGTCTACCCCTTTTACTAGATCTCTACAGTCCTTTTCCTTCACCCCTCTTCCTTCCCCCTCAACCCATCTGACTGAAGAAGGAGCCACTGGCTCTGAAAGCTTGCCAAGTCACAACCCTCTTTTATCCGTGTAGACTAGTTTTTTTTATCTATCCAATTAAATTATTTTGTTAGATAACTTCACTGTCACACTCAACTTTGACCTCATTAGAGACAATATTTTTGTCAACTGCAGTGCACTCTCCCCCTCCCATGGCATCTAATCTACCTTTGCAATATATTTATGACTCATTAAATATATTAGAGCTTTCTACTTTGGGTTTCAGCCAGCCCTCAGTCCAAAGAATAATTTGAGTACATGAACTTTCCTGAAGGGCAGTAAATTCAGGAACTTTGTTACAAATACTTCAATAATGTACTGATAAGAAATTTTGTCAGCCAAAGTGTCTTCACTCTGAATGCAGTCTGACTTTCCTTGCTGTTTATCAACTAGCAAGCATTCATCAGAGTACCTAGAATACTGCCTAGCATAAAAAAATCCATATGCACTCCACTTGGGTCCAAACCAAAGGACCCCTATCAGTTCTGGGAACAATGCTGCAAATTGTGAACTCTGCTTGCACTATGTGTGTAAGGCCAGCAGCCTTCAACACCTCCACCAGTCACCTGTGTGAAATGAGGATGGTCTCAGAACCCCAGTGACAGGTGTCATTGGTGCTGATGTCAGCCATAATTTGCTGACAACTTCACCCTAAATGCTCAATAGTGACAGGTAAGGCTGTCTCCACATGCTGGATGAGGCTCCCCACAGGCATACCATGTGCACATTGGCTTTCTTTCCAGCCCTGGATGCTACATTCCTAAAGAGCTCCATAGTTTGCTATACATTGGAGTTTCCGATAACTATCAAACCCTCACCACATGTGCCTGTTCAGACCCTGCTTAGAACCTGTTCACTCATAGGGCAAACAGGCGAGGCCAGACAGATATTCTCCACATTGACCCCCTGCCTCAAGTGATGCAAATGTATTACCACCCACCACTTGACCTGCTGGGGGGGGGGGGGGGGGGGGAGGGATCCACTGCAGTGTGTATACTAGAAGGTGCCTTGGCATCAGAGCCTGCGGACAGAACAAGTGACAACGGAGATGTCCCATGCAATGTGCCAGATTCTCCGCCACTGCAACATGCCAAGACAGGAGGCTGAAGGTGGCTGACCATAGCCAAAAGTGCATTCAGCTTTTTGCAAACTGCAGCCAGCTCCTCCTGCAACTGCACATAGCATGCACACATCCTACCCATGTTAGAAAGACTAAATGAAGAAGTAAGCTACAAAAGCACAGTTCGGAGGTTTGGACCTCCATTATTATGTGGATTTATATCAGTTAACAAGATGAGTGAGTGTTGCATGTATGACTTTTAGGTAACCTGTGTCACTGCCTCTGATAGTCAGATACTTCTATTCTTGACATGTTTACATGACATCTCTCTCTCTCTCTTTCTCTCTCTCTCTCTCTCTCTCTCCATGTATGTGTGAGTGTGTGTGTGTGTGTGTGTGTGTGTGTGTGTGTGTGTGTGTGTGTGTGCGGGGGGGGGGGCGGGGGGGGGGGGGGGTGCTGGTTTGTATTTTGTTTTGACAGACTGACTGTTCAGGCTTGGAAGTCAAAATATAGTAACATTAACTGAATTTTCTGACTGTGCTGGTAGGGACATAGAAATAAAATGGTAATTCCAGCTGGAAACAGCAAATGAGAAGCTGTAGCTATGAAAGACAATGAAAATTACATCACAGTGAATGATAAGAGCCAAGTGCACGTTGGAAATTCATATCCTCTCTGAAATTTGGAAGCACTAGTGTTGGTAGAGTAGATCCAAACATCATAGTTAAGAAATAAGTTCTCACGTCACTATTGTTATGTACAATGGCAGAAACCGAAATAGGATAGTGAATTTTGCTACTATAGACAATTTATTCATGACCATAAATTCTGACGGATAGATTTATTGTGATTGTGCTAATACAATGTAACAAATAAAATGTTTCATGCTTTCACAGGTTACCTTTCTTTGAATTACATATGCTTTAGTAATGGTAACATTGGGCTGCATGAAACCATCAGTTTCCATTGCTAATCTCATGAGTAAGGGCCAAAGACTCAGGACAAAGGGTCATTGGCCCATCAGTTCCAAGTCTATTAAAAAGGTTATGTAGATGATGTGATTGGTAGGGTGCAGTTTTTGCTGTATTAATTCTTTGAACTGTAATTTACCAGATTATTACTACAGCAATTGTGAAATTCCAAGACGAGCTGCTAGTCAATTCTTGCTCCTGACTGATTTCCTGATCATCAAATTTTTAATAATCCATAGTTTCTAGTGATTTTTCCTACTCTTCAGGGCCTGTAATTCTTATTCATCCATTTAGAGTTTCCTTTCTCTCCTTTTATCGTGATGAAGTAAAATGGTAGGTTCCTGATTTTTGTGATTCAGCTGATTTGTTCACGTCGCTGTCTCTAAGATTCAGCCATTTCTGTTTAAATGCCTAGTAAGTAAATACATCTCTTGTGCTACAGATAGCATCAATACTTCTTTTTTATTTCATTTTTTCTAAAAATCTATATATGTAACAATGTCATGTGTGATCTACTCTGTTAAAACTAAAGAACGATCTATTAAACAATTACAGAAAATTTTGTGTTTGAGGAAAATATCAGATTAACTGAAGGTGTCATTTAATTTGATGAAAGCTCTTGGGTTTCTAGGCAGGTGGCTGCAATAAGATATTGCAACATTTTGATGAGGGTCATACTCATCATCTTCTGGTGAAGTATTGAGATATAACAAGTGTCCCAATATTGACACTAGTGGTGCACACCCTCCACCTGGCTATGCGCAGATGGATCCCATGCAGCTGGTGAGTGGGGAGGTGGAGAAGGTGCAGACAACTACCAGCACAAAACTGGCTCACCGCTATCATACTCAGCCTATAAGAAGCTCAAGAAGGATCCCATACATGCCTTGTGGCATGTTGCTTTGTTTAGTCACTCACAAGGAGAATACAGCAGGTGCCGTAACCCGATTTCCCAGAAACTTCGCGCAGTACAAGAGGAACCAAAGTAAGCCAACACATTTCGGCTTGTTCATGGATACACAACCATTTCTGAGTAAGTGACATAATATAGATGTCGTTTAGTAATCAATGAACTCAGAGAAACTGGTGGCTCAGTGGCAAGAATTGCAGTCTCACACTTTTGTGTCCCACATACAAAATCCGATTATTGTTTTTATTTGTTTTATTTTTTCCATTTACCTACTCATGTCCTTAGAAGATTATTATGTGAATGTTTATTATCAAGTTAGGGTGTACAAGAACATTATATTAAATGTAAAATCACAACTGGGTTTCACTGTAGCTCATACATTTACTATATAATACATGTAGGTGTGGTATTTAGTCTTCAGGAAGGTTTTGTGCATTCCTTGGAATCAATCAATCATAGAAACATTTGAAACATAGAAATTCAGAAAACCATGAGCACATGTGCTGGGAGGTTTGCCGCAGCAACATTTCTTCATATAAATCTAACTTAGGAAAGAAATGCCATTAACATTGCTGAAGATTGCATGTGTTGGCAATAACTTGATGGCTAACCAAGCATAACAGACCACTTTTCTGAAACCTAGCACTTGCAATTGATTACAAATCAAACACACAAAGGAATTTCACTGAAAACAATTTCAAATGATATTTTTAATTAATTAATTTATTGACTTGTACTCAGCAGCCGAACTTCCCCGAATGGGGCCTCCCAGCCAACAATGCCATATGCTCATTTCATTTCATTTATTTATTTTAATTCTTTCCCTAGATATACTATTAGTAAATTAATAAGGGTAACATTATTTCAGTATACATTGTAAAACATTCATTTAGTAATCTTCTATGGGCGTTTGTAAATAAACAAAAATATAAATAATAATTGGGTTTTGAACACTGGACACAAAAGTGTGGCACTAGTCAACATGCCACCACTTTGGTTGAGCCATTTGTTTACTCACAGGTGCATAAAGTACCTCAAAAAGTTTGACCATCATTTTTTCTGAAAAAGTTGAGTAGCCACGGATAAGTTGAGACACAGGTGTGATAGTTTTGATGCCTCTTCCACTGAGCAATTTCTGGGAAATCAGGTTATGGCACCTGTTGCCTTCTTCTTGTCAGATATACCAAAGGAAGTGAGGAAATGACTGTATCCTAGGGCACCAGCCATATCACATCTGCATGGACTTACCAATTCCACAAGGAAGGGATGCCTCTGCAGCCAATACTTGACACCATTAACTCACACAGTCATACACTGCCCAAATAAGTAACCATGGTCCTAAACGCCTTATGGAATGCTGTAATCAGTATTTAAAGGCCTTGACCAATTTTTTGAAAGTATTTAAGAACATGTAACTGCAAAAAGGTGACCTGCTCTTGAGCTTCGATGTTACAGTGCTCTTCATGAAAGTACCTCTTCAAGACTCTTTGACACTCAATGCTCAACAATTCATGCCACAAAAGCTAAAATTTTTGAGTATGTATGGACTACCACCTACTTCAAATACAAAGGGGAGATTTATGAACAAGTAGTTGGAATGGCTACGTGGGCCACTGGCCCCTGGGATTGCAAAAATTTATGTGGAATGCTTTGAGGGAGTGGCATGTCAAATCACCTGAAAAAAACTAAGCATTTCTGCCATGATGTCAATGATATATCTGTGGTATGGGAACTTGACAGACAGTTGCTGGATAAGTTTCTGGACCATTTTAGCTGCATCCACCAAAACATTGCATTCACCATGAAGCAGAGTAGAATTGATGTCTCCCTTTTTTGGATACACTAATTCATAAATTCCATGAAGGGAGTGGTCAGCTTTGACCCTACATTCAGTCACATCCCATACATGTTTGACGGGGTTCAGATCTGGTGAGTTAAGGGGCCAGCATGCCAATTAGAGTTCACCATAGTGTTCTTCAAACCACTCCATCACACTTCTGGCCTTTTGGCATGGTGCATTATCTTCTTGAAAAATGTCACTGCCATCTGGTAACATAACAGTCATGAAGGGGTGCATGTGGTCTTCAAACAGCGTATGATACTCATTAGCTATCATGATGCCTTGCACAAGCTCCACTGGACCCATGGATACCCATTTGAATGTTCCCCAGAGTGTAATGGAGCCACTGCCAGCTTGTCCCCATCAGGAAGTACAGGTGTCAAAGAGCTGTTTCCCTGGAAGAGAACCAATTCATGTGCTCCCATCAGCATGATGAAGAAGGCAGTGGGATTCATCAGACAATGCAATGCTCTGTCACTGCCCCTACTTCCAGTGCCAATGGTCATATGCCCATTTTGGTGATAGTCACTGATGTTGTGATGTCAACATTGGTTAACACTGGGACTTTGGCTGCAGAGGTCTGTTGTTAGGAGTTCGCTGCACTATGTATTCAGACACACTTGTAGTCTGTCCATCATTAAAGTCTTATGTTAGTCCTGCCTTTCCTGTTTTAACAGTCTGCCCAGTCTGTGACTTCCAGCATATGTTATGAGAGGTGGCTGCCCAACCCCAAGATGCCAAGACATGGTTTCACCTTGGTTCCGCCATGTATTGGATGAAGACATTCACCACGGCACTCCTCGAACACCAGACCAGATGTGCAGTTTCTGAAATGCTCATGCTTAGCCTCCAGGCCATGACAATCTGCCCTTGGTCAAACTCAGATACATTGCACGCCTTCCCCCTTCTACACACAGATACTACACGCACTGTGCATGTGTCTGATTAGCAGTCATTCCCCACCAGGTGACATGGCCAGGTTTATATCGATAGCTGGTCGGTGGTCATAATGTTCTAGCTGATCAGTGAAGCTGTCAGTACAACAGGCACATGCAACACTGTGTCTCACAACACTGTAAGAAACACATCAACTGTATACAACTGTGGAATGTAGAGAAATCTTATTTGGGTGAGCATAGCATAGACGAATATCACACTTTTGACTTTGAGAAAACCAAGTTGCTATGCTGAGCAACTTGCTATTGGGACAGCATTATAAAGGAATCCATAGATATACAGATCAACAATAATCTAGTCAGTAGGGCTGTAGATTACCATCTTAGTTCAGCATGGAATCCTGCATTACCAGCCATATTAGAAGAGTGTGCCTAGCAGTGTCCAACAGTCAAGACGCATTCAGAAAGTCCATGCAGAGATCTGAGTGCAGTCTCCAGCCCACACCTCACCCACATCCCTATACACCCATTTTGCTCTCTTCCTCTTGGGCCTACAAACCCTGCCACACACAACCAGATGGAGGCAATGCATCTTTGTTATAAAGATTGAGATATTCAGTTTCTCAACACTTTTCCACAAGGTAATAAGTATGACATTATCCAAAATATCAAGGTATCTTAACTCTAACACTGGCTGAAAGCTTGATAGTGTTTTTATCAGTAGTGCATGCTGGGAAAGTCTACATTCACACATGAATTACTTTGTTTAGAGATGATACCTGTAGTAAAAATGATAGCTTACATTTTTGATTTATTTATATATTTCTACCTTGGCTGTGTAATATCCATTATAGTAGTTAAATTATTGTTTTAAAATTAAATTTGCTATAAATTAAACACCAGTGGAGCATTCTGATGCCTTATCTCATGTTTGGGCATATATATGTTACAATTATCTCAACCAGTTTACACTTCATTCCACAAAAGAGTGGCAGGATAATTTCTCTAAGTAATAGTCTATTAAAGGGTATTTAAGACATAAATGGCAAGTTGTCATTTATCTACTAATCAAGCATTCCTTGCAGCTTTGTCTCTTCTTGTATTCATTCATCTATGTTTCCAGTGACGTAAGAATATTGGTGAACTTCCTATTTAATCTTATAATAATCCAATTTCATCCATATCATCTGCCCCATTTGATGGAGACAGAATCTCTGGTAGTGATAGATTGTTTTTCTGTCAGCTTTTTGCTGTTTTCTTGGTAATTTCCTTAATGACTATGTATCCCTGACATGGGTTCAAGCTGGAGTTCTATATTCTAGATAGGAGTCTTTAATAGATTGCTCGTTGACATCAGACAGGTAACTGAAGACCCCCAGATATTAAAAACAAACTAAAAGAATGTCTTGTTAATCATGCTTCTATAATTTATGAGAAAATTTATACTTGGGATGTAAATTCAATCAACATTAATGTAAGCAGGAGATCCCGGGTTCGAGTCCCAGTCGGGGCACACATTTTCAACATGTCCCCAATGAAGTACATCAACGCCTGTTTGCAGCTAGGGTGTCCATTTAATTATCATTTCATAACATTAATGTACCATGTTGGGACCATATAAGATCCTTAACACAAAAAAAATAAAATATCTATGATTAACTAATGCTAAATCACAGTAAGACTCAGTTTTTGCAGTTTCTAACACACAGTTCAACAAAACCTGACGTTTTAATTCACAGAATGGGCATATGATTAGTGAAACTGAACAGTTCAAATTTCTAGGTGTTCAGATAGATAGTAAACTGTCGTGGAAAGCCCACGTTCAGGATCCTGTTCAAAGACTTAATACTACCATTTTTACTATTCCAATGGTATCTTAAGTGAGTGATCATTCGACACAGAAATTGGTCTACTTTGCTTATTTTCATTCACTTGTGACACATGGTATTATATTCTGGGGTAACTCTTCCCATTCTAAAAGGATATTTTTGGCTCAGAAATGGATGGTTCGGGCAATAAGTGGTGTAAGTTTGTGAACCTCTTGTCGACCCCTGTCCATGAGTCTGGGTATTTTGACATTGGCCTTTCAATATATGTATTCCTCACTGTCATTTCTTGTTAACAATATTAACTTATTCCCAAGAGTAAGCAGCTTTCATTTAGTTAATACTCGGCAGAAATCAAAATTGCATTTGGATCAGACTTACTTAACTCTTGTGCAGAAAGGTGTGCAGTATACTGCTGCATCCATTTTCAGTAAGCTACCACTCAAATTCAAAAATCTTTGCAGTAATCCATGTGCTCTCAAATCTAAACTGAAGAGTTTCCTAATGGATCACTCCTTTTATTCTGTCGAGGAGTTTCTTGAAGAAGTAAGCTGATTCTTGTACTGTTGATTGTGTTTACTTAAACTTATGGATTGACTTTTTTCAGGTTCATAAACATTTTATTTTTATCTATTGTTACTTTTATGTTGTAATTTCATGTAATGATGCATTCCATGACCTTGGAGATTGGTCCTCAATTTGGTCCTATGGAACTTGACGTGTAAATAAATAAATAAAAAATGATTAATCAAAGTGGGCAGTAAAGGTCCATCTACATCAGACCCATCCAAGAATTCAGCGCACAGGGAATGCTCTTGCACACATGCACTATGTGATCAAAAGTATCCGGACACCCCAAAACATACATTTTTCATATTAGGTACATTGTGCTGCCACCTACTGCCAGGTGCTCCGTATCAGCGACCTCAGTAGTCATTAGACATCATGAGAGAGCAGAACGGGACACTCCGAAGAACTCATGGACTTCGAATGTGGTCAGGTGATAGGGTGTCACTTGTGTTGTACCTATGTACATGAGATTTCCACACTCCTAAACATCCCTGGGTCCACTGTTTCCAATGTGATAGTGAAGTGGAAATGTGAAGGGACATGTACAGCCCAAAAGCATACAGGCCGACCTTGTATGTTGACTGATAGAGACCCCCGACAGTTGATGAAGGTTGTAATGTGTAATAGGCAGACATCTATCCAGACCATCAGACAGGAATTCCAAACTGTATCACAATCCTCTGCAAGTACTATGACAGCTAGATGGGAGGTGAGAAAACTTAAGATTTCACGTTCGAGCAGCTGCTTATAAGCCACATATCATGCCAGTAAATGCCAAACGATGCCTCACTTGGTGTAAGGAGTGTAAACATTGGACAATTGAACAGTGGAAAATGTTGTGTGGAGTGAGGAATCATGGTACACATTGTGGCGATCCAATGGCAGGGTGTCGTTATGGTTATTGTCCGGTGAACGTCATCTAGCCAGCGTGTGTAGTGCCAACACTAAAATTCGGAGGTGGTGGTGTTATGGTGTGGTCGTGTTTTTAATGGAGGGGGCTTGCACCCCTTCTTTTGTGTGGCACTACCACAGCACAGGCCTACATTGATGTTTTAAGCACAATTTGGAGAAGGGGACTGCATCTTTTAACACAATGGAGCACCTGTTCATAATGCACGGCCTGTGTCTGAATGGTTGGACAATAACATCCCTGTAATGGACTGGCCTGCACAGAGTCCTGATATGAATCCTATAGAACA
This sequence comes from Schistocerca americana, assembly GCF_021461395.2. Taxonomy (NCBI): domain Eukaryota; kingdom Metazoa; phylum Arthropoda; class Insecta; order Orthoptera; family Acrididae; genus Schistocerca; species Schistocerca americana. The sequence goes on from NC_060120.1 coordinate 410,118,161, forward strand.
CCTTTGGGATGTTTTGGAATGGTGACTTCATGCCAAGCCTCATCAGCTGACATCAATACCTCTCTTCAGTGCAGCACTCCATGAAGAATGGGCTGCTATTCCCCAAGAAACCTTCCAGTACCTGATTGAATGTATGCCTGCGAGAGTGGAAGCTGTCATCAAGGCTAAGGGTGTGTCAAGAGTGCATTGAATTCCAGCATCACCAATGGAGAGTGCCACGAACTTTTAAGTCATTTTCAGCCAGGTGTTCGGATACTTTTGATTACATAGTGTATATATTTTATATATAGTTGCCACACCACACTATCTGAGTCTGAGGAGGGGGAAGAGGGGAAAATGGTGAACCTGCAGTGGTGATGCAGTTGGACTGCATATTATTTGGTTTTATGTTTCATATCCCTCAACAACATAGATCACAAACAAAACAAATTTTCAGTATTATTTAATTGTTTTTGGTGTACTGAAGACAAAATAAAACTTTTATTTGGTACAAACTGTCAGGAAACAGACAGATGCAGACAATTTCACAGATTTCCAAGCTCAAGTTCCCATATAATTATGACTTATTTAGTTTCATAATCGGAAAAAGACTTTCAGAAAGATGTGTCGATCAGAATATTTTGTCATGTCTGTGACCTAATTAGGGAGATATGGAAACTCTTCCCAAGGGAAAAAACAGAGACCTCCTGGACCATTTTAAATAAAGGAATTTGTCTTTTAGATGGGCATTACATTGCACATCCTTACAGATGTGTACAGGGGCACTTCCAATTGGAAAGGCAAATGTATTTTAAAAAAGCTCGGAAACAGGTGTAAGACTGGCTGTGTCCAACCCTCATATACAAAAGATAATTTGGATGTTAATTTTATTATAATTTCCAAATAGAGTAGCTTTAAATGCAAATTAACCGTTAGCTTAGTGTTCAATCAGTTGCTTATCATCAGCACCCTGTGACAAAGCAAGCTGGGACATTTTTACTTCCCCTCTTGTTTTGCCATCTGCCTCCTTAAAATTCATTTTTTCATTTTTGAACTAATTACCATCAACATAAGTGAGTATAATCTGCATTTTCATATAACAAAAAGGTTGGCTCTCAGTTTTAAAGAATTTAACACAAGATCTAATTTTGTGCTTAGCTTTAGGTATGTAATTGAATTTCTAATTTATGACTATTCCTAGTTAGTTTCTTTTGATATGGGGAGAAATCAGTGATTGTTTTGTAACTTAAATTCTATTGTTGACATATATACAAATATAAATTTTGTGCCATTTATAAACATTTGGAGGAACAACTACAGGTATTCTTAAAGGATCTATTTGGCTCTATTCAAAAACATGTTAGCAAAGCCAAAGTAATTAACAGTTTTGTCAAAACAATTGTTTGTGTAACTATATATGTTAATTTCTTGATTTAAATAAATAATTTGGCTTAACCCTTACAGTTGAGGAAACTGTTCAAAAGAAACAATTTCTTGATGTTTATAGTTAACTGAAGGAGTTAAGTTTTAATTGTAATGTCTGTAAGTTTAACTTTGAACAATGTGTAATTTCAGCACCTATTACTGTAAGGATATAAAAGGGCCCAATTTTTGGTCCCGAGACAGTCAGTCCATGACCGAGTTTCAGATGAGGAACCTGTACTGGTTAGATCAACAGCAATGCATCCATGAAATAAGTGTAACACAATTAGGCCGTGTATTAAAACAATGACAGTATCCACTCCATATGTACCTTTTTATTCTTCAAGAACTGTGAACTTTGTGGTTAGGCTTTTACTGCTTGTAGATTTTCAGCAGGAAACTATTGTAGCAGTATGTGTATGTTCACCTGCAACCTATTAATGAGGCTTATCAAAAGTTAAAGAATAGTGCACTAGCCATATAACTGCGTATTACTGGGGGGAGGGGAGGAGGTTGTGAACAGTGAAAGTAAAGTATGCGAAATGCAAATGTGCACCTGTCAGCTGCATCATTGAAAGTAATCAGTGTTGTACTTCCACATCCCATTTTTCAGCCAGTGTAGCAATGCAGTGTGTCAACGCTGAGGACAACAAACTAAGAAATGAAGTAGGAAATGTCATCACAACCCCTTGGAGTTGGCACCTGGGTGCTATGCACTCCTTGCATCCCTAGGTAGGGCTGCCTCTGATGAGCAGATAGTTTTACAATAAGGTCCCTTTTTTTGTCATCAGTCTTCTGACTGGTTTAATGTTGCCTGACAAGATTTCCTCTCCTGTGCCAACCTCCTCATCTAAGAGTAGCACCTGCAACCTACATTCTCAATTATTTGCTGGATTTATTCCAACTCTGCCTTTCTCTAAAGTTTTTGTCCTCTTACAGCTCCCTCTAATGCTATGGAGGTTATTCGCTGAAGTCTTAACAAATGTCTTATCATCCTGTCCCATCTCCTTAGCAGTGTTTTCCACATACCCCTTTCCTCTCTGATTCTGCACAGAACCTTCTTATTCCTTACCTTATCAGTCCACCTAATTTTCAACATTAATCTGTAACGCTACATCTCATATGCTTCGATTCTCTTCTGTTGTGGTTTTCCCACAGTTCATGTTTCACTATCAAACTCTGCTCCAAACGTACATTCTCAGAAATTTCTTCCTCAAATTAAGGCCTATATTTGATATTACTAGAACTTCTCTAGGCCAGGAATGCCCTTTATGCCAGTGCTATTCTGCTTTTGATATTCTCCCTGCTTCACCTGTCATTGGTTGCTTTGCTGCCTAGGTAGCAGAATTTTTTAAATTCATTTACTTTGTGACCATCAATCCTGATGCTAAGTTTCTCACTGTTCTCATTTCTCCTACTTCTTATTCCTATCGTCTTTCTTCAATTCACTCTTAATTCATATTCTGTGTTCACTAGATTGTTCATCCATTCAGCAGATCCTTTAATTCTTCTTCACTTTCACTCAGGGTAGCAGTCATCACTGAATCATGTCATTGATATCCTTTCACCTTGAGTTTTAATTCCACTCTTCAACCATTCTTTTATTTCTATCATCACTTCTTTGATGTACAGTAGGAGTGAAAGACTACATCCCTGTCTTATACTCTTTTTAATCCAAGCTATTTGTTCTTGGTTTTCCAGTCTTATTATTTTTGCTCTTGGCACATGTACATATCACATATTACCCCCCTCTCCCTATAGCTTAGCCCTATTTTTCTCAGAATTTGACCATCTTGCACCATTTTACATTGTCAAAAGCTTTGGCCAGGTCAACAATATGTATGAATGTATACTGATCTTTCTTTAGGCTTGCTTACATCATCAGCCGCAACATCAGAATTGCCTTTCTGGCACCTTTATCTTCATCCTCAATTTTCTTTTCTATTCTTCTGTTTATTATTCTTGTCAGCAACTGGATGCATGAGCTGTTAAGCTGAATGTGTGGTAATTCTAGCACTTGTCAGCTCTTGCAGTCTTCGGAACTGTGTGGATGATATTTTTCCAAAAATCAGCTGGTATATTGGCAGACTCATACATTCTACAGACCAACCTGAATAATCACTTTTTTGCCACTTCCCCCAATGATATTAGAAATTCTGATGGAATGTTATCTCCCCCTTTTGCCTTATTTGACCTTAAGTCCTCCAAAGCTCTATTAAATTCTGATTCTAATACTGGATCCCCTATCTCTTGCCGGCCAGTGTGGCCGAGCGGTTCTAGGCACTTCAGTCTGAAACCGCGCAACCGCTACGGTCTCAGGTTTGAATCCTGCCTCGGACATGGATGTGTGTGATGTCCCTAGGTTAGTTAGGTTTAAGTAGTTCTAAGTTCTAAGGGACTGATGACCTCAGATGTTAAGTCTCATAGTGCTCAGAGCCATTTGAACCATTTTTGAACCATGTCTCTTCTAAATGAACTGTTTAATCTTCTATCACATCAGACAAATCTTCCTCTCAGAGAGGCCTCCAATGTGCTCTTTTCCACCTATCCTCTCTCTCTTATGCATGTAACAGTGGAATTCCTGTTGTACTCTTATTGTTACCACCCTTGCTTTTAATTCCACCAGAAGGTTTTTTTCTTTTTTTTTTTAATTTACAGAATCAGTGCTTCCAACAATCATTCCTTTTTCAGTTTCTTCACATTTTTTATGCAATCGTTTCATCTTAGCTTACTTTTGTTGTCTACTTATTTTATTCCTCAGTGACTTGTATTTCTGTATTCCTGAATTTCCCTGAACATTTTCATACTCCCTTCTTTCATCAATCAACCAAAGTATTTCTTCTGTTTAATTAGTGAAAAAACAGTTTAGATCATGATAGTACTTATTAAAATTACCAGTTTCAGCCTAGGCTTAGGACATCTTCCTTCAGCACCATCAGCTGAAGTTAACAATGTGTAGAACAGTCAGTTGGCCTCAGTTGCTGAAACTGCCAAAAACGTTTATTTTAATAAAGTGCCATCACAATCTACACTGTTTTTTCACTGATTTTATATAGATCAAAAGATTGCTGCTTCCTAGAAATGTTGCCAAAAATTTTGTTTTTCTTCTGTAACTCTTGGTTTCTTCCCAGGTACCTTCTTTGTTTTTCTTTCCAACTTTTTTGATTGCTCAGTTTAGTGATGTCCATTCCTTTTCAACTGTTATATCTACTGAGCTATTCCCTATTGCTGTATGTATAGCCTTAGAGAACTTCATGTGTATCTTGTCATTCCTTAGTACCTCTGTATTGCAATTCTTTGCATTCTGATTCTTCTTGACTGATCTATTGAACTTAAGTCTGCTCTTCATCACAACTGCTTTGTGATCAATTCCATATCTGCTCCTGGGTGTGCCTTACAATCCAGTATCTGATTTCAAAATCACTGTCCGACCATGATGTAATCTAACTGAAACATTCTGATATCACCTGGCCTTTTCCAAGTATACCTCCTCCTCTTGTGATTCTTGAACAGAGTATTCACTATTAATAACTGAAATTTATCATTGAACTCAATTAGTTTTTCACCTCTCTCATTCCTTGTCCCAAGCTCATGTTCTCCTGTAACCATTTCTTCTAGAGCTTCCCATATAACTGCATTCCAGTCCCCCATAAATATTATATTTTCATCTCCCTTTACCTATTTTATTACTCTTTCAATATCCTCATTTCATTTCTCTATCTCTTCATATTCAGCTTGTGATGCCAGCATGTATACATGTACTATTGTTTTCGCTGCCCTACCTTCCTATTCATAATGAATCCTAGTCCTGTTATACCATTTTATGCTGCTCTTGATATGACCCTATACTCATCCAACCAGAAATCCTTGTCTTCATCCATTTCACTGACCCCTACTGAATCTAGATTGAACTTTTGCATTTGTCCTTTCAGATTTTCTAGCTTCCCTACCAGTTAAAACTTCTGACATTCCACACCCCAATGCATAGAATATTATCCTTTTGTTGATTATTCAGTCTTTTTCTCATGGTCATCTTCCGCTTGGCAGTGCCCTCCCAGAGATCCTAATGGCAGACTATTCTGGAGTCTTTTTCCAATGAAGAGATCATCATTACACTTATTCAATTACAGGCCACATGCCCTGTGGATTCACATCATGTGTCTTTAATGCAGTGGTTTTCATTGCCTTCTGCATCCTCATGCCATTGATCATTGCTGATTCTTCAGCCTTTAGGGTCAGTTTTCCCCTTCAAGGACAAGAGCGTGCTCTGAACTGCTGTTCTTTCCTCTGCCCTCTTTGACAAGGCCATTCAAAGAATGAGGGTGACTTCTTCCACTGCGAATGCTGATTACTAATTGAAATTTAAGTGGTATCAGGTTCTGAACCTGGGGCCGTGAATATTTTGTTTGCTAGTCAAAGACACTACCCCTAGACCACAGGTGCACAACCCATTTTGATACTAAAAATCAAGTTCAAGAAAGTAGTGAGCGAATAGTACTCTGAATGGGAAGAAAATCTAACCCTGCAAAAGGACAAGCATAAAACACACTGTGTTCATCCGTCAGCAACAGGAATTTGCAATGGACATCCATCTTCATCAATTGCTGAACTTGATATATAAGTGATCTTGTAGCATAAAATACCTTAGTCTACTGCTGATATGAGGATGTAACTATTATTGATATTCCCTGACATGAAAGATTTGACAGTATGTGACTCAAGAAGGCATAAAAGTTTTCTGTGATTGTCTATACATAAGAAGTACAAAAGTAATAATTGCAATATTTGTGTGTGTGTGTGTGTGTGTGTGTGTGTGTGTGTGTGTGTGTGTGTGTGTGTGTGTGTGTGTGTGTATGTAGGGAATATATGAAGGAATGAGTGAGATCACAGCATGATAATTTTGTGAATATATACGTAAACAATAGTGTTAACTGTATGATGTGTGAGACAGCTTTATGGCTGTAAAATTAATAAAAGAAATTGACAGCTACTAGCATTCACTGTAGCCTTTAAAATTACACAAATAATATGAAGTAATCAACAGCATCTGAGTAATGTAAGAGGAAGGTGGGAGAATTTTTTCCTAAAATAGTTGCTTCTCTTCTTATATTTCCATAATCATCACTGTGAATAGAATAGATCAGTCATAATTTTTTGTCTGTGTGCTTCACCAAAGTAATCTGAAATGGCTGCTTCTGTGTGTTAATGTACAACTTAACTCATTCCACATTGTGAATTTTGTGAATTGTGGTTTATTTGTCCCATAACATACATAATCTAAATCATTTGGTTCAGGCACAGGAGACATGTCAAAATATCAGTAAAATTTTGCCATAAAAACTCAGAACAGTTGATGTTAACAAACAGCATCATATTAATAATACAGTTACATTAAATATAAATACAATAAAATCCAGCACTTAGTTACCCCTTGCTCAAATGAATCCTTCTATTAAATAGTAGCATTTCTCCCACAGAATCTGCTGTAGCTTTGTTTTTAAAATTTCTGGCTTCATATTAAATATGTTTTTCCCCATGAACTTGTATATTTTCATCACTGTATACTGTGGAGTCCATGCATATAATTTCAAATGGTGTGTGAGTAGCATAACACTATTTTTATTTCTCATGTTATATATGTAGTTAAAATGATTCTCCTCAAATAATTTTTGTCTGTTGTGTAGGAAGATTATAATTTCATAAACGTATATGGAGGGAAAAGTTACAATTTGTGGTTTCCAAAATAATGGGATACAAGACTGTTTGCTGTGCGATACTCATGTATCTGACAATTTTCTTTTGCAGTTTCAGTAACCAGGATACACTACTTGAGCTTCCACAGAAAATTATCCCGTATTTAATGACAGATTCGAAATAACTGTGATAAGACTACCCATGCTTAGATTAGTGAGCATGATGTGTAAATAAATGTATTTATTTATTTTTTGTTATCAACATCTGATAATCAGTAATATTTATTATAGTTATTCGAGATTACAAGAAGGTTGTTTTTTGTCTTCAAATGCAGCATTTAAATGTTATTTTGATTACTTGCAGTAACTGAAACGTGCAAATCATAACTGTATGATTATATTAACTTACCATATATCCATGCTATGGCTATCATTTCAATTGTTGCTAAAATGAACACAACAAACTGTACACCATAGAAATCCACTAAAGTTAAAATCCATTGACCACCCTGCAAAGAGAATAAAAGCACTTTTTAGGAGATGCAGTTCATAAATCATTAAAAATATACACGTATAATAGAGGGAAACATTCCACGTGGGAAAAATTTATCAAAAAACAAAGATGATGCGACTTACCAAACGAAAGCGCTGGCAGGTCGAAAGACACACAAACAAACACAAACATACACACAAAATTCAAGCTTTCGCAACAAACTGTTGCCTCATCAGGAAAGAGGGAAGGAGAGGGCAAGACGAAAGGATGTGGGTTTTAAGGGAGAGGGTAAGGAGTCATTCCAATCCCGGGAGCAGAAAGACTTACCTTAGGGGGAAAAAAGGACGGGTATACACTCACACACACACACACACATATCAATCCACACATATACAGACACAAGCAGACATATTTAAATTGGTCTTTAAATATGTCTGCTTGTGTCTGTATATGTGTGGATTGATATGTGTGTGTGTGCGGGTGTATACCCGTCCTTTTTTCCCCTAAGGTAAGTCTTTCCGCTCCCGGGATTGGAATGACTCCTTACCCTCTCCCTTAAAACCCACATCCTTTCGTCTTTCCCTCCCCTTCCCTCTTTCCTGATGAGGCAACAGTTTGTTGTGAAAGCTTGAATTTTGTGTGTATGTTTGTGTTTGTTTGTGTGTCTTTCGACCTGCCAGCGCTTTCGTTTGGTAAGTCACATCATCTTTGTTTTTTGGTAAAATATACATGTACTTACATAAGGGAACCAGTCATGTATTTTTAAATATTTCTGACTTACACTGTAAACTTATTAACTTGTTGATAATCTTTTGATCTGATTATGTTAACAACTATTGTAATTATGTATCTACAAAAATGTTTATATATCTTACTGGTGTGATGTATACAAGTCCAGCGAGGAAGCCAAGACTGCATGTGAAAAGTGCTATAATCCAATGTTTGATCTTTGGAAACTGGTCGCATATAATGGTCATGACTGCACCCTCCAGAGCCACTGCACTTCCAATCCCCAGTGTAAATAACATCAGGAAAAAAAGTACAGAGAATAACTGAAAAAAGATTTTAAGAAGTACATATAAGCTGAACATTTGCTTCCTATTCTTTTTTGAAACTTGTGATATTAGTAGAAATCTTTTAACATTAATTAATTAATAGATAATCTGTTATGTTTCTTGTAAATGAAATTTCTCTTTCTTATTTAGAAACAGCCCTAAAAACACATATACATCCATAAATACAATATTACCAGCCAATCAATTTTCTGCTATTAACTTGGCATGAGTGAGGTTTGGTATGCATACTGAGAAATTTTTATGGCCAGATTACTGAATGTCATTGATGTCATGCATTTCTCATCATCATAGAAGCTGGAGATAAGGGAGAGGGAGGTGTGGTGCAATGTTGAGTTTATTGTTGTGCTGGCATTGATGGGAGGTACACGTGTGCGAAGGTCGCTGGGGTATGTCATAAATGACCTCTTACTCAGTGTTACATTTATTTATTTGTATTTATTTTATTTATTTATTTACATTTATCAGCAAATTTATAAGGTATAGTTATTTACAGTATTCTTTAATTTATTTTTAGATTCCATATTGCTCAAGGTATCTTACGACCACCGGCAACAAGAATTATTAGAAGAAGTTTTAGAAAACTATCCAAGAGCTAATTCTTGTGACTATGAGAGCAAAGAAGAGACTGACTGTGTTTCTCAAAGAATTGAAGAAAGTGATTCATAGCAGGAGGGTATCTGAATGATTCAGAAGAGCGAAAAACTGCATCAGCTGCTCCTAGTAAGTCACCTGAGGTATGTGGAATTTTTTATACATCCAAAGCTGGTACAAAATGGATGAAAAATTGTCCTACACAAAGAATTCTTATTCATTCTGAGAACATTATAGCTAATTCTCCAAAACAGAGATTTGATACGGAGTCTCTTTAGAACAAACAGTATGTTGAACACTATATTTACATATAAAAATAATAAAAATAGGGAATAAAAGAGAAAATGACCAAACAATAAAGAGCAGTACCACAAGAAAGATGGATGCAACTTTGGAGGATTTGGAGGCATTTATGGAACTTTGTATACAGCAGGCATAAACCACTCAAATAGACAAAACTTGATCAATTTGTCATGTACGGGTGGTACAGGTCTATGGTGTCACTGCAGAGGTTTTACTTCCTCTGAAACTTTTGAGATGCAATGATAAGAACTCATGGGACGAAAGAAAAAGGACTGAGAATCTGGTTGCTGTAAGAGATATTTTTGATTATTTTTCTGAAAATACATGCTCTTGTAGATGCAAAGAGTCTCAAAGTGGAAGTATACATGGGAAAACAATCACTAGGACATTACCAACTGTGTAATAAAGTGTATGATATCATAAACTGTTTAGTGGAACCAGTAACAAAAACAAGTAGGAATTTGACATTCAGTAATTGATTCATCTCTCGAAAGAACTTTCATTGAATTTTGTTGGCACAGTCTGTAAAAACAAGACAAGTGTACCTGCTATTTTCGAAAAAGGAACAGACTAAAAAGCTCACAATTTGGGTTCCAGAATGACACTACACTGGTGTCCTACATACCTAAAAGAAATAAAATTGTGCTGGTTATGTCAACTTTACACCATGACAAAAATATAGGCCAATTGACAGGTGATAAAAGAAAACTGGAAATCATTACTTATTATAATGCAACTAAAGCCAGTGTCGATGTTCCAGATGAACTATGTGCCACTTATGATGTTTCCTGCAACAGCAAACATTAGCTTAAGATGATTTGTTATGATATACTCAATACGGCTGCCATAAATGGTATCATAATCTACAGAGAAAATAACATAAGTGACAAATCACACATAGAGTGCCAAGATTTCATTCATAATTTAGGTTTGAATCTGGTAAATGATGGTCTTCACATTAGACAACAAAATATACATCTTCCAAGGGAAACTCGAAGGTTTGCTGATCAACTGGGAGAACCTTCATCATCAGTTCCCAAAAAAATGTCTGGAAGATATTTCAGGTGTGGTGACTATTGGAAAAAAGATAGGAAAACAAAACATTGCTATTTGACATGTGAGAATCCAATATATATGGAGCATGCAATTTTTATGTGTGGAGAATGTGGTGATTTTTAGATGTAATGTTGGTGCTGTGCTAATTGTGCTCAAAGACCCTAAAGTTATTTTTTTCTGTTTTCATAATTAGAAGATAATATAGCTACATTAATTAACTGAAGAAGCTATAATTGTGTTTGAATTTTATATGAAAAAATGCTAAATTTCTACTTTTTGTAAGAAAATACAGACATTTCCTTATTTCACTAAAAAAGCTATTCTATCTTAAACCCCAGATCATCTGGGCTTAAACATAGTATTTTATTTACTCATCTTTTTTAACAGATACTATTTTTAATATCCCTAATACTGAATACACAGTTGTAGTATCAAAAATTCATCATCAAAGTTAGGGGTATCTCCTACTCATCTCATAGCTGATGTAACAATTTCTCACCTCATTCATGCCAGATTAAGGTTATCAGTAGTTCAGTGAGTTTCTGTGGTGATGGGAAAAATTTTTAACGGTGATGTAAAAGTAAAAAATAGCAAAAGAAGACTCAGAATTTCAATCTAACTGCTCTGCAATACTAAAACAAAATCTTGACAGTTTGATAGGAAAACCTAACACCATGGCTTTCATAAACATAAATTGTATGTAAAGTAAAGCAAATATTAATATAAAGATTGATTTCAGTAACACAAGTGTTTACCAAGTCGTCAGTCAGATGTGGGGCCTTCAGCATAACATGAGAACTGACATTTTTCTTATATACAAGGCAGTACCAGAGATGAAAGCGCTATTTTACTTTACCTTTTGTTAAATGACATTGTGAAACTGTACTCTACTATACTGCCAAAGGGACTTAGTTTGTTTCATGGAGAGAATTAACGTTATGTTTGTTCTGCACTGATACCCATGTACAAGTATGGAAGGCTGTGTTTACTGCTGGGTGACATTTAATCCCAATTTGATGTTTGTTTTACTGTATATGACACACTGGTAAACTTAGTATAACATTAGGGACAGTGGTAGTGCGTGTCATGTGCATGATTTTCAGGAGCCTCAAGTAATACTCATTCAATAGCTTTTAGAGATCATTTTCCATCAGGATAATGAATGACAGCAAATAGTGAAGGTGTTATAGAATGTCTCCACAACTCTTCTACAATTGTAGGGTCCTTTAGAGAGGAGTCCTACACTATACTGTAGGTGTACTAATAGTGTAAACTGTTGTTGTTACAGAGCGCAGAAACAAAATCTTAGGCATATATACCTCAAGGCATTTCAGATCATTGAAGGTTTTCTTTCATGATAGATTCTTTGATGGCTGACTGAATGTACAGTTAAATCAATAAACTTTATAGACTGGGCATATGTGAAAATTGGTAGTTTGCATTACTGTTTAGGTTGCTGAACTTCTGCTTTATTAATGTGTTTCAACTTGACAACTACTTCGTTATAGATAACTTGATATGATATGTATTTCTTTGTATTACCATAAATCAACTATTTATAACTGGCTATTCTTACCTGGGGAACAAAATCAAACTTAGCAATAGCTTCTGGGTAAGACACAAAGGCAAGTTCTGTCCCCTTTTTTGCGACTGCATCAATATCAGATGCATTTGTTTCATATTTCAAATTTCCAAGTATTGCAAAAATTGTGCAACCTGCTAGGAGACTTGTGAAGGTGTCCATTGTTGTTACAATTATTGCATCCCTGAAATGAATTAAAAACATGTTTGCTAACTGACAATTTTGTATAAAATATGAAAGATTAATAGTTAATACTGTTGTACATTCTATATACAATATGCCAGTTGATAGGAAAATATGATCAGTTTATAAAGGAGATTGCTTGCAAAGTATCCCTGTGAGCTACCTTAGGTAATTGCCTAAGAAGGACTACAAGACAATAATGAATGTACATAAAGAGGGCAGCAGCCAGAGTCACACGGTGATTCTTACTGTGGGGATGCCATGTTATGTAACCCTGCTGACTATCAACCCTGCTTCATGACAGACAATCCTTGGTGTAATTTACGCAGCAACAGAGCTTTCTATGGTTCCAGAGCAAACATGCTTTTCTCATCATGTATTAATTATGTATAATATAGTGTATTTACATACCGCATTGTGTTGTATAAGTTCCATGCCATACCTCTACTGTATGCATCTACATTGGTGACCCAGAACGATCATGAATTATGGTATATACATATTCAACCAAATACTATGCAGTGACAATGGAACCATAGTGTGTTGCAATTCATGAATTATGCAAACGAGTGCAGTGCTGCAGCATACAGGGCTCCACAGCCAACTGTTTGTCACTTTAAAAGTGACAGTGCTACTTACCAATGCAGTTCATTGACACCTGCCAATGATGCTGAAGAATGGCATCCTATGACTGACTTAGTTGCTGCCACCTCCATTTTGGAAGTGGTCAATTCTGAACCTCTACTACCCCATGCTAATGAATTTTTGACCTAATGCTTACACAGCCATCCATGCAGACTCACAGTCAGCTCATGTTATCAATCACAGTGTGTATGAATATGGGACTTTTGACTGTGTTACCGCTACCAATTCTTCCACGGAAACCACTACAGCTACACATTGATGTCGCATCCAACCAATTTAGTGTTTACCCCAAACTACCGCTGATATACCCCAATCAGCCATCTGGTTGGTTCTCCATAGTGGGCAGGATCTTCACCACACATGATGTCAACAGTGACATGGCAAAACGCGTTGCACTACTCAACCACATGGATGAATCTCATCATCCTTTCACCATTACAAGGTGACATATTTTACAGTGAAATCAGCTCTCCTACAATACCTCTCCAGTACACCAGAAGAGCCATTACAACAAGATCTTTGTAATGAACAGTTAACAAACAAAACTCCTCACAACTATGGTGCTGGTTATGAACATAATTTTACTCTCAATTAATGTCTGATCACAAGCTCTGGACTTTGTGGGCAGCCAAAGTGCCATCTCAGGTACCACTTGCCATGATTACCAACAAGTAGGAACTTTTGGACTGCAGACTTACATTGGCCGGTAGAATACTCATGGTAATCCAGCACTGACAATACATCAATTTAGTTGACAACAACATCACTGCATGGACAGCAGCATGAGCCTTGGTGAGCACTACTTGCTGTGACAAGCAAACTGGCCCAACTGTACCTGACACCACCAACTGTGACATTACAACCTCCACCCGGAACAACAAACTTCACACAGCTGTGTCAACAAAACATAGTGGCAATCACACACCCCCAAGCACCACCTGACACCTTTCCTGGTATCATCCACAGTTCAGCAATGTGGCACACAGCAGCCATTCACCCTGCGCACTCAAAAGAGCTGCATGGCTCATGACAGGAGCAATGAACCACAATTGTCAAGCAAGTCATCTCAGCTAGCGAGGGACTAATGCAGACTTCACCTGCATGAACAATAGCGGGCTCTGTATCATGTATCACTTAAGACAGCAACACTAGTCAGTCAGTTCTGGCTATTACACATGTGCTAGTTGAAGGAAGAAGGGGGAGAAAGAAAAGGAAAAGGATTATTGATATTGGTTGCATCATGAAATTGTGCAGCATCAGAGGCGATGAGTGAAAATGTGTGCAGGACTGGGGTTCAAACCCAGGATCTTCTGCTTACTAGGCAGTTGTGTTAACCACTGCACCACCCAGAGACAGTGTTTATCACGCTTCTCAGCTGACCCACATTCCCACTTAGTGCCAACTATCCACAGTCCCTCTCCATGTCATCCATGCTCGCTACTTAGAGATTTTTGCAGGAGGTCTGATGTGATTGTGCATCTGCAATGAATGTGATGGATCCATTATCCACTGAGCCATTCATACAACTGACATAAGTGCAACATTTCTGACTCCTCCTGTCACAGCACATGACAACTCTGTTATACAACCCAGTGGAATGAAGAACTGAGCAGTCATCGTTTACAGCTCTGAACCTGGGGTTCAGAACAAGGGTCACATGGAACCTTTTAATTGTGGGTGGTAGCGAATCAGTACTCAGTGTTGATTATTTTCTGCCATTTCTGGCTCATATTTGGCCTGTCCAACAGTACAGATTCAACCCAACACTGGTCATGAGATCACTGGCATAATCAGCCGCAGCCAATCCAGTAAGCACAACACAGTCTTGCTACAGCTTCTCCAGCCAAGACACAATCGCTTAACAAAGTGGATGACCATCAGCATCATCTATCTGACTCCCTTAACTCACTCCCTAAAGTGCAACAAAACCAGTTTCTGTACTTTGAGACTCAACTAGATTCTCTATGCCTCAAACAAGAGAATGAAACAATATGATGAGCAATCCAAAAAGCAACCAAAGAGTTCAATGCAGCATGACATCATCTGGAATATCTTCAGCTGACCACAACTGTTAATGACAATTCTGTTATGCAGGCACAATATAGTTCTGATATTCCTACAACACCTTTAGAGGAAGTGCCACTGTCTACACAGACTTCACATATCAACAAGGTTAATAATGCACCTCTTGCTCATTTGATCCCCACTCTTACCCCTCCCTCCCAACCATGCATGAATTCTTCTCGAACATTATTCACCTAGGCACCATCTCAAATAAAACAGTACGCAAGATCCCCACCACACTGGACCCTCGACACAGACTATGCTGCAACTGAAGTATTCAAAATGATTCATTAATGCTGAACATCTATTACAGTGATAACTATGTGCTCACTAAACATTTGTGTTAAACCTGAATCTGTAATGGGATCTTCTGCTTTTATGAGTGCTCACTTTTACCAGATAGGCCATGGCATGCTTTTCTGTGCCACCTCAAATTCTCAGTGAAACATTTATTTACCTCCAATATCTCTTATAATATTTTCTGGGCTGCATTTATGCTGTGCTGGATGCTCTTGTAAATGCTGAAGAGAATCACAATTTTTCTTCACATTACTTGTAACTGGACAATGTGTCGGGAATGTAAAACTAAGTATAGAAATGGGGATGCTTTCAAAAAATTGGTGGACATCTCAAAATTGATTTCATCACTCAAGCATGCTTCCATTATGATTAATCTGAAAATCAGAGTTTACTTAATTTCCAAATGGAACGTCCATTGCCATCGTCTTATTTTCAAAACTTCACATTGAAATTATCTCACTTTTTTCAGTTTTTCTCTCAGTTAATCACTGCAACTTTTACCGAAAACCCTTTGTCTCTACAATATGTAAACTATATGGATTTAAAAGAAAGGGTCCTAGGGTCAAGCTGTAGAGCACCAAATATGGTTTCTAGAAAGTCCAAAGATGCTATACCGTTGACAAGGAACACATTTGAGGAGCAACTGTGACCAATCTCACTGGCTACACTTGCAGGCTTCAGTATGCCAAGACATTGGTTACCCAATTACGATCCTCCCTTTGCTTTTGAAAGTGAACTTTTTAGCCATATATAAAACATTATAGTGTAATGTGTAGAGGGATAAGCTTACAAAAAATAAACGGACAAAACTCAATGATACTAAAGTCATAAGTAGATAAGTTATGTTACAAATAAAAAAAACAATATATTGTTTATTCTGTACTAATATAGGACTACAAAAAATCCTATAGCTACAATGCAATGCAGATTTTACCTACATTATATAACTCTGCTGTAGTCCTGCAGAGCTTGAGACTCATCACCAGGTATGATTGCATGTTGAGTTGTCCCACTCACATCCAGCCATGCAGTCATGAGAGTGTATTCAACTCATTCAATGTTTTTTGTTTAGATTAACAAAATTAATGTGAAATTACAGCAGCTTTCTTCATTCATTCAAAATTCCTCTTTATCAAATGTTTGGAGTAACTTTATTTCTTCCATATTTAATCCCATAAAGGGCTATCTTTTCTTCATCTTCCATTGTGACATAACAAACTATGTCAAAATTAACTCTACTAAAAATGAGTCCATCACTTTGATCATTGATACAAGAGTGACCTTTGCATAGTTTGTAAATACAAATACACTTACTGTCATTTTACCTGCATAAGCAACCAGCAAGGCAATGTGTGCAGAATGTGGCTTTTTGGTGCTGCTTCTTTATAAGTGGCAAATGACAGGAGATTCAATTCTGAGGTCTTCCAGCCCTACTGCAGTGGATCCAGTTAATTGTTTCACCACGTTTTCACTTGCAAACAAGTCTTCAGGGAATGCTGTCAAGCAGTCAGCTGCTTCAGTAAGAGGAAGAGAAGCAAGATCAAATGATTTCTTTCTAATATTTTTCAAAAAATTCATAGCACAGCATACTTAGTGATTCATCACATATTCAGAACTGAAGGCAGCTACGAACTTTTTTCCTGCCTCATCAACATTGCCTGCAGTACCATGGGGTTTGCTGAATACCTGTACTTGTTCTGTAGGTTCATGTTTGTCTATAATGTTAGTGTAATTTCAATTTTACTTTTCTGAAAACTGATGAAGTTATATCACACTCACTTAATTCATCTACGACAACAATCTGTCTACCATGCAATCAGAGTGCTGAGCACATCAATAGCAATAGCCATAATCATAGTATCTGCATCCTCAGTAGCCTGCTGACCAGTGAACTGTTCATCTCGAAGACCTTGACTCAATAAAGAGATGACATGATGTTTTTTTTTGTCTGTTTGAAAGAAATACTGCCATTGCCATGTTCACTGACATTTACTCATCAAATGTGACAGTTGACACAGTCTTTTCGTTCCTTTGCACAGCTGTTCAGATGATTTAGTACTCCTCTCCAATTTGTCATACTATCTCTCATTGTATTGTACATAATTATAATTATTGGTGGAAAGACTTCTCTTTTCTCCCATGCCACTCTATGTAAAAGAAGACCTTCAAATATTATGAACTTAGCCTTTTCAAAATCAACTGGCCCTTTAATAGTAATGAACAAACCATAAAACAGATATTCTTGTTTTTCGTGTATCAATACCGATTTCATCAAACAGAGATAAAGGATATGAGACAAATCATATAAAATATTTCTGAATTTCTTCATTAGACTTCTTGTGAAAGGCCATTCTGCAAAATGCCATTTCAGTAAGTCTGTCATTTGAGACTATCTGACATAGTGTTTCCACAACACCCCTTTGTTGAATCGGTGTTGGTACTTAATTGAGTCAGAATTTAATGATGAATATTATATGTATGGATGAACTTCTGAAATAAGATTTTAGTTTTAGAGAAATTTTAGGGAACTGGAGAACATGCAATAATTTCAAGGTTTTTTTGAAGATGGTGGTTGAAGCTCCACTCAGGAAACAAAGACAAGTCATAATGGAGGCATGTTTGACTGATGAAAACAGTTTCCAGAATCCCCCAATATTTTCTAAGGAAGAACTCTAGTTTTATTGCTTACAAACTGAACTCAAACAAATAGCCATGAAACTTTTAGGTGTGTTCTAGTTGTCCAAGTGTTTTGCTTAGCACCCTAAATAGTTTTGTGTGCTTTATAAACATTGTAAAGCTAAACATCTCTGTCCTCACTGCTGCTCTATAGTAATGCACATTGCAGAACAAAATATGTAAATAACTCTTGTGCCAGAGTGTAATACGTAAAATCTAGTTCACTGAAATTGGAATATGATGAATGCAACTTTCAAAACTACACATTATTTTATGTCAAGGACATGTTATTTCTAGTGCTTTAACAATACTGCATAACTGTGTGCACATAGTCCTAAACATATTACTATCTGTATGAGTAAACCAATCTGTTTTACCCGAATTGCTATTTCCTGTTTCACTGTGTGTAGAGAATCACAGGCTCACCCTATTATCATGCAACTGATCAGCCAGACTATAAATTGTTCCAGTCTTGTGTTAGAATTTTTAAAATAAATCTTAAAACAAGGACTGTATTAAAAGTTTTTGGTTTCATGTGTTTGAGGATGACTGTGTACATGAATGTGGAAGAGTGGGAGGAAGCAAGCATGATGTTACCTAGCTTTTGCATGTCTCTATTTTATATAATTTAACCATATTCATCATGTAAAGTATTTGTAAGTACGCTGATAATCACAAATTTGAGCAGCAGAAACATAAAAACAAAACAAAAAAACAAAACAAAAAAATCTACAATGGCCTAAGGCATTGTTCTTGCCATCCTTCCAGTACCTCAGTTTAAAGTTCAAGATGTAGCACATGTGAGGCAGTAGCCTGGATACTTTTCTGTGGTATTCTGTCTGGCAGTTTACTGAAGTTCATAACAAATTGACAATTTAAACTATATGTGGAACTTACCTATGAATGTTATGGCTAAAGCCATTATATGAGGAATACATGATAATTGTTCCAAATGATACTCCTAGTGAAAAAAATGCTTGAGTGACTGCTTCATACCAAACCTGTAAGAGTAAAAGCTGTTAGTTTGCTCAACATTTAACTTTCTTAAAATAATTATTTATTCATGGATAATTATGTCAATCAGATACATGTAGTAGTTGTCCTCCACTGAGGTGTCTCTGGAATAAAATAGTACATGATTCATCTACTAGATGAAAGCAGTTTCATTGTCCAAGAACATTACAAAAAATGGAATGTTTACAGTCGTAGCAGAGTTTTTATTATCAGCATTACTTTGAGCATATCTGAAAACAATCTTCTCACTGAAGCTGAAACTTACTGACAACTGTTAAAGTGATCCACATATCATGCAACAGTGTTAGTTTTATAACCCAGACAAGCAGCAATTTGAAAGCAGAGGCATTCAAATTTGTGCCACACAGTGAAAGCCAAAATAGATCATAAGCTGTATTAAAGGGTGTTTCACTCCACCTGTAAGGCTAGCAGAGTTTGTCAGAGTTAACAATTACACAAGGCACATATCTTGGTCCCAATAAAGCTGCAAACACAGCAGACCTTGTTCAGTTCACATACATCTATGAATGCCACAATAGTAGTACTTGATAACTTTGTCTTGCTTTTAGACATCAACTTGGACATCATGTGGACTCTCAGTGCTGCACTCACAATGGGCTTGACTTTCATCTACAGACAGTATGCATTCCAAATTTCAACTTGAAGTAGCTTGTCCCCCTATTTGAGCTTGTACTAACTAAATATTTCCACAAATTCATGGCATTTAATGTTCACCAATGTATGTGGATTTGTGAACTTCAAATCAAGCACTGCTTTGTGGGATTCACTGTTTATCCATATATCAAATGTTTTGTGTAAGTATCATGCAGGATATAAAAGTGGTGAAAGGTGTTGTCATTGATCCAGCAGAGGTTGCCAGAGCATCAGAATGCATAGAGCTGGCAAATAAACATAATTTTCTAAATGCCAATGACTGCCCACAGTCTAACCTTCCATCAATCAGCTCTTGCAGCAGTCACAGAGCACTATATTTGATGGCCAGGGAAAGATGCTCAAACACAATAAACAATTTCGATGTGCTGTGGACATGCACAAACAGTCATCTCCCACGTGGCACTGATCATAGTGCCTCAAATCAGAGCACTTGCAAGAATAAATGCATACTGATTGAAAGGCACAGTGTAACCATTAGTTGTGGACACTCTCTTTAAAATCCTGTGATAAACCTGTCAACCACAACTCACCCAATGATATGAGCCTTGTTCAATATAAACTATCTGATCAAAAGTATAAGGACACTCCTATGTAATGCAGAATTGGCCGCTACATAGCATGAGATGTGAATTCACCAGTATGAAAGGAGGCTGGGAGTATTGTATTGTCAACAGAGAAGGAGTAACAGCAGAATAGGTCTGTCAGGAGAGCTCTGTAACTTTGAACATGGACTAGTCATTGGATATCACCTGAGTAACAAATCCATCATGACATTTCAACCCTTCTAAAGCTATTGGTAATGTCATCGTGAAGTGGAAATGTGAAGGAACAACCACAAGTAAACCAAGGACAGGTAGACCTTATGTACTGACAGATATGTACTGTTGAACATTACAGAGGGGGTTGTAAAAAACTGCATGAAATCAATGACAGGAATCACTTGTAGGTTCCAAAGTGCTATCAGCAGCCAACTTACACAATGACCGTGCATGGGGAGTTAGAGAGGATGGTGTACAATGGTCGAACAACTCATTATAGCCACAAATTTCTGTAGCCAGATGCTTAAAGTGGTGTAAAGAGCAATGCCACTGAACAGTGCATGACTTGAAATGAGTGATTTGGAATGACAAGTCATGCTACATGCTGATGCGATCCAAAAGAAGGGTTTGGGATTGACAAACATCTGGAGAATGTTATCTGCCATCATTTCAGTGCCAACAACAATGTATGGAGGAGGAGGTGTTAGGTGTGGGGGTGTTTTTCATGCTTAGTGTGTGGCCATCTTATTGCACTTAAGAAAAGGTTAAATGCAAGGACATGAATATATTCTATACAGCATTACGTACTGTGCTGTAGAGGAACAATTGTCTATACCAGCATGACAATGCACCCTGTCATAAAGGCAATGATTTGTGGATAATAACACCCAGAAATCGACTGGCTTGCCAATGTCCTGACATGAACCCAATGGAACACCCATGGGATGTATTAGAACATCAACTTGCTCCAGACCGAAGCATCCAAGATCAACACCTTCTCCGGTTTCGGCTCCAGATGGAGGATGGGCTGCTGTTCCTCCACAGTGTCCCAGCAGAGTTGAAGCTCTGCTAAAGGTGAAGGGTGGACATAACCCATATTAATGTCCACTAATTCATGACTGGATACTTTTAATGAGATAGTGTATTTGCAACAGAAGGAGTTCCATACACAATAGTCTGGGACATCTTTGTGGCACAAAAGAATAGGTGTACTGCATGTCAAAAGTATGAAGTAAATGGCACAATGAGTAAAGGAAATCTGGTGTTTTAGAAGTAACCTCACACAAGGGCATCAGCTGAAGAAAGATGTTACTCCATGTCAACACAGGTAAGAATGATACAACCATCTTTGTTTCAGTATCTAATCATAGCTTATGAAAGCCAGAAAGAGGAGGACTGAAGAACTGGAGATGCAGTGCAATGGAAGGATGTTGTAATTTAGGTAAAAGAGATAAGAAATGAGGAAATTCTCCATAGAATGAGCAAGGAGAGGAACTTTTGGAAACCAATGACAGCAATAAGGGACATGTGGCATGACACTGAGGAATAAAATCCATGGTTTTCACAATGAATTTTCACTCTGGGACAGATGGAGCACTCATTTGAAACTTCCTGGCAGATAAAAACTGTTTGGTGGACTGGGATTCAAACCTGACAGCTTTGCCTTTATTGGCCAAGTATCCCACTGACTGAGCTACCGAAGGACTACTGAAGACACATTGTCAAATCATCAGTATGGCCAGTAACTCTTCTCCCTGTACAACAGGTAATTTTCTCTGATACAATAAAAACTACATATTTTTAATGATTAACTACATATTTACAGATATTTGTAAATATTCATAACCATTAATTTTCTTATTTAAGTGTGAGAAATTTAGTGTTTTCTATAAATACACTGTTTTGCTCTGTTTAACTTCGACAATACTGGTATGTAATTTATATACAGGGTGTTCATTTTCATTGAAGACACTGAAATATGTTGAAAACTACAAATCAGGTCAAAAAAAGTTATGATTCCAATTTCTTTGTCTCAGAGGGGGACATCCAATAATATCACACTCAACTCCCCACCCCAACCTGTGGGTGGGTGGCAGGGAACAACTTTGAAATCACCAATGGAAACCCCCATTTTTTATTGCATATTATGATTTTACTGCAAAATGTACATATGTTATGGCTGAATTATTTCTTCATTTTGCCACAGATGGTGCTGTAATCAGAGTAACACAAGTGCATACAAAATCATAATTTATGACCAATTTATGACATGGTACTCGACAACCCTTGAATATCCAATGGCACATGGGACCCCATCTCCATGCTGTGAGGGTAGGACAGGCCAGTATTTCGTTAATCCTAATTTGAAATCCCATTCATAACATTGTATTCTTCTGAGATATTGAACAGGGGACTACTCTACATGCCACTGTGAACTATGATGTACCATAACAAGCAGTGCACTGCAACAGGAGCTCTTGTATTGTGCAGCCACAGAAGAGATAGTGGCTCTAAACATTATGATACTAATGCAGCATTTCAGTATTTTAAACATAGCTGCACAACAGCAACGGTTCCACGTAATAAAATTATAAACAGCCGACCAGTTGCAATGGATAAAGAATTCTTTACCTAGGTTTCAACAAATTTAAATTTGTCTTCTTCAGAAGGTGGCAATTTTACATTAGTATGGACTGATGTATTATCGCCGTTTTTACAAATGTCTGCATAGATCCATTTGTCAAAATTAAAATATAGCCCTAAAAATAGGGTTTGTCACGTAAACATAAATTAGTACATGGATGTTGCAGAGCTCACAACCGACTGTTGGTTAACATGTGGTGTGGCATCATGGGGAACAAACTCATAGGTCCATCTTTCCTCAGTGGCATGTTGAATGGACACAAATATAGGACGTTTGTGGAAAAGGAACTAGATGTTCAACAATCTATGTGGTTTCAGCATGATGGTTGCCAAGCGCATTACTTAGCTGAAGCACAGGACGTATTAAACTGTGTTTACACTGGTCAGTATGTCAGTAGAGGTGACCCTATTAATTGGCCCACAAGGTTACTGGATATGATGCCGCTAGATTTCTTCCTGTGGGGATATTTAAAAGATCCTTAGGTGTACCAGCAAGTTCCAACAGACTGTGAGGACATGGCCCAGGTGAATCAGAAATGCCTGTGCTGATATTCCTGAAGATAGGCTTCTGTCCAGTGTACAATCATTTGAAAAAAAGATCACTAAACATATTGAAGCTGGCAATACTACATTTGAACACTTACTCTAATAGAAAAGTAGAGTAACCACGGCCACAATGGCACATTGAGTAGTCCCCTGTTTGATGTACTGGAGGAGTACAACATTGTGAATGGGGTTTCCAATTAGAAGTTATGAAACACTGGCCTACCCTCACAGCATGGAGGTGGGGATCCGTCTGTCATTGGATAGTCAAGGGACAATGAGTAGCTTCTTGTAAATTACAGTTGTGTACTCATTACTATTTCTCCAATTACAGTGCCATCTGTGGCGAAACATAGAAGATAATTCAGATGAAAATTAAGTAGATTTAGCCATACACTCATAATCTACAATTAAAAAAATTGAGGTTCAATTGAAAATTTCAAAGTTGCCCCCTGCCACCCACACATGGGCTGGGTTGAGGGGTCAAATATGGTATCACTGGATGGCCCCCTCTGAGATAAACAAATTGGAATTATAACTTTTTTCTAACCAATATACAACTTTCAAGATATTTCAATGTCTTCAGTTAAAATGAACACCCTGGGTAAAATACAGTATTTTGGCCCGACAGGAAAATCATGTATGAAAAATTTGGTACAGGAGGAAGTGACAAATGAAGAAGTTAGTTGGTGCTGAGGCTTGGTGCTTTAATGACAGATGGATGAGGTGTTGTTTAATTTAAAAAAGGAGTAGTAGGAAAGGTAGGTATTTGCTCTGTTGTGAAAGTGAGAAGATTTTATGTAGAGGAAAGAAATATTGTTATGAGCCACAGGAAGTAGTTTATTTATGGAGAGAGGATAAGAACACAGACATTTTGAGAAGTATGCAGAAGTTTTGAGATGAAACCCATTTTTCAAGATCTTTAAAACAGGAGAGGAATGACGAGAGGAGAAGAAAATCAAGAAGATAACAAGAATGAAGGTTCAAAGCAATAATTCAGTGGAGGATTGACACAGAAGAACAGATGAATCAAGCATCAATAGTATGAGAAAGAATCAGTCATCTTCACAGAATGCAAGTATACTGTGACTTCATCAAGACACTGTATGAAACAATGAACATTTTTATTTTGGTTGAGGAGAGACTGTGAACAACAATAGTAATTCAGACAGTACTATGACTGTTCAGCAATCTCTCGTATTGCGAGAATTTGGGCTGTAAATGGACTATCCGTTGTAGAACTAGCTACTGTGAGGGTCAAACTGCATGTTATCTGGAAAGTGAGAATTTAAAATTGACACCATACTATTGAAATAACTGTAGCTTAAGCACCCATTGTTGTCTATAAAACAGTGTTCAGCCCATATATTGACCACCTGTCAAAATAAGGAACCCTGTGGGCAGCGTGACAAGTATCTTCAGACTTCGCCACCAGGTGTCTCACATTCCGGGCGAAAGTGGAAAATCTTACGTCGGACAAACAGAGCGCTGTATATCCACGCACAACGCTCAACACGTACGCAACATAAAATTGGGGCAGGAAGATAAATCTGCTGTGGTCATGGACAGATTAAGGGATTTCTATTTCAAAAAGACGCCTGTCATCTGCTCACCTAATTGTTTCTAGGATAGTGTTATTAAGGAGACAATCGAGGTACGAATGTCGACGTATCTTATTAATCGAGATATGGGCTTTGGCCTCGGCGCTTCTTGGCAAGCAGCCTTTGAAGCAATTAGACGGGAGGGGCAGCAGTCTGCTTCTCTTAGGGCAGCTGTAGATGGTGAACTCGAATTGCGAGATATTAAACAATTGGTCGGGCCACTGTAAAACTGCTGTGGAGCAGACGTTGTGAGATTTAAATGTCCAATTCCATTATCTATGCAGGGTGGTCTTTTTCTCAAATAATTCCAGAAGTCCAACAGTGAGAGATGTATGAAAGGATGGTGCACAGGAGT
The DNA here is from genome assembly GCF_021461395.2 of Schistocerca americana. Taxonomy (NCBI): domain Eukaryota; kingdom Metazoa; phylum Arthropoda; class Insecta; order Orthoptera; family Acrididae; genus Schistocerca; species Schistocerca americana. The sequence continues at coordinate 410,143,594 of NC_060120.1, forward strand.
TGTGCAAGAATCATTGGATTTTATAAATAAATTAATTAACTGACAACATAGTGCACCACCATCTTGTCATCTATTGTTTTAATTTCCAAATAGTTTCATAATTAGATCCACTTGCTATTCTTTGATCCATGTAATAGGTAATTCAGATCGCAGTTTCCTACCAATTTTTAATTTTTCACTTAAGTGTTCCAGTAATTTTAATAATTCATAGTAATTTTGTACTTCTGTACTATCACTCAAGAAAAACATAGCCATTTAGTTAACAGACAGTTCACATTGCAAGCCTCGTTCTCATTAACATATTATGCACAGATCACTCATTTCATAATAATTCACATTCATTTATATGTTCATATGTCTCTACTGTAAAAGATACACTAAATATACTGACACACAGCAATTTGATTAAAAACAGAGATGACAACTTCTCTGTCCAATTAATTATTTAAAGATCATTGCCATTTCATATTTGAACTGTTTTTATGTGAGTGTTTATGTCTGCACAAATGTGTTCTGTCACCTCTCTTAAACAAGAGAAGGTGTGAGGCTAGCAGCATATAGGTTCAACAGAGGCTTTAGTCTAGTGCTGAATTATTTTGGTGAAACTGTTGCAAGCAAAGGGCATAGCAATGTTATTGAGAGCAGATATTCAAAAGTCATTCAAACAAGATTCAGTGGCACACACACGCATGTGCGTGCACGCACACACACGCACACATGCACACACACACACATACACACACACCTTTTTATTTGGTGACTGCCAATATCATGGCTAACAGTGTCCATTTCTGACCAGTTCAGCAGCCTTCAAGTAATGCATACTGATTAGGGGACAGTTTATGCTTACCATGGTACAACTTAAATTAAAAGTCATCAAAATGGCTGCTGTTGGTGAAATGACTGAACAGGTGACTCAAAACAGCACTGCAAAAGAAGAGAAGAGGGCTACTGACACTTCCAAATGAAAGTACAATCAGCTGTTACAGATACTACACTAAGGGCTGGTCCATCATGCTAAATGAATATCAATTTTGTGCTTTTGTATTTGTTTTGTATAGTACAGAACTGTAAACAGAAGTGAGTGATGTGAAATCAGGTCAAAGTAAATAAGAGGAGTTGGTTACGGTAGAAACTAAAATAGAAGTTGTCTAGGCTGAGTTGAAAATTAAAGTACAGGCATGATAGGGTAAACTAGAAGCTGAAATGAACGCAGGGCAAGACAAAGTAGAAGCAGAAGTGCAAGCAAACAAAAGCCGAATTGAACATAAGATTGCTGCAGGCCAGACTAAACTTGACAGTGCTATTGCTGAAGTGGCATTGGGTCTAAAATATGAGCCTAAAACTGTACAAAAGGAATATGACAAGAAAAGTCAGGGTGTAAATGAACAGCAGAAAATCCATCTGAGAAAGGAATGGTGTATATTTAGAAGAGGCGCAAACAAAGGCTATTGAACAAGCTAGATCGGTGGAGAGTAGTGTGAGGGAGGTAACTGAAAAATATGAGGAAACCAGGAGGAAGGTAAACAAATTACAGGATCCACTGTTGTAGAACAGGAAATAAGTAAGATAGGTCAGCAAATACTAGCAAGACTCAGAAATGTTATCATGTGGGGAATTTCAGTATGAGAATTTCGAGTGGTATTTTGAGAAAGCCAAGTACAACAATTTAGAATTTAGAAAACGGATGTCCGTACAACCTGCAGAATTTATGGACAAACTATGGAGAAATATATGAACAGCTTGGAATGAAATGAAGAAAATAGATGCAGTCTGCAGACTGATGAAAGAGGATAGTCAGACTGGGCATACAACTTACAAAACCAATGCCAAACCCTCAAAAGAGTTTATTCGTAAATTTGATGAGAAATTCTGATCACTTGAAATACATGCTAATAAAGTGATGGAGTTTACATGGGGTCCAGGGTACAGTGGTGGAAATGTGTCTGCATATTCTCAAAAGCTGCTCAGAAAGTCATGCTATACCGACAAGATTGATAGAGATGAAGCAAAGATTTCAGTATCTAGAAGGAGACCATGGAAGGATGCAGACAGTTTTGTGAGGAGAATAAAGTGGGCAGAATAACATTTCAACAAACATACAACAATAGAATCATGTGTGAACTGTATGAAACAATAGTAATGTCACATGAGAATGACTTGGTAGAGATGAGCTGTGAAAATCTAGCATGGAGGAAACAGACAGACAGATAGGAAGAGAAGAGAGGGCGTGGGATCAGAACATAAACCAACAGAAAAGCTGAATAAAGCATATTTGAAGGTCTGCACGCACATGAGATCACAGACAAAACCATGTAGATGGTGTAGGGAGCAAAGGCAACACTTCGTAATCACATTAGTTTGAAGAACTGTCAGTTTTAACAGTGTGAATGCAACACTTAACCGCAAGAAACTCTGTGGTTGAGTGAAATAAAATATATTCAGCCTAACAGTTATTTTTTTGGTTAGCTGACTCTAATCTCCGACTTTTGTATTTATATACACATTAAGTTCTGTTGCGAAATAATTATCTACCAGCAACAGAAGAATATCCAAGGCCAAAAACCTATTATTGTAATAATTTTTTGGGCACATCTAGAATGTTGTCACTGTAGCGGACCATATCTAGAGTCGTTGCGTTTCAGCTACCGTATTAGCCAGTGCAAGGGAAGATAACAAGATGGTGGAGTGGTATCTTGTAAATGAATTAATTAATTTAGAAAATGCAAATAATTCATGCCTTCCTCTTGTGTGCCATCCCATAGTACATTTGCCATGGGAATGTTTAGAACTGTTATAGAAAAGGGACATGTGAGTGGGATGTTCAGGGACTGGGATACAAATACTGTTTTACGCATAACAATAGATGCCTAAGTAACGATTAAAAATGGTTCAAATGGCTCTGAGCACTATGGGACTTAACTGCTAAGGTCATCAGTCCCCTAGAACTTAGAACTACTTAAACCGAACTAACCTAAGGACATCACACACATCCATGCCCGAGGCAGGATTCGAACCTGCGACCGTAGCGGTCGCGCGGTTCCAGACTGTAGCGCCTTTAAAAGTAATGATTACTTCAATTGGTTGGCACCGATTTTATTACAAATTCTCACTTTTCAGATACCAGTACCTTGCACTTCACAATAACTGGTTCTACAACAGATAGGTCTGTTCACAGTCCTAATTTTCGAAATACAGTAATAGAAATTGCTAAACTGCTGCTTTTCATAGCACCATTTGAAATACCGCTTTAGTTCACAGTGTCTCCACAACCAAAATAAAGCTAGCAGCCATTCACTATATTGTCTTGGTGAAGTCACAGTATACTCACATTTTGTGGTGACCATTCGTTCTTTCTTACGCTTCCTAATGTCTTGATTTGGCTGTTGTTCTATATTTATCCAAAGTTCGCTGTCTTGAATCCTGTTACTTGCTATGTTCTTTCTTGTAGTCTTCCCTCTTGCATCTCCCCTTTTTTGTGGGAAATCTCAAAAAACACGTCTCTCCTCGAAACTTGGCGTTTCACTCTTTGCTGGCCGCTGTGGCCGAGCGGTTCTAGGCGCTTCAGTCCGGAACTGCACTGTTGCTACGGTCACAGTTTCAAATCCTGCCTTGGGCATGGATGTGTGTGTTGTCCTTAGGTAAGTTAGGTTTTAGTAGTTCTAAGTCTAAGGGACTGGTGACTTCAGATATTAAGTCCCATAGTGCTTAGAGCCATCTGAACCATTTGTTTCACTCAACAGTGCTTCAATGACTGCTTCCTGGCAACTTCTGTGTTCCTATCATTTCTTCGTAATCAAACTGCTTCCTTTTGTTCACTATTATATTTCTCCCCTCTATATAAAACCTTCTGATTTTCACCACAGAAAAACTGCCTCCTTTCCCTGAAATTACCACTGTTTTCTATAATCAAGAAACATGCCCTCATCCATCTGTCATGACATCTCTGTGATCCAGCATCAACTAACTTATTTAAATAGTCACTTACTCCACAACAAAATTTTGCCAGGATAGAGTTTTGCCTACTGGACAAAAGCACTATATTTTACATGTAAATTAGATAGCTCAAAGCCCACATCTCGTGGTCGTGTGGTAGCGTTCTCGCTTCCCACGCCCGGGTTCCCGGGTTCGATTCCCGGCGGGGTCAGGGATTTTCTCTGCCTCGTGATGGCTGGGTGTTGTGTGCTGTCCTTAGGTTAGTTAGGTTTAAGTAGTTCTAAGTTCTAGGGGACTTATGACCACAGCAGTTGAGTCCCATAGTGCTCAGAGCCATTTTTTTAGATAGCTCAAAGTTACATGTAACATAATAACATATTTACAGAATACATTAAATTTTATTTACACTGAAATAGAACATCAATGATTATAAATATGTACAATTATCAGTACACATATGGTTAATGGCTGAAAATACACACAAATCATTTGTGACAGAGAAAATATATCTTATACCATGCAACCAAAATTCTAATAAGATGCAATCATTCTTGTTAGAATTTTCTACAGTTACAAGAATCAATTACAATCTGATTCATATGTTTCGAAAAATTAATGAAACTGAATTAAGTCTCACCTCCTTAACACTCTCATTCATTCATATCAGTTCATAATTCTAGCGCATCATGTTCCTTTCAGTACACCATCATCTCTAATGTTTACAAAAAGTCTGTGACACAGCCAAGCTTCAGTTGTTAAAATGGCTTATCATAGCTTGTGACTCGTAAACCACACTTCTACATTTATCAACACTTATCCACGACTTGTAGCACTCTCTTTTGGTAGACAAATCACTCCACTCGCTTTCAGCACTGACATCCCGCATTCTCAACAGTCTCTAGTGTGCAGATCAGGTTGACGGTTATAAATGCTGTGCAAGTTCTAATGTGACTGCATCCCTTTCATTCTCACAGATAACCATAGCTATGTTGGCAAATAGAGCAAGCTAATAAAACACACTGCAAAAGTCATCCTTCTAAGCAAATTCTCTTAATAAACCATTTTTTCACCTAATCTCTCTTGTTGCTTTGGTTCCTTCTTTTCTATTTCTTGAAACATATGGCTTCCTATTCCTTGCTTACTATTGTCCAAAGCAAGACAAAATGGATACTTAGATCACTGTAGTTCAATATTTGAGCATTGGCTGGCATTTTTTTGATTAACTCAAACACTTGCTGCTATTCAGGTATCCATATATAGGTGCTGTTCCTCTTACATAGTGCCATTAAGTTTTGATAATTCAGCACTTGATCAGTAATGAATTTTTATGATAGAATTCCCACATTCCAAACAGTAACTTGCTAATTATCCTTTGAAGGAGATGCTTCCTCAATTGCTTCTATCTTCTTTGGGTCTGCCTCAATTCATTTCTGTGATATACAGCAACCTAAAAGTTTGATCCTTTCTTTTAAAATTCAGAGTGCACAGTTTTCAGTCATTCCATCCCTAACTAGTGCACTGAACTATTCCTCCCATTGTCAGTAGGTATCAGCAGGCCTCCTACATAAATATTTAGTTTTGAGTTTAGTTGAGTTCCCAAGACTTTGCCCAATGTTCTTATAAACGCTGACACACACACAACCTTATAGTGATAACAGTTTCAACTGAAGAGAAATGCCATGTACCTTTGACTTTCTTTTGCCAGTGCAAAGAAACGTATGTTAAGTTGCAGCTGGATATGTACTGATCCTCTTTAAATTTTTGCACGATTTATGACATATTCTCTGGTGTGTCACATTCCATTACCATAATTTTATTGAGGTGTCTCACATACAAAACTGCTCATGTTGATCCATCCTGTTTATCTGTGACAACCAAAGGATTGTTGTAGGTCATATTAGCTCAATCAACCACCTCCCACTGATCTGCTTTACTAAGTTCTTCTTCTAAAACAGTTATTTTGGCTGAAGGTATTGGATATGGTTTTGCTTTAAGCTTGTATTCATAATTATGTACATTCTGGGCTCATGAGAAAAGATTTGCTAATATTTCATTAATAACTCCATCAATGACTTCCTTTGCTTGATGGTAGTATTTTCAGTGCTATGCACTTTTTCCATTATCTCCTCCTCTATTTTCTTGTTGCCTGTTGCTGTCCCGTTTTTGTGACAGGCTTCATACACTGCAAAATCATTCTGTTAACATTCTCTGTATTTTATTTGTCACATTCAAGCCTTTTCATTCAATATTACTTAAAAAATGGCATTCTTTCTATCCTGCCATTTCTTGAAAACTAAACATATCTCCATCAAAAATCTATTCTAGCTTCATAGTTGCTTACCATATTGATTCCTAGTACAACATATACATTAAATTTAGGCCCTACTAAAATGTCTTCGTCTACTTCAAAATCTTCTAAACTGATAGATATATAAATTTGTTTAGTAAGCAGTGGCACTTTTAATTCTGACTTTAGATATGGGCGTTGTCACTATTTTACTGCTTTTAATGATGTGCTGATACAACACTTCTGAGATGGCTGTCTGTATTGTCAGTGTCTATAAGAGCTGTTCTCTCTATTCCATTTAATTTCATCTCTATTAAAGGCTGAAAAGTATAATTTTCCTCCTCACTCTTTTCATCCTGTTTTAATAAACATTCTTCTATTTCTTTATGCATGCACATTAGTAGTTTCTTGATTGTTGGTTTTGATACCCGTACTGGTACTTCGTCTGAATTATGACTGGCTCCATAAACTCCTTTCTCTTCTTCATCATTAATATTTTGTAATACATCTGATTGTACATACATACATACATGTGATTGTATTACAAAATATGTCAAGTTTTTTCTCTATTGACTCATTTCATGATAGGCTGAAAATTCCTCATTCCTTCCAACCTATCCAGTTCTCTATTAAATCTACCATTACTTCAAATTCTTCTTCTTCTTCTTCTTCTTCTTCTTCTTCTTCTGCACATTTTAAACTACTGTGCCTCTCTTGCTGTTTTCATCATTTTTGTCACCTTTACCTTCCCTCTCCCTTCTGTCTTCCTCTGCCTCTCACTCTGTTTTCTCTTCTCCTCCTTTGCCGTTTGACTCCTCTTCTTCCTCTTTACTAATGTCTTCTCCTCTTTCATCATTTGCATCCTTTCCTTCTCATTATTCTTGCCCTCCTTCCTTTCTTGATAATCCACTGTATCTGTCACTCGCCCTTGAGCTTTTCTCCTCCTAAAACTCGTGGTCTTCTTCCCACCATCCTTCTATCTTTGCATTTTCATCTTCACCATACTGTTGACTGATGCGTTCATCCTCTGCATCTCTCTTTTCATCAGTGACTTTTGCTCTTACATTTCCTTCATGTCTGATTAATGCTCTTCAGACCTCTTCCTTCACTATGACCTCCTTCTGTCACTACAACTTCAGGTGTTGTGGAGCTCTTCTTATGATTAATTTCTTTCACATCTTCTTTCTTCTGCTATTTCCATTTCCCTGAAGCTTTGAAATACAAAGACTGTGTACCCCACACAACATAGCATTTGTTGCCCTATCTATCTAATTCTATGTACTCCATTTCCTACTCTGTGTTATCTCACAACAGAACTTAATGTGTGGACATTAACTAAAGGTAGATAAATACAAAAGTCAGAGATTAGAGCCAGCTAACCAAAAAAATAACTGTTAGGCTGAATATATTTTATTTCACTTAACCACAGAGTTTTCTTGCGGTTAAATGTTGCACTCACACTGTTGAAACTGACAGTGTTGAAACTGACAGTGTTTCAACAGTGTGATTACGAAGTGTTAAATAGAATGTCATTTTTTACTTCGTTAGCAGAGAATGAGGTAATTTTTAATTATTTTGTATAAACATTTTATCACTACTGCTGAGGTCCACGTACAGGAACCGAGTTTGACTGACACGATCCCACAACATGGTACAAAAGAAATCTCACAATAGATTCTTCAGACTGCCGCTTTCTTCTGACCTTTAATTTTTCGTCAAAGTGATTCAGTTATTTCGATAATTCATAACAATTTTACACATCTGTAACTTTGCTCAAGAAAATCCGTATTCATTGAAACACAACCAATAGACAGTTCATGGTACAAGTATAATTCTGATTAACCTGTTATGTGTAGGTCGCTCATTAAATGACAACAATTTGCTTTTGTTTTTACGTTTATAGTTATTTACATTAAAAGATGTGCAAAATATATTGACATACAGCAATTGTATCGAAACCAGAGAAATAACTTGTTTGTCAATTAATTATGTGAATGTCATTATAATTTCACATTTGTAACAGTTTTTATGTGAGTGTGTGTGTACACGTGTGTGTTCTATCACTTGTTGTTAAAAAGAGATCTGAAGTTAGTAGCATACAGGCTCCACAGAGGCTTTAGTATTGAATTGTTTTGGTGAAATGTATCAGTCGGAGTGTGTAGCATTTTGAGAGTCTGTTATTGACAGTGGAGATTCGAAAGTCATGGTCAACCTGAACGGAAAGGTGGTTGTTACAGTATGTGAAACTAAATACGCTGCTTCAGTAAGCCTGCAATGGTATAATATCTCGCTGATATTCATTCACGATTTATTAGATTGAGTTTTTAATTCGTGGCGTTTTTGTTTTGCCTGTTGGTATTCCGGTTGCTATGGATTCTTTATCGAGTGTCATTTTTTATTTGTATTCACTGTTGATATTAGAGTTTACAGATTGTCGTTTTGCCATTTGCAGATAGTGACTGCAGCTCTGAACGTTAGAAAATGGAGTGCCAAGTTGAGATATAGGAACGTTTCCAACGTATTCTTGCACTGAATTAAATAGAGGGACGACAGCAGCGGAGGCAGCCAGAAACATTTGCACCGTGTACGGGGATTGAAATTAGTGATTCTCCATGTTCAAGAAGACTTTCAGGATTTGATGAAGATCGTTTAAATGCATTAATACACAAAGTCCACGTCAGTGTACTCGAGAACTGACAAATATGGTGAACGGTCATCATTCCACCATTGTGCGATATTTGAATTCAATGGGAGAGGTTCAAAAATGGGAGTATGGATACCGCGTGCTCCAAGCCAAAATAAAAAAAAAACATCAGTGGGTGGCCAAACGTGCATCTCTGCTTCCTCGCCATCAATTGGCTTGTGAACAGCATCGACCATTCCTATCTTGTAAGAAAGGAACGGTTGAACCTAAACAAAGCAGAAACTCCCCGTGCAAAGATCTGCACGCATCTACAAAAGATAACGATATGCATCTGGTGGAACAGTGACGGTGTAGTGTACTACGAATTGCGTCCCCGAGGTGTAACCATTACAGCTGACATTTACATTAACAACTGAGACGTTTTGCAAACGCAGTCGGAGACCAACGACCAGGAAGATTACTTGAAGTGATGCTACGCCACGATAACATCTGCCTGCACTCTGCTATACTGACAGAAAACACTGTGCAGGAGTTGAGTTGGAAAGTCGCCTCACACCCACCCCATTCACCTGATCTTGCGCCTCAAATTTTCACTCTTTCCGCTCTCTCTCAAACAATCTTCAAGGAACTTCCTTTCCGAATGAAAATGCGCTCCCAACATGACTCGTCGAGTTCTCCGTTTCAAAATCATATAATTTTAACAGTCGCAGAATCGAAAAGGCTGCCAGTGCTAATTGGAAGCTTGTTGTTAATAGCGAAGGAAAATATATTATTGATGACTAAAGTCTCTGTTATGTGAACCTCTTGTGTTTATTGAACTTATGCAAAACGCTACGAACTTACGCACGAACCTAATATACAGGGTGGTCCACTGATAGTGACGGGGCCAAATATCTCACGATATAAGCGTCAAACGAAAAAACTACAAAGAATGAAACTCGTCTAGCTTGAAGGGGGAAATCAGATGACGCTTTGGTTGGCCCGCTAGATGGCGCTGCCATAGGTCAAACGGATATCGACTGCGTTTTTTAAAAATAGGAGCCCCCATTTTTTATTACATATTCGTGTAGTACATAAATAAATATGAATGTTTTAGTTGGACCACTTTTTTCGCTTTGTGATAGATGGCGCTGTAATAGTCACAAACGTATTTAAGTACGTGGTATCACGTAACATTCCGCAACTGCGGACGGTATTTGCTTCGTGATACATTACCCGTGTTAAAACGATCCCTTTACCATTTGCGGAAAAGGTCGATATCTTATTGATGTATGGCTATTGTGATCAAAATGCCCAACGGGCGTGTGCTATGTATCCTGCTAGGCATCCTGGACGACATCATCCAAGTGTCCGGACCGTTCGCCGGATAATTACGTTATTTAAGGAAACAGGAAGTGTTCAGCCACATGAGAAACGTCAGCCACGACCTGCAACAAATGATGATGCCCAAGTAGGTGTTTTAGCTGCTGTCGCGGCTAATCCGCACATCAGTAGCAGACAAATTGAGCGAGAATCGGGTATCTCAAAAACGTCGGTGTTGAGAATGCTACATCAACATCGATTGCATCCGTACCATATTGCTATGCACTAGGAATTGCATGGCGACGACTTTGAACGTCGCTCACAGTTCTACCACTGGGCACAAGAGAAATTACGGGAGGATGACACATTTTTTGCACGCGTTCTATTTAGCGACGAAGCGTAATTCACCAACAGCGCTAACGTAAACCGGCATAATATGCACTATTGGGCAACGGAATATCCACGATGGCTGCGACAAGTGGATCATCAGCGACCTTGGCGGGTTAATGTATGTTGCGGCTTTATGGGAGGAAGGATAACTGGCCCCCATTTTATCGATGACAATCTAAATGGTGTAATGTATGCTAATTTCCTACGTAATGTTCTACCAATGTTTCTACAAGATGCTTCACTGCATGACAGCATGGCGATGTACTTCCAACATGATGGATGTCCGGCACATAGCTCGCGTGCGGTTGAAGCGGTATTGAACAGCATATTTCATGACAGGTGGATTGGTCGTCGAAGCACCATACCATGGCCTGTACGTTCACCGGATCTGACGTCCCCAGATTTCTTTCTGTGGGGAAAGTTAAAGGATATTTGCTATCGTGATCCACCGACAACGCCTGACAACATGCGTCAGCGCATTGTCAATGCATGTGTGAACATTACGGAAGGCGAACTACTCGCTGTTGAGAGGAATGTCGTTACAGGTATTGCCAAATGCATTGAAGTTGAAGGACATCATTTTGAGCATTTATTGGATTAATGTGGTATTTACAGGTAATCACGCTGTAACAGCATGCGTTCTCAGAAATGATAAGTTCACAAAGGTACATGTATGATATTGGAAAAACCGAATGTTCAAACGTACATACGTTCTGTATTTTAATTTAAAAAACCTACTTCTTACCAACTGTTCGTCTAAAATTGTGAGCCATATGTTTGTGACCATTACAGCGCCATCTATCACAAAGCGAAAAAAGTGGTCCAACTAAAACATTCATATTTCTTTACGTACTATACGAATATGCAATAAAAAATAGGGGTTCCTATTTTAAAAAAACGCAGTTGATATCCGTTTGACCTTTCGAAGTGCCATCTAGGGGGCCAACCATAGCGCCATCTGGTTTCCTCCTTCAAGCTAGACAAGTTTCGTTGTTTGTAATTTTTCGTTTGACGCTTATTTCGTGAGATATTTGGCCCGGTCACGATCAATGGACCACCCTGTATACTATAACAACCAGGAAGATGCTGTTGTATTGATCAAGTGTGGCCGTTCATCTTGTTTTTGTCGTTCATATTACTTTGTTGGACCCTGGTATCTCTCTTGGGACCTTGAGCTGTCTAAACAGACATCTAAATAAGTGATGGCCAGAGTAAGCGTCCCAATCTCACCTCTGCAGTGAGAAGCATTTCCCACTGCGGCCTGATGAAGTAGAGGATGCCCTCGCCGGCGCCCGGTAGTGTGACGCCGCGGATGAGGAGGGCGAAGAGCACTACGTAGGGGAAGAGCGCCAGGAAGTAGGCCGCCTTGCCCGAGCTCTTGACGCCGCGCACCACCACCAGGAAGACGACCACCCACGAGAAGAGCAGGCACAGCGTCAGCCGCCAGTCGGGCGCGCCGATGCCCTCGTCCAGCGTCGGCACCTCGTTCAGCAGCCGCTGCCTGCAATACGGGGTGGCGTGCCACTAGTCGTGATCAAGAAGATTCTTTCGTCGCTATATTCTATGCATAACTGCTTATTTTTCTTTGGCTATAATACACTACAATTTCACCTAAGAAGAAGTTTTCAGTGTGCAGCGTAGAGTACGCTGATTGCAAACTTGCTCGTAGATTAAAACTGTGTGCTGGGCCGGGAGGAAGGTACTGGCGAGACACAGCTGTGAGAGTGGGTCGTGAGTCGTGCTTAGTTACCTCAGCCGGTAAGAGCATTGACTGTTAAGACAAAGGTTTCAGTGTCGAGTTCCAGTCCAGTGAATAGTGTTAATCTGCCAAGAAGTTTCAGTACTTACACTGTTGCTTGTTAAATTCTGACACTGTACAAGCAGCATGTATGTGATACGAAATGAAGAGAACAATCACGGCAAGGAATGACCCATGAATATTGTATTCGTCGGCCTGAGCTGCACTCCTGTTTCAACGTTTGTCTATAAAAAATCATTCAATTCGTCTAAAGCTGATTTCAGCGCTTGTAATTCCCCAAATAGTTAAAGCAAGAAAATTGGAAGTTGATTTTTAGTGCAGATTTTTCTTTCTGTTCGGTCTTTTTTCTATAGAACTGAGGTTTTTTCAGTAATTTAGAATAGGGACTGAAAATGTGAACACTGCTTGAATTCCTTCGCATTTTTTAAGTGGATCATCTTTGTTTTCTAAACTGGATACTGTGCTCGCGAAATATTTACTCCATTGTTTACTGGCTGATGTACACTAACGAGCCAGAGAAACTGGTTCACCTGCATAATATCGTGTAGGACCCCCGTGTACACGCAGAAATGCCGCAACACGACGTGGCATGGACTCGACTAATGTCTGAAGTAGTACCGGAGGGAACTGACGCCATGAATTATCCAGGGTTGTCAATAAATCCATAAGAGTACGACGTTGTGGAGACCTCTTCCGAACAGCAAGTTGCAAGGCATCCGAGATTTGCTCAATAATGATCATATCTGGGGGGGTTTGGAGCCAGATGAAGTTTTTAAACTCAGAAGAGTGCTCATGGAGCTACTATCTAGCAATTCTGGACGTGTGGGGTGTCGCATTGTCCTGCTGGAATTGCCCAAGTCCGTCGGAATGCACAGTGGACATGAATGGATGCAGGCAATCAGAGAGGATGCTTAAGTAGGGGTCATCTGTCAGAGTCGTATCTAGACGTATCAGGGTCCCCATATCACTCCATCTGCACACGCCCCACATCATTACAGAGTCTCCACCAGGTTGAACAGTCCCCTACTGACATGCAGGGTCCATGGATTCATGAGGCTGCCTCCATACCCGTACACATCCATCCACTCGATGCACTTTGAAACAGAACTCGTCCCCAGGCAACATGTTTCCAGTCATCAGCGGTCTAACATAGGTGTAGAGGGCCCCAGATGAGGCGTAAAGCTTTGTATCGTGCAGTTGTCGTGCAGTCATCAAGGGTACACGACTGGGTCTTCGGCTCCGAAAGCCCATATCGATGAAGTTTTGTCGAATGCTTCACACGCTAACACTTGTTGATGGCCCAGCGTTGAAATCTGCAGCAATTTGCGGAAGGGTTGCACTTCCGTCACGTTGAACGATTCTCTTCAGTCATCGTTAGTCCCGTTCTTGCAGGATCTATTTCCGGTCGCAGCAATGTCGGAGATTTGATGTTTTAGCGGATTCCTGATATTCATGGTACAGTCGTGAAATGGTCGTACGGAAAAATCCCCACTTCATCGCTACCTCGGAGATGCTGTGTCCCACCGCTCGTGCGCCGACTATAACACCACGTTCAGACACACTTAAATCTTGATAACCTGCCATCGTAGCAGCAGTAACCGATCTAACAACTGCGCTAGACACTTGTCGTACGTAGGCGTTGCCGATCGCAGGGCTGTATTATGCCTGTTTTCATATCTCTGTACTTGAATACGCATGCCTGTACCAGTTTCTTTGGCTCTTCAGTGTATATGTTCTACATTAAAAAGTTTCGAGAAATTACAGCAAAAAAATTAGTAGTTTTGTGGTACATAATGTCTATGGATAAAATAAATATTTTTATTTTTGATAGTAATTAATTATTTCAATCGACATTTTCACATAGTGCTCTTACAGCTTATTGGAGTATACTAATAATAGCTTGGTATTTTGGAAAGTACAGCACACTTTGTATTTTCGATGCACAACGTTTCTCAATCGCACGATGTTTTTCAGTCGTCTTCAACCTTGACTCATCTTGTGTTTTGTCTACGATGTAGACATGGATCTGCCATTTCCAGGTCCCGGCGGAGGTTCAAGACCTCCCTCGGGCATGGGTGTGTGTGTTTGTCCTTAGGATAATTTAGGTTAAGTAGTGTGTAAGATTAGGGACTGATGACCTTAGCAGTTAAGTCCCAGAAGATTTCACACACATTTTTTTGCCATTTCCTTCGCGTTGCACTCAGCAAACACTGCGTTCTATGTGGCAAAATTTCTGATTAAATTCTTGACAATTTATCGTTAAATATACTTTGTCAGAGATAAAGTCTACTGCAGTAATAATGCCGGTTTCATATTGGGCTTTAACGATCATTGTTACCATTTGATACAGATACAAAAATTTTGAAGTTTAAATCATACGTACTTGGTGAGGGGAATACGAATTACCACACAGTCTATATTTAACCCACAGAAATATAGAGCATCATAATTTTACTCTGTACTAAGTAATGTAGATGTCTAGTCTTTATTAAAACTATTTCCTTTATTTCTTTCAGAATTCTGTTTGGATACTGGTCTGAAGGTATTCTCTTGCCTTTATTTTGGAAAATAAAATGAAAATTGGCTTTTGAGCAACACTGCTAAGGAGTAAGGCATGAGCAACACTGCTAAGGAGTAAGGCATCAGTAAAGACTGTTGAAAGAACGGGGAAGACACCGACATAAGGCACAATTGTAAAAAGAACAAGTGACACTTCCCTATCAAATTGATATTCATTTACAGATTAAGTTTCAATTATTTTGCAGGGAGGGGGGGGGATTGGGGGAGGGGTGAGGTCTACATTCCTCTGATTGATTTGATGCTGCCCGCCACAACCCCCTCTCCTCCATCAACCTCTTCATCTCAAAGCACCACTTGGACCCAACGTCCTCAACTATTGGAGGAATTTTACGCATTCAGTGATATTTGCACAAAGTAGCAGCTCAACGTCTGCTGTTCCAAGGCTCTATGAACCTGGACAAACTGAACAGATATTATTAAGTCTTTCAGTATGAACAGATTGCAAAGCGAGTGACGTTTGGAAGTGAAACAATAAAGATTTATTTAAAAAAGCCAAAGCTTCATGGCAAAAAAGTTTTCAGATTTCGAATGTAGGTCGCAGTACATGTAACGAGTTTTTTTTTTTTTTTTTTTACTTGATTCATAGACTGTAGGGTTTTAGGTGTCTGGGCCGAGTTTCGCAGACCTTCCAGTCACCTTCATCAGGTTTTGTGTCAGTGGTCACGGATACAGAAGGGTATCGAGGTCCATGCACATGACACTTATTCGACCCCTGATGACGTACGCAGCCCATGTCTGGGGATACGCTGCGCCCACACGCCTGCGCTGTCTGCAGATCATACAAAACAAAGTACTCAAAATCATAAGCAATGCTCCACGATACACACGCATCGCGGACCTTCACCGGGAATACCGACTTGAGACTCTCACTGAGGTAATCCACAAACTCACCACAAGACTATACAGAAACTCCAGACATTCGCAGAACCCGTTTATTCTGAATCTGGGGAACTACGACCACAACCATGAATGGAAACATAAAAGAGCAAAAGACATACTTGTAAGGACCTAACATCTATGGCCAAGTTCACGCAAACACAACGGTACAGGTGAGCCCCTGTTAATCAGCCACCATTACTGAATATCCAGTTGGAGCACACTTACCGAATAACTGGCACCACGCAGGGAAGCCGTACCGTACACCACATGCAGACAAGCTCCACCCCCCCCCCCCCCCCCCCCACACACACACACAATGAGATGATCTGTGGCCGATCTCCCACTAACATATAACGATCCTGATTGTTCCAGGTATGCAGCAGCTGCAGAAAACTCGAATACATCGTCATCGCCTGCCACGGTAATGATACGTGATACCCGTACTAACAAACCCAACCTTGCATGAACTATCGCAGCTAGTAAGCCACTACTGCTCTTACTACCCATCCCACTGTCGCAGAGGTTTTTTTCCCACGGCACGAGCCTTGGCACTTTTTCCCTCTGCTCTTCAAATTGCTACCCTGATTCGCGTTTCGTCCACTATCTATCACCTGATGCACCGTGTTAATGCGTAGTCTTACTCAAACACTCGGATAGTATCACAGCCCAGCATCCCATGATCCACCTATTAGATAACTAACATGTTGACGGAGGTGACAGTAGAACTTTTGGTTTGGTCACCACGTTGGTGCGGGCGTGGAGGGGCCCCATCTCTCTTTAAAAGTGGTCACAGACGTGATCGCTTCCTCGAGCTGAACTGGTAAAATCTGAAAAAGAGGACTTGATCGGTCCTTGTAGTTTAGAACGTAGTAATCGAATCGGAAACATTTCTGGGCATCCGAAAACACGTTCTACCCTACAAGAAGTAGAATAGCAAAACGCCATTATTCCAAGTTGAATTAGCTCTAAAATACCGCACAAATGTAGAACGTTACATGATAAAGCACGGAACAATGTTAAATATTATGAAGAGTTGTAGATCAAGATAGGAAAAGCTTGACTTTCTGGAAGGGCAATACGTACAGGTAGAGTGTGGAGGAGCTGAGGCGCCCCGTGGTGTTGGTGGCGTTGTCGTGTGGGCCGGCGGAGTCGAAGCAGAGCTCGCCCAGCTCGGGGTAACAGTGGGCCCAGGGAAGCTCCGCGTGGAACGACGCCACAAAGAAGTAGACGGTGAGCGCCATGATGGCGCAGTAGTACGTCAGCAGCAGAGCCGTCGCCAGGAACTGGCCGAATCCCAGACCTGCGGGGCACAGCCGGCAGCACGCGTCAGAGATCTCCTCTGTCTGAATCACTTGTATCTACGGGCTTCTAAACAGCTTTTGATGTGGCTAGTGATAAATACAGGGTGTTACAAAAAGGTACGGCCAAACTTTCAGGAAACATTCCTCACACACAAAGAAAGACAATATGTTATGTGGACATGCGTCCGGAAACGCTTACTTTCCATGTTAGAGCTCATTTTATTACTTCTCTTCAAATCACAATAATCATGGAATGCAAACACACAGCAACAGAACGTACCAGCGTGACTTCAAACACTTTGTTACAGGAAATGTTCAAAATGTCCTCCGTTAGCGAGGATACATGTATCCACCCTCCGTCGCATGGAATTCCTGATGTGCTGATGCAGCCCTGGGAAATGGCGTATTGTATCACAGCCGTCCACAATACGAGCACGAAGAGTGTCTACATTTGGTACCGGGGTTGCGTAGACAAGAGCTTTCAAATGCCCACATAAATGAAAGTCAAGAGGGTTGTGATCAGGAGAGTGTGGAGGCCATGGAATTGGTCCGCCTCTACCAATCCATTGGTCACCGAATCTGTTGTTGAAAAGCGTACGAACACTTCGACTGAAATGTGCAGGAGCTCCATCGTGCATGAACCACATGTTGTGTCGAACTTGTAAAGGCACATGTTCTAGCAGCACAGGTAGAGTATCCCGTATGAAATCATGATAACGTGCTCCATTGAGCGTAGGTGGAAGAACATGGGGCCTAATCAAGACATCACCAACAATGCCTGCCCAAACGTTCACAGAAAATCTGTGTTGATGACGTGATTGCACAATTGCGTGCGGCTTCTCGTCAGCCCACACATGTTGATTGTGAAAATTTACAATTTGATCACGTTGGAATGAAGCCTCATCCGTAAAGAGAGCATTTGCACTGAAATGAGGATTGACACATTGTTGGATGAACCATTCGCAGAAGTGTACCCGTGGAGGCCAATCAGCTGCTGATAGTGCCTGCACACACTGTACATGGTACGGAAACAACCGGTTCTCCCGTAGCACTCTCCATACAGTGACGTGGTCAACGTTACCTTGTACGGCAGCAACTTCTCTGACGCTGACATTAGGGATATCGTCAACTGCACGAAGAACTGCATCGTCCATTGCAGGTGTCCTCGTCATTCTAGGTCTTCCCCAGTCGCGAGTCATAGGCTGGAATGTTCCGTGCTCCCTAAGACGCCGATGAATTGCTTCGAACGTCTTCCTGTCGGGACACCTTCGTTCTGGAAATCTGTCTCGATACAAACGTACCGCGCCACGGCCATTGCCCCGTGTTAATTCATAGATCAAATGGGCATCTGCCAACTCCGCATTTGTAAACATTGCACTGACTGCAAAACCACGTTCGTGATGAACACTAACCTGTTGATGCTACGTACAGATGTGCTTGATGCTAGTACTGTAGCGCAATGAGTCGCATGTCAACACAAGCAGCGAAGTCAACATTACCTTCCTTCAATTTGGCCAACTGGTGGTGAAATGAGGAAGTACAGTACATGCTGACGAAACTAAAATGAGCTCTAACATGGAAATTAAGCGTTTCCGCACACATGTCCACATAACATCTTTTCTTTATTTGTGTGTGAGGAATGTTTCCTGAAAGTTTGGCCGTACCTTTTTAGTAACACCCTGTATAAGAAAAACTCTCCCCCCATGTACTACATCAGATTACTACAGAGGAGGGGCAGGAATTGGTGCCCCCAGAAATCGCAAGGAAATGACTGACGAGAAACAGAAAAGTGGGGGAATGGGTACTTTTATAAAGGTAGCTACTGTTGCAAGGGTGTTGTGAGTAATATGCAGAGATGCTGGCTAGAGTGCTCACTGATGTTCCAACCGGAATTGTGTAACGCGGCGGGTTAACAGGTTTGAGGAGCTTAGAAGCTATAACGTATTAAATTTACGACCTCATAAAAGTTAGAAAAGAATCTAGAGTATTCACACAAAGAAACGGAAAAGATGTGGCCTAAACGTGCCATCTTAATAAATTGCAGAAAAGAACAGCTTCAGCAATCATACAATTAAAGAAGACGGTTGTTGACAACTGTAAAGTTTACTGTAGGAAATACAACTCGTGCGACTGTCAGAGGAGGAATGAGGGTTCGGAGACAAGGATGCCAGATGGACATGAGACACCAAAGGACGCAGTGAACTTGTGTGGACGACGGCACAACGGAAGAAGGCATCTGCTGAGTGCTCACGTGGGCAGCAGTTGCTTTCTGACTACTGAAATCCCATGAAAATAAGACAAGCGGTGCTGATCGAACCATTCAACTAGAATTAAAAGGAGGTACAGATTACGTAATTCTACACTAAACGTAATTATATTCAGCAGCCAAGATATCGAAGACCACATACAATTGCAGTAATTACGCAGTACTCGTATAGATAACAAAAGGCAACAGAAACATAAGATTTGCTTGCGTTAATTGATGTCTAAACAAAATGTAAAATATTTTTACTAAAATGTATTTAAGGAAATTTTCTAAGGTAATGGGAGAAAGACAAAATACAATGTTTTTCATACGTTATGGAAGTTTAAAGAAGCAGAAACACAAAGCAGCTGGCAAGAAGTTGGAACATGTTTTCCTGCACAAGTACTGCAAGATCTATTACAACGTGATTCAAACAACTATAACATTTTATCAGTTTTTTCCTCTTTAAAAAAGCAGAATAAATTGCATGTAAGGTACTATGGAATCTGTAGTTAGGATGTCAACGAAAGAGTTGCGAATTCTTGTATCACTATTTGTGGTAAGTATCCATTTGAGGACAACTGCCGCCTTGTATTTAGACAAAGAGGTACTCTTATTACACTACTCTTGATAAGAAGTGCAATAAAGGCCGGAAACCACGCTATCTGTGAGGAATTGATAACAGAACAGAACAGAACAGAGCCCCCACCCGCCCCCGCCGGTATCTTGCTTTCCTGTCTGGATCCTGCTCCTCGGCACTAATTCAGACGACTGTGACTCATTTCATGTGTGTTCGTGAGACATGCTGAAATACTGATGGAGGGCTTCCATTCTTTCCTCAGCATTGTTGGTTAAGCGTATACCTGTGGCGTTTGGATAACTGTGATAAGTGTCTGATCAGTGTGTAAGTAGCCTGTTTCAATGTTGTGTCAATATCGCTGACAGCGCTCTGCGTCCTCGAGAAGAGATTCTGCTGCTGGACGGACTAGCAGTTAGCGACTGGATAGAGAAGTGTAAGGACACGTTTTTCTTAGTGGTAGGACATGCATTATAAAGTGAGACGCAAGGAAATATAAAATGAGGATGGATGTTGTTGGTAATGTTTGGGTTATGCACATATTGACAACTATATAATTTTTAGAACTAGATGTCACATGGATAAGATAACCCTTTCTAAATACATTGTTTGCTCTTCAACAAAATCTTTTGCTAACCATATGTCTCCTAGTAATTAAAGACTATAGTAGTTAGAATCTTTTTATTTAGCTGGCTGTAGTTGCTGCTTGCTGTAATTACTGTAGTTCATGTTATGAAAATTTTCCGTGAGGTAAGTGACTTATATGAAAAAAATGGGGTTCGGGATTGAAATGAGTTTAGGCAATTAACAGAGTGGGAGGTAGTTTCATATTTCTTTAATTTCATATTTTTTTGATTTTTATTACTGATATGATTTCTTGCAATTCAGGGCCATTCTTTTGTGTCAATTACTGGAAGTTATGTTGTCATTGTATAGCAGTCAGATTGCGTTGGGTTTGTGTATTGTGGGTAATAAATAAATAGGTTAAGCTTGAGCTGTCTTTACAATGAAATGAAAACCCTTAGCTGCTTACAGTGCTTCATAAAAGGCGCTGAAGCTGGCTTTGGTGGCCGAGCGGTTCTAGGCGCTACAGTCTGGAACCGCGCGTCCGTTACGGTCGTAGGTTCGGATCCTGCCTCGGGCATGGATGTGTGTGATGTCCTTAGGTTAGTTAGGTTTAAGTAGTTCTAAGTTCTAGCGGACTGATGACCTCAGAAGTTAAGTCCCATAGTGCTCAGAGCCATTTGAACCATTTTTAAAAGGCGCTGAAACTACAACAGCGCTTCGACAGCCTGAAAGTCACACACATCAGCACAGGAAACGTTACCCTATGAAGCAGGCATTAACAGCGCGACAACATTACCGTTCGAGGGATTTAACTAATTGGACCACATAATGGACATAAAAACAATATTTTCTGAAGTCACTAGAAGCAACAATAGCAGCTTCTACAGACCGTGTCACGGAATTAAAGACTTCACACGTTACTTAAATGACAGATCAATCCGATGTTACCTCGAAATGAGCATGCAGATCCGTCCCTTATGCGTGGAATGCCTTATCGTTTTAACTGTTGAAGCTCGACACACATCTGAACTCTTCCAAAGGTTTCGATTTGTTGGTGCTGCCTTTATCTGAGTCCACAGAATATCAGTGCTGACAGAATGAGAGTACTAGTGGTGCATTAGGCAGGTAGCATCAGATGTGGAGCTTCGGCAAACCGGGAAATAGGTTGATTCGTTTTTTTTAGGGGGGGGGGGGCGTACGGGGGTATGGGTGGAGCCGGTAAAAGGGGGGGGGGGTGGAGCGCGAGGGGATCAATCAATCTTCTGACTGGTTTGAGTTATTTGTTGGATATTTTCCAGTACTTGTTCTCTACAGGTTTTACGCTCTACAGCTCCCTCTACTGCCTTTGAAGTTATTCCCTAATGGTTTAACACATGCCTTGTCATCCCGTCCCTTCTGCCTGCCGATGTTTCCCACGTGCACTCTCCTCACCGATTCTGCGGAGAACCTTCCACTTTCTTAACTTCCTTTCGCATCTAAAATGCTTCGATTCTCTTCTCTTCCGTTTTCCGCACGATGCGTGATTCAGTTCCATGCAATACTATGTTCTAAACGAATATTGTTAGAAATTTTTCTTTCAAAATAAAGCCGATGCTCTTTCGGACAGGAATCCCCTCTTTGCCTATACTAGTCTACTTCTCATGTTCTCTGTGAGTCGTCCGTTTTGTGTTATTTTGCTTCCAAAACGGCAGAATTCCTTCACTTCGTTTACTTCTTAGTGTCCCATTTTTATCGCTAGTTTCACTTCTGTTACTATTCATTAATTTTAACTTTTATTGGTTTATTCCCATTCCATAATATGTCCTCATTAGACTGTTCTTTCTTCTTCACTTTCACTGAGGTGTGGCAACGTCTTCAGCGAATCTTATCAGTGATATACTTTCACCGCTAATTTTAATCCAACTTCAAAACATTCTACTTATTTACTTCTTTGAGTCTTCGACGTACACATTGAATAATAGAGGAAGAAGTCTGCATCCATATTTACGCCTTTTTTTAATCTGGATACTCTTCCATTCATATTTTTTCCTCACTGTCCTTGTGCATAAAATGCATTACCTGCCTTTCGCTATAAATTATACCGACAAGGTGCGTCTGAAAAGCTCGGAGAATCGTCACAGAAAATAAAGGAGACAAGAGTTACAAACAAAATACCTTTACCGGCCTTCAAAGTAATCATCATTAGCTACAGTTCATTTCTGACAACGGTTGTAAAGCTGTTGGAAAATTTCAACAAACACTTCTTTTTGGATATTCGCAACGACTATGAAGCATAAGCCTTTCAGAGCCTGTTTAAGGCGGGGAAACAGAAAGAAGACTGCTGATGTCAAATCTAGCGAACGAGTACACCCTTGCGTTGGGCGAGAAAGTTGAACATACGGATCGCCGTTTGTGGATGGGCGTTGTCGTCGGGGAAACACCACTGACTACTCCGGTACAGTTCTGACTGAACCCGCTGGATGAGTTGCAGCAGCCGCTTCAAAACTCCTTCGTAAACTTCCGCTGTGGCAGTTTGACCCTCAGTTATAAATTCATGATGGATCGGGTCCTTGCCGTAGAAAAAGGCGATCAACGTCGTCTTAATCTTTGATTTTGTGAGCCGACTATTTGCAAGAGGCGAGGAAGACGATGACTGTCACTTGAACTCCGGATTGTGTTGGTAGCACCAGGTCTCATCTCCCGTATGATAATTTCCAATAGATGAGGATTCAGGTCAGACATGTCGATGAAATATCCCGACGGTTCCATGCGAGTTTGCTTCTGCTTGTCTGTCAGCGTGTGCGGTACAAACAAGGCACAAATATTGCTCCTTTTTCAAATGTTCGTAAGCAATAGTGTTTACAATGTCATTACTTATGTTCAACTCTTCTGCTATCATTCTCATAAACAGCTGTCGATCACCCGCAAGCATTCAATTCAAGCGTTCGATGTTGTCTTGGATTGTGTTTATTGACAATCGACCCGAGCGCGGCCCATCCTTGACACCCTTCCTTTCCGTCTCTAAGGAGTTTAAACCAATTAACATCACACTTTTTACTCGCTGCTGTAACGCCATACACTTGCACTAACACTTCAAAAACCTTCTTCCCCGTTTCCCATAACTTGAAGCAAGACATCTTAACGCGTTGTTCTAGTTTACGCTCACTTTGTAATGGCAAGAATTCTCACAATGACTCCGCAAATCAACGGTGGTCACATCGTGCACCACTGCTTCACTTCGGTGAATAATTGCATGATAGGGAACGCTTTATGCCATGTCCCTCAATGTATGTGCGCCTGTGTCTCATCCAAACCGCCGCAGTTTTTGACGTATGGGACATTTTCCAACACTTCGCTTAGGTCGGCAAATCCTAAGAACGTGTCTTTATTTATCTTATATTTTGATCCCATTATCAAGCTTAACGTCGGAACCACTCCTCTGGTGATTTAACAAACCCTCAACTTTTTTCTCCATTCTTCCGTTCATTATTTTTGTCAGTAATTTGGAAGCATGAGACGTTAAGCCGATTGCGCAATAGTCCTATATGTGCCTCTGCTATTTTCGGGATTTTGTGCACTACATGTGTCCGGAAGATTGATGGAATGTCCCCAGTCATATAGAATCTAAAAACTAACTTGATAGTTATTTAGTTGCCGAAGCAAGTCTTTCAAACCTCTGTTAAACACTTACTGGATCCCCTATGTCATCCATATCGACTCCCATTTCTTTTTCTATCACATCAAAAAGTTCCCTACTCTTTTAGATGCATTCTATGTACTCTTTCCGTCTACCCGCTCTCTGATCTTCATTTAACAGTGGAATACCTCAATGCGCTTCTACTTTTAATTTTTCATCGAAGGTTGTTTTGACCTTTCTGTACACTCAATCATTCCTTCCAACGACGATTTATTCACAGTTTTCCTTCAGTCATTTCGCCTAGGTTCTTCGCATTTCGTCACTATTTTATTTCCAAGCTGTCCTCCTGTATTTTCCTGAACATTTTTATACTTCCTTCTCTCTTCAATCATCGGAAGTATTTCTTCTGTTACCCAGCGTTTCTTCTCCTTTCCTTTGTTAAATACTGGAATGTTTCTGGATCGGCGGCCGAATTTTGTCTAATCCAATACGGTGCCAGAACTGAATCCACCATAAAATGATTCATTCCTTTGTAACTTGCTCGAGCTAACAGTTCCTGTTGCAGATGTTAACGCTACAGATGATATTGTCAGACCAGAACATCAGAATGTTATTCTTCTAAAAAGAGACGAAACTGTATTTAGTGAATATGGATGAGTAACCATTATCTATGTTTTCATACGTTTTCTGCTGGGATGTTAGAGTACAGAAATAATTACAAGCACATCGTGCCATTTGCTTGACCGCTGTATTTCGAAGCACTTTTTTCCAATAGGGTGCACTGTCGACCCCCGTTATAATGACCGGGTTGTTAGTATCCAAAAGCATTCTGTTTGCAACACACATAGCCGTTAGACGAACTGATGAGACAACAAAAATCTAGTGTCTATGGATGTGCAAGGTGAAGTTGTCATCAAGCTTTTGGTCGTATTGAGGATGATGCGGCCTTGCTTCTTCTGGCGTTTGAACCGATCTACCCATCCGGTTATAGCATATCTACAGTTTAATTTTGATCCAGAACCACGTTGCAGCTTTGCATTTTTTCATTGTTAGAGGTGGAAGAACCGATGAGTGACAGAAAATATCGTAAGACTGACTCTATACCTTTGGTTCTGCAATGTGGCATTTATGCATTGAACTACGGATATGGGGAGCCAAAGCATCCACAGCAGTTCTGGGTGCGTGGCGCAGGATTCACAGAGCAAACGCAGGCAACCAGTTTGTCCCATAGACTATCAAAATAAAAATTCGTGCGCCGGCCGTTGTGGCTGAGCTGTTCTAGGCGCTTCAGTCTGGAACCGCGATGCTGCTACGGTCGCAGGTTCGAATTCTGCCTCGGGCATGGATGTGTGTGATGTCCTTAGGTTGGTTAGGTTTAAGTAGTTCTAAGTCTAGGGGACTGATGATCTCAGATGTTGAGTCCCATAGTGCTCAGAGCCATTTGAACCATTTTGGAAATTCGTGGGAAGGTCTTATGGGACCAAACTGCTGAGGTCATCGATCCCTAAGCTTACGCACTACTTAATCTAATTTAAACTAACTTATGCTATGGACGACTCAAACCCACGAGGGGGGGAGGGGGGGGGGGAGCTGCGTGGACCGTGACAAGGCACCTAAGACCGTGCGGCTACTTCGCGCGGCCATAGACGATTAATCTTGTGAAAATTCTGAATATTAGTGGACAAGTGTTTAGAGGTCTTAATTATATTCTTCAGGCCATTTCTAACAGTATAGTAAGCTACATCATCTTGCTTAAAGACCTCAAACCTCCTTAGGGAAGACCTTTGCAATGTACACGTGAACGTGATATTTAGGATGGAAATCAATGAAGAGTGATGTATTTATACCCACTGTCCTATAAAACGGAACGAAACGATTCTCGATGCCATACCGCCGTCTCCAGCGCCTTGTGCTCTTCCCTCAACGGTTGCATAGTGTCTTGCGATGGTTCTCGCTGTACGTACATGCTAGCTCCCTCCGAGCTAAGAAGAAAACCACATGAGTCACCAGCTGTGACTGACTGTTGCCTGCGAACAACAATCTAGTTTCGATACAGCAGAGAAAATTCAAATCCTTTCGTTGGTACATTGCCTTTAACACGTGTACTGATATCATACGTCGGTTTGGAGTCTCAATAGATAACACGGGCCGCGCGGTATTAGCCAAGCGGTCTTGGGCGCTGCAGTCATGGGCTGTGCGGCTGGTCCCGGCGGAGGTTCGAGTCCTCCCTCGGGCATGGGTGTGTGTGTTTGTCCTTAGGATAATTTAGGTTAAGTAGTGTGTAAGCTTAGGGACTGATGACCTTAGCAGTTAAGTCCCATAAGATTTCACACACATTTGAACATTTGATAACACGGCTTGCTGAACTATTACAGTAGTCAGTATTTTTGCTGTCGTTCTAACTTTATGTGGAAAGTAACGTGTTTCTCTGTAGCATGTCGCCTGGTTTTCGCGAAGGATCGTTGTCGTTCGTGTTGGACACCCCACTACAGTGTTTTGAGCTTCACAGTACCCGCTACGGGTATGAAGTTAATGGCGCCGTTAATCCGTCCTGATACACGTTCATCGTAGAGACACGTACACGGTTCATGAACTTTGTTTGGACCTGGAAGATGATGATAAACACTTATTGCCGCTCGGGTAAATCATCTCCTTCACGGAAGGTACCAGTGTGAGGAATGCATGACACGATTTATCAGACTTATACACCTGCGTCGCTATACTCTTTGAGACAAGTGTCGTAGACGTCACGCGACTTCTTCTAATGCGAATCACATACATCTTCAACGACAAATACTTAGTGAAGTTGTAAAGACGTATTGTACACTTCCTCTATAAAAAGCACTACCTCTCGATCTACAACGTTCACGTCAGGCATATGGTGTAATAGATCTGCAGTTTCCATCGTGTATTTGTGTCGTAATTAGTCAGAGGCGGAAAGTATATACGATGTAGAGCACATACGATGTAGCGCACGAATGGCAACACGCTACTTTATCTCGTGCATGGCAGCAAGCTGTTCATCGTAGGAATATGAAGTATTTCATTTAACTGGACTGTATTAATATGAATCGTTTTCAAAGTAATTAGGAATACCATTATTATTTTGCTTCTGTTGTGAGCCTCATTTGTTTTAAATTCATTTAAAAAGATGAAAATGCTTTGTTCCATAAATTAGCATTTGTGTACTGGATTACTAAGCTGGTCCCTGGCACGAATCCGCCCTCCAGATTAGTGTCGACGTCCGGTGTGCCGGCGAGTGTATGGATGGTTTTTAGGCTGTTTCCATCTGCCTCAGCGAATGCGGGCTGGTTCCCCCTATTCCGCCTCAGTTACAGTATGTCGGCGATTGCTGCGCAAACATAAACACTTTCTCCACGTACGCCTACATCATCATGACTCTCGTCTGGTGTGAGACGTTCCCGGGGGGAGGGAGGGGGTCCACTGGCGGCAGAAACCGTTTAATAACTCTGGGTTCGGTGTGGAGCGGCGGAGCGGTGGGTGTACTGCTGTAGCCAATACAACAATGCAAGGGACTACTTAAAAAGAAATTCAAACACACTCATACTACTAACATAAGAAATGCGACCGTCCAAGGCAAATTGATGAGAAAAGTAGCTCTGCAAGTTAGGGATACAGAGAAAAAGCCATTACAGAGCTTCTTCAGTTGCAAAGATATCAAATGAACGAAAAATGACAGCTCACTGAAGAACTGCCAGATTTGGAGAAAATATAGGCAATTGTGGTTCAATGAGCAATATAAACTCAAATAGCAGCAGCAAGCAGACAGATAACACGCCAGTTCAGAATAAGGTTAACTTCTGCAAATACCAGCGTAGGTACGCGTTCTGAAAAGTAAGGCTTCTGAATTTTTTATGTGAAAACTCTTAAGGCTTTTTAAATAAAGCAAACTTTATTAACATTCTACATCTTTATTCTTCATGTCTATATATTTATTTCTAAAAATAGCCACCCTGACGACGAACACATTTCTCCCAACGAGAGACCAGTTTGTTGATAAGGTTACTCTCGAATGTTTTACTTTTTTGACGGAGCCACAAACCCACCTCTGCTTGCAGCGCTTCATCACGATCAAAATATAGTTCTTGGGGGCCTTCTTTAAGTTTTGGTAACTGATGAAACTGGGATGGGACAAAGTCAGGACTGCACGGAAGATGATCGACGACGGTGAACACAAGGCGTCTGATTGTTGCACTCGAGTACGGTGTGACATTATCATTATGAAAGACGGGGTGGTACATGTGTGGACGAACTCTCCTAATTCGCAACTGGATTACAACACGCTGTTTCTCATGTAGCGACATAGTTAGGTTACACAACGCCATGCTAGTCGCGTGTGGTAGCCGTTCGGTCTCGGAGGCCTTGCCACGGTTCGCGCGGCTGCCCCCGTCGGAGGTTCGAGTCTTAGGTCGGGCATGGGTGTATGTGTGTTGTCTTTAGCATAAGTTAGTTTAAATTAGATAACGTAAAGTGTAAGCCTTGGGACCGATGACCTCAGCAGTTTGGTCCCATAGGAACTTACCACAAAATTTCCAAAACGCCATGCTACAGGCTACAGTTCTGCCCTCTGGCGGCAGAGAATTGCAGATCGCGTCATCGAAGCGGGAAAGTCGACCGAGTATTACGCAGACAGCAATCGATATTCAGAACAGAATAAAAAATACGGAGGTATAACTTTTCAACATGCTCTCGTGTATTTTCATGCTTAATGCTTCTCGTTGTTGCCCCCTTTCGTCTACGACATTCTTCACATACATTTCTGGGTTTTAGGAGTAGATAGAGAATCGAGCTCTTCATTATCAGTTGCTCCCTTCAGAACTAAGTTATAGACTTTCATTATTATCGCCCTGGCCTTGACTGGCACTATTTTGTAAAAGACTGAATTTGTTTTACGAACACTTCGATTTTTTATGGGAAAAATTCGCTATCTAATTACAGCGTAAACATCTCTAAATTTCTTAATCTCTTCATAGATCTGAAACTTGAGCAGTGTTTGGAGGCTTTTAGTTAGCTGTTTTTTTGTAGACAATAAACCAGATGGAGCCAACAGAAAATTCTTTAATTACAGGTAAAGTTAGTCCCTTCCCCTTTTCATTTAAAACATATACGGAACGAACTGTCTCCATGTTTCCGCAAGCCTGAAATCGCGCATTGGCTTTGGAACGCTGTCGCCGCTGCTTACCTGTGAGCGCTGGTGCCATGTTCCACACCTTGATAGGGCCGTAGCTAGAGAACTGTCCCATGGCCATCTCCATGTAGTAGAGCGGTTTGCCGATGACAAGCAGCACGATGATGTAGGGGATGAGGAAGGCGCCGCCGCCGTTCTTGTAGGCTGTGTACGGGAAGCGCCACACGTTTCCCAGGCCGACGGACATGGCGATGCACGACATCAGGAACTCTACGCCATTGGACCACTGAGCGCGCTCCGATTCGTCGCCCTCTGTGGTCTCAGGTCCGGTCACCGGAGGCTAGAATGATAGAACCATAAAATTTTGCTTTCTACCAAGTCTCCTAAGAGCATAAACAGTTGATGCACTGTAACTTACATGGGAGCGATAGGTTCTTCCCGCCTTGGACGCTAATCGGAGCGAGTCGGTGTCGAAGTCACTGTCTTTACTCCTATTAACTAACGTAAGTAGCTTAAGGCATATCAGCAGTTCCTAAACGACTCGTGGATCACTTAAAATGTGCGATAACGCTGCTCTTTGTCATCTATGTGGACGTCATTGACAAACAACCGAAAAAGAAATATCCTCTCAAGGGTAATTATGAATACACTACTGGCCATTAAAATTATTACACCACGAAGATGACGTGCTACAGACGCGAAATTTAACCGATAGGAAGAAGATGCTGTGATACGCAAATGATTAGCTTTTCAGAGCAAGGTTGGCGCCGGTGGCGACACCTCCAACGTGCTGACATGAGGAAAGTTTCCAACTGATTTCTCATACACGAACAGCAGTTGGCCGGCGTTGCCTGGTGAAACGTTGTTGTGATGACACGTGTAAGGAGGAGAAATGCGTACCAATCTCGTTTCCGACTTTGGGTCTATGGTCATCAGTCCCCTAGAAGTTAGAACTACTTAAACTTAACTAACCCAAGGACGTCACACAACACCCTGTCATCACGAGGCAGAGAAAATCCCTGACCCCGCCGGGATCGAACCCGGGAACCCGGGCGCGTGAAGCAGAGAACGCTACCACACGACCGATAAAGGTCGGATTGTAGCCTATCGCGATTGCGGTTTATCGTATCGCGACATTGCTGCTCGCGTTGGTCGAGATCCAAGGACTGTTAGCAGAATATGGAATCGGTGGATTCAGGAGGGTAATACGGAACGCCGGCCGGAGTGGCCGAGCGGTTAAAGGCGCTACAGTCTGGAACCGCACGACCGCTACGGTCGCAGGTTCGAATCCTGCCTCGGGCATGGATGTGTGTGATGTCCTTAGGTTAGTTAGGTTTAAGTAGTTCTAAGTTATAGGGGACTTATGACCACAGCAGTTGAGTCCCATAGTGCTCAGAGCCATTTGAACCATTTAATACGGAACGCCGTGCTGGATCCCGACGGCCTCGTATCACTAGCAGTCGAGATGACAGGCATCTTATCCGTATTGCTGTAACGGATCGTGCAGCCACGTCTCGAGCCCTGAGTCAACACATGGGGACGTTTGCAAGACAACAACCATCTGCACGAACAATTCGACGACGTTTGCAGCAGCATGGACTATCAAGTCGGAGACCATGGCTGCGGTTACCCTTGACACTGCATCACAGACAGGAGCGCCTGCGATGGTGTACTCAACGGCGAACCTGGGTGCGCGAACGGCAAGACGTCATTTTTTCGGATCAATCCAGGTTCTGTTTACAGCGTCATGATGGTCGCATCCGTGTTTGGCGACATCGCGGTGAACGCACATTGGAAGCGTGTATTCGTTATCGCCATACTGGCGTATCACCCGGCGTGATGGTATGGGGTGCCATTGGTTACACGTCTCGGTCACCTCTAGTTCGCATTGACGTCACTTTGAACAGTGGACGTTACATTTCAGATCTGTTAAGACCCCTGCTAAACCCTACATTTCAGCAGGATAATGCACGGCCGCATGTTGCAGGTGCTATAAGAGCTTTTCTAGATACAGAAAATGTTCGACTGCTGCCCTGGCCAGCACATTCTCCAGATCTCTCACCAACTGAAAACGTCTGGTCAATGGCTCGTCACAATAAGCCAGTCATTACTCTTGATGAACAGTGGTATCGTGTTGCATGGGCAGCTGTACCTGTACACGCCATCGAAGCTCTGTTTGACTGAATGCCCAGGCGTACCAAGGCCGTTATTATGGCCAGAGGTGGTTGTTCTTCCTCTGGATCTATGCACCTAAATTGCGTGAAAATGTAATCACATGTCAGTTCTAGTATAATATATTTCTCCAATGAATACCCGTTTATCATCTGCATTTCTTCGTGGTGTAGCAATTTTAATGGCCAGTAGTGTGCCATAACTAACCACATTTTTACATGATAAAATTACTCACGGATACGTCTTTCGAAAGTACGCTTGATCAAAAGACCGATAACCTATTTCATATCGTGATGGAGAAAAATTATTTTTGCTAAGTATTCTTACGAGCGCGCTATGCTTTCTACTAACCTTAATCCTGTTGCTATAACAGTTGCATTTCGTTTGTCATATGACATTAACTTTCGTATTAATTTACTTAATGAATCCCGATGTACTTAACTACGCAACGAAGTAGCTAACGCCATATATACGCAGGGTGTTCAAAAAGACTGTCGAATACTTTCAGAGGAAGTAGTACTCATCGAAACAAGAAAAATAAATCTATTAAACATGGGTTCAGAAATGCATACTTTCTGCGATAAACACGTGTTTACAGGAGGTGTTCAGTGTAGCGTCCATTCATGACAATGCATGTCTCTGCCCTCCAGTCTAAGGAATGACACACCCTTTGAAGTATACCTAGTTGTTGTTGTACCTGCTGGCACGCATTGAAGATGCGACCCTGTAGTGTCCGCACAGAGTTGACTGGCGTGGCGTAGACCAATTCTTTCAAGTGTCGTCATAACCAAAAGTCTAGGGATTGAGGTCTGGGGGACGAGCGGCCCCACCACCCGCCACCCCGACCAATCCAACGGTCCTGGAATGTCTGTGTCAGATGTTCGCGCACATTTTGACGAAAATGTGCTGCAGTCCCATCATGCACGAACCACATTCGATGCTGCAATGGCACAGCCTCCAGCAAGATAGGCAATACAGTAATGAGGAAGTCCAGATACAGCGCTCCAGTTAACCTTTGCGGTAGCACATATGTCCCTATTAATCTATGGCCAATACGCTTGCCCGTACCTTGACTGATAATCGGTGTTGATGGCCTCTTTCCTCAATTGCCTGGGGATTTACATCTGCCCATACATGCTGATAATCGAAATTCACAACACCACTTCTTGTGAACCGTGGCTATCGGTAAATAAAATCTTGGATGTTAACAGTGGATCTGCGGCACTCTTCTGCAACAGCCCTTGACAGAACCACGGTCTGCCACCGTGATCCGGTGGCCTTAGGGCCTGAACCTGCTGTAAATGATATGGGTACAACAATTGTTCGTGAAGTACTCCCCAGATAAGAGAGTGAGACACGCCATCTGGTGTTGCTAATCGTCGCGCACTGGTCCCAGGGGTTTCTCCCACCGAACGTAGCACACGGTCCTCCATGTCAGGTGTGCGGACTGTGGGCCCTTCCACTGTTAGTCTTTCGAAGTGCAAGGGTACCTGTGTCCCTCAGGCGCTGGAAAAGTCTGCCGAACAGCTTATCTGAGGGTACTCTGCGCGGTGGATATTTTTCAGAGTAGAGGGCATGGGTTCGCAGGCTACGTCCATTTGCTAAACCATAGCCGAGTGCCACATCCACCATTTCACTTCTCGAGTAATAGACTACCATTACTAACAAGTGGTAGAAGAGAGAAAATGTAAATGTACTGCACCATTTGTAGCAGAGAGCAGCAACAGTAAACACATAAAGTGAATCAGTGTTTTGA
The DNA here is from genome assembly GCF_021461395.2 of Schistocerca americana. Lineage (NCBI taxonomy): Eukaryota > Metazoa > Arthropoda > Insecta > Orthoptera > Acrididae > Schistocerca > Schistocerca americana. The sequence goes on from NC_060120.1 coordinate 410,176,754, forward strand.
TGAAAGGTAAAACACCGTGATACGTACCCAGGGTTGGTACCTTACAGTAACGCACACAAACACAACGAAAACTAAGGTAGCCTACAACACGACTCTAACCACACTGCTGACTGCAGACCACCTAATGTTAGGTAGAGCGCTGTGAATAAGACATCATAATATCCTACCGACAAAAATGGTTCAAATGGCTCTGAGCACTATGGGACTCAACATCTGAGGTCATCAGTCCCCTAGAACTTAGAACTAGTTAAACCTAACTAACGTAAGGACATCACACACATCCATGCCCGAGCCAGGATTCGAACCTACGACCGTAGCGTATCCTGCCGACACATCTGACGGAGTGCCAAAGCAACGACTGTGTTAATATCCGCAACCAAGCGTCGCGCAGCCCTTCCTATAAACAAGTGTTTGTTTATTGGACTTATTTTTCTTGTTCCGATGAGTACTGTCACCTCTCAAAATATTTGACACATTTTTTTAAACCCTTTATATAAGGGTTGTCTCTCCTAAGAGTCGTCAGGCGCATTTTCGTCAGTGTTTCGTAAGATATTTCCAATTTCATTTTCGCAATGTTTAGCTGGAGTCAGCCCAAACAAGTGTTGTTCATCAAGTCTGTCATGCGACGTCCAGTGACGACAGGAAGTGCTGGTATGTTTCCAGCTGTGAGTAAAATGATTTTTAAAGTGGAATTTTACGTGTGCATTCGATCGATCGGTCCCAAATCAGTCTGGTGCAATATTCGTTTTCCCGATACGTATCAAAAATTGAACCCAGATTCACGTCTGCATCTACATCCATATTCCACAAGCCATCCGACGGTGTGTGACGGAGGGTACCTTGGGTACCCCTATCGGTTCTCCTTTCTATTCCAGTCTCGTATTGTTCGTGAAAATAAATATTGTCGGTACGCCTCTTTGTGGGCTCTAATCTCTCTGATTTTATCCTCATGGTCTCTTCGCGAGATATACGTAGGAGGCAACAATATACTACTTGACTCCTCTGTGAAGGTATGTTCTCGAAACTTCGACAAAAGCCTATACCGAACTACTGAGCGTCTCACTTGCAGAGTCTTGCGCTGGAGTTTATTTATCATCTCCGTAACGCTTTCGCGATTACTAAATGAACCTGTAACGAAGCGCGCTGCTCTACGCTGGATCTTCTCTATCTCTTCTATCAATCCTATCTGGTACGGATCCCACACTGGTGAGCAGTATTCAAGTAGTGGGTGAACAAGTGTACTGTAGCTTACTTCCTTTGTTTTGGGACTGCATTTCCTTAGTATTCTTCCAATGAATCTCAGTCTGGCATCTGCTTTACCGACGATTAATTTTATATGGCCATTCCATTTTAAATCACCCCTAATGCCTACTCCCAGATAATTTATGGAATTAACTGCTTCCAGTTGCTGACCTGCTATATCGTAGCTAAATGATAAAGCATCTTTCTTTCTATGTATTCGCAGCATCAACCATGAAAACACAAAAAAGGTGTACTCAGTTGTAAAAGAAGCAAAACAGGAATAGTGAACGATCCAAGCTTAAGAGTTGCAACATCGAGCGCATTTCAAGAGCAACGGCCTCGTGGTTGTGTTCGAGGTGTGGGATTGCCCCATTTCTTTTCTTGCCGGATTATGAGCTGTTCGTCCGGTCATTGAGCTGTCTGTTCACTGTACTCAGATTTGTGTCTCTGTCATGGTGTAAAATCCGTTTGCAACAGCGAGGTGTAAGGAAGGGATCTCTAGACGTAAGTACCTCCTATTTGTTCTACACAATTACCACATGCTATGAGTCTTGGGTTCCGTTTCGGAAGTTTTGACTCTTGAATTTCTTTGTTTTAATATTGTTCACAACCGTTTATATGTTGTTTCCATTTCTGTGGAAGGTCCATGCGGCATCTCGTCTGCTCTCACTGTTCATCACATTTACTTGGGACGGTAATCTATTCTTACATCCTATAACCAATGTACAGCATGACAGTTGTCAAGACTACAGATGAAGAACAGACAGGTCAGTGACCGGACGGAAAGTTCATAATTTCCTGAAAAAAAAAAAAAAAATTGATCACGTGGGAGATTTGAACACGGAGCTTCCGGTTTACCGTCCAACACCGCAACCACACAACCACGACGCGTGGTTCTTCCAATTCGTGGGAGCTTGCCCAACTCGACCTTGGACCGTTCACTGTTTCTATTTAGCCCCTTTTTCCACAGTTCAGTATGCCTTGTTCCTGTTTTCATGTTTGATCGGCGTTCAGTTTTTGACGGGATATCCACTGGACTATCTTGCACCTAGATTTGAGAAGTGGTGCCAAGGAGTCTCCCTTGTGGGCAGCACAGATGTGTGGCGGTGCAGTCAGCGAGGGTCAGGGCGGTGCTGCCTCAGCTGGAGTACTCGTTGTTCCTCGTGTCTTACTGTCCCTGTTAACATATATCGGTAAAACGAATATCCCACTAGACTAATTTAAGACCGCTCTGTCGACCGGGCACGTAAAATTCCAGTTGAAAAATAATTTTCTTTGTAATGGCAAACAAACTGACGCTTTCCATCAACGCTCGACGTCACGTGAAAGACGTGATGATCAGCATTTGTTTGGACTGACTTCAACTACACAATGCAAAAACAAAATTGTAGAGATCTGCCGAAACACCAGGGAAAATGCGCCTGACGACTGTTGGAGAGACATGATGTATTCTGGAGGGGCATGGTTCAAATTGTGAGGTTTATCATAATTTTTATAAATTAATTGTGGACGGTTGCTTCAACAAATTCAGCGAGCTATTTCTCCACCCCTAATGACGCCAATAACGATGAAATAATAGACTTTATCTTTTCTCTGTCGTACCAAATGAGTATTATGTTTCTTTCCATAAAAATGCATATCCTTCGAACAAGTAACAGTAAAAGGTGCTAGATGACTACATTAACGAAAATATACAACGACTAAAACTTTTCTTCTGCGAGCTACACAGACCATAAAAGCCTTGGAACAGATATAATCAACGCACATCTTGATTAGCACTCAAGATTCTAGTATTACTGTCGCAGTAATTTAGAAAAGATGTAAATGATCCGCCATTGATTCAAGAACGAGCAGAAGATATTACTACAAACTGAAAACTTGGTACTTTCTCATTGTTAACTGTCACGTGTTCACATCAGTGACAACATATCACAGCACAGAAGTTGCCTGTAGTACCGTACTTCATTTTCTACATTGCTGCATCGACAATCATCGGCAAAAGTGGCGGCGGTTGTTGATTACACGATCTTTACAGCCACCCTATCGCGGCCCCGAGTGCTGCTGTTCTTGTAGGGACATCCGAGAGTCAGTTTCCAACAAGGTAACGGCCGCTATAGCTCACATTTCTCGCAGGCATTCGCGCACTTACGTGACGTTGCCGTCAGCTAGCTGAACACATCTGAGGGGTCGCATAAAATGCTAGAATATTCAGTTTGATTGTATAGACAATCTGCCACATTATCCGCAACAGGAAGTATATAAAAAAATTAGCGACTATGTTGTTGAATAAGAAGCACTCTTTCAACACACAAAGCTGTCAGACATGCCACAGATAAGTTTAAAATTATTATCTATTTCTGAAATATTTGTTATTGGTTTCCAGACTTTTATGTTACATTGACAAAAACATCAGATTAAGCTATTTAATATTTCAGTAATTATCTTCGCTGTAGAATTCTCCCATGTGTACAGATCTTTCCTCAACCGCATACGATTACTTTCTATTAATAAATTTTGGACAAATCTTTGCAATAAAATAAATGGCTCATGTGTGAGACAACACTTCAACATAGAAAAAATTACTTACATGTACCTGGTGCGTCTACAATGATTCGACAGATGCGTTTTCTCCGGGGTTTCGGCAGGTATTTGAAATTTAGTTTATGCATTCTTTAGCTAGAGTCAGCGCAAAAAATTACCGTCGGTTTGTTTCTCATCACAAATAAAATTGTTTTTAAAACGGAATTTTACGAGCCCATTCGATATAGTGCTCCCAAATTAGTATAGATGGATAATCGTTTTATCGAAACTTATTAACAGGGATAGTAAAACGCGGAGAATAAACAGCACTCCAATGGCTTCGCGATAGCAGTTAGCGCGGGTCAGTGCAGTGCTGTCGCTGCTTGTCCCAGTTAATACGCATCGACAAAACAAGTATCGCACTAGACTAATATGGGACCTCTCTGTTGAATGGACACTTAAAATTCCTCTTTAAAAATAACACTAGGAGTCGCATGAAAAACGTGATGAGCTCTGTTTGTTTGGGCTGACTCCAGCTATACAATGCGAAAACGAAATAGCAAATATCGCTCAAACACCACAGAAAATGCTCCTGATGACCCAGTATGTGGTGTCTGCTCTTCCGGACTTATCTGAAATAACGGACACCTCACGTGATTCGAAGCCGCTTTCGGACACTGAAATGACTCAGTGACAACAGGTGAAAATTTGTGCTCGAACCTAAGGCTCCTGCTTAATTTGAACGATCGCTTAAACGAATCGGCTACCCAAGCACACTTCCCATCCGTCTCAAATTCCCAGCATGTTACACACCACTGGCGTAGCGTCACCTACCCATGAAGCCCTCATTCGCCATTTCGGATTCTCGCAAGAGATCGGGCGTCGCACCTTACTGATACTTACACATATGTGATGTCTGTTCTTTCGGACAGCGGTTCACGGGTAGGTGACGCTACGCTAGCAGTGTGCAACAGGCTGGGGATTTGGGGTCGGCTCGGAAGCGTGCTCGGATGGCCGATGTGGTTAGTCAGAGCGCTCGCGTTAAACGGGAGATCCGAATTAGGGTCACGGTCCGGTCCGGCACAAATTTTTATCTGTTGCTACTGATTCATTTCGAAGCCTAAAAGCGGCTAATATCATTGAAAAATGCTATTTGTCACGCTGAATTCAAAATTTGTTAACGGCTGATTTGAGATCCTGCAGAATTTTTATGTTTCCGGTTTTTATTTTGATGTGAAACTAAATTACCTGAAAAACGCTTGTAGCAATTTTCTTAAAGTATGTCAAAAACGAAAAGTGACATCCAACACTGTTTAACTGAGCAGCAATGTCTGTGAAAGAGAGGAGAAAGAAGAAAATACGATAATAGAAACATCGATGATTTATATTTTATTTCATCGAAACGAAATACGTGTCTTTAAAAGCAAAATTGTGGCAAATGCGGGAACTGACGATAATAGCAGCAAAGCACATTAAATTCAAAATAATGATACACTGTACACCTGCATGCACTACGTTACTATTTTATGGAGATGCAGCCATACTTTTGCTTTCCCAAAGTATGGGCTTGAATGTATACAAAGATAAAAACGGTGAATATTTCCGATAGACCTTGGCGATGATCGAAGTGGGCCCGCTTTAAGAATTTCAAAGTTTCTTTCGTTTCACTAAAATTAACGATGTCGAATAGGTATGAGAACTGACAAATATTTTAGAAATGGATATGCCTTTGATGTAACAGTAACCTTTATTCCATATAGTTTTGCAACAAATATACTGCTGCGAGAATTTTAAATTTTCAATGTGCTCATTGCTGGTGTTTGCACCATACGAACGAATGTAAGGTAATTTTACACTATAATTATTGAAATAATGTCGTCGGTATTGAATTTGGAGTAATGCTACGTAACAAATGACAGGAGCTCCAAATTACGGCAGAGAGTTTTTCCAGAAGAGAGACATAGAGAAAACAAACATATATGGACTTCCAAAACTTCGCGCTATGAACTTAAGACTCAACGAGACTTTCGGCTCCAAGCACCAATAAGCTAACAGACTAAATGTAGTCTTTGTTTCAGAAGAGTTTATATTTCTTGACAGTCTTATGCAGATAATGCGAGTTAACTACATACACAGCCTTATCAAATAAAAATGACGATTATTCCAAAAATTTAATCCCAAATTAATTTGTAATAACGTATTAAGTACTTATGTTTACTGATGTTGAACGAATTCAGGTTCATAAGGCTTTTTTTTTAAAATCAGGATGTTCAAGGTGTTGTCACATCATACCGCAGTTTCGTATTGCGTACAAACATATATCAGAGAGATACGATTACAAACACAGCGGTCTGCGTAAACTATTGATCTCTTGCACAGCACTTTGAGAAAGGCTGATTCAGAAAATTTAGGTTTAGGTGTTCATTCCAGACAAGATAGTCTCAAAAACTACTGTGTATTATGTGGAGGGTTAAATATTTTTCGAACAATGATCGTCTATTTGAAACAGACCTCCTTGCGAATCATATACTAACCTACACACGTTTCCATTATGGTTTCAATAAAATATTTTTTTTACTTATTCCTTAATAATGGTTGGCTCATTACAGACAATTTACTGTAAGTGCTCGATTGCTGAGAAATGCGCGTATGAGTGAATTTGGCACTTGCAGCAGAAATCCAGAAATGTCACTACCAAATAGCCACCCAAATATCCGACGTAATACATTATATCTAAAAATATGATTTGGGAAGTGTGGCTCAGACTTTGGTAAATTTTACATCACGATTTCAAACTTTTTCAGGTTGGTGTGCAGCGAAATCTTGAAGTTGTTGTGGGCCAACAGCCTTTCCCCAATCTACATGAAATTCATTCGCATTTGTGAATATCGACACCCATCAGTTGTATAATGGAACGACGACAGTGAGTATTTGTGCCGGATTGGGACGCGATCCCGGATATCCACTTATCGCGAGCGGTCGCCTTACCATTAGGATATGCGAGTACGACTCACGGCCGCACCCAAACTTCCATATGTCGTCAATCATGTGTCAAGAACCTGCACTCGTACGTTCATTATGTGTATTTCCGTACAGGGGAGACATTTTAATTGAATGTCGCTTGCCCGGTGTTGGCGAGTAAATATGTTACTGCTGTGCCTGTGTTGCTCAGACATGGTAGCCTAACCGTAAGGCGACAGATCGATATAAGCGGAAAATACGTTTTTGAGTCACGGTCCGGCACAAATTTCCGCTGTCGTCATTGTACTACACAATTGCTGTTGTTCATATTCGCAAATGCGAATACACTTCATGTATTTCATAACGGCTGTAGTCGCCGCTATGCCTGTTCTTGCTTACGTATCCGAAGGAACGTTGCATTGTAATTCTGAACACAGGTACTGCAATATCGTCAAGTCTCGTCCAAAAAAAGCATGGTATTTGAGTTAAATGCAGTCTCAATGTTGGCGGGTGGGTATGTAACAACACATCTCCTGCAATAAGCAGTTAAAGTGCTGTGAACCTTTTGTCAACGTCCCTCGCTACATAAGAAAATGTATGCGTACTGTTCACATGCTAACGTAACGTCTGTAACATCGGTTTTCACTCGACGAGACCTTGGCACATACCGGCTTAAAAAGTTAACAAAGGAAAACATTTTACCTACGTAAACCTGAAATTAGATCGGTGAAGTAAAAAATAATGAACTAGTTTGAAGACTGACAATATTTTTTAATTAGCTTGTCTTACAGTTCATTTTATCATAGAATTTCGCATATCTTGAATTTTCTGTTGGCTAACGGACCTTCGATCAAAGCTTTTATTCAACCTAAGGAAATGCTAAACCTCGCTAGCTAAAGAAAGCTCATATTTGTGATATTTTTGCAACTCTGTGTTTAACTCTATGTTGAACTCTAACTCTTATGTTTATGCTGATAGACGCGATTTTTAACCAGTGATATAGTATATGTACATATATTTATTTTATTGAAGCAAGCTACAATAAATGGAATTAACCAGTCTACCAGAATAATCAGATGGATAATTCTTCGGTACGAGAACTATGCAGCTAATATTAGCAGCCTACAGATACATACCTCCCCTACCTTGGCTGAATTGTCAGAGGCAACTGACAATTTGCGTCCATTGGTTTCCGCATTGTCGCTGACGTATGCTGGGTTGACGTTGCCCAGTTCCTGAAACGTAACAGACAAAATGCTGTTATCAAAACGCTGGATGTATCATCTACATTAAAAACAATGTTCTCACTTATTTACTTCCCAATTCTAAGCGAAAAAGTTTAACATAAAGAAAAAGAAGAACTTTAAGTGTCTCTTTTAGTGATATTCAAGCAATAATAACACTGCATTGTGTTTAGTTACCTAAATACGAAAATGCGGATTACATAACAGTAATTGGGAAGTCCTTTTTAAATAATTTATATCTCTTCTTAAGGGCATGATAGGTTTTTTATATAACTAAGAGAGTAGGTGGTCTAGAACATCCACGAACGCGAGGACGGATTTCTGACGGCCTGTGGCTGGAAAACATCAAGTTCATAAAAAGTTCCAGGTCAGCCTTCTATCCATGCCCCTGCAAATACTTGATCCATTCAGAAAGACAATGTTCCGAATATAAAGTAAATTTCTTATTCCATTCTTTGGCAAACCTCTGAGGAAATAACTGAACTGTATTACTTAATCAAATATTTATGTAGGACGAATGACAATGATTTGAATTTTGAAGGAATGTGCACATGAATTTTACCACGCTATGTGTAAATGATGCTAACATCAAATGGTTCAAATGGCTCTGAGCACTATGGGACTTAACATCTGAGGTCATCAGTCCCCTAGACCTTAGAACTATTTAAACCTAACTAACCTAAGGACGTCACACACATCCATGCCCGAGGCAGGATTCGAACCTGTGACCGTATCAGTCGCGTGGTTCCGGACTGAAGTGCCTAGAACCGCTCGGCCACAGCGGCCTGCCGCTAGCATCATTTACTATATCACGTTGTCACACTAGAGCCACATTTGGGAGAACGAGGGTTCAAGTCCGTGCCCAGTAGTCCAGACTTAGGTCTTCTGTCGTTTCCTCAAATTGCTTCAGGCAAATATTGAGGTGACTCATGTGAAACAGGCTCAGCCGATTTTGTTCCCTGTCGCTCTCCATTCCGAGCATGAGCTCAGTATCTAACACCTCGTCGTCCTCGGGACGTTTGACTTCAATCCTCCTGCAAACATTCCTTGTCACTGCAGTGTTTCTGTTTTTATGTTGCAAGCTTATTTGATGCTCTGGATGTTCTCCGGTTAGTTAATTTACACTAGAGGAAAATATACAGTACCACTTTCACCAAGTGTTTAAGAATAAAGGCGAATACATTATATGCTGTGTGGTGTAGCTAAACGGAAGTACGAGTACAAAAAGGTGAAACAACCCAGCTTTATATCAGTTAACAGAAAAAGAAAGACTAGCCTTTTAGAGCGATCTTTCTTAGAATGGCGGAAGGCAACATGACTCTATACTGCCTTATTGTAGACTTACCCGACTGCTAACGCTTCCTCCCGTGGCACTGGATGTAAAGACGCGTTTACTATCTAAATGATAAACAAAAACTGTTGAGTATTTCTCCTCGCGAGAAAACGTCATCTGATGTTGCAGGAACTGTAGAATATAGTCAAGAGGTATAACTTCTGATCGCCTTAACAGCCCCTCTAGCAATCCGTCGTTTTGGGTATAGAGCGTCTAGCGTCGAGGTAGTACCACACATTTGCATCAAAATGAAATGGAGTTCCGTCAGTTTGCAGCCATATTAAGCTACGAGTCTGTAGTAGAAAAATTTATCAGAAAAACTAAGTAGACCAACCCATTTAGGCTGGTTAACCTTATGATCCTTTCATAAACCGTCCTCGCCTGTACGTTCACAATGAACCTATGATGGCTACTTCTAATCATTTGTGCTGCTGATTTTCGTCTGCCCAAATGTGTCTGTCTTGCAAGTTCCCGAAGTCACCTCAAGTAAACGCCCAATTATTGGCAAATCACTGCCCAGACGAAAACAGTGGTAGGTGAATGTGTCTCTCAAGTTTGTGTAAAAATGTAGCCATAGCAGCTAATCCCCCACATATCGCTTGGCACTGATGCAGGTGGTGTGTATGTTATTTCATATTCACAGATAACTCTCTATATGTTAGCATGAGATGCGCCCTGAGCTTGTGCCACTATGCGGGTGTTAGTGACTGTACCTCTTCAAAATCTTCCAAAACATTTTCTTCACCGGCAACTGATGGAACAGATCGTGTACGCTCGTCATCCGCTTCTGACAACTGATCTTCTTGCGGATTATCTACGGATGGCTCCGCTTCTCCTCCCGCGGTCGTCAACGTCCTCAGTCTTGAATTTCCTCAACGTTCATATTCCTTGCTTTCATCGCCTCCTCCACTCATCTTGCCAATTGTGTCGCGGGTGACCTCTTTTCTTCTGCTGGTATGTTATCCATCTATTCCGTATGCTGTCTTCATTCATCCAATTCACATGGTCAGACCACATCAGCTGTTTTTATTGGATGTCGCCACAGACGTCCCTATCCATTTTCACTCTCTTCCCGATTTTTTTTTGTGACTTCCCGGGCTTCTGCTCCATGCAAAAATAAACTCTGCACTATAGTTTTATACATTCTCTTCTTCGTCGTTCTTCTTACCTATTGGGTCATTGCCCTTGTTATAGCTCGATCCTTATTAATCCTACTAGTGATTTCATCATTATTTGTGCCCTGTTTATTAAATAAAACCGCAAGGTATTTTGCCTTTTCCACAGCTGCAATTACTTCTCCATCTATCTCCAAATTATTTACTTTTACCGTTCAACTGGCCAATCCCCGCACTTCATGTTCGTCTTCAGGCCAGCTATATTGTATTCCTCTTTGAGCTTTGTTACCATAAAGTTCTTATCATCTTCCACTAATACAGTTCGGTTATCTGCAATATAGAGGCTAAATATCTTGCTGTCCTCTACTGTCTGCCCTAACTTGGCATTTTCTAAGCCAAGTCTGCAGGACTGCTCTTGGATACAGCGTAACCCAAATCCTTGACAGAGACCGTTCACTTCAAACATTCTCCTATCCAACTGTTCCAAATCCTTACTCTCTCTACATTATTTCATGTAGAAAGTCTCTTAGGGTTTGCTGCCGGATCCTAAAATCAACTTGACTCGATATTTCGGCGATCCAACTATTCGCCATCTTCAGGAAATGCTGCTTCTGCTAATGAGTCCCGCTGAGAACTGACGCAAGATTGCAATTCGACGTCCTATATAGGCCACCGTTCAGTACACGGCGCATGCGCCGCCCATCACGGTTTTTGGCTTCCAAAACAGGGAGGTGGCGCCGCCCTTAGTGAAACACTGCTGGCAACGATATATCGCAATCAAGGCCGCACCGAAGAACGTTCAGTTTTGATGCGAGATAATACAGGATTCCATGTTTCGCTAAGAGGAAACACATTGTCTCTGTTGATTAAATTATCAGCCAACCTAACTTCAATCGCCTCTTTATAGACACTATTCCAAAAACCGGAAACGTTGGCAATCACAACAGTTTCCTCAAATTTCATTTTGTGTCCCTCATTTAGGCAGTTTTGTGCTACGACCGATTTTTCCGGCTGTTGTAGCCTCGTGTGACGGCGATGTTCCACACACCTGTCATTCACTGTGCGAATAGAACGGCCAACGTAAGCTTTCCCACATTGACACGGGATTTTGTACACCCCGGGTTTCCTAAGTCCCAAATCATCCTTCACAGAGCCGAGCAGAGCCCTAATCTTAGAAGGTGGACGGAACACACTCTTAATGTTAAAATTCCTTAAAATTTGTACAATCTTAAACGATAAGCCTCCAGTATAAGGAAGAAAGGCCACAGATCTATGTTCCTCTTCGTACACATCCGGAGATGATCCAAATTCCATAGCCCGACGAATCTGTTTCTCGGTGTATCCATTTTCCTTAAAAACAGTCATCAAATGCTCAAGTTCTTGGGTTAAGCTGTCTGCGTCGGAAATGGCATATGCTCTCCGTACCAAAGTCCTAAGGACCTTGGTGTGGTGGATGACAACTCTTAGGGTGCAGATACCAATCTGTGTGTGTCGGCTTTCGGTGAACACTGTGTCCCAAAGTTCCATCTGGTTTTTTATAAACGATTACATCTAAAAATGGAAGCATTCCATCATTTTCAACCTCCGTAGTAAATTTGATACGGGGATGAAGACAGTTGAAGTGGTCCAAAAATCTGTTAAGAGCATCACGTCCATGCGGGACACAAATGAGGGACATAAAATGAAATTTGAAGAAACTGTTGTGATTGCCAACATTTCCGGTTTTTGGAATAGCGTCTACAAAGAGGCGATTGAAGTTAGGTTGGCTGATAATTTAATCAACAGAGACAATGTGTTTCCTCTTAGCGAAACATGGAATCCTGTATTATCTCGCATCAAAACTGAACGTTCTTCGGTGCGGCCTTGATTGCGATGTATCGTTGCCAGCAGTGTTTCACTAAGGGCGGCGCCACCTCCCTGTTTTGGAAGCCAGAAACCGTGATGGGCGGATTGCAATCTTGCGTCAGTTCTCAGCGGGACTCATTAGCAGAAGCAGCATTTCCTGAAGATGGCGAACAGTTGGATCGCCGAAATATCCAGTCAAGTTGATTTTAGGATCCGGCAGCAAACCCGAAGAGACTTTCAAGACTTATTACGACGGGAAAGCCTACGTAATCACATTATTTCATGTAATTTCATAATAGCTTTTAGCAATCTTTCATCCAATTCTATCTCCTTCAACTTTTCTCACAGTTTGTTTATGGGTACGTTATCATTTGCTTTCTCTAGGTCAATCAATGGAAAGTGCGTCTCCAGTCCAACCTATATAGGTTTTTCACACATTAATTTCACTATGAAGATGTCCATTACCGGCCTTCCTTCCCAGAATCTTGCTTGCTCTTCTTGCTGATTGTGACTTGTTTCTTTGTCTATCAAATCATAAGTATCTTCGAGAACAGTCTTCCAACAAAAGGAATCAGTGCCAATCCCCCATAATTATTTGGGTCCTTACGTGACACCTTCTTATGTTATGTTATGTAGCATGCTTTCCATTCCGATGGAACGTCTTCTCCATTTCACACTCTTTTAAACAGTTTGCTTGGCATCTCCAACCATTTCTGTGGTCAAACTCGCCAGGTCTGGATATATTGTTCCAGATCATGATGCCTTTTTCATCTAACAGCTCCTCAAAACCTGTTGAAGAACTTTTGTATCCAAAGGCCGTAATTCCTTCCGTTGCATCGTTATCTCACATCTATATGAAGATTCAGACCCATTTTCCTCAAATAAATTCTTAAAATACTTTGACCATTGACCATGACTGATATTATTATGATGTGACTTGTCAGTAATTGACACTCCCCTCGATTTGATTGTCCTCCATGGTTCTTCACTACCAGCTCCACCGATCATCCTCTCTACATATTCACGTCTTTCACCTCGCGCCTTGTTTTTCCTTTTCAACAATTCTATTTTCAAGTCCCTACTTAGTGTCCTGTATCTATTTCTTATTTGATTGTCATTCTTCACGAATGTCAAATGAGCTTCTTTTTTTCGTTTCAACCACCTCTGCTTTTCCTACAGCCCACCAAACAAGTTTCTTCTTCTTATATTCTCGAAGGGCTTCTACTGCTCTTTTTATGCTAATATTGTTCTTCTACTGTTCTCTCTGGACTCTCCATTTTTTTGCCACTGTATGTTGTTATAAGTAATTAGTACTATCTTCTCTTGAACTTTGCTAGTTATACCATATAATCTCAGGCTGGGCATCGTGTTGCCTCCTCTTCTATTCATTACTATCCTTGAAAGTGTAGAAGATACAGATTGTCCGTCTTTGGAATAAAATACACCACTGATTCTTCATATCAGGGATCTGACAGTTTGTTGGTAGATTTGTGGAGGTATATAGCATTAGATGTCTACGAAAAGGTCATTTAATTCGCGTAAATAACGGGCAGCTGATTTGTGCCCGCAACGATGTCCAGATGGGTTCTGTATGTTTTACATCAGGCGAATTTGGTCGCCGAGACATCAACGTTTGTTCACTATAATACTCCTCAAACCACTATAGCATGGTTCATCCTCCGAGACACGAACATTTACATCGATGAAAGATGCTGTCGCCGTCGGGGAAGACATCAAGTATGATGGGATGCAGATGGTGCGCAGCTGTCGGCGAACCTTCGCTTGCAGCTACAGGACCCACGCAAGAGCAGGAGAATGTCTCCCACAGCATAATACTACTCCCACCAGACTGCGTACGTGGCGCGCAGCACGATTCGAGCCGCCGTTCACCTCGATGACGCCGTTTGTAAAGACGATCATCGACCTAGTGTAGCAAAAATGTGATTCACTCGAAGAGTCGGCACGTCTTCATTGATCGACGATCGCATCCCGATGGTTCCGTGGCCACTGCAGTCATAATTGACAATATCATTGGGTCAACATGTGAACAGGTAGCGAGGGTATGCCGTGGAGCTCCATGTACGATGAACAGTGTTCTCCGAAACACTTGAGCGTGCACCAGCATTGTGCTCTTTCGGCAGAGATGCCACAGATCACCTTCTATCCTACGCTACAGAGGAGACAAGCCTCCGAATCCAACTTTCTGTGAAGAGCCGTGGATGCCTAACCATTTAGCACTTATTGGCAGTTTCACTGTCGTTCTACCTCTTTCCGTAGTTGTTCACGACAGTACCACGTGAACGTTCCACCAGCTTCGCCAATTTCGGCATACTCATTCACAGGATCTGCCACCCTTTGTTGAAAAAGTCGCTTATCACAATAGATTTCCCAATTTTCAGCCCATATTTTCGCTAAGGTGATCCCCGTCCGTGTCTGCTCCGCTTAAATAATTTTGCTACCGCATCACGTGCCCGCAACGTCACCAGGCGGCATCCAAAGTGGCGGTGAGCAGGGTCATATGGTTTTTGCTTATCAGTGTATACTGACCACCTTTTATTTAGAATAATGGATACTTCTGCCTCAGCCTACTGCCTTTTCCCGCTCTATTAAAATAATGGTCATACTTGGGCAGATATTCATGGCCAGTTTCTTTCTTTTTGTTTCGGGAAGAACAGCTGCCTCAATGTTGCAATGTGTTTTTTTTCTTTTCTCTTTTTTTTCTAATCAGTCTCCTGCGGCAACCTTTTCATCTCAGAGTAACACTTGCAACCTACGTCCTCAATTATTTGCTGGGTGTATTCCAATCACTCTCTTCCTCTAGTGTTTTTACCCTCTACAGAACCCTACAACACCTGGAAGTTATTTCCTGAAGTCTTAACATATGTCCTGTCATCCTATCCATTCTTCTTGTCAGCGTTTTCCATATATTCCTTTCATCACAGATTCTGTGGAGAACCTCCTCATTCCTTCCATTACGAGTCTACCTAATTTTCAGTATTCTTCTATAGCACCACATTGCACTTGCTCTGAGCCTCTTCTGTTCCAGTTTTGCACCGCCTGTGTCTCGCTAGCATAAAATGCTATGTTTCAAACGAACATTCTCAGAAATTTCTTTCTCAAATTAAGCTTTACGTTTGATACTAGCGGACTTCGCTCGGCTAGGAATGCTCTTTTTCCAGTGATAACCGGCATTTTCATGTACTCCTTGCTCCGACCATCGTGTGTATTTTAAAGCCTAGGCAGCAAAATTCCAAAACTGATGTTAAGTTTTTCGCTTTCTCGTTTCTGCTACTTCTCATTAGTTCTGTCTTTCTTCGATTTACTCTCAATCTATATACCGTACTTATTAGACTGTTCTTTCCATTCGACACCTGCTTTAATTCTTCTTCACTTTCACTGAGGATAGCAATGCCATCAGCGAATCTTGATAGCCTATCACTTTGTATTTTAATCCCATTCTTGAACCTTTCTTTTATTTCCGCCAATGCTTCTTCGACGTATAGAGTGAATATCAAGGGCGAAAGACTACATCCTTTTCTTACACCCTTTCTAATCCGATCACGACGTTCTTGGTCGTCCACACTTATTGTTCTCTGCAGCTTATCTCTGTTTTTCTCAGAATTTCTAACATCATGCTCCATTTTACGTTGTCGAACGGTTCTTCGAAGTGGACAAATTCTACCAACGTTTCTTGATTTTTCTTTAGTCTCGCTTCTATTTATCAAAAGAAAGGTTAGAAATGCCTCTCTGGTGCCCTTACTTCTCGTAAAGCCAAACTGATCGTCATCTAACACATCCTTAGTCAGGCTGCCTTCCATTCTGAAAGCGGTTGCACTCAGCGACTGTTATACTGACTTGTAAGTTATAGACTGCAGCAATCAAAAAATGGTTCAAATAGCTCTGACGTGAGCACTATCGGACTTAACTTCTGAGGTCATCAGTCTCCTAGAACTTAGCACTACTTAAACTTAACTAACCCAAGGACATCACACACATCCATGCCCGAGGCAGGATTCGAACTTGCGACAGTAGCGGTCACGCGGTTCCAGACTGTAGCGCCTAGAACCGCTCGGCCCTCCCGGCGGGCTTGCAGCAATCAGTCGGCCTTTTTAAATTTTATTATGCAGATCTAGATTTCGGCTAGAAGCTAGCCATTCTCAATGCACTATTATTTTAGCTCAATGCATGTAAGTCCCTGTTGAACGGACTTCATCCACAGTTCTCTTTCCATTCCCCTGTATATTATTTTTGTCATCACTTGGATGTATGAATTGTTAAACTAATTGTGCGATAATTGTCGCACCTGTCGACTCTCGCAATCTTGGGAATTATGCGGATGATGTTTTCCCGAAAGTGTGATGGTATATCGCCAGTCTTACACATTTTACACACACACTTCTGCTTTTCGTCAGGCTGTGTAGTTGCTTCCGTTCTTCCACTTTACACTGATGCCTAGCAGGTTGCATAACGAGCTAGGCTACCATGCGCCCTCCGAATTGTATTGACGCTACGGTTCTCCAACTTGATTCTTAAAATAGGAACCGTCCACCATCATTCGTCATCCAACCGTCACACACCCATCACGGTAATATGTGGAATGCAGTAAGTCCACACATTAGTGTAGGAAGAGTGCTCACGACGAGCACAGTTCGCTCACTGGTATTTACTATCCATTTGAAGGATAAACAGCTGCATTCGTTTCGGAAATCAGTCGAGTGACTGGCGTGCCGAAGATGAAGTAGAGGACATTCGGAAGACCTATATTGTAAGCACCACGGATGTCTTTTATTTTTCGTTAGTACCACGACTGTCTGTATTCGCCGAGATTTTACTAGAACCTTGTACATGTGATAAAGAATACTTAGAGCAATAAATACAACACAACCAGTGTAAGTTCGTCTACATTTCTTTCCTTTATAGGCGTCTACGATTGCATAGTTTTAACAGATTATAGGAGTGTGAAGGGTAGAGGCATTGGTTCAGGTCGTATCGAAGGTAGGCTGTCATGCATCCTTCTCATCACCTTATGTTTAATGATATACACCCAACGCTTATCGGTTTTTCTCTTTCTTTCTTAGCTTTAATTATACCTTGTGACAAGTTAATACTACTCTACTGGCTTTGATTTGTAAAGCAAAACAGTTGTAGAATAATGCATCTTTTGCTAAAAGTGTTCTTGCAGTAAGCGCACGAAAGCTGTTGAACTATCGACCGACCTCTGCCAATGACATCACTGAACAAGATAGTCCCGGTCGTTGACGCCGGCTTTCTCATTCCATAACCACTAACTCCCCGTCAACAACACGGTGCCCAATGTGCTGCAAAGCAGTCGAGGACTGAAATTGTCAGCACGCTGTCAGACACAATGACTGCTTGGCCGTGGAGGCAGTTCTGTCTGAAGTGTTTCGTGTAGAGTGCATTGTGGGAATATACTTACAGGCTGTTGATGGCTACAACTTAAATAATACTAGATCGCGAAAAGACATAAACGTTACACAAATGTTACAATGAATGAAACGATGGACGCATGAAAACAGAAAATAACACAAAATTATACAGGTCGCATGTACACGGACATTGGAGGAATGATGATGTTTGCTTTGTGGGGCGCTCAACTGCGCGGTCATCCGCGCCCGTACGAAGTCGCAGTTTTTACACAGTCCAATTTTTGAACTTAATACAATCTAGCAACTGTCACAAATGATGAGGAAATGTTGAGGACAACACAAACACCCAGTTCCCGGGCAGAGAAAATCCTCAGCCCGGTTGGGAATCGAACCCGGGACCCCGTGATCCAGAGGCAGCAACTCTAACAACTACACCACGAGCTGAGGACACATTGGAGGGAGACGTGCATCGTTTGAAAATGAAGTCCAGCATAATTTACGAGCGCATGCCGAAAAGCAGCGCCTCCGAATTTTTTATTTAAAAATTCTAGAAATTTTTGAAATGAAAGAAACTACCAACGAGAGGCCAGTTTGTTGGTACTGCATGCACCGCTTCATCACTATCAAAGGGATGTCATCGAAATGTGTTTTCTAAGTTTTGAAAATAGATGAAAATCGGGTGGGCCTCGTCGAGACTGTATGGAGGATGATAGTGAACCCAACGCATCGGATTATGGGAGATATCGCAGCGTTCATGTACGGTCTGGCACTGTCTTGCAGAAGAAGCGAGTGCTCCATGTGTGGACGAACTCTTAGAATTCGTACTTTCATTTTTCTGATGGTTTCGCAGTACCTTTCAGAGTTTGTGGTGGTGCCTTTAGGCATGAATCCAAGTGCACCACGTGAACATCCCAGAACACTCTGAGAATGGCATTGTCTGCTGATGGTATGATCTTGAATATTTATGACCCAACCCCATTGATGGTGTCACGTTTTCGGGGTCAAAACACTGAACCGCAGCTTTCATCAGCCGTCACAATGTTGTGAAGGAACCGATTTCCCTAACACTGGAAACGCAGAAGAAAGTATCGACATACGTCAGACCTCCTCCGTTTCACGTCAGGAGTGAGCATTCGAGGCACCCACCGTGCACGCAGTTTCCTCTACCGCAGTTCTGCGATGATTGTCCGTACTCCCTCTCGTGCCACATTTACCTGAGAGCTGTGTCTATGTTATCTGACTATTTTCTCTTTTGAGCTCATCAACCCATTTCCGATGAGTCTGGTCGGTTGCCGTACGCGGTCGTCCACTCCGAGCTCTGTTACACACGTTGACGTTATCACCAGCGCTCCTTTCATTAAGGGCACGAACAACCTAATGTCGCACATTACTAACGTCGATACAAACGTCACAGTACACTGTGTTCATTCATCTACGGATTTCAATTCGAGGCATGTTTCTGCGGTTAGGAACTCGATTACTGTACGCTTTTTCTCCGGTTACAACACGTCGTCATTTTACACGCTACAATTCGGAGCCCTCTAGCGACAGAGGGTTGCAACTTAGGTCAGCGAAGCGGAAAAGTCGATCGAGTAATATGCATGACATACAACACCTCAACCGATATTGAGAAAAGAACGAAAAATTCGGAGGTATTACTTTCCACCAAGCTCTCCTAATAGAAGTCAGTGTACTTGACGAAATAGAGGGACAGGAGAGAGTTATTGTTCCACGTATCGAAAGCAAAGAAAATAAGACAAAACAGAATGTGACTATAACCTTTAATACGTTAAAAAATGACGAAATTCCTCCAACTGTATTAAGGTGTTGTTTTATTGGCAACTAGTTTCTATGTTGTTACAACAACATCTAATACAACATACATACATAAGCAACCAATGTAACAACAGTAATTTATGAGTTATTATGCAAAACAATTCTATTATAACCACATTACATAATGGATAATTTTAATGAAACTAATTATATTTTTGGTCATTTCCGTTAAAATGCCATCACTCTGGACATTAGCCATTTACGTGGTATCATTAAATACAAATGAAGCTGTATATGCATAACCGTTTTATTATAGGTTAATATCAGGTATTAAAAATGGGAGTATATAAAAGCTTAAGCGACAAGCCGTCATTCTAATGGATAATAAAATAGGCGTGGAAAACTGTAAATTTTTTTTTTAAATAATGAACTACAAAAAGGATAACATACGCGTTGCCAATCAGACATATGTTAGGTAAACTTCATTGTTTACTAGTAGTGAGCGGTGGGCAAGATAGATTAGAGTTACGTTTGCAAAATTCTGTGCTGTCGTCATACTAAAATAACAGTGGCGTAATTTACTCAGATAACTTCGTTCCTAACACCACCAATGAAATGGTAAGGGACCGAAAAAATGGTGCGAAACCCAGTTGATATAAGGTAGCCAATAGTGTAAAATACATGGTAATCAATTTAAAAAACTATTCATTCCAATAAAAGTATACGTTAACACGTTGTTGAAATACAGAATTTTGCAAACGTAGCTCTAATGTACCTATCCCACCGTTCACTACTAGTAAACAATGAAGTTTACCTAACATATGTCTGATTGGCAACGCGTATGTTCTCCTCTTTATAGTTCATTATTTAAAAAAAATTAATTTTCCACGCCTATATTATTATCCATTAGAATAACGGCTTGTCGCTTAAGCTTTTATATACTCTCATTTTTTAATACCTGATATTAACCTATAATAAAACGATTATGCTTATACAGCTTCCTTATATTTAATGATACCACGTAAGTGGCTAATGTCCAGAGTGATGGCATTTTAACGGAAATGACCAAAAATATAAGTAGTTTCATTAGAATTATCTATTATGTAATGTGGTTATAATAGAATTGTTTTGCATAATAACTCATAAATTATTGTTGTTGCATTGGTTGTTTATGTATGGTATGTTGTGTTTAGGGCCTGAAGATGATGTTGTAACAACATTGAAACTAGTTGACAATAAAACCAACACCTTAATACTGCTGGAGGACCTTCGTCATTTTTTAACGTATATTATACTAGTTGACGTCCCAAGTCGTCCGTTTCAATATGGATATACCAAGATAACCTTTAATGATCCAATGGCTTGCAATCGTTGCAACGTGTAGACCCAGAGGAGATATGATACTGTCAGGTTTGCTGACGCCAGTAATGAAGCGAAACAGATATTGTTTTAGACTTCTTGTTGAAGTCTTCTGCCTTATAATGCAATGACGGCACGTCTGAACTTACAGTTGAACACTTCTGCTTGAAGCATAACTCAAGATGTTTTCCGTGATAACTAGTGTGAGGGCAATCAGCTGCACACAATCAACGGAAGCTACCTGCAGCTGGCCACAACCGGCCGTTACCAGTGTCAAATAACGTCATATGCAGATTACTCTGTGGAACGCGTGTGTCCCACATGGTCACAATCGTTGAGTGAAATGCTGCAGAGTATCCGAACAGAAGTCGATCTGACCATAGTCTTTTTTTGTCATTATTCTTCTGTCCAATATGATGCGTCCATCCATCTCTTATTTTGAGGCAGTCTCTTCCTCAGAGCTGCACTTACTCGTACAACCAATGTCCTGAGTCGTTTCGTGGATTTCTGTAGATCTCTCTCCTCCACGACAGTTTTTGCCATTTACGGCCCCCTCAGGTACCATGGAAATTATTCCCGTATGTCTTAACATATGACCTGTCAACCCATCCCTTCTTCTATTTACTGTTTTCCACATATTAGTTTCCTCGCAGGTTGAACCTCGGCCTATATTTGATACTAGTAAACTTATTTTGGAAAGGAGCGCCATCTTTGCTTGTCCTAGCTTTTTTTCATATGTTCTTGCTTCGCCTGTCATCAGATATTTGGTTAAAAAATTCCTTCTCTTCGTCTGCTCCAAAATTCGGAAATTCATTTTTGATACACCTCATTTCTTTCATCTTACGTTGGTAAACCGTAATCTGTTTTCATTAGACTTCTATATGCCCTGTAATTGTTGCTCACTTTCTCTGAAGACAGCAATGTTATCAACGAGACCATAACTTCTGGACTCATCTCAGAAAGATTCTTTTCGTTGGTTCATCGCTTCTTTGATGTCTAGGTTGAACAGTAGGCGACAAAAAGTACATCGTAGCCTTATGCCCTTTTTCATTCGATTACTTCTCTTTCGATCTTCTGTTCTTATTGTTACCTCTTGGGTTTGTATATAATGTATTTCCCTTTTTTTCCTGTCGCTATGTCTATTTTCCTGAAAATTTCATGTATCTTTATCCATTTGTTGTTGTCGAATGCTTTCCGAGATCGGCAAATCCTGTGTGCCATATCTACCTCAAACCTGCGTGTAACTGACAACACAGGCGAAACTGAAATAGTCAAGGAAACATTCTAGTTCTTCATTATTTCAAAAATAGTGTAACAAAAAGATTTAGTAGCGGTCCAAATAAAGAACTGATGTCCGAATAAAAGCACTGGTTGCTTAGAAAAGGAGCATGCTGAGCAGCGTATCGGGCCTGCCCTAAGTAATTTCCGGCTGGTTCTTCTGGAGCACATTGCCCGAAGCGTGGTGGTTTCATATCAAGCAGCTTTAATTGTTTTTGTTTCCTTTTAATGAAATCTCTTTTAGGTAAACTTGAGTTACTTTTTGTATTTTAGTCAAACACATTCTAAAGATGTTTGTGGCCTGCCTAACTGAAAACTGTTTCTTCGAACCTTTGAAGAGATTGTTATGTAACTTCAATTGGTGAAATATTATCTTGCTTCTCTTATTTAAATTGCTGTAAATATTTCGACGGTAGTGACCAGTGCCCCACAAGATTTGGCAGTAATTTACCAATTCCACTTACGCAGAACATTTATTTATTGCTGCTCATAGCCCGAAGGATTAAGAGAACACCGTAATCTTACAGAAACAATTAAAAGGGGCGTAGGTCAGATTTATCGGAAGAGTTTGAAATTTTCAAGTACTTACAGAAAAATCATGGCTACATTTTAAACGATCAGCTTCGTGTTGCAAGAAGACATTTCCTGGAAGGACTTAAGCCTCTACTTCTAGCCGAGTAGCCAAGTTGACCGCTTGGTGCTGGCCTCTGCGTAGTGTTTGTTTTCCTCAAAATTCTGTGTTCAGTAAAAAAAAGTCTATTGTTATTTTGCCATGTACTTTGTCATGAACAGTTGTCTGATGTTCAACATTTTAATAATATACCATTTTAGACCTATTCCCCCTTTTGTTTTCAGTGTGTTTTTATTCTATCTATGGCATCGTGATTTCTAGCACAAACAGCAGTTAGTGAGGCTTCATTTACCATTTTACTAGTTATAAAATAACTACTAGTTATTTTATAACCGTCCTTTCCTAGTATATTTGTTCATGTAGCATGCTTTATCAATACGACCTCTCGTCTTATAATGTATTTTTATGGTTGCATATTCACGCATAAGTGCTTCTCGTGTGGTCTGCACATTTCGTAAAGAGTAGGCTCTGTTTACCCGAATCTGCGGGCTCTTTGTAAGCCGTATGACTTCAATGACACTCATTTTACGCCCTCTTTTGAAATATTTACTTAATATGTTAATTTTGTTAGTAACATGTACTTGTAAAATCACACACACTGCTCATTGCAGCTATGCGCTTGAAGGACGCACAGGAGCGCCACGTACCAGAAATAACTTAGGGCTAGGGCTTCTTCCCTTCAGCCAGTCGGGCATGTCCCTAGATCTGAACGTGACAGATTGACGCTCTGTAGGACCTGAAGCAACGTTTTATATTTTAAAGTCAGTTTTATGCAAATCTTTAAATTTGCGTACTATATGTTGTTGGTGGTTGGTTGCTGTGGGGGAGGGGACCAAACAGCGAGGTCATCAGTCCCATCGGATTAGGGAAGCATGGGGAAGGAAGTCGACCGAGCCGTTTCAAAGGAACCATCCCGGCATTTTTCTGAATCACGAAAACCTAAATCAGGCTGGCAGGACGCGGGTTTGAACCGTCGCCCTTCCGAGTGTGAGTCCTGTGTGCTAACCACTGCTCCACCTCCCTCGGTCTGTGTTGTCGTATCTTGCGTCATGTATGAGATTTAAAAAAAATTAAAAGTTTAAAGACAAATCCCTAGAGAAGACGGCTACTACTTTTATATAATTTATTTAAATGGTGACTACATTGATGACATACTAGACAGCGTCAACGACTCCCACATTGATTTTACGTGAGTATGCGTCTTTAAAAAAAAAATTTTTTTGTAACATTCGCTGTAATTTTGCTTATTGTAACGTTATTATCTTAATATTGCACTTTTTAAAATTTTTCTTTGCTGGATTTAACTACCTGAAATTTTTTTAAAGACGTCATGGTCGCGTTCTTGTCATTATAATTTTAACATCAAGAAGGATAGCAGATTACGAAATTCCCCTTATTGTTCTTGTACAGTATGGTAGGAACAAAAAGTTATTAAATTTGTAGGGGATTTGGGGATGTACAAAACTGCGAAGTTAACTATACAGGGCTGTAACCTTTGGATGTACCAGTCGCTCTAAAATTGCTGCACAACGAGTCGAAATTAACTTGGATGACAGATACGAATACGTCTTAACATTCTGTATCACCTCTATGCCAGAGTGAGTCTATGGCAACCGGTGGTATGCCAGTTTCTCAAATGGTTCAAATGGTTCTGAGCACTATGGGACTTAAAATCTGTGGTCACCAGTCCCCTAGAACTTAGAACAAACCTAACTAACCTAAGGACATCACACACATCTATGCCCGAGACAGGATTCGAACCTGCGACCGTAGCAGTCGCGCGGTTCCGGACTGCGCGTCTAGAACCGCTACACCACCGCGGCCGGCGCCAGTTTCTCGGTTACCCATGACCAGACATGGTCAGTGGGTGACAGATCTGCAGAACATGCTGGCCAAAGCACAAGTCGAACAGCCACTGTATCGAGGTAGATGAGAGCGGGCAATATGTGGTCTTGCGTTGTCTCGCTCAAAGGTAGTGTCACAAGGCGTTCGCAGATAGGGAACAGCCGTCGACGTTAACGACATAAATATAACGGCTGTAGTCCGAAATGGCGGTTGGGTGTGCCAAATCTCTTCACGTTGTCTACGCACTGACAACCCGTACCATCATGCGAGATGCTGGCCCCATATAATGATGACGAATACTGTCTGGCAGCTTTCTTTATTTTTTTTTCCTCTTCAGAGCCTCCATGCACGGATACAACCATCATGCTATATCTAGCACCGGGACCAGCCTGACGATGTGTTGCCGTACTTGTATCCTGCACCGCTGTCGGCGCACTCCTCTCAGCTGCCGGGTCAAGTTAAGCCACAACAATAGTCGTCTTGCTGAGAGTGCGTAGCGCTCTAGACGTCGTCACGCTGTCTGCCGTTGTCAAATTCTGACATTTGCTAGTAGACTTTTCTTCTCCTTACACGAGGAATAACACGATCTTCTCACAAATAATGAATATTAAAATGTTATTCCTGAATGAGAGATCCTCTGCGTAATCTTTCCTGACACTCAGAATGTAGATCACCTTACTGGTACTAACTTTGTACGGTTGCTGTCAAAGGCTAACCATTTGTATATCTATGTGTATTCACTGATGGAAGAAAAATCGTAACACGAAGAAGGAGTTCTGCGAAATAAGCGGAAGTTGAAAGGCCTGTTTGTACATCTGGAAGAAGGTATTTGTTCACATTTCGCGCCATTTTACATAAGAGTGGCGCTAACAGCGCTACTATGAGGATGCAAATCAGGTTTGTTTTAAAAACACGCTGCATCTGTCGTGAGCGTTAGTTACCTATGATACTGGACGTGACGAGTTGATGTAAGTCAAGAATGCCTTTGACGCGACAAAAGAGCCGTTACCAACACCTCACTAAGTTTGAACAAGGTCGTGTTAATAGGGTTGCGACAAGGTGGATGTCATTCCGCGAGTCTGCAGAAAGACTTGGAAGAAATTTAGCAATTGTATATGACGCTAGCAGCGGTGGTCACGAGGATGTACGGCAGCAAGAAGACCGCGCTCCAGACGACCACTCGGCACTTCCCAGAGGGAAGAAATGGTTCAAATGGCTCTGAGCACTATGGGACTTAACATCTATGGTCAGCAGTCCCCTAGAACTTAGAACCACTTAAACCTAACTAACCTAAGGACAGCACACAACACCCAGTCATCACGAGGCAGAGAAAATCCCTGACCCCGCCGGGAATCGAACTCGGGAACCCGGGCGCGGGAAGCGAGAACGCTACCGCACGACCACGAGCTGCGGATCCAGAGGGAAGACTTTCGTGCTAAGCGTATGGCGCTGGCGCATCGTATTGCATCTGCAGCAGCAATTTGAGCTGCGGTTGACGCTACAGTGACACAACGAACTGCTACAAATCTGTTACTTCAAAGACAGATCCGAGCAAGACGCCCCGTGGTGTGTATTCTACCGACCCCAAACCACCGCCATTTGTGACATCAGTGCTGTCAAGTGAGAGCTCATTAGAGTGCAGGGTGGAGGTCTGTTGTGCTTTCTGCTGTAAGCTGGTTCTGCTTCGGTGCCAGAGATGGCCGTGCGTTCCTTAGAAGGACGACAGTTGATAACCTGCAACCAACCTGTCTGTGTACTAGACACACTAGATCTGGATCTGGAGTTATCGTCTGGAGTTCGATTTCATATGGCACCAGGAGCACTCTCGTGGTTATCCCATTCTTCCTGGCTGCAAAACCGTAGGCTGCGTCACTATGGTGATTCGACCTGTCGTGCTACCATTCATGAACATCATACCAGGGATGTTTTCCAACAGAATAACGCTCGACCACATACTGCTGTTGTAACCCAACATCCTCTACTGAGTATCGACATATTGCTTTGTTCTGCCCGACCACCAGATATGTCTTCAGTCGAGCCCACGTGGGGCGCAATCGGACGACATCTCCAGCTCATCCACAATCAGCATTTTTTTTTTTTTTTTGGTCATCAGTCTACTGACCGGTTTGATATGGCCCGCCACGAATTCCTTTCCTGTGCTAACCTCTTCATCTCAGAGTAGCACTTGCGACCTACGTCCTCAATTATTTGCTTGACGTATTCCAGTCTTTGTCTTCCTCTACAGTTTTTGCCCTCTACTGCTCCCTCTAGTACCATGGAAGTCATTCCCTCACGTCTTAGCAGATGTCCCATCATCCTGTCCCTTCTTCTTATCAATGTTTTCCACATATTCCTTTCCTCTCCTATTCTGCGTAGAACCTCCTCATTCCTTACCTTATCAGTCCACCTAATTTTCAACATTCGTATATAGCACCACATCTCAAATGCTTCGATTCTCTTCTGTTCCGGTTTTCCCACAGTCCATGTTTGACTACCATACAATGCCGTACTCCAGACGTACATCCTCAGAAATTTCTTCTTCAAATTAAGGCCGGTATTTGATATTAGTAGACTTCTCTTGGCCAGAAATGCCTTTTTTGCCATAGCGAGTCTGCTTTTGATGTCCTCCTTGCTCCGTCTGTCTTTGGTTATTTTACTGCCTAGATAGCAGAATTCCTTAACTTCATTGACTTCGTGACCATCAATCCTGATGTTAAGTTTCTCGCTGTTCTCATTTCTACTACTTCTCATTACCTTCGTCTTTCTCCGATTTACTCTCAAAACATACTGTGTACTCATTAGACTGTTCATTCCGTTCAGCAGATCATTTAATTCTTCTTCACTTTCACTCAGGATAGCAATGTCATCAGCGAATCGTATCATTGATATCCTTTCACCTTGTATTTTAATTCCACTCCTGAACCTTTCTTTTATTTCCATCATTGCTTCCTCGATGTACAGATTGAAGAGTAGGGGCGAAAGGCTGCAGCCTTGTCTTACACCCTTCTTAATACGAGCACTTCGTTCTTGATCGTCCACTCTTATTATTCCCTCTTGGTTGTTGTACATATTGTATAGGACCCGTCTCTCCCTATAGCTTACCCCTACTTTTTCAGAATCTCGAACAGCTTGCACCATTTTATATTGTCGAACGCTTTTTCCAGGTCGACAAATCCTATGAAAGTGTCTTGATTTTTCTTTAGCCTTGCTTCCATTATTAGCCGTAACGTCAGAATTGCCTCTCTCGTCCCTTTACTTTTCCTAAAGCCAAACTGATCGTCACCTAGCGCATTCTCAATTTTCTTTTCCATTCTTCTGTATATTATTGTTGTAAGCAGCTTCGATGCATGAGCTGTTAAGCTGATTTTGCGATAATTCTCTCACTTGTCAGCTCTTGCCGTCTTCGGAATTGTGTGGATGATGCTTTTCCGAAAGTCAGATGGTATGTCGCCAGACTCATATATTCTAGACACCAACGTGAATAGTCGTTTTGTTGCCACTTCCCCCAATGATTTTAGAAATTCTGATGGAATGGTATCTATCCCATCTGCCTTATTTGACCGTAAGTCCTCCAAAGCTGTTTTAAATTCCGATTCTAATACTGGATTCCCTATCTATTCTAAATCGACTCCTGTTTCTTCTTCTATCACATCAGACAAATCTTCACCCTCATAGAGGCTTTCAATGTATTCTTTCCACCTATCTGCTCTCTCCTCTGAATTTAACAGTGGAATTCCCGTTGCACTCTTAATGTTACCACCGTTGCTTTTAATGTCACCAAAGGTTGTTTTGACTTTCCTGTATGCTGAGTCTGTCCTTCCGACAATCATATCTTTTTCGATGTCTTCACATTTTTCCTGCTGCCATTTCGTCTTAGCTTCCCTGCACTTCCTATTTGTTTCATTCCTCAGCGACTAGTATTTCTGTATTCCTGATTTTCCCGGAACGTGTTTGTACTTCCTCCTTTCATCAATCAACTGAAGTATTTCTTCTGTTACCCATGGTTTCTTCCCAGCAACCTTCTTTGTACCTATGTACCTATGTATTAACTGCCCCAGTATTGACCGAGCAAGTGCAACAGGCATGGAACTCCATCCCACAAACTGACATCCAGCACATATGCAACAAAAAACGTTGCAGGTTTGATTGCTTGCAGTCAACATACCGGCGGTTTCAGTGATTATTAATGTACCAGCATTACACATTTGAAACGGCTTATCTCATCCTTACATTAACTCGTTATCTTGCAATGTTAATCAAATATGTTACCTAGACAAACGTATTCCCGAAATTTCATTCCTCTGCATTAATTATTTTTGAGTGTTGCATTTTTTCCGTCAGTGTAGTACGAGGGTCGTTCAATAAGTAATCCAATGCATTTTTTCAATTTCCGTTCAACATCGCGAAATATTTCCGCTTCAGCTTCTATAGTTTCATGAAGTTCCAATACGATCCGGCGTTTTACGCAGCGTTCAAAATGCCGTCTGTAACGGAGGTGCGTTCCAAGCATTCATTGAGTTTCTGTTGGTGGGAAACCAGGGCATCGCAGATATTCATAGACGCTTGCAGAATGTCTACGTAGACCTGGCAGTTAACAAAAGCACGGTGAGTTGTCGGGCGAAGCGTCTGTCACCATCGCAATAAGGTCCCTCAAACCTGTCTTGTCTTCTGCGCCGGGCCGGGTGGCCGAGCGGTTCTAGGAGCTACAGTCTGGAACCGCGTGACCGCTAAGGTCGCTGGTTCAAATCCTGCCTCGGGCATGGATGTGTGTGATGTCCTTAGGTTAGTTAGGTTTAAGTAGTTCTGAGTTCTAGGGGACTGATGACCTTAGAAGTCAAGTCCCATAGTGCTCAGAGCCGTCGGCCGGCCGCACAATATATATAAATGACTTAGTAGGTAGTGTCGGAAGTTCCATGCGGCTTTTCGCGGATGATGCTGTAGTATACAGAGAAGTTGCTGCATTAGAAAATTGTAGCGAAATACAGGAAGATCTGCAGCGGATAGGCACTTGGTGCAGGGAGTGGCAATTGACCCTTAACATAGACAAATGTAATGTATTGCGAATACATAGAAAGAAGGATCCTTTATTGTATGATTATATGATAGCGGAACAAACACTGGTAGCAGTTACTTCTGTAAAATATCTGGGAGTATGCGTACGGAACGATTTGAAGTGGAATGATCATATAAAATTAATTGTTGGTAAGGCGGGTACCAGGTTGAGATTCATTGGGAGAGTGCTTAGAAAATGTAGTCCATCAACAAAGGAGGTGGCTTACAAAACACTCGTTCGACCTATACTTGAGTATTGCTCATCAGTGTGCGATCCGTACCAGGTCGGGTTGACGGAGGAGATAGAGAAGATCCAAAGAAGAGCGGCGCGTTTCGTCACTGGGTTATTTGGTAACCGTGATAGCGTTACGGAGATGTTTAATAAACTCAAGTGGCAGACTCTGCAAGAGAGGCGCTCTGCATCGCGGTGTAGCTTGCTCGCCAGGTTTCGAGAGGGTGCGTTTCTGGATGAGGTATCGAATATATTGCTTCCCCCTACTTATACTTCCCGAGGAGATCACGAATGTAAAATTAGAGAGATTAGAGCGCGCACGGAGGCTTTCAGACAGTCGTTCTTCCCGCGAACCATACGCGACTGGAACAGGAAAGGGAGGTAATGACAGTGGCACGTAAAGTGCCCTCCGCCACACACCGTTGGGTGGCTTGCGGAGTATCAATGTAGATGTAGATGCATTCCTGCAATGTTGGAACGTACAGACACTCTCATTCGAGGTGATCGACGGATCACAATGAAACACTTCATTGGACAGCTGGACTTCTCTGTTCGTAGTGTCAACACACTTGTTCTCCAGGATATTCAAGCGTGTATGCCCGCTAGGTTCCTCGCAGCCTAACGGAAAATCATAACAGCAACTAACAATCATCTGTGCGGAATTGCTTGCGAGTTACGAAGCTGACCGTTACAATTTTTTTGTCGAACATCGTCACAGGCGATGAAAAATGGGTTCATCACTTCGAACCGGAAACAAATCGGCAATCCCTGGAGTGCCTACAGACAACCTCTCCTCCGAAGAAAAAGTTCAAACACGCACTCTCAGCTTCAGTCATGGCGACGATCTTCGGCAGTACGTGGATGATGATATTATTGCTGCAGTAAGACGTTGGCCCCGACGTCTTCCAGCAGAATGATACTATGTGGGCATAGAGGCCCTCCCAGTAAGGTGGCGTAAGGCCGTCGTGTTGAACGGAGATTATGTTCGAAAATAGGGATTTGTAACCAGAAGAATAGGGAATAATGTGGTGTACTGGAATCTTGAATGCAACCAGCCTGATGTCAGAAAAAACGTGTTGCATTACTTATTCGACGTCCCTCATATTTATGTCAGTTGTACATTTGTTGCATGTTGTCTTCATGTTGGCTAGCAGCGCATATTTTGATAAAATTCGCTATTGCAGTTTCGGAGTACTTAGCTGCAACCACTCGAGAATGGCTAAACAGCTGAAAGTACAATAGTAAATTTTATGAAGCTGTAGTTTTTACAGGAAAACGCGACTTTGATGACTCTGAAGACTATTGTCAATTGCCCAATTTTTTCACTTGAACTAAGACGTCCGCCTTTAACGTGAAATGGCTCGTTGGACGACACATAGCACGCGCCATGATATTACGGATTTATAACATTTATTCTTATTTCGTGACTTGTTTTCGTCTGCTGTTTGATTTGCTAGAATCTAAATATAGCACACAGAATATTCCATCATAGCTCTAAAAGACTAGTTCGTATTCTAATTTCTTGTACTTGTTGCAGACATTGCTAATATGCGTAATGACGAGTATTAATTTGTACATCCTAAATAACACAAAACTGATGTACCTGAAAGACATCTAAGAATTTTTCACAAAACATTGCTACTTTTATGGTATTTTCCCGTTAACAGTAGAATCTGAACCTTCCCTGAACAATAATTACAATCTTTTTCCAAATTTTTTTCTTGCCCAACCAGCGTATTGCTCAACTTAAAGAGTGCAAATCCTTTAATAGAATATCGTGTTTAATAGAATCGTACACTTTCGCTGGGGACTTTCTATTATTTAAAAAACACACTCTGCGATGAGCGTCCTGTATGACAGTCTCATTCCTGACAGTACAATGTGGCTTCTATTTCAGAATTGTTTGTAGTTTGTTCAAGGACAGTTTTGGCCTGCGTAGAAGCCACTGAACCGATTGTGTCGTTGATGCTGGGCTGCACGATGCAAATAACATGAGACTGTGCTTCCATTCGTTTATGGTTACATTTTATTGTATAATGAGTACTTACGTGTTGCTAATCGGTTATCTGAGTGAATAGAGAATTGGCAAGTTTGTAGTGTCCCGTTTATTTTTCTATTTTTACTTTTGTTACTAGTGGTATGCATATTTTAGTACGTATAAAATTTAAGCTATTGATATACTCCATCATTTACTTCTGCCACAGATCACTCAGTTCTCCGAGCACCTGTGATTGTGTAATTCTGAAACCTCGCAGAAACGTCGAGTCTGTGTTAACATGAGGAGTAGAAAGCGAACTGCGTCGATTAAATCTATTTTCTTAGCATGAGCTGAAGATTTACAGTTTTTCAAAAATTTTCAGTTAATGTTGCTAAAGATAGTTCCTCTTGTAATGAGATTCGCATCACAGTTCCTACGGTCAAGTGTTCATACCAAACTTCACAAAGCCAATTATAATAATGTCAATACAATTTTGAAGTACGAAGCTCCTATGAAGTACAATAGGACCTGCAAATAAAAGATTTACATACTGAGTCACTACACTTGCATAGGCGATTTTTGATAAAGAAGACTATCGTTGTAGGGAAGACTTACCACTGTCTCCGGTGTGACATTATATTTGTTCTTCATACTGGGCATTTTCTGAAACAAGAAACAGGATCGTCAGACTAACATAATAGCATCAAGACCTTATCCTAAAAAATAGTACAGTTCGTTAACACAGAATAAGTATTGAGAAAATTTAGAGAAGCGGCATCTGAAGCTGACTGCAGAACGATCTTACTGCCGCCAACATTCACTACGCGTAAGGACCACGAAGACAAGATACAACAAATTAGGGCTCATACGAAGGTATACACACAGTCGTTTTCCCTCGCTCTGTCTGCGAGTGGAACAGAAAGGGAAACGACCAGTAGTGATACGGCTACCCTCCACCACGCACTGTGGCTTGCAGAGTATCTATGTAGATGTAGAAGGTAGTCATCTACGTCCAGGAACAGAGCAAAGATCGTGGAACGTCGGTAGTAAGTGCAAGTGTATCGCCGGAACGCGTCACGTGCACTTAGAATTAGTCTAAGTAGATGGTAACATACGACTCACCATATGAATTTACTAGAGGTGAATGATAGCCGGCAAAATTAGATTCTCGATTATAGGGGTCGTCGAACATTCAAGACTATTCCCAAAGATCACTTACAAGGGGAAGGCCTCGGACACGGCCAACCGATTCGGCTCAAATTTGGCAGGTCGCTTGTGTACAACCTAAAACGAAGGACTGTTAGATATTTTGAGTCAACACCCCCGCAATTTTGAGAAAATCGCCCCTAAAGGTTATGACGAGCAATCGACTCAAAAATTGGAGGGATCGATAGATAATTGTAAATAGAGCATTTTTCGTCATCAGGTATGGGGTCCGCAAACGCAAACTTTTCCAGAAATCGAGGAAAGAAACTTCTACAACTGCCGCTTCTGTACCCACATGGTAAACGCTTTTCGCCGACACTTCGGAAACAGTGTAGCTGTCGAAAGATTGCATTCATTACATGTTCTTGGTGCCGTGAGTATATTTGTTTCGAATGTTTATATGACAAGTACCACCCATCTAGTTGATCGAAGAATAGTGAGGACACGTAACAGTGACTGGAAGAGCCATTGCAAAGTGACTATCCCAAGAGGTTTGAGAAATTTATTTGCCTACCTTATTATTATCATTCCTTATTGATTTACTTACCTTATTAAACCTCCTATCCCTATCAATTGAGATATAGAAAAATACAAACGAAGAGAAGAACATCCGCTAGGTTTCTTCGAGATACGAGCGCGGGTTCTCCGATTCCCAGCCACTTGGTCGTTGCGCTATCTTTTTTTTTTTTTTTTACATCTCATTTTTTTCGCTTTCGTTCGTTGCATCTGCTCGGGGTGGACGTCGTAAGACATCCGTTTAAGTTCGTTATTGATCGATTAACTCAGTTTTTTTATTACAGAGGACAGCTAACCCTCTGACCGAACACGCTGAGTTACCGTGCCAGCGATATTGATGCTATCGATGGGAAGCGTTTACCATGTGGTTACAGAACGGCAGTTGTAAAAGTTTCATACCTCGATTTCTGGAAAAGTATGCGTTTGCGGACCCATTACTGGTGATGAAAAATGCTCTATTTACAATTATCTATCGATCCCTCCAATTTTGGGTCGATTGCTCGTCGTAACCTTTAGGGGTGATTTTCTCAAAAACGCGGGGGGTGTTGACCCAAAATATCTTAGATTCCTTCGTTTCAAGTTAAGTGACCTGCCAAATCTGAGCCGAATCGGTTGGGCGTGTCTGAGGCCTTCCCCTTGTTAGCTAAAATGCAACACATATGACGTCAGAGTACAATACCCACCTGAAGCAAACTGTTTCTGCAATAAGAATCTTTTGCTCCGTGTGTACTCTTTCAGATTGCCTCCTAGAAACGAACTATTCTTCCGACTGGTTTTATGCAACCAGCCACGAATTCCTCTCATGTGCCAACTGCCAACCTCTTCGTCACACATCTAGTACTTGCACCCAACATCTTCTATTATTTGTTGCACATATTTCAGTATCTGTCCACTCTTGCAGGTGTTACCCTCTACAGCTCCTCATGAACCAAGGAAGTTATTCCTTGTTTTCTGAACACATGTCTTATCATCACGGCCCTTCAGTGTTCTCCACACCTTCCTCTTCTCTGCGATTGTGCGGACAATTTCCTAATTTCTTATCAGTCCACCCAATTTTCAACATCTTTCTACAGCACCATATCCCGTAGACCAACATTCTTTTGTTTATGGCACTTGTTTTGAGTCATCAGTCTTCTGGCTGATTTGATACGGCCCGACGAGAATCCCACTGCTGTGTCACCTTTTTCACCTGAGTATCATTTGCAACCAACGTCCCCAGTTATTTGCTGGATGATTCCAACCTCTGTCTTCCTATGTAGTTTTTACCTTATGCAGCTCCGTCTGGTAAAATGGAAGTCATTCCCTAATGTCTTAACAGATGTCCTTTCATCCTGTCCCTTCTTCTTGTCAGAGTTTTCCATATATTCCTTTCCTTGCCGATTCTCCAGAGAATCTCTTATTCTTTACCTTATCAATCTACCTGATTTTCAACATTTGTCTGTTGCACCACATCTCTAATGCTTCGATTCTCTTCTGTTCCAGTTTCCCCACAGTCCATGCTTCATTGTCATACAAACCGTGCTCCAACCGTTCATTCTAAAATTAAGGCCTATATCTGATACTAGCTTACTTCGCTTAGCTAGGAATGCTCTCCTTAACTGTGTTAGTCTGCTTTTTATGTCCTCCTTGCTTTGTCCGTCAAGGGTTATTTTGCTTCCAAGGCAGCAGAATTCCTTAACTTTGTCTATTTCCTGATCAATAGTTCTGATGTGAAGGTTATCGCTAAACTTATTTACGCTACTCCTCATTATTTTCATTGTCCTTTGGTTTACTATCAGTTCACAGTGTGCGTTTATTTGACCGTTCATACCATTCAACAGGTCCTACAATTCTTTCTTCTTTTCACTGAGAAAGCAATGTTACTACCATCGTCAAGTACAGGAATATCTTTCACCCTGAACTTCAATTCCACTCCTGAACGTTTCTTTTATTTCCGCTGTTGTTTCTGCCTTCTTCGATTTATAGGTCGAAAAGTGGAATGATAACGGCAGCTCTGCCTTACACCCTTTCTATTTCGAGCACTTCAGTCTACTTCAGCCATTTTTATTTGTCGCTGTTGGTTCTTGTAAATGATTGTATTGTATATTATCCGTTTTTCCCTGCAGGTTATTGGTATGTTTCTTAGAATTTTTATCTTCTGGCACCAATTTACATTGTTGAATGCTTTTTCTAGGTTGACAAATCCTGCGAATGTGTACTGATATTTCTTAATTCTTGCTTCCATTATCAACTGCAGTGTCGTAACGACCACTCTGGTGCGTTCAGCTTTCCTAAGGACGAACTGATCGTCATCTAACAGATCCTCAGTTTTGTTTTCCAGTCTTTTTCTGTATATTGTTCTTGTCAGCAACTTCAATGCGTGACCTGTTAAGCTGATTATGAAATAACTCTTAGTCCCCTGCCCTTATTATCTTCAGACTCTAACACTGAATCCGTCAAATCTTCCATATTGACTCCCACTTCTTCTTTCATCCCGTAATAGTCCCCCCCCCCTCCCCCGTTGAGACCATCCATATAATCTTTCCACCTCTTCACAATTTTCTCTTCCTTTAACAGTGGAATTCCTCTTTTACTCTTCGTGTTGATGCATTTGCTTTTCAACAGTCGCTATTCAGTCTGTACTTAAGTGTATATCTAGATTTCAGCTCAGTACAGCTACATCAGTGCGCACTGATGATAGCTGTACTGTAGCGAATGATTGCTGACATCTTCCCTATTTGAATTACATCACAGTCGCTGTGCTCAACGGTTCCAATGGAATACAGCCTGATGAAAAGATCATTGCTTTTAATTTCATTGGAAGGTTCGACTTTTCTATATGCCTAGTCTATCCTTCCAACGTTCATGTCTTTTTCACTTTCTTCGCATTTCTCCTGCAACCAGTGCGCCATGACTTCCGTACATTGACTATTTGTTTCCTTCTTAAGTGACTTGTATTACTGCGTCCCTATCTTTTCCTGGTCATTTTTATAGTTCCCTCTTTCGTCCATCAGTTGATGTATTTATTCTGTAACCCAAGGTTTTTTTTCGCAGTTATCTTTCTTGTGCCTATATTTTTCTGTCCGACTTTTATGATTGGCTTCTTTAGGGATGTCCACTCCTCTTCGACTGGATTGGCAATTGTGTCAGTCATTATCCTAAAATCTACGACTTTAGTGGCCTTCAAATACACCTCATCATTCCTCAGTATCCTCCCCCCCCCCCCCCCCCCTTCTTTTCACACTGGTTCTTTCGGTATATTAGCTTAAACAGCAGTCTGCTCTTCATCATTAGTAATGTGTGATCTAAGACTGTATCTGCTCTTGGGTACACCTTCCAATCCAACATGTGATTTCGGAATCTCTGTCTGACCATGATGTAATCCAGCTGGAATCTTACCGTCTCTCCGGGCTTTTTCCAGCTATACCGGCTTCTCTTATGAGTTCCGAACAACTTATTCACTGTTACCATGTGAAATTTATTGCAAAACTGAATCCTTTCTCCTCTTTCATTCCTATTGCACCCACGACAATTTTGATTACTAGTCAAAGACGCTACCCCTAGACCATGGTCACGAACTTATAGCATAAAAAAAAATTTGCCCGGTTCTTAATGAAGAATGAGACGATAAGTCATTTATCATGTAATTTGCAATGATTTCGAGGCTTTGTGTACGACAAACGCTGTAGCAACTACGTGCGTTGGCTATGAACAATTTAATTTTATAACAAAGATGCCCTCTTCTAACATGGACGCTATATTCCAAGAAGAAACTGTGATACGTTTCTCTTATGGCAGTGTCCGACGAACATAGAAACAAAGATCATCTTCCTTGACCTACCAAGTCGGCTTTAAAGTCAAAGAATCATATACATATCAGTCTTTCATCTGAAGAAGTTAAGTAAGACACTGCTTTTCAGCATGTACGGTTTATTGACTTCAGTTGTGTAGTAGTTATTTGTTAATATTATACCCTAAAAGCTATAGGACTTAGTTTTATTGAAGAAACAAAAAGTTGTATGAAGAGGAAAACGCAACACACTGACGTTTCAACTTACGTTGTACTACTGCATGCTCTTATATTTGACCTCCTACCCCAACCCCTCCTCTCGTTCCCCATCCCCCACTTCCCCCTCCACCATCACTCGATCAAAGTCGGTCTAGATATGTACACTCCACAGCACTTCACAGTGATTGATGGAGAGTGTGAGGAAAACGTTTCATCCTTACTACAAGGCAACATGGGTAGGGTAAATGCTTTCTTTCTATGTGTTATTGACTCACGGTGATACGTCACACTTGAGATGCTTTGGGAGAATATAGATCATTTAGCACAAAATTCATTACAGTGATACATAACGCAAAGTTGTGTGGCAGACGGATCTTTCAATGACTAACGAGAGGATGATACATATCTATCCCAAGGATCTTAACCAGCAACATGCGATTCCTACGTTGATCGAACGCTCACTAAGTACATGGCCGCGCGCGTAATTGTGTGTGTGTGTTTTTGTGTGTGCAGTTAGCTGTATCGTCAGATGAAAAACACTCAAAAATCACCTACTTTGCACCAGCACAGATTCTAGATCCAGCTCCGAAAAACAGCGAGGCCTCCAAAGAATACGGAGCAGATGGGTGAAAGGCCTCGGAATAAGCAGGTTGGCAGTGAAAGCTGCGGTGAATGTTGGAGACAGCCCGAGTACAGCGCCGGCACCGGCTGTCTCCACAAGACAAACGGTTTGCCTTGCGAATCATCTAGCAGACGCCTGTCTTCGTCTTAGAATAAAGCACCAAACTGCTGTTCTTCTCGTTTCCACTATTGCTTGATGAGGAAGTCTGCTTTAGTTGAAACAGGGCTTGTCGTGATAAATTTGCATTTCACATCCATTTTCTCAAAGCCCATAAAAATATCAAAACTTAGTTAATGTACAGGCTCTCTCCTCTGTCTCCTGTATCTTCACGCTTATTGAAATTACTCCAGTCATATCAACATGATGTGCGGGGGTAAAAATAATTTTTTCGCTATAATTTATTGGAAAGACAAAGCTTAGATGTACGCGAAATAGACAGAGGTAGTGGGGCAGTAGTTTAGAAACTGAGCACGTTTGAAAATAAACACACTGTTTAAATTCCTCGAAATCATGTCTAATTATTGCCCGGCTCGAGTTAAACTTGGCACGGTACTTGATGATATTTCGCTGCTGAAATCGGTTATTATTCATCAGTTCTTGGGATCAGGTCCACATATCTTTCTCTGAACAGCCGTTAAGTAAGTCAGCGTGCGATTTTTGGTGGTACATAATTCAGATAACAAATATTGCAACAAGTCGTTATAAATTTACGCTTACTATGATACACCTTTGGAGTCTGTCCAGCTGATAAGACAGCACACGGATGTTTGACTCAGCCAATAATTGCTTTCACATGTCAAGAAATGCACGGGTCTCTCTCAACTGTGATGTGACGCTATATGCCTCGAAATTAGGTCATTTGTTCCCAGGGGTCGTGGAGACACAGGCAATGAATCGCTTTACGTATGTGCGCAGTGCTGTACTTTTCTGACGCTATTGCATTTTTTTTCGTATTGAGAACACGGTAACTTAAATAAATGCTACGGGAAACAGAAACCCTAATTCTATATGAATACACAGACTGATCTGCTATCCACGAAATATCTAGCTCAAGAGATTTCGTGATCGAGTGAAATTAGATCGTATCGATTCTCAAATGTTTAATATCTTTTATTGCGTAAAACACTCAAATAATACTTTCGCAGTAATTTTAATAGAAACACTCAAGTGGGCTCCGAAAACTTCTCTGTTTCTCTGTTTCAGAATTTTAAGCATGAAGTTTCTAATCGTACATATATCTAATTAATTTATCGCATTGATTGAACTTTTTCCCGGCATTAAAAGTGTCTTAGAATAAGCTCGATTTATTCCATTGGATGATTCTGAAAGCTGTTTACTTCGACTAAGCTACATTCTTCAAAAAAATTTTGTGTTAACAAGACTAACATCTAGCTTTCCGCTTAGCAATCGTGCGTATCGATATAATCTCGCATTTAAGATACTGTCCTATTTTTTCAGAATGCTACACTGCGCCAGCGTGTGTACCAGTAATTTTCAAGCCAGACACTTGCAATCAGACTCACACAATCATATATGTCTGTGGTTAGTGCTCGTTTCTCTTCGGACGTGAAAACATCCATATAAGATTCTGTTGCGTCAGAGTAGGTCGTTTAAAAGAAACCTGTTATGCCTCGTCATATAGGTATTAAAGTAATTAACATCGTGTTTCTTTATTTCAGAGAGACCACAACTTTGCAACTAGATTGCTCCAGAGGCACAGATCTGTACTGTCAATAGCACACTCTCAGACATGTCAAATCGTTCAAGCAAACGCAGGTGTGCTACTACGTTGTCATTCTCTCTGCAACGAATCGGTGCCTTGTACGAAAGCAAAACCGTTTCCAAATTCATATTTTCGTATACCTTTTTCATGCTGCGACCTTAGCGTAAGCGACAGCGTGATCAGAAACATTCCTGAAATGCTGCTCAAGTCATACAATAGATAACTTTTATTTTCTGATTGTCTGGGACCTTACAACTCAGTGCGTCTCTGTTTCCCACTCTTCATCATGAGATAACTTCTGATTTCCTTACATTAGGGTTATAAGGTCTCCACATACGGTGTTCGATAAGGCAGTAAAATACATTTGTTGGCGCGCTGGATTAGCCGAGCAGTCTAAAGCGCTGCAGTCATACACTGTGCGGCTGATCCCGGCGGAGGTTCGAGTCCTCCCTCGGGCATGGGTGTGTGTGTGTTTGTCCTTAGGATAATTTAGGTTAAGTAGTGTGTAAGCTTAGGGACTGATGACCTTAGCAGTTAAGTCCCATAAAGTTTCACACACATTTGAACAATATATTTGTCACTGTCAGTTATATCTCGAAGGAAACAAGGAAGTAAATTCACCAAGCTTAAATTTTCCTTCCGGCTACACCTTAACGACGAGTTGGAGTAGGCAATAAATCTTTAAAATCATTTTGTTAATTGCGTATACTTCATTTATAAAACGAATTGTGAATGTTGCTTGTAGTAGATAAAAATAATTTAAAAAATAGTACACAGTGTAAACAGACGGAAGTAATCGTGAAATCGCTCGTCAGTGGGCTTCCTGCCATGAAGGCTACTGTAAACGGAGACCTCTACAGACACCTTTTGTAACTCATTGGACAGTTGCAGGTACAAAGACTTCGCGTATGCAGTGGGACGTGACATTCCTGCTTCTCTGTGTTCGCTACCGGACGTTGGAGATAGTTATTATGAGCTGTTGTGTTCAAGTGTAGCGCTGCCAATTGTCTTCATTGAAATACCAAGTAAATTAATGCATGAGGTCTGTTCTTGTGGACATGTCCGAAAAAACAGGCACCACGCATTCATATAATTGCTTCGATTACATTGGCAATGGATACACCTTCTTCATTGTGGATGCACAAGTACGTGCGACCTCCAGCGGGAATCTCAGAGTAGAGAGCATGGAGGAAATAGACAGGAAGCCCGGATAGATGGTGCTCGGTGTGAATGTGGGTCGAGCGTGAGGCATACCGAGATTGTCCGTGCAGTTACGCTAACACTGTGGTCGGATGGTGCAGTGGTTAACGCACCTGCCTGGCCAGCAGAAGATCCTGGGTTCGAGTCCTGGTCCGGTACCCATTTTTCAGTCGTCGCCGCTGATTCTGCGTATGAAACTTCCAGATTAAAACTGTGTGCCGGACCGAGACTCGAACTCGGGACCTTTGCCTTCCGCGGGCAAGTGCTTTCTGCCAGGAGTGCTAGTTCTGCAAGGTTCTCAGAAGAGCTCCTGTGAAGTTTGGAAGGTAGGAGACGAGGCACTGGGGCTTATGAAGCTGTGAGGACGGCTCGTGAGTCGTGCTTGGGTATCTCAGTTCGTGCCGGCACAGTAGCTAACCGTGTTCAATCAGAGAGGTGGCTGCTCTCTGTAATAAAAAAAACAGAGTGAAAGGATCAACAAGAAACTTCAACGGATGTCACGTGACGTCCGCTACGACCAAACACAAAGAATAATGACGAACAAAGTGAAAAAAAGTAGTTGGTACAGCACTTGGCCCCTGAAAGGCAAAGGACCCGACTTCGAGTGTCTGTCCGGCACATAGTTTTAATCTGTCAGGAAGTTTCATATCAGCGCACACTCCGCTTCACAGTGAAAATTTCATTCTGGATTCCGCTTATGTCCCGATGCAGCTGACATCAGTAATCCCTTCCCTTTCCTTCTCCCCACTCCCCTTCTCTCCACTTCCAGTTTACATGAAATGCCAAGAGCTACGTGACATCAGAGAATGAGCAAGTTCTGTAAACTTCTTATATGTTGGTCAAAATGCAATTTGTTATTCAGTTTCTACATCCATACACGTTTATACGATGTTACGCCATCGTCAGTGGGTTTCCATCTATTTACTCAACAGCACACACTGTTGTTCATATCGCTGACTGTCTTCTGCAGTATATTTGTTATTCCAATGTACTCTATTACCTGCAACATCGTTATTGCTAGTTGGGGTTGCATGTTGTCAAAACTCTAAGTACTATATTCAGAACACGCACTAATTTCGATACAAGAGAGAAAGAAACAATAAATTGTGTTACTTAAGGCAGAATCTTCAAAACATACGTATTGCTAAAGGAAATATGGGCGCAAATAGTGAGATATTGTACGGAAAAATCACCTAAAGAGAATATGTGAAATTGATTTAGCAGATCATGTTAGTTTTATTCTTACCATATCACATTCGTTGACTTCACCAACATAAACCAGATAATCATTTCTCTACCTGACCGAAACCTCAAACTATACTACAGCTCAGTCACTGTAATCTCCACACCACAAAATAGTATAAATACGATAATGAGTAAACACTGATACAAACAATGCATCCCTGTAATTATTGCTGCTCTCGTGCACAGGATGAGTTCTTTGTTGTTGGTAAGCAGACAGCTGTCAAATTATAGGAAGCTAGTGTGAATGGGCCTTTGGGGTAAAGTAGTAAAGAGATAGCAGAAATACTTCAAGTACTTTCCTGTAGATGCTGTCTCCTCTCCAGGAGATACAGTACCCATCACTGTTAATTAACTGGACTATGTGGCGAGACTGTCATAAGCAGCAACCCGAGAGATTACAAGTTACTACACCCTTACAAAGAGGTTCGACGTTTAGTTTCCTACTGAAGCTGAGTCCGTGTGACAAACTTCATCTGAAGCATACTGCATCTGAGGAGAGTATGTGCGAAGGGACAGACGTCTGTTAATCGTCTGCAGTTCGAATGTTGCGTTAATAACTCTGACCCTTAGGCAGCTAACAGCAAAGGATATGAAGGATCATTTTATGAAGTAATGGGTATAACTAGGGGGCCTCATTCAACATATTGAGGAGACTGTTCAGGCAGCCGTTGAGCGATCAGAGTGTAATC
This sequence comes from Schistocerca americana, assembly GCF_021461395.2. Classification (NCBI taxonomy): domain Eukaryota; kingdom Metazoa; phylum Arthropoda; class Insecta; order Orthoptera; family Acrididae; genus Schistocerca; species Schistocerca americana. Next base: position 410,219,741 of record NC_060120.1, read on the forward strand.
AGTAACATATCGTGGCGCATGTTGCAACAAATGATACCTCATATTTACGCCCCTAGGTCATATCTGGATCATTCCAGTACCTGGTAGAGAAAATGGAGAAGATCAGTTTTGTTCATGGCTTTTCAGTGAGGACAATGATCGTTCTTGCTGTACTTGATCTGGCAAGCAGTATTAATGGTAACCAGATTTTATGTAAGTGATGCAGTTATTTATAACGACGTGCTGCCTGAAAAAAGCTGCATTAACATTCAGTAATATCTTGGTAAGATTTCAAAGTGGTGCAAATACTGGAAACTGATTTTGAATATTTAAAAATGTAAAATTGTGCAGTTAATAAAAGGCAGAAAATCAGTGCGTTATGTCTACAGTATCAACGATTCAAAATTGTGAATATGAGTAGTCCTATTTGTGTGTAACAGTTTGTGGGGATATGAAATGGAAAAATCACATAAGCTCACTCTTCGGTAAAGCAGGTGTCAGGTTCATTGGTAATATAATGGGAAAATCCGTTTTGTCCTCAAAGAAAATTATTTTAAAAAACACTTGTATTTCACTATTAGAACTTTGTTTTAATGTGTGGGAAGCATTTCTCTCTACTACCAAATTAATTATTCCATGATGTCAAGGGATGTGTCTCATAGCCCGCATCTCGTGGTCGTGCGGTAGCGTTCTCGCTTCCCACGCCTGGGTTCCCGGGTTCGATTCCCGGCGGGGTCAGGGATTTTCTCTGCCTCGTGATGGCTGGGTGTTGTGTGATGTCCTCAGGTTAGTTAGGTTTAAGTAGTTCTAAGTTCTAGGGGACTGATGACCATAGATGTTAAGTCCCATAGTGCTCAGAGCCATTTGAACCACATTTTGTGTCTCATAAGCCAAATCATTTATTATTCAAGTTTTGATTCAAGCGTTTTTCCCTCGTATCAATTAACTCTTCATTAGTTATCCAATGTGCCCATCTAATCATGAGGATTCTTCTGTAGGTCTGACACAACATTTCAAAGCTTGTGTTCTCTTCTCGTCTCTGCTGTTTACTGTCCACGTTTTTCTTCCATATAAGGCTACACTGCCGACAATTTCTTTCAGGAACGACTTCTTAACACTTAAATATGGTGCTAACAAATATCTTTTTTTCAGTTACAAAACTTTTTATGCTACTGAAATGATAATGAAATAGAGACCCTATAAGCTGTCGACAGGCGTTGATATACATCAACGGGGACAGTTGAAAATGTGTGCCCCATCCGGGACTCGAACCCAGAATCTCCTGCTTACTTGGCAAACGCTCTATCCATCTTTTTTTTTTTCTTCCTTCATTTTGTTCGTTGTTGATCGTTGTGTTTAGTCGTTGCGGACGTCACAAGACATCCGTTTGTTGATCCTACCACTCAGTTTTTTATTACAGAGCCCAATCAGCTCTCTGACCGAACACGCTGAGCTACCTTGCCGGCGATCCATCTGAGCCACCGACGGCACAGAGGATAGTGCGACTGCACGGTTTTATCCCTTGCACGCTCCCCGTGAGATCCATGTTTCCAACTTAATGTCCACACGCTACATTCGTAGTGCCCATGCCCATTACACTCATTACTAGCGGCAGACAATCTTACCGAGTCCCGTAAGAGTTCGGTCAATGCGTGTGCATCCATCACAGAAGAAGAAGGTCAATGGCCGATTAGCCTTAACTATACGAATATGGTATCTGTTTTTTCGGACATGTCCGAAAGAACAGATACCATCGGTGATCATGAAGCTCTCTTCGAATGAAGTGATAATTAAATCAAGACCCTAAACTGTCTTTCTGCACATTCCTAGAAGAGTCACCAATACATTGCTTCCTCTGACGTATATGGCGAAAAGACCGTCAAGATAAAATTAGAAAGATTCGAGTCCACACGGAGTGTTACCAGCAGGAAAAGGGAGAAGTAAGAGTGATACACAGAATACCCTCCGCCATACACCGTAACACTTGTTACAGAGTAAAGATGTAGTGTAAAACCACCTTCAGAAGTTGGCGATTTTTTTCTGCTAGAAGTTCTGTTTTACATTTTTGCATCACTACAAATTCTGTCTGATGGCAAGTTGAACTGTTTCTATCGTATCGGCAATGGATCGATAACCTCTCACGGTTTACTACCCAAAAGCGTTCAGAGGTGTAGAGGTCTCACAACTGATATATGACAGGTTCCTTTTGGTTTTAATTTTAAGTAAGATATTAACTTACTTTTTACCGATTTCTGCAGGTCTATGCAACTTCCGTTTTGCATGATTGCTTATTTGTACGAAATACTGTGCATATATTCTGTTCAATAAGACACGTAGAATATCACCTTAGGTCACCGAAGTTAATAAACAAGGTCTTAACAGGCATGTGACTGCGACAGGCGCTCTGTTCTTCCACCTTCCAGATGCAAAGTGGCTCCAGTCTGCAAAGCAGGTATGTACGAGGCTGGTGCGGCTGGGAAGGCTCGGCGCCCGTTCAAGGCCTCTTTCTGTAACAATATCGCCACTCGCTTTCAGGTGCTGGCCTTCAGCGCAGCAAAATAGCTCCACATACACGCCCGCCGCGCTTCCGGTTGGCGGGCGTCCACCGTACCTTACCACAAGCTTCTGGCCACAGGTGCCTGAGGTGTGGTGCTGAATCTACAAAAGTGGGAGCGACTATTCTGAGCCTGACTTCATTCATCACAACGATCACGGGGCCGAGGTTTTATTGAGGAAAATCAATGCAGAATTCTCCCCTGTTCTTTGCGGACTGATTCCAGCCTAGTACAGTAACTCACATTCCCTACTAATTTTACCCGACTTGGTCATGATTTCCTTGAAGTAAGCAAACGTGTCGATGTTATATGAAGGCAATAAATTCTTCATTTGTGTGGCCGTAGTTGCTTTATAATTCATGAAGGTATTTTTGATCCGTCGTTGCAACTACAAAAATGCGTGATTTTGTCACTAGATGCGTTTCGCTCTATTGAGGTAAAGCATCATCAATGGTCTGTAACTAAGTTCATTTACATTCCGATTTGCTTTTTAGATCGAAAAACAGTTCGTTAAGAATAGGTTGGCTTGTACTTACGGTGATTTTTCGGCTGATTTCTCGCTTACATCGGGAAATGCCGTCTAGACACTGATAATTTCCGTCTACTTCTTGTTGTGAGAAATGCATAGTGCTGCAGAACATCTAAAAAGTAGACGAAATTTATCAGTGTCTAACACAGAAAAACAACGTAATCTGGTGAAGAAATCACGCATGTTCGTAGTTGCAACGACGGATCAAAAATACCCTCATAAATTATATGAAAGTAGTTCCATAATTTCTGTGAAAGAGCGGAAAAATCTGTTAGTCACGTCCATGTTTGTGAGCGTGTGTCCAGCCGTGAAAACAATTTCATTTCTCTGCAAAATATTAAGACGACTCACCAGGCTGCCTTTATATTGTCCTCCGACCGATAGTCTTATGCACGCAAGTTACCTACGCTTCAATCATACACGCTAAGATCAAAATCAGGAAACGCAGGAGTGTTGTAATACTACTGTTGAAAGCTTAAAAGGTTTAGCGTCTGCAAATGCTTCTTGTAGATCACTTAAAGTGATTAGTGTACCGTGCTGCATAGAAGAAGAGAACAACTGCTCCTTCCTCCGATTACTGATTAATATCATTTAAATATTTTAACAGCTGTACGGATCAGATAGAAATGGATTGTGAGAAGCCGGCCGGGATGGCCGAGCGGTTCTAGATGCAGGTTAGAATCCTGCCTCGGGCATGGATATGTATGATGTCCTTAGGTTAGTTAGGTTTAAGTAGTTCTAAGTTCCAGGAGACTGATGACCTCAGATGTTAATACCCATAGTGCTCAGAGCCATTTTGATTCTGAGGAATCTGTGCCATCATTGCTGACTAGTTATTTTTAAATCAATAATTGTATTATATGGTTGAAGATGTACGTACATTGAAGAGTACTGCACTCAGTTAACTGAGAGTGCTGTGCGCTATAGCATAAAAAGTTGGTATTGTACTTCAAGATTACAGTACCAAACTGAGAAAAATAATTCGTAAAGTTCTCGTTTTAGCTGAACGGGTGTATTACTCTGTGCATGAAAAACCGGATGTGACAAACGGATGTGCGCATGGTTGGACAGAGTGATGACTGTTAACCAACAAAGGATGCGGAAGAATGTTCCAGTGCTGACAAGTGAGTGTCACAACCCTTTGGCGCACGTTGCATGATCTTTCGCACATATATGTGGCCGTGTGTTGCCCATAGATCTAGCATGTTTCTAGAATCCAAATAAGATTCCAATAACGGACAAACGTTACGATTGAGGCTGCAGCTGTTTTTCCCCCATTGATTTTCAGAAAGAATACTGATCGAGAACTTAGAGAGAAAAAAAAGCCTATGAGTTCTGACCCAGACGGGTCAATCGAGAATGAACGGCCACCTTGTCGTCCTCTGCTAATGACGTCGTTTGGATACGGTATGGAGGGATCTATGGAGTCAGTAAATCACGTCGCACTACCAGGCGTTGTAAGCTTTCTTGACCTTGGCACCGCTCTTTCTTAGTCAGGTAGCTCCTGTTTTGGCCTCAAGAGGCTGAAAGGACCCAGTCCCAGTCTTCTCACTGAGGAGAAATCCCTGGCAGTAACGGAAATTGAAACCGGGTCCTTCACATAGCTGCCAGGGACGCTGACAACTGAAATATCGTCTGTAACAGTAGGGCAAATGATTCATAAAGCTGTATAGATTTTCTCTGATAAATACTATTAGGAATCTGTAATTGAATGGCTTTTTATATGTATGGCCAGAGAAGGCAAACGTAATATACATCAGTAACTGCGACAAAAATCAACAAAATATCATCTCTGAATTTTTGTAAGTTCACCACCTGTTTTGATACATTCTTTTTTTCCCTTCTGCTTCATCTATCCTGCACTTTTCTGCCCTGGCCTTGCTTATGTTAGCATTTTTAACTCTTAGTCAATAATAATTGCATCACTTGGAAATTGCGTCTGTGTGTTTAAGAGTAATAATGGCCATTTCACAGCTGACGAACAGGACGTTCCAGTTTCTGTAAGTACTTGTAATGCTTTCCGTAATAATGGCTTGCCGACGAACAATTATCAACCATTTTCTGCGTCTTATGCATATCGTTACTAACGGCAGGAAACGTTTTCCGAGCCTGCAGATATTATTTCATTATGAAGTCCGATGTACCAGTACGAATAAAAAACGTGCGCCTGTAATAATTAGTATACGCGCGAGCGCGAAGTAGAAATTGCGAGCCCGTTATCTCAGCAGCGAAGTACAGGTCTACGTATCTTCTTTCTGAAGTTACCGATGAGCCAAAACATAACGGCCGCCTGTTTAGCGTGTTGTTTCACTTTACAAACACAGTACAACAGAGATTCTGCTTGCCATGGATTCTACCAATTCTTGACAGAATTCCAGAAGTATGTGACACCACATGTCTGGGCACAGGTCGACTAATTCCTGCAAACTACGGGATGGTGGTTTAAGGGGTAAGCAGCTGGCGCCAGATGTGAGTTTTAATGGCTACAGATCAGGCACATTTGCTGGCCAAGGGATCATTGTGAGTTCATTGTAATGCCCCTCAAACCACTGTTGTGAGATTATGATGTTGCAACACAGACAGTTATTCTGCTGAAGAATTCATCGCTACACTGGGAGACTTGAAGTATGAAACGATGCAATAACGTTCATGTAGTTCACTGCTGCCATGATGCCTTCGGTTACCACCACAAAGCCCATGGAAGCGGAGCTCAATGTACCCCATCGCCTAATTCTGCCCTCACCGTCCTGCATCTGTCGCGTGGCGCATGTTTCATGCAGCCATTCGCCTGCATGACGGAGTGTAAGGAATCCAACTATCGACCTTGTGTAACATGAAATGTGATTCATTCAACAGGTGACACGTTTATATTGATGCACGGTGAAAACTCAGGGATGTTGTACCCACGTACTCATAACTGACGACGTCGTTGCATCAATGCAAGAACATGCAGGGGTCGCGTGATGCGGAAATCCTTGTTCAGCAATGGCCTTTGAACGGTGTTCCCCGAAACATTTGTGCCTCTGTCTTCAGATCTGCCACAAATCGCTGCCTACCCTGGACTATACAGTGGGAGATCCTCTGACCTCTGCGTTTTGTTGTGAGACATCGTCGTCCGACGCCATACGCCATACTCGTTATTTGACCATCCTTCAAGCACTTTCCATAGGTGCTCATGGACAGTAGTACGCCAGCAGGCGACCAGCTTCGCCGCTTCAGAGACTCTCGTTTCAACCGCAGTACCACTACAATGTGCTTTTTATCAAAACCGCTTACGAGATCAGTGGATTTCAGCATTTGCGGCCTCTTATCTTCGTTATAATGACTGAACATTCGTCTCTCTTTTGCTTACATTCCTTCCTTACTACGTCACGTGCCCGCAACACCACCAGGTGGCATTCAGCATCGCGACGGGTAATGGTCATAATGGTTTTTGCTCATCAGTGTAATTTCCTTTACCACTGTAACTCTTCTTCCCGGTCAGAGAGGGTGAGTTGCAAGAGGCGAACATTGAATGAGAGGCAAGACAGTAAGTGTTGCTTCAGTATTTGGCTAAAACAGAAAAAACGAAAAACAATTCAATTTGGCACACGAGGAGGTACTTTCTGACTAGGACACGCTACAACACAAGAAGCAGTAGTAATACCAGCATAACTACGTCTGATGATGTTAGACTTTGTTCCTTATCCGTCGAGAGGCTGTTAACCGAAAGTAACACTTCCTTATACAGTAACTTGAAAACCAGGTTTCGAAGAGTAAACATCACGTCAAACGACGAACACCTTGACGACTGAAGGCGGTCTGACAAAGCATAGCTGCTGAAGGATATAATGCTGAAAAATGAAGTATTTTTTCACAACAGGTATTAGCTGATTTCTTACGAAACATACGAATCAACAATTGCACTAATAAGGCGAAGGCCTCAGACACGCTCAGCGGATTCGCGCCATATTTGTTAGGTCTCCTGTGTACAACCTAAAATGAAAGATTCCTAAGACACTTTGGCTCAACGCTCCTTGACGAAACTATCGCTAAGTTCATATCGCGTAATCGACTAAATATTGATAGAATTGATAGTTAAATGAAAAATAAGCATTTTTCATGATCATGTATAGAGTCCACAAACGCCCATTTTCCGAGAAATCGGGTTAAGAAATGATCGAGACTGTCGTTTACGAAGTGGCCGTGCGGTTAAAGGCGCTGCAGTGTGGAACCGCAAGAGCGCTACGGTCGTAGGTTCGAATCCTGCCTCGGGCATGGATGTTTGTGATGTTCTTAGGTTAGTTAGGTTTAACTAGTTCTAAGTTCTAGGGGACTAATGACCTCAGCAGTTGAGTCCCATAGTGCTCAGAGCCATTTGAACCATTTGAACTGTCGTTTATGTACCCGTGTGTGTGTATTGTGTATTGAACCGGGGACCTAGAAACGACGGAGAGGCTTCGTTCCGCCGTAGCCCACAATGGTTCACAACCCCACAACAGGACACAGCAGTCCACCCAGTCCACCGCCGCCCCACACCGAACCTAGGTTTATTGTGCGGTTCGGCCCCAGTGGATCCCACTGGGAACGTCTCATACCAGACGAGTGTAACCCCAAGTCTTTGCGTGGTAGAGTAACGATGGTATACGCGTACGTGGAGACAGTGTTTACGCAGCAATCGCCGATACATTGTAACTGAGGCGGAATAAGGGGAACCAGACCGCATTTGCTGAGGAAGATGGAAAACCACCTTAAAAACCATCCGCAGGCTGGCCAGCACACCGGACCTCGACACAAATCCGCCGGGCTAATTCGTTCCGGGGACCGGCACTCCTTTCCGCCCCAGTAGCAGCGCGTTAGACCTTGCGGCTAGCTTATGTACCCGTAAAGTAGACGCAGTACAACGAAAGCGCCTTTGGCGTAGCGACCAAGGCGTCTGAGAGAGAGTCATTTTTCGATTCCCAGGTGTATTTGGCAAACTTTTGTGTGTTTTGTATATTTTCCGCTTCGAAATTGGTAGTAATAGGAGGGTTAATAAAGTAAGTAAAACTGTAAGGAATAATAACAGAGTAGATAAATAAACTTCTCAGACCACTTAGATTAGTAAAGATTTAAAATTTCAAGCCTTGTTTCACGAAAATAGTTTCGAGTACGGCAGCTGCGAAGACCAGCATTCTACACGCGTTAACGCCTAAGGGTAAAAAACGAACCCTTGTCGCAATTGCTAATATACATAAAATAAAGCATTCTTACATGGCGCAATACTCCATCACTGCGTCTGGAAAATTGTTGCCTAAAGTTTTCCTGGGCTTATAGGAGGCTAATGTTTGATGTGGCCCACGACGCATAGAAGAGGTCAATTATGTAACCGCCTCGTTACACAATGTTTGCGCAATTTGCTCCAAAACCAAAAAATTTACAAATTCAGTTTACAAAACATATCTTGAGAACGCAGTAAACTTACACATTGCTGATAACAAGTTTTGTCTGATACTGGGTTCCTGGACTGGACAAACTAATACTGTCATGTATGATAGCGTGTTTATAAGTGAGGAGTGTCAGCCGATTTACACCACAGAAGTTGTACCGCCAAAATGAGGCCCCAGTTATTTCGAGGCTTCAAAATTGCAATCTGATTTTGGAAACCCAGTGGAAACTGCACAATCGCATCGATGGATCAGCGATTTACAGCATTATTCATGATCATTTTTCAGGCAAGGTTGTCATACCAACGGTGAGCCTCAAAGTTACTTGAGGAAAAAGAAGTATTTTTATGAAAACAAAGTTTGTTTTTCGCCGTATCTTTGGAAGGAACGATGCAGTTGTTCGCAGCAGGCATTCATTAGAGATTCTTGGCGCTGCGAGTGTATTTGCTTCCGATGTTTATATGACAAGTACCATCCATCTAGTAGTTCGAAGGAGACTGAGGCATGTGACGGAGTGAGTGAAATAGCTTTTGTACAGCGACCAGGATTCAGCTTTAATTCTTTACCAATGTAAGTGGTTTGTGAAATTTCTTTGCTTGTCTTATTTTCATTCGTTGTTGATTTACTTACCTTATTAACCCTTCTATCACTACCAATTTCGGATCGAGAAACACACAAATAAGAAAAAAAGCAGTAGAATCCATGTGCGTATCGAACGCTGGATGGTCTGGTCGCTACGTCAGGACCCCCTTATGTAAAATGGAGCTAACCTTACGGATACATAAGTGGCAATCGTAAGAGTTTCCTTCCCCGATTTCTAAGAAAATATGCGTTTTCGAACTCAATGTACGTCGATGAAAAATTCTCCATTTTCATTTATCAATCGATTCTGTCAATTTTGTATCGATTTCAGATCATGAAATTTAGCAGTGGCTTTTTCAAAATCGGGAGGGTGTTCAGGCAAAATATCTTAGTCTTTCATTTTAGGCTGTACACAAGCGACCTGCCAAATATGAGTCTAATAGGTTGGCCGTGTTTGGAGATTTTGGCTTGTAATGGGCTCGAAGAAATCTGCAGCCAGCCATATATTTCATTCAGCTGAAGGACACAGTTCAAAAGCTCCTTTAAATCATTTTCTTTGTTTTTAACAAAGTTCATTCGATTCGCAGCAGCTGTGTCATACTTGGTTGAAGATCTTGGCTTTCTTACGTCTTTGCTGAGTCACTTTGAACAAGTTTTACTTCAAGCGCTTACTACACTTCAAGGCTCAAATGACTGTCCGTGCTTCAGAAAACTAAGTTTTAGTCGGCGAAGAACAGCACAACACGAGTTCGCTGAATTGCATGGTGCATAGATAAATCTGGAGGAGGCCTCTAGCAGAGGATGCCAATGGCTGATAACGATGAAGATTACGATGTTGTTGATGATGATAATGATGTTACAGATAAGAGAGAGATTGCAAGCACGCCAGTCAATAAGTTAGTCACTACCTAGCAGAATCACACTAATACCATGTGACACTGCCTTTACCTCGATAATGGTCTCAGCTCGGCAAAGAAGAGAGGCCCATGCTTCTTCAGCTACGAGATATCCAGCGAATTACAGGGATGTTGATTGCTTCGTTTCACACGCTGTTGCAAATACTGTTAGTCTCAAATATTTCCTATGGTATTTACATCGAGTGACTTAGCAAGCCAGTCGAACTGCCATAGAGTGCCTGAGTGTTCGCCAAAACCAGGAGCTTTCTCGTGTGAACACGGCTGTTGCCGTGTTGGATGACGGGATAGCCACAGTTAAGTCATTATGAAGATGTAGCAGAAAGAGATACACCTGGGTAGTGATAATGCTTAAATAAACACCCTAGTTCATGATCATGGTACCAAATACATTGTGGGTTAAACGCCGTCCGCGCACCAGATGCCGTCATCATGTCAAAAAGAGGCAAAAGCCTGAGTCGTCGGAACACAGTACACGCTTCCTGTGAGCAGCTGTTCAGTGTCTGTGTTGTTTGGCTCATTAGCGATGTGCAGCCTTATATTCCGCTGGGAGTAACGGCCTTTTGCGAGGTACTCGGCTTCAAATGTCAGTTGCATGCAGTTCCTTTCGCTCGGGAGCTGGTTGAGACGTAGCTGTATCACTGATAGTAGCAACAATCCCTGTCGAGTTTTGGCAAGTTGTAACACTTGCCTCCTCTCAGTGCCGGTTAGGGTGCTTTCACAACCACTGCTCTCACAGCGTGTTACAAGCCGTCAATACTAAAAGTTTCGAGAAGGGATCAATAAAAAATAGAGAAGAGCTAAGATGGTGGTTTTAATGCTTTCTGTGTTCTACTTAGTCTTTCCCCACTTGAGTACAACGTACAAAACGTTCGTACAACCATCCGAAACTGTCGGAAAATTCTTTCTTCGGGACGATATTCAACTTGCGCGTCACATTGTTTGAATCTCGGATATATCGTCAAAACGTTGAACCTTCATGTGAATTTCTGTACTTTTTCGTGTTGTGGTGGGTTCGTATTTATAACATCAGGTCTCTTCCCCCGTGATGATTTTTTCTATAGAAGAATTTTCCGAGTTTTTCATTTAAGTTAGACTGCGGCAGGCGTTCTTGTGTCCTTTTTGGTCGGCAGTCGAGCTGTGTGGAACGAACTTCGCACGTACTTTTCTTCGAAAAGTTTTCGAGGGTGTTTTGAACACATGATTTAGATACGTTTCGCCATAGACATTTCTCGCTATGGCACTAAAATTGTGTTTTATTCAGTTGCTGTCAGACGATCCATAAGTAAAAATTATTAATATACCGTAATATTTCTCACTAAATACTGAAATAGCTGCAGCGGCCACTGGGTAACGAGGCCTGCTCCCAACTTAGTGGTGGAGTGCACGTGTGTTGTTTACAGTTGTTGGTACAAGGTGCCACCGTAGTTACTGCGACGTCTCGTACACGCCGAGAATAAAATCAATCCAAGCACTTTCCTGATGGACAGTGTACGATTCTTTGTACGCAAGTTAGACATTTGGTAATAAATCTTCAACAAATCAGGCCATTTCATCCACGGCACGGCAAGGGCAAGCACAATAGCTCCTTTCTGTTATTCTGTCACGTCTGCAAATCGAACAACGTTATTGAGCTGATTCTATACAACTAACTGGCACGTACACACCATTTCACTGGCGTGGCTTACGGCAGGAATGGAAGGTCACACCACAGGTCGTATACCATTTAAGGTGCGCCAGAGCGACCGTCGCGCACTTATATCTTATCCGTTGAGATCATGCGTTCTTTGTGTTAGGAACCGTTTGATTTCACTAACTTTTTGATGATTTAGAGTCGTGACTGTCTCCTCTCAAAAAGGAGTATGCTGTTATGGCTCATTTGTTTCACATATTGTTTATGCATACCAAGCATAACTGCACTAATGTCACGCACTGAATTCAGGTAGGTTGTTAACCATTTCATACTATGGCCCAATAACCATTAAAATGAATGGTTGACCGTTACATCTAAGTCAGACTTAAAATGAAATGCTGCATAAGCGGTGTACTGCAACCTACAGAGTATACCGTAAAGCTACAAGAAATCATGAATTTCTGTTCATTTTATCAGGAAAGATATTCGTGATTACATTTTCACCAACAGAACTATTTCTGAAATTATAATTGCTGTGGTAGAACAAAGTTCACCGCACAATGGAAGCGTGGCAGTATCAAATAACCAAATTTCTTATGATTCCACTTCTAGTGTCAATTGTAATGAATACGTAATACTAACTAAAAAATTAAATAATCGGATAAAAATTTAGCATTTAAGTACTGCAGTGTCACCAAAAACAATTATTGCTTCACGAAAGAGGAGGAGAATATTAGTGTTTAACGTCTCATCGACATCTCATTAGAGGCGGAGCTCGAATTAGGGAATGATGGAGAAGGAAAGCGGCCGAGCCCTTTCGAAGGAACCATTTCGGCATTTGCCTTTAGCGATTTTGGGAAAGCACGGAAAACCCAAATCTGGACGACAGGAAGCGGGTTTGAACAGTCGTCCTCCCAAATGCAAATCCAGTGTACTAACCACTGCGCCACCTCGCTCGGTGGTACTTTACAAAGCTCAGCACGTACTTGGATGATGAAATGCGCTGTACTTCATTGTAATTCCAAATGACAGTTCACCAAATGAGGTAACATTTCTGAAAAATACTAAACTATTGTTATAAGCTAGGGACCTCCACTGGAAAGGTGTGGTTCGATATTGACTTCGAATTCTGTGAACACCCGGCGACACCTGAACAGCTGTGTGCTAGCTGTCTTTTATGCCGTGCAGCGCGTGGGCGGCACTCCCATGACATCGGAATGGGGAGGTCACGAGTTTCTGGGAACGACAATAACACCAGCATGTGGAAGGCCTTAAAAATCTAAAATCGAAGTGTGTGGACGTACTTAGTGCCATTTCCTGTCGTGTTAGGCTAGCGTAGAGGGCAGTATGGACGGAACGACATTTTCTCGAGCATAAGGGTGGCGGTTGTATTTGCCACCAAACCAGCGTATTAGGAACTATCATGTGAGAAATATAATAATTATAAGTCAGTAATGAGAGCCAAGCCAGTAAAGAGAGCGAGTTCTGCTGTACTGTACTGAACAACAAATTCGAACTTCAAAATGTTGACTAGAAGTGTTCAGAATAACGTGATTAATCTACCTTTTTGCAGCTGTAATTATCTAAGTCTGTATTGACATGGGTCTAACACCAAACAACTAATCTATAACCTGACATTTTAAAGAACCTAGTTCTTATATGGGAAAACTGCGATCTGTATTTATTATAAATAAACTGGAAGCAGTCTTTATCGCTTAACTTTTTTAATATGGTGACCGGTTTCGATCTTTTTATCAGATCATCTTCAGACCATGGATGTTTGCCGGCACACCACCAGCCACAAACAAGAGGGTTGCCATGCGACACCGCCTCCGGCAGACATTCATGGTCTGAAGTTGAACTGATAAAAAGAACGAAACCGGTCACCATATTGAAAAAGTTAAGCGACCAAGACTGCTTCCAGTTTATTTATAACCTGACAAGTTCAAATTAGGCTTGTAATATACTGGGAGTCGAGTACTCATTACGGCGCCACAATTTTCTCAATGGCACATCAAGGCTGCAATCAACCGCGTAATAAAGAACAAGAGCAATAGTTACGAAGTAGTTTAAATATATACTTCCAGAACAACTTTTTTTTCTTTTGGTTATAGGGATTTCTTTTAATTCCTTAACATTTAATCACTATCCTGAAACATCGGAATCTAAAAGGGGCTTGGACGAAAAGCTCAGACCTATACGTAGTATGCCACAATTTTGTGATGAAAATTTTATACGTGACATAAAAACTTACTATATCCGACACAATTGTTGTTATCGAATGTGCATGAGAAATGGATAATCATTAATGAACAAAAACTCTGTACTCCAATATTCCTGTTGGCCCCTCCTGTCCCTCTTGCGGACGTCTATGCTTCGAATGTAATGTACTTTACACGATGCAACTTACCTTAAGCCATGAAAAACAAAAGAAACACAGTAATTTCAATTACCTGTTTACAATGCACCTTATACGTTGAATGAAGAGCTCTATATGAAGTTGGCAACATTTCTGGTGTCATATGAAACCATAAGGAGAAGGTCAAAACAATTAGAACAGTGAAAACTAGACATTGCGCAGAATTGTCCACAAGATAATTTCTAGATTAAAGTAAGGTAAGACAGTAAATTGGTCAATTTACTGTTTCTTGATGTTCTGAATATAAGTGTTGATGAGTACAAGATAAAGTCCAAAACAAAGAGAAAGAACCTGATGGTATGTGATTAAAAGATAACTTCTGGAGACTATCATATCCAGGAATGACAGTTAACCCTGAGAAGTCATACGAAATGGGATGAAACCATGAAATTCGTAGAGAGAAACCAAGTGGTCGACTGTGATTCTTTGGGAAGGATGTGAGGAAAATGTAATGCACCTGTTAGGAAACTGCGCAAAATGTTCTAAAGCGACAAACTTACAGGGTATTGCTCAAAGATTTGAATGTTTTACTAAGTACACTTTATACCAAGGCTGGTAGACTTAAATAACCGGTATTCGGATTATATGAATATCGTATACTTCGGTGTGGGCTATGGGAGTAAGGATAGAGTGATTGGGCCACTGCCAATTTCTCCTCACTCGATACGCGTGCAGAGTAGGACAGCTATTCTCTATTATTGATACGAAGTATCCTTCAGCACCCACTGAACAGTGACTTGCTGAGCATATGCGCAGATGTAGATATTTCAAAATATGATTAAATTCTACTAAGAATTGCTGCATATGGAAGAGAATTCTCGAGCTACGGTATATAAACAGTATCACGAAGCTACAGCTCAATGGATAGGAAGTTATTTACTGGCGCGTCATAGCTACGGGAACAGTAACCGCCGGGAACAAGGTGAAGTGTGCACAGCTGTACGACGAATGTAAGCTACTGTCCTGACCACGCTACTTACGATATAATGCGGCGTAATGTTTGTTTAGTAATTCGCGTGTATCGCGGAGCGCAGTACAGGTACGACAGACAGACACAGAAGGTGGAATGAAGAATCATCCAGAAGAGTAAATTACGGATTTCACTCGCCACTTACTATCATTCTTGTTTATCAGAAATGCGAAAAATACGGTCTACTGGAAATAGACGTCGGAATTGGAGCTGAACGACGATTCTGAAGGACTAGGACAGCCGGCAAGAGTCGTGACTGCCAGTCACCAGTCCTTTCCCTTAGAGTAATAGTAGTTTCTCGATAGACAGGTTGAAAATAAACTGCAGATAGAAACCCACAGCACATTTGCCGACCACATAATAACCCGTAATCATCACCCAACTAAAACAGCAACAGGTTTAAAAGTACTGAAATCCAGCCGCAGCCTGTACCACAAACTAACAACAGAAGTCAACTTCACGTACATAAGGCAACAGCAGAAGGCAAACAAGTTTTAAATGAATACACTGCACTCTGCAAAGGCACATTATTTAACACATTAAATGAACTTTACAGAAAAGGCAACACAGACAGCTAAAATACACACACACACACACACACACACACACACACCAAGAGAGAGTGAGAGAGAGAGAGAGAGAGAGAGAGAGAGAGAGACAGAGAGAGAGAGAGAGACAGAGAGAGAGATAAAACTAAACAAAATTCAAGTTCGGTGCCAGACTGACCTGTGAACAAATGAACGTCGACGGGGTTAGGACATACAACATCGTTTACACCACGTTTTGCCTAGTGAAAAAGCGTTTGTAAAGCCAAAATTATACAAAGTACATTTAATATGTATTTGCAGTGTTCTTAGAACGCGAAAGAAGAAGCATGTGACACAACAAAACGTGAGTGATAACAAATACTGTACATAAGCAAAACATTTTGCACAACAAAATCACGTTTTTAAAAATCAAGGGAGGTGTTAATTCCCTGATAAAGTTCACATTTGCGTCGTGTGGTTTGCAGAAGACAAGCTGTCGTACAGGACACGGTACAGATGGTTCTGCAAAACCGCGTAATGTAAAATTAAGCTAAGAACAACAGTGAACAAACACTGTTTCCAAGCCTCATTTTGTTAGAGCTGCTACAATATGAAATATGTTCACTTTTTACAGTTTTTGTATACATGAAACCCACTGATGGTGGCGTAGAGGTGTCGAAGCATGTTTGGGTGACAAGAAACAAGAGTGTTTTTCATAAAAGGTGAAACCTGTGTCCGACAATTCTCAAGTATCTGTGATATTGTTTTGTCTACCCACAAATAAAAGAGCAGGGAGAGAATATGCAACAAGGAAGTTTATTACATTATTCTTCATGCATTCTTCGCACAATATTTTCTTCTACTGTACATTAAATCCGTATGCCTGTGTATCATACGAAGTGAGAAGTCAATTCGCGTTGCTGCTACGGTCGCAGGTTCGAATCCTGCCTCGGGCATGGATGTGGGTGATGTCCTTAGGTTAGTTAGGTTTAAGTCGTTCTAAGTTCTAGGGGAATGATGACCTCCGATGTTGAGTCCCATAGTGCTCAGAGCCATTTGAACCAATTTGAGAAGTCAATTCAGGAGTACCTCTCACTAGCAAACAAGAACAGGTCTGCTTTCGAGTTAGTGCCTGATTAAGAAGTTCACCTTTGGGAGAAACGTTTATTTTGCTAATGTTAATAATGGTACCATGGAACAACGGTCCTGTTCTACTACTGCGTCGTGCGATGGTAGTGAAAAACCACCGTCTCCGTGCATCTCACTTATTCCTCAAATGTTAAGCTAAATGTGTTCAGAATGTAGAGAGTTTATTAGTCTCACTTTATCACAGCAGTTTTCTTTTTCCGCTTCTTCTCCGCTAAATCACAGAAACATGTCCATGGCGTGCTCCGTGCGATCGCACTACTTGACGTATTTGCATCACTGTTGACGAATCAACTGCTGATCACTAGACACGGATCAACTCTCTAACGCTCTGTATCCGTGAAACAGATTTTTATTAGGGTCGCCGGCCTAGCTTTATCTCGAGAGACAGACCTGAATCATCACAACTTGACACAATTCAAATGGTTCAAAGGGCTCTAAGCACTGTGGAACTTAACATCTGAGGTCATCAGTCCCCTAGACTTAGAACTACTTAAACCTAACTAAGGACATCACACACATCCATGCCCGAGGCAGGATTCTAATCTGCGACCGTAGCAGCAGCGCGATTCCGGACTGAAGATCCTAGAACCGCTCGGTCACAGTGGCCGGCTTGACACAATTGATGATGCGTCAAACGAGCAGTGCACCGCAACTTTTTTATGATACCATTCACGCTGCCAGAGCTACTCGTTCAAGGGGCACATGCTCTCTACCTGGTCCCACAAACACAGTGTAGCAATGACAGTTACGTGATACACGTGTGATCATCACAAGTAAAGAACACTGCGTCGAGTACCGATTTAAAATCTTTATATATCGAAATCCCAGAACTCGATCGGGTTCCTTATGCGGAATGTATACTGGCGGCAGTATAATCGATATGCAATCGGCCCCAAGGGCCGGTACTCTATATTTCCGCAATACAGCCTCGCGCAAAGAGCGTCGTCTTCCCTCCACAGATTCCCTTTTGATATCACGAAGCGTCTCCGTAATACTTGGTGCAGGTCGAACCTAACGAATATAGCAGCATGCCTCTGAATTGCTTCGATATATTCCTTTAATCCGAGCTGTTGGAATATCAAACACTGGAGCAATACTCAAGAATGGGTCGCACTAGTGTTCTTTAAGCCGCCTCCTTTTGCAGAAGAGCTATACTTTCCCAAAATTCTCCCAATAAAACAAAGTCGAACATTCGCCTCCCTACTACCAAGCTGACATGATCATTCCATTTTATATCGCTTTTTAAATTCGACTACGTACCATGTGGTCATGTGACACTCCACTGTTGACGTGAGTCACGGCAGTGAAGTGGAGCGTGTGCACCAGTCTCCTGTCTGGAATCAGAGCAGTAACGTGGGTCGACATGGAGGCACGACGAAGAGGCGGGAAGGACATTCCGTGCTGTGAATGAATTTGCCCGGTCGGTTCTTGTATCATCGTTGACTGTGCGACGTGTCTACAAGGAATAATGTACCACCCGCAGTCATGGCTCAAATGGCTCTGAGCACTATGGGAGTTAACATCTGAGGTCATCAGTCCAATAGAACTTAGAACTACTTAAACCTAAATAACCTAAGGACATCACACACATCCATGCCCGAGGCAGAATTCGAACCTGCGACCGTAGCGGTCGCGCGGTTCCAGACTGAAGCGCCTAGAACCGCTCGGTCACACCGGCCGGCCCCGCAGTCATGCAACGCGACGTAAGAACAGTGGTCATAAAAAGACTCCAACCGACAGAGACCGGAGCCGAGTGTGACGGTTACTGGTGACGTGTAATGAGGTCCAAGGAGTCGCAGTTTTGCCTCTTTTCGGAAGATGCAACGAGTCGAGTGCAACGACGGCCCATCAAGATGTTTAACCTACACAGTTTGGGCTGGTGTGGTTCAGGTCGAAGGTGGTTCCGAGTTGTTTTGGCGGCATTCTTCGTATCATGACTTGACCCCAGTCATTCAGTTTAGCGCGAACGGGAACCAGAAATTCCAACACTCTCGGTGATGGAGCGCTGCCCTTCCTTTTTCATGATGGTTCTGTTGTGGACACTCTCGTTTTCCAAGATGCTAACGGCAATGTTCACATGGCTACAGGCGTACATTCGTGATCTGATGTACAGTCAGGCTCCTTATCTGACCTCGTCTGGTCCGTTAATGCCTGGGCTCACGAGTATTTGGAATAGCGTTTGAAACATAACAATCCACTTTCCACAGATTGTTGGCTCTACGGGATCTAACAATCATTGGGTGGCATCAGTTGGATATGAAATATGTTCTTGAAAAATTTATGGATTCTCTCCCTAGCGGAACTGAGACTTATCTGGGATACAGCCGTTGTGACACGCTATCAGCGTGATGTCTCCGGACAGTGAGTAAGTTTTGTCGGATGTGCTTTGATATACACTTGAGAGTTCCCTGACAAGTAAAAGAAGTCTGCGACCAAATGTCCCCAACTACGAGCCATTACCAATTCTTTTGGATTAACTTGAAGATAACGACCCATCAATGCAGAACATGAAAAAGAAACCCTGATGATAATGCGCTGAATAGTAAGTCTTCCATGGGGCCTATTAGATGCGTTGAATATTTATCGAACTTGCAGTATAACTTGCTCAAAAATAATGCCTCCTCATTTTTATGTTAAGCTCTTAAAGGTTTTTACATAAAACAAACGTGATTAACATTCTATATATTCTTCATGTCAACACATTTATTTCTCACCATAGTCACCCTGGTGAAGAAGCTATTTCTCCTGACGAAAGATCAGTTCTTTGATACCGTCACAGTAGAATGTCTGCCTTTGTTGACGTATCCACAACCTCACCCCTGCTTGCAACGCTTCATCACTATCAGAGTGAAGTCCTCGAAAGTGTTCTTTAACTTTGGGAAAGCGATGAAAACTGGATGGGGTTAAGTCGGGACTATATGGAGGACGATCAATGACTGTGATCCTAAGGCGTCAGATTGTTACAGATACCGCACAGCTCTTATGTGGTCTGGCATTTTCGTGCTGAAGCAAATAGTGCTCCATGTGTGGACAAACTCTTCGAATTCGAAAATCGATTGCAGCATGCTGTTTCTTACGCACCGACAGAGCTACTTTATACACCGCCATGTTACACGCTACAGTTCGGAGCCCTCTAACGGCAGAGGATTATATCTTGTGTCAGCGAAGTGGGAAATGCGACCGAGTAACGTTAGTGACATGTCATACCTCAACCGATATTGATAACGGAATAAAAAATTCGGAGGTATTCGTTTTCAGCATTCCCTCGTAGAAGCTCCAGAGCACATAATTTTATTGACTGATATAATGACGTGACACCTCACTTATTGTTTATTAATATTTGCTGCAGTGTGGCCCATAACTGAGTAGTGTAGCATCTGGGGGCCGGTGGTGGGGTCCTGAAAAATATTTTACTGCTACTATTATTACTTCTCTCTCTGTCTACTTCTTTCTCCTTCCCTTTTATTCTCTGTTCCAAATTCTGATGCCTTTTACGAGGTGGTGTGCCATCTGGGTGTTATGCAAGTATTGTAGAATGGATCTTCTCTGACATTTTGTCTTTTAAAAATGACTCTAAGCACTATGAGACTTAACATCTAAGGTCATCAGTCTCCTAGACGTAGAACTACTTAAACCTGACTAACCTAAGGACATCACACACATCCATGCCCAAGGCACGATTCCAACCTGCGATCGTAGGTTCCGGACTGAAGCGCCTAGAACCTCTCGGCCACAACGGCCGGCCATTTTGTCTTTAGATGAGGATTATGTTGCCCTAGCTCACCTTGCAGTCCTTTAATGACGCAGGTGGTCAACGTCACTGCATGATCCTGTTATGCCAACGTTGCCTCAAGATACAATCACACTACACTGCGGCAGAATTCAGCCTCCATGACGTTGCTGCATCATTCAACTGCACTAACTGTGTTACGAGAATAAATTATGGCAATATTTAGGCAAGATACAATGAACAGATTTCCTGCTAGATACATCGCAGAGAAGTTTCAACTCTATTGAACTCCACCGACGTTGATAAAATACTGAAGCGCCAAGGAAACTGGTATAGGCTTACGTATACAAATACAGAGACATGTAAACAGGCAGAATACGGCGCTGCGGTCGGCAACGTCTATATAAGGCAACAAGTGTGTGGCGCGGTTGTTAGATCGGCTACTGCTGCTACAATGACAGGTTATCAAGACTTAAGTGAATTTGAACGAGATGTTGTAGTCGACTCACGAGCGATGGGACACAGCGTCTACATCTACATCTACATTTATACTCCGCAAGCCACCCAACGGTGTGTGGCGGAGGGCACTTTACGTGCCACTGTCATTACCTCCCATTCCTGTTCCAGTCGCGTATGGTTCGCGGGAAGAACGACTGTCTGAAAGCCTCCGTGCGTGCTCTAATCTCTCTAATTTTACATTCGTGATCTCCTCGGGAGGTATAAGTAGGGGGAAGCAATATATTCGATACCTCATCCAGAAACGCACCCTCTCGAAACCTGGCGAGCAAGCTACACCGCGATGCAGAGCGCTTTTCTTGCAGAGTCTGCCACTTGAGTTTATTAAATATCTCCGTAACGCTATCACACTTACCAAATAACCCTGTGACGAAACGCGCCGCTCTTCTTTGGATCTTCTCTATCTCCTCCGTCAGACCGATCTGGTACGGATCCCACACTGATGAGCAATACTCAAGTATAGGTCGAACGAGTGTTTTGTAAGCCACCTCCTTTGTTGATGGACTACATTTTCTAAGCACTCTCCCAATGAATCTCAACCTGGTACCCGCCTTATCAACAATTAATTTTATATGATCATTCCTCTTCAAATCGTTCCGCACGCATACTCCCAGATATTTTACAGAAGTAACTGCTACCAGTGTTTGTTCCGCTATCATATAATCATACAATAAAGGATCCTTCTTTCTATGTATTCGCAATACATTACATTTGTCTATGTTAAGGGTCAGTTGCCACTCCCTGCACCAAGTGCCTATCCGCTGCAGATTGTCTTGTGACAGCCAGAGTGAGAGCACCAGCAGCAGCGAGTACTGTTTGTATAAAGCGTTTATTTTGCATTTTGTTTACGACCTTCTACTAAGGAAGGGATTCTATTTGTGTTTATCTGCTCTGCATAGTAACTAACAGTTTTTGATAAAACTTTACGTAGTTTTCGTGTTAGATTTCTTAGTGTTTTCTTGATCGTTTAGAACAGAAAGCGCCCTAAAACCGTCTTTTGTTTGTTTCGCGGCCGTTAGCCACTAGTCACTTGAATCAGCAGTTGTCTTGTGACAGCCAGAGCGAGAGCACCAGCAGCAGCGAGTACTGTTTGTATAAAGCGTTTATTTTGCATTTTGTTTACGACCTTCCACTAAGGAAGGGATTCTATTTGTGTTTATCCGCTCTGCATAGTAACTAACAGTTCTTGATAAAACTTTACGTAGTTTTCGTGTTAGATTTCTTAGTGTTTTCTTGATCGTTTAGAACAGAAAGCGCCCTAAAACCGTCTTTTGTTTGTTTCGCGGCCGTTAGCCACTAGTCACTTGAATCATCAGTTGTCTTGTGACAGCCAGAGCGAGAGCACCAGCAGCAGCGAGTACTGTTTGTATAAAGCGTTTTTGTACTTATTTGCTGCGCTTAGCTTTTAAATAGTTTTTCTGGGAAAACCTAGCGTAGTTTTCGCGTCTCGTATTTCAGTGAGTGTTTCTTGATTATCAGAGTAGCTCATCAGAAGATTATCTTGGGAATTTGTCACCGTATAGAGTAGGGTAAACATAGTCATGTGTAGGGACTGTGGTTGTTGTGAGCGGACGCAAGGAGAATTGGCCACTCTTCGGGGGCAGGTGGAGGCTTTGTCTGTTAGGCTCATCGAGCTCGAGGCGCAGGCGTCGGCTCGTAGTGGCGTTGGGGCAACTGTGGTGAGACCTATGCCTACTTCGGTGGCCTTGGAATCACATGGAACCCCTGATGTCGCTGCGTCTTCCGGCAGTGAGCATCTTACCGGTCAGCCATCACTCCAGGGTGAATGGCGGACAGTGGTGGGCTCGCGCGTGCCTGGCCGAAAGGCGAAGGTGGGATCTGGCCGCGTGGCAGCTGCCTTACCCCTTTCCAACAGGTACGGGGTGCTTCCTAGTGGTGATGACATCGTTTCCGAGCCACCACAGGATGCCTCGCCTGTTGGGCCAGTGGCCGATTCTCCGGCAAGGTCCCGACAGTCACAGAGGGCGGGCCTATTAGTTATAGGGAGCTCCAACGTTAGGCGGGTTATGGAGCCCCTCAGGAAAATAGCGGGTAGGTCGGGGAAGAATCCCAGTGTGCACTCGGTGTGCTTGCCGGGGGGTCTCGTCCGTAATGTGGAGGAGGCCCTTCCGGCAGCTATTGAACGCACTGGGTGTGACCGGCTGCAGATAGTAGCACATGTCGGAACGAATGACGCCTGCCGCTTGGGTTCTGAGGCCATCCTTGGTTCCTTCCGGCGGCTGGCTGATTTGGTGAAGACAACCAGCATCGCACGCGGAGTGCAAGCTGAGCTTAATATCTGCAGCATAGTGCCCAGAGTCGATCGCGGTCCTCTGGTTTGGAGCCGTGTGGAGGGTCTAAACCAGAGGCTCAGACGACTCTGCGACTATAATGGTTGCAAATTCATCGACCTCCGTTATTGGGTGGAGAACTGTAGGGCCCCCCTAGACAGGTCAGGCGTGCACTACACACCGGAAGCAGCTACTAGGGTAGCAGAGTACGTGTGGCGTGCACACGGGGGTTTTTTAGGTTAGAGGGACCCCCCCTTGGGCGAAACGATAAAATACCTGACGGCTTACCAGAGAGGACATTATCATCGTTGATAAAGAACGTCCGTCCTCAGAGACCAAAAACAGGAAAAGTCAACGTAATATTGGTAAACTGCAGGAGTATCCAGGGCAAGGTTCCTGAATTAGTATCTCTTATTGAAGGAAATAGTGCGCATATAGTATTAGGAACGGAAAGTTGGTTAAAACCGGAAGTGAACAGTAACGAAATCCTAGACACAGAATGGAATATATACCGCAAGGATAGGATAAACGCCAATGGTGGAGGAGTATTTATAGCAGTAAAGAATTCAATAATATCCAGTGAAGTTATTAGCGAATGCGAATGTGAAATAATCTGGGTTAAGTTAAGTATCAAAGGTGGGTCAGATATGATAGTCGGATGCTTCTATAGACCACCTGCATCAGCAACCGTAGTAGTTGAGCGCCTCAGAGAGAACCTGCAGAACGTCGTGAAGAAGTTTCGTGATCATACTATTGTAATAGGGGGAGACTTCAATCTACCAGGTATAGAATGGGATAGTCACACAATCAGAACTGGAGCCAGGGACAGATACTCTTGTGACATTATCCTGACTGCCTTGTCCGAGAATTACTTCGAGCAGATAGTTAGAGAACCAACTCGTGAAGCTAACGTTTTAGACCTCATAGTAACAAATAGACCGGAACTTTTCGACTCCGTGAATGTAGAAGAGGGTATCAGTGATCATAAGTCAGTGGTTGCATCAATGACTACAAGTGTAATAAGAAATGCCAAGAAAGGAAGGAAAATATATTTGCTTAACAAGAGTGATAGGGCACAAATCGTAGAATATCTGAGTGACCACCATCAAACGTTCATTTCTGAGGAAGAGGATGTGGAACAAAAATGGAAAAAATTCAGAAACATCGTCCAGTACGCCTTAGATAAGTTCGTACCGACTAAGGTCCAAAGCGAGGGGAAAGATCCACCGTGGTATAACAATCATGTACGAAAGGTACTACGGAAACAAAGAAAGCCTCATCATAGGTTTAAGAGTAGTCGAATCATAGCTGATAAGGAAAAGCTGAACGAAGCGAAAAAGAGCGTAAAGAGAGCAATGAGAGAAGCATTCAACGAATTCGAACATAAAACATTGGCAAACAATCTAAACAAGAACCCTAAAAAGTTTTGGTCATATGTAAAATCGGTAAGCGGATCTAAATCCCCTATTCAGTCACTCGTTGACCACGATGGCACCGAAACAGAGGACGACCGAAGAAAGGCAGAAATACTGAATTCAGTGTTCCGAAACTGTTTCACTGCGGAAAATCGTAACACGGTCCCTGACTTCAGCCGTCGCACGGACGCCAAAATGGAAAATATTGAAATAAACGATATCGGAATTGAAAAACAACTGCTATCACTTAGTAGCGGAAAAGCATCCGGACCAGACGAGATACCCTTAAGATTCTACAGTGATTATGCTAAAGAACTTGCCCCCTTTCTATCAGCAATTTATCGTAGATCGCTGGAAGAACGTAAAGTACCTAGCGACTGGAAGAAAGCGCAGGTCGTTCCCATTTTCAAGAAGGGTCATAAATCAGATGCGAATAATTATAGGCCTACTTCGCTTACGTCAATCTGTTGTAGAATAATGGAACATGTTTTGTGTTCTCGTATTATGACGTTCTTAGATAATACAAATCTCCTTCATCATAACCAACATGGATTCCGCAAACAGAGATCATGTGAAACTCAGCTCACCCTATTTGCCCAAGAAATTCACAGTGCCGTAGACACTGGCGAGCAGATTGATGCCGTATTCCTGGACTTCAGGAAGGCATTTGATATGGTTCCGCACTTACGTTTAGTGAAAAAAATACGAGCTTACGGAATATCGGACCAGGTTTGTGATTGGATTCAGGATTTCCTAGAAGAAAGAACACAACATGTCATTCTTAACGGTTCAAAATCTGCAGATGTAGAGGTAATTTCGGGAGTACCGCAGGGAAGCGTGATAGGACCTTTATTGTTTACAATATACATAAATGACTTAGTTGACAACATCGGTAGCTCCGTGAGGCTATTTGCAGATGACACGGTTGTCTACAAGAAAGTAGCAACATCAGAAGACTCGTACGTACTCCAGGAGGACCTGCAGAGGATTAATGCATGGTGCGACAGCTGGCAGCTTTCCCTAAACGTAGATAAATGTAATATAATGCGCATACATAGGGCAGAAATCCATTCCAGTACGATTATGCCATAGGTGGTAAATCATTGGAAGCGGTAACGACCGTAAAATACTTAGGAGTTACTATCCGGAGCGATCTGAAGTGGAATGATCACTTAAAACAAATAGTGGGAAAAGCAGGCGCCAGGTTGAGATTCATAGGAAGAATTCTAAGAAAATGTGACTCATCGACGAAAGAAGTAGCTTACAAAACGCTTGTTCGTCCGATTCTTGAGTATTGCTCATCAGTATGGGACCCTTACCAGGTTGGATTAATAGAAGAGATAGACATGATCCAGCGAAAAGCAGCGCGATTCGTCATGGGGACATTTAGTCAGCGCGAGAGCGTTACGGAGATGCTGAACATGCTCCAGTGGCGGACACTTCAAGAAAGGCGTTACGCAATACGGAGAGGTTTATTATCGAAATTACGAGAGAGCACATTCCGGGAAGAGATGGGCAACATATTACTACCGCCCACATATATCTCGCGTAATGATCACAACGAAAAGATCCGAGAAATTAGAGCAAATACGGAGACTTACAAGCAGTCGTTCTTCCCACGCACAATTCGTGAATGGAGCAGGGAAGGGGGGATCAGATAGTGGTACAATAAGTACCCTCCGCCACACACCGTAAGGTGGCTCGCGGAGTATAGATGTAGATGTAGATGTAGATGTAGATCTTCCTGCATTTCGCTACAATTTTCTGCTGCTACAATGACAGGTTATCAAGATTTAAGTGAATTTGAACGAGGTGTTGTAGTCGACTCACGAGCGATGGGACACAGCGTCTACATCTACATCTACATTTATACTCCGCAAGCCACCCAACGGTGTGTGGCGGAGGGCACTTTACGTGCCACTGTCATTACCTCACTTTCCTGTTCCGCTGGCCACCAGACTCCCAAGATGTGAATATTATTGAGCGTATCTGGGATGCCTTGCGACGTGCTTTTCAGAAAAGATCTCCATCCTCTCGTACTCTTACTCGTAATCTCCGAGGAAGCGATGAAATGGGGATTTTCCCGTACGACAATTTCACGAGTGTACTGTGAATATCAGGGATCCTGTAAAACATCAAATCTCCGACATCGCTGTGGCCGGAAAAACATCCTGCAAGAACGGGATCAACGACGACTGAAGAGAATCGTTCAGCGTAACAAAAGTTCAACCCTTCCGCAAATTCCTGCAGATTTCAATGCTGGGCCATCAAGAAATGTCAGCGTGTGAATCATTCAACGAAACATCATCGGTATGGGCTTCAGGAGCTCAAGGCGCACTCATATATCCTTAATGATTGCACGACACAAAGCTTTACGCCTCGCCTGGGACTGTCAACACTGACATTTATCTGTAGATGACTATGAGGATGTTGCCTGGTCGCACGAGTCTCGTTTCAAATTGAATGGGTGGATGGACGTGGACGGGTATGGATACAACCTCATGAATCCATGGACCCTGCATGTCAGCAGAGGACTGTTCAAGCTGGTGGAGGCTATGTAATGGTGTGGGGTATGTGCAGTTGGAGTGATATGGGACCCCTGATATGTTTAGATACGATTCTGATACGTGGCACGTACGTAAACATCCTGTCTGATCATCTGAATCCATTCATTTCCACTGTGAATTCCGACGGACTTGAGAAATTCCAGCAGGACAATGCGACACCCGACACGTCCAGAGTTGCTACAGAGAGGCTCCAGGAACACTCTTCTGAGTTTAAACACTTCCGCTGGGCCGGCCGGAGTGGCCGAGCGGTTCTAGGCGCTACAGTCTGGAACCGCGCGACCGCTACGGTCACAGGTTCGAATCCTGCTTCGGGCATGGATGTGTGTGATGTCCTTAGGTTAGTTAGGTTTAAGTAGTTCTAAGTTCTAGGGGACTGATGACCACAGCAGTTACGTCCCATAGTGCTCAGAGCCATTTTTGAACTTCCGCTGGCCACCAGACTCCCAAGATGTGAATATTATTGAGCGTATCTGGGATGCCTTGCGATGTGCTTTTCAGAAAAGATCTCCATCCTCTCGTACTCTTACAGATATATGGATACCCCTGCAGGGTTCATGGTGTCAATTCCCTCCAGCACTACTTCAGACGTTAGTCGAGCCCTTGCCACATCGTGTTGCGGCAAATGAACCAGTTTCTTTGGCTCTTAAATGTAATATCAACAATAATACAAGATTAGTGTATGCAACATCTTTGCAAAAAAAAAAAAAATCAGTATGTTGACGTATCTACAAGATTGAATTTATTCAATGTGCAACGTCAGTACTGTAAGATTCGCAAAGGAGACGCTACGTCATTCGAACGCACTGACGGTGCTGCAGAATTAATCCGCCACCAATGTTGCTACAATATTAGAACTGCAAATGACTTACTGCCCTTTATTACTACGTTAAGCAACGCACAAACGGTAAAAACCTCACCTGCACCAAATTCCCGTCATTGGTGTTAACGCATCTGGCCATAAAGGAATAACGTTCACTAACAGCTTGCTCAGATGGTGAGTCATTTTCTGTTCAACTGAAATCTTTACATGAAACTGTGAATCTGCAAATTTTAACACGTTGTACTTATATACGTTCTTAAAAACGTGATTTATAGTCAAATATTTGTCAATCCACAAGTTTGGGTAGATCGCTGTAAACTTAGGTAAAAGTGGAATGACATAACAGACAATTAATTTACCCCATAGACTATACAGTACACAAAAAGAGCGAAGTAAACTCAAATAACGAGCAAGAGAAAGAGCTCCGGAAATTATATTCCGTTTGAGTGGTGCACAACAAGTATACAATCCAGTCCGTAGCTGGTGCGAAGAATATACTATAAAATTACTGTTTTGATCACGTTTACATTAATGTGCACATGAATGGATGCTATTATGGGCACTAAAGATTTTTACTCATAACAAGAACCAAAAATAACCCGTTTAAACGCCAAAAGAGTAGTTTACCAGACGAGCCACGTGTGTTCCATATAGCGCCGCTGTCCCGGGATCTTCTCACTGGACATGAATTACCCAGCACTGAGTGACAATAAACATCTATTTTAGATTTTCAATACATTTTTCTCGTGGTGTATAACTAATAACGGTGCATATAAATTAAGATAATAACACATGGAACGAAGAGTAAGAAAACAAGACGTAAAGAGAAAAGAAACAGCATACGTCTTCACAGTTTAGAAGGAAAAAAAAAACGTTAGTCACTGTTTACGCCAGACGGCACAACAGATAATTGCAAAATTTCGCCAGAGAGCGTAGCAATTTAGTTGTTTCCCTACGTTCTTCCCTAGGGTCCCACGGTAACACAGGGTGCTCGTCTCGTGGGAATCCATGCTAGCGTTAAGTAGGCTTGTTGTGTCAAGGAAGAGACCTGTGCAGTATACAGCATGTAACAGACTGACGTTTTAAAAATTTGGAAGATTGTAGAGACTGAAATTTTGGACATTTTGAATTAAGGAACCTACGGCTGGAAATGTGAAACAAAGTTTCTACTGTCACCACAGAGCTATTAGAAATCCATGGACTACTTGTACAGATGTATTACCAGGTAAGTTTCTTAGTGAACATTTGGGCTGGAATTGTTGGAGATCACATTATTCTATCACGTATCTTGCCAGATCGTTTGCATAGTGCATGGTATTTGATCTTTCTGGATCTTACTGGACAGTGCCTAGCCTGAGCTTCTGGAGGATGTTCCCTTGCGACTGCGCACTTGTTTGCGGTTTCAAACGATGGTGCTCCAGCGCACACTGATCGTCGGGACAGGATATATGTCACTGGCGACTTCAGGCGGAGAGTAATAGAAATGGGAAGCCCATTCACTTGGCCTGTGCGCTCCCCTGATGTCATTCTTCCTGAAATTTTCCTCCGGGTGTTACGCGAAATCCTTTGTGTGCTCAGTGCCAGTAGAAACAGTACCTTCTTGGGCTTATTGGGTGCATCTTTACTGAATTCGATACCCTCAGT
This sequence comes from Schistocerca americana, assembly GCF_021461395.2. NCBI lineage: Eukaryota > Metazoa > Arthropoda > Insecta > Orthoptera > Acrididae > Schistocerca > Schistocerca americana. The sequence goes on from NC_060120.1 coordinate 410,249,386, forward strand.
GGGGAGCGCAGAATCTTACAGGGAATCAGAAAAAAACATAGTTCATCGTTGCATGTTATAAAACAAATTTTATAGTCGTCACATCGAACATTTATTCTACAGTAGTGAAGCCACAGACAGACACCATTTACAGTATCTGATTGTACCCTACTGTCAATGTGTGTTTTCCAAACTGCAGCAGTCTGGTGTTTTATGAAGTCTACCGAGTGCACAGAAAGCGCGTAGTTCTGTAAAAGCTTTCGTTCACATTTCCGGCTACATGTTCCTGATACAATAATGTTCAAGATTTCTTCTACACTCTCTCAAACGTTTAAAATCTCATTCTGTTGCAACCTCAATATCTGGGACTTGACAGAGACCGCAGACGACGGGCAGTAAGCTGTACATCTTTTCCGAAGTCAACAAGACATTGCACTCTGGTCTAGATGGCGAGAAAGATATTCCTTCTCTTTTGTCAGCTCCTCTTTTATCACAGCTTGTTCACATGTCTCTTTTTACACTGAAATTTACGTCGGAGCTTTTAGTAACAGGACTAGATATCTTTCTGATGATACCTACAGATTCAGTTTTTTACTCCTGATATTACTGCTCTGACGCAAAAAACTGCAACATCAAAAATAATTCATGCAGAGTAATGAAATTTCGGGAATACATTTGTCTAGGTAACATATTCGAATGATTGACATTGCAAGATCACATGTTAATGCAAACGCGAGGCAAGCCACTGCAAATGTGAAATGCTGACACATTAATAGCCGGTTTAACAGCCAAAACGTTCAATGTAGGCATCCAGATGTGCATGCATTGTACTGTACAGGTGCCGGGTGTCAGTTTGTGGTATGGAGTTACAAGCCTGTTGCACTTGGCCGGCCAATACAGGGACGGTTAGTGCAGTTTGTGGAAGACGCTGGAGTTGTAGTCCTATGATGTCCCGTATATGCTCGACTGGAGACAGGTCTGGCGATCGAGAAGACCAAGGAAGCATGTCGATAATCTGTAGAGCAGGTTGGGATGGAACGGAGATATGTGGGCGAGCGTTATCGTCTTGGAAAACTCCCCTGGTATTCTGTTCATGAATGGCAGTAGTAAGGCGAATCACCAGACTGACGTACAGACTGGCAGTCAGGGTGCGTGGGATAACCACTAGTGTGCTCTTGCTGTCATACAAAATCGGACCTCCGACCATAGCTACAGGTGTAGGGCCAGTGCGTATACCAAACAGACAGGTTGGTTGCAGGTCCTGAACTGGTCTCGTTTTAACCAACACACGACCATAATTGGTATCGAGGCAGCACTACCTTTCAAGAAACACAACAGATCTCCACCTAGACCTCCAATGAGATTTCGCATGACACCAATCAAGCCGCAAATGACGGTGGTTTGAGATCGGGGAAATGCACATTACAGAGTGTCTAACCTAGAACTATCCTTGAAGTAGCGATTTGTAGCTGTTCTGGCCGGCCGCGGTGGTCTAGCGGTTCTAGGCGCTCAGTCCGGAACCGCGCGACTGCTACGGTCGCAGGTTCGAATCCTGCCTCGGGCATGGATGTGTGTGATGTCCTTAGGTTAGTTAGGTCTAAGTAGTTCTAAGTTCTAGGGGACTGATGACCACAGATGTTAAGTCCCATAGCGCTCAGAGCCATTTTGTAGCTGTTCGTTGTGTCACTGTGGTGCCAACTGCTGCTCAGATTGCTGCTGCAATGCAGTACGATGTACCAGAGCTAAACGCCGAACACGACGGTCTTCTCTCTCGGTAGTGCCACGTGGCCATCCAGAGCCCGGTCCTCTCGTGACCACCATTGCCAGCAATCATGTACAGTGGCTACGTTTTCTGCCAAGTCTTTCTGAAGTAACGCAGAAGCACCATCCAGCTTCTGATAGCCCTTTTACATGACCTCGTTGAAACTCAGTGATGTATTGATTATGACATCTTTGTCACCTTAAAGAAACTCTTGACTACCATCAACCTATCACATCCAATCTCAGATGTAACTAACGCTCACGACCGTTACAGCATGTGTTTAAAACAAATAGGGTTTGCATCGTCATAGTGACGCTACTAGCGCCAGTCTGGTGCGAGTGGCACGAAATTTGAAGAGACGTCATTTTTCAGATGGTGTTGCGACTTTTTTTCTGATTTACGTTCCCCGCACAATTTTCAGATGAACTGTCCAAATAACTTACGGGAATACAGCCGGGCGACGTTGTCTACAACCGCTGATATTTCTACAGGCGTACACCTTGTCTTGGTACGCAGCTCGTGGTCTCGCGGTAGCGGTCTCGCTTCCCGAGCATGGGGTCCCGGGTTCGATTCCTGACGGGTCAGGGATTTTCAGCTGCCCCGAGATGACTGGGTATTGTTGCATCGTTTTCATCATCATCATTCATCCCCATTACGGTCAGAAGAAGGTAACGGCAAACCACTTCCATTAGGACCTTGTCTAGTACGGCGGTGTGGGTCTCCCGTATCGTTCCCCTACGCTCTGTCAAGAAGCATGGGACTTCATGTCCATTTCCACACCTTGTCTTGGAAATGGCTGGGTCTTCTCCTGTCGAAATATCATCGGTTGTCGACGAGGTTCACCCGGATTCATTCCCGGCGGGAGAAACTTAGGTCTCGCACAGAAGAACCGTTTGCCAAAAATGTACTGCCTGCTTCAGCCCAGGCTCCGTGTTCGAAGCAGCCCTGTTTCTGGTGTTGGGTTTTATCAGAAGTCACCCGCTTTTTGGCCACGGCTGTGGGCATTATGAAGAAACCAGATATAATGCAGACAGAGGACGAAATTGCCATCTTCTTAATCTGACACTCGTTATAGGAGATGTGGCGCAGTACTATTCCTGATCACCAAGTAGTACAACTACTTTCATGTAGTGGAGTAGTAACATCAGTTTCTCACGTAAACTTAACTGAAACCATGCAATTCACAATGAACCCGCATATAAGCTAATTTGTTTCAGTGACGTAGCCGGCCGCGGTGACCGAGCGGTTCTAGGCACTTCAGTCCGGAACCGCGCGACTGTTACGGTCGCAGGTTTGAATTCTGCCTCGGGCATGGATGTGTGTGACGTCCTTAGGTTAGTTAGGTTTAAGTAGTTCTAAATTCTAGGGGACTGATGACCTCAGATGGTAAGTCTCATAGTGCTCAGAGCCATTTGAACCAATTGAATCAGTGACGTAGAAACGGTAAGTAGGAACAATCGAACTGGGGACGGAGGGCATCCTGACTACGAATGTAGATTCTGACACGCCTCAATCCGTCAACAGTTTAACGCCCGATACACGCTTCATCTGACCACGACTGCCCTGAGTTGGTGCTTCTGGATAATAATTCTGTCGCTTATTAGCTACCCAAGAGTTATTATCAGGGTTTGAAACGGAAAGGTAGCTCGGTTAGGGTTTAAGCCTCGACGACCTCGAGTTCGAAAAAACGAGATCAGATTCCAGAAGGATGGAGAATGAAATCGAGCGTGTCGTTGCTGAAGACATTCACTTGAAATAATTTAAGAAACTGTGATTTTCATAAGAAGCGATTGACGGTCAGGGTGCTTTAGTCCTGCTTTCTTTGAATGCGAATCTGCTTTTGAACTAACACGCCACCTAGCTCGGCCGCAGTTTAGAAATTCATTTACAATTCAGTAACAGTAACAAGTGAAACACTTTCAATGAATCTAAAAAAATCAGGGAAATTAAGACGTGATACCTAAATGACCGAAATTTATGTTTTCAGGGCCACAGGTAGCTAATTTCGTTTCTTCGCTCACAGAGAATGGGATACTGATATGAAATAACTTAGGCAGTTATTAAATCACGTGATGTTACTCTGATAAAGCGTTGCCACCCGTCAGTCTTTGAGAACCTCTCAGAAAACTCACATCATAAGAAAATACAAATGATTTATTCGCGCTTTATATATTGCCGAAAAGAGGAAGCCCAGGATTAATCATTCACGCCGTATGCAAAGTCATAGAAAAAACATCTAACCAAGAACGATGCTGTGAATTTATTGTAACAACATTATATTCGTTGTTGTAACTCTTGAATGGTAGCAGAAACTAATCTTCACCACAAGGCTTTGACAACACTTCTGTAACTTTAAATAATCAATATTTCCTATAACGACGTTGCTTACAAAACGTGCGGAGAGACAGAAGATGGTCTTTCTCTTGATAGAAGACTGTTACCCTTATGTTTTCTTACAGTCGTTCGAGGATGTTACATACATACGAATAAACCGACATATGGTCCATCCGTAGGAAGCCGGAAACAAGAAAGGTATCTATCGATGGAAGGCGTTATCGTATTAATACAAACAACTTGATAATTGCACTGTCGTTCATTTAGGATACAGAATCTCACGAGTACACCGGCCGATTAAATTTTCATGTCATGAGGAATTGACTACAGACCGCTGTCTCTCAATCATAAGTGAAATGTCTGAAGTACTGTAAAATACAGTTCTTTCATGATGTAGTAAACTATACAAGACCACGCAACTATTCTGACTATAGTATTCTACACGGAATTTTTTCCGGTGGAAAGTAAGTGAACGAATAAGATGGTGCCTGCCACGGATTCTTTTTGTGAGTTGATACTATGACGCTGGATAAACGATGTCACTTTGTATAAGACTGGGTAGCTATTTGTAAAACAAGCAATTACAAAACAATGTTCGTATTTATGGAACAGTCTGACCAGGCGAACGAATCTCGGGAATAAAATGTTGCTAACACTTTTAGTTAGATTCGCAATGAGCAGGTCAGTGACACGGTCTCTGCAGGTTACTGCACTAGATATCACTCCAGGTCGGTTAATTACCTACAAGCTGAGCGCTACAGAGTGTAGGCACTTAGTGGCTGCAGCCGACACCGTTGTGAAGCATGCGGATTGTAAGACGGAGACCTCGGCTTGTTGTCTTCTGTTCTAAGAAACCGTTGTGTTCTTGGAACCCCACTAGCTAGGACAACTGCTCTCATGGCAAGAAATTTGTACAGGAATCTGCACTAGATACCGCATTCACATTTTGCAGTGTACAGTAAAGTGAACAGGAGGAACACTAGGAAGAGTCTAAATGAGTTTTGCGAAGAAAGGCACTTATCCGCATCTGGACTACGGAAAATGCAAGACAAACAGTTACAGCTACAGTGACAGTCTGCAAACGATAGAGCCTGACATACGAGGGCAGTTCAATAAGTAATGCAACGCATTTTTTTCTCGGCCAATTTTGGTTGAAAAAACCGTAAATTTCTTGTGGAATATTTTCAAACATTCCAGCTTCGTCTCGTATAGGTTCATTGACTTCCGACAGGTGGCAGCGCTGTACGGAGCTGTTAAAATGGCGTCTGTAACGGATGTGCGTTACAAACAACAGGCAGTGATCGAGTTTCTTTTGGCGGAAAACCAGGGCATCTCAGATATTCATAGGCGCTTGCAGAATGTCTACGGTGATCTGGCAGTGGACAAAAGCACGGTGAGTCGTTGGGCAAAGCGTGTGTCATCATCGCCGCAAGGTCAAGCAAGACTGTCTGATCTCCCGCGTGCGGGCCGGCCGTGCACAGCTGTGACTCCTGCAATGGCGGAGCGTGCGAACACACTCGTTCGAGATGATCGACGGATCACCATCAAACAACTCAGTGCTCAACTTGACATCTCTGTTGGTAGTGCTGTCACAATTGTTCACCAGTTGGGATATTCAAAGGTTTGTTCCCGCTGGGTCCCTCGTTGTCTAACCGAACACCATAAAGAGCAAAGGAGAACCATCTGTGCGAAATTGCTTGCTCGTCATGTGGCTGAGGGTGACAATTTCTTGTCAAAGATTGTTACAGGCGATGAAACATGGGTTCATCACTTCGAACCTGAAACAAAACGGCAATCAATGGAGTGGCGCCACACCCACTCCCCTACCAACAAAAAGTTTAAAGCCATACCCTCAGCCGGTAAAGTCATGGTTACAGTCTTCTGGGACGCTGAAGGGGTTATTCTGTTCGATGTCCTTCCCCATGGTCAAACGATCAACTCTGAAGTGTATTGTGCTACTCTTCAGAAATTGAAGAAACGACTTCAGCGTGTTCGTAGGCACAAAAATCTGAACGAACTTCTCCTTCTTCATGACAACGCAAGACCTCACACAAGTCTTCGCACCCGAGAGGAGCTCACAAAACTTCAGTGGACTGTTCTTCCTCATGCACCCTACAGCCCCGATCTCGCACCGTCGGATTTCCATATGTTTGGCCCAATGAAGGACGCAATCCGTAGGAGGCACTACGCGGATGATGAAGAAGTTATTGATGCAGTACGACGTTGGCTCCGACATCGACCAGTGGAATGGTACCGTGCAGGCATACAGGCCCTCATTTCAAGGTGGCGTAAGGCCGTAGCATTGAATGGAGATTGCGTTGAAAAATAGTGTTGTGTAGCTAAAAGATTGGGGAATAACCTGGTGTATTTCAATGCTGAATAAAACAACCCCTGTTTCAGAAAAAAATGTGTTGCATTACTTATTGAACTGCCCTCGTACAATGTGCAAAATAATAATTTGTTTCTGCTTGATCTAGACAGTGGAGGTATTATGGCTGCAAGATAACAGTATTCTGGAAATTACGTATTTCCATAACAAAGTTTACTTCAGACGTTACCCTAGTGGAGATTGAGATAGGAATAAAAGCTGTGTCAGGTATTTAAACTGTGCTCGGCCAAAGAGGGTGAAGATGGAGTAGTTGCAACACTTGAAATAGAAAGAGCTGCAATACCTTCCGCAACAGGCGACGCCTTCCACATGAATTGAGTGGACCAACTGAGTCAGAAGAAGCGGCACATCACTCAGCGACTTCCTGTTTCTATGTCTTTTAACAAGAGTTTAGGTCATAATTTCGCTTCGTTTTAGTATCGGAAAGTTTGTTCTCGCGAGATTTCTCGCATAATTGCATTTGAAATTAAGTCTCACAGACCCGAAACTTGTAACTTCTCCCCCCCCCCCCCCCTACGTAAAATGACTTGGTTACATTACTACATAGCCGAAACATAAATAGTAGCTCAATGACTGTCCACAGATAACAAAGAGTCTGAAACTGCTATTCGGTGCCGGCCGCGGTGGCCGTGCGGTTCTGGCGCTGCAGTCCGGAACCGCGGGACTGCTACGGTCGCAAGTTCGAATCCTGCCTCGGGCATGGGTGTGTGTGATGTCCTTAGGTTAGTTAGGTTTAAGTAGATCTAAGTTCTAGGGGACTTATGACCTAAGATGTTGAGTCCCATAGTGCTCAGAGCCATTTGAACCATTTTTTTGCTATTCGGTGGAAAATTATGATTTCAGCCTTTGGGAGGAAGATGACGTCCGTAATTCTTTTGCTGAACAAAGATCTGCGTAAAACTGCACCCAGGACATTACTGTACGTTAGGCCGCTGAAGATAAGACTCACCTGCCACGTTAAACGGAGTACTTCAGCACAATCTGAATGACTTAGATACGACAGATTGAATGGAATTGACTTCCCAACAACAAGAAATTTTAAATACCTAGGCTCGGCAATTATTCTTTATGGAAGCCTCAGCGAAGAAATCTCTAAACGCCTGACCGGGTTGGTTCAAATGGCTCTGAGCACTATGCGACTTAACTTCTGAGGTCATCAATCGCCTAGAACTTAGAACTAATTAAACCTAACTAACCTAAGGACAGCACACACATCTATGCCCGAGACAGGATTCGAACCTGCGACCGTAGCGGTCGCTCGGTTCCAAACTGTAGCGCCTAGTACCGCACGGCCACTCCGGCCGGCCCGCCTGACCGGCACTAGGTCCAAATGGCTTTCTGTGACTAGTGTACTTTGTGATCAGAAGATCAGAGTCGAAAGTACACCATTATGTAATCCGTTCAACTGCACTGTATGGTTCTGAATGCTGATCTTCAACGAAAGGAGTAATTTTGACTTGCCGTCATGGAAACAAAGATGCTTAGGTGGATATATGGATTAACACTGCACGATCATGTCACAAATGATGAAGCTGGTGAGTTGTATGGAATAGCACCAGTAGAATACAAGGTAAGAGGAAGCAGTCTCCGGTGGTATAGGCATGTTCTTAGAGCAGAAGCAACAGTAGCAAAGACTGGTTTTGGTCTGAGGGTAAATGATAAACGGCCAGTAGAGCGACCTAGATAGCAGTGGCTTGAGACTCTGGACGAAGATATCAAGATGCCTGCTCTGCAACTTTATCTGGCGCAAGAATGGATAAATTGGCGACAGAGAGCGAAATCACCCCCCGCCCCCCCCCCCCCTCTCCCCATTCTTGTGCATAGAGCCGTCAGGACGTCATCGTGGAAGCTGAGGAAGTGTAGTTAATATAACAGCTAGTACCATAGATAATGAGACGCAAGTGAACTTATTAAACAATCTATATTAGCTACATTGTGCAATCCTAAAACTGATTACGTTATTACAGGCACGGAAATTACCAATAATATCAGTTCTTGCTTTCCTTTACAGTTTAAATATTTTCTAACCAACGCCACAAACAGATTCTCCTTACTAATGAAATTACCAGCCTCACGTCCACGTGCAACATGGCATGCAAGAACGTGAAACACAGTGACACTGCAGTTCGTCTCAAATCCGCAGTCTGAAGACGATGGTTTCGTAAGAGCGCCGACGCGACGCAAAACTACGGGGAGTGACAGAGAAATTGCGCTATGAAACTGTGTGGCGTTTGCTTTCGAAACACAAAAAGTGCCAGAACAACAACACACTGCGGCTACACCAGAGTTGGCAGTACGCCAGTCTAATAGCCTCAGTTAGAACTTGAGAGTAATCCGTGCATTAACATGAATTAACGAAATTCAGTTAGTGTTACAGTGTTTACATTGTTTACAGTCTGCATACTTTCATCAGACGGCTTCTCTTTTAGCATAATACTATCTGTATTTCGTTCACTACACTAGTGTGTGATGTGTAAGATAAAAGGAGATTTCTATCGATACCTAAAGAGCAAAATCTAAATTGGACTGTTCTTTAAGAAGATAACAGCTATAAAAAAGTTGCAAATTCTGTACCAAATGCATGCACAATGGAATAATATTTTACTAAAAGGTTTCAAATTAACTACTGTGTGTATCGTCACAAAGCGATTCTTCACTTTTCCATAAACTTGCCTTACAGTTCCTTTCGTACTTTCCTCTCTTAGTCACTTCTTTACTCACTTTCGTCTTTACCTCCATATCCTAAACCCAAAATATTTTCCGAAATATAACTTTCCAACTGTAAAATAAATGGTTAGAACGGAATGTGACTTTCAGAGTGTTACTAAAGTTATTTTCTGCCTGCTGCATCAACAGAAAAATTTTTACGTCGGTGAAACGCTTTTTGAGGTAAACCAGAGCCACTAAAATGAAGTGAGTGGTTAACTGATTCTTCCGTTGCCTGTTGGTAGGGCAACTTCATAGTTATAAATGAAAAGCACAATATCGTGGATGTCCGAAAGTATACTGTAAAACAACCACTACTTCGTGCTTTTCATTTATAATCATTAAATGAGTGGATGGGGATGATATCCATCGATCCACTAATTTTAGAGTAATTCATTCCTTTCATGAACATGCAAGCCTCCAGGTCTGACTCGAACTTTCATTACAATTGATGTTTCCACCTATCATGTTCGAACACTACTACCAGAGATTTCCCACGGTGCACTGACGGAACGGAGCCGGTGAAATACCGTGGTTTACCTTCCCTAATGGCACATACCGCCATTAAAACCTTCACTGACGCTGCGGGTCATCATTCGAATTTATTGAAGCGCCTGGGACCCAAGTACAAATGTGCTATTCGTAACTTCATCCGTATTAAGACGTCCACATCTTAACCCACGATCCGTCACTAATGACAGCGCTACCGACGGGACTTCAGACTCGAATCTTCTTTTATTTCTTACTCGATGACCTAACAACCAAAACCCCCCTCTCATTTGCAGCATATTCCCCAAATCCATCCGTCCACCCTCCTGTACACTACTGAAGATAACTTACGACTGTTACATTTTGTGTTACAATTAGTTCCGTTCGACTACGATTTCAGTTAACTGGCCAGTGACTCCAGTAGCAATGGAAGTGCAACACGTATTCTAAGATTCAGCTTATTAAGTTATACAAGTGTTAATTCTTTTCAAGTTAAGATAAGACTCCTTTGATTCAAACACCCCCAACCAATGGCAAGGAGAGCCGCTATCCACATTGGTTGGAAATGCTTCTGAGAGAATGGCGGATTTTTATGTTCTGCATATCAAAAGGACGGATCCCGTGAGGCAAAATGTTATTTAAAGGTAAAACCTTTGGAGGCAGTCGGTGTTTACGGCGTACGTAATACATTCAAGCTAAAAAATGGAAGAATGGCTAAAGCGACTGCTCGCGACAAGTAAGAAATCCTTGCTACTACGTACTCAATATTTTTTTTATACTGGTAACCAGACAAACATAAGGAAAATTAAGGAAGATCGCTTAAGGCAGCAATAAATAAATAATTTACCTTTGGGACATTCTGATACTTTTTTTTTAAGATTTTAAACGTTATTCAGAACACTAAAAAGACAGTACACTGCTCTCCCTTTTTTCTGAAGTGTACTGTATACTGATAGTATGTGATAGTTAAGACTGAATTTTGTGGGGAGGGGAGTGTGGGCTTGTGGTCGATTGAGGTTTCCAGTCGCTCCGCGACGTGTATTCGAATGGTGCTATTCGTGCTACCCGTTTAAGGTAGAGGTTCACCGGTTTAGCGTATATATTTTCCCTCCACACCCGGTTCAGCGTTTTAGCTTATTCTTATTGCCCCCCTCCCTCCATGAACCATGGATTTGTCGAGGTGGAGTGGTTTGCATGCATCGATTATACAGATAATTGTACGTAGGCGCGATCACAGCAAAGGGGCATCTGTGGAGATGCCACACTAACATATGACTCCTAAAGGGAGGAAGCAGCCTCTTCGGTTGTTGTAGGATTTAGTAAACATCATATTGCCGAGGAACCTCTCCCTCAGGAGTAAGGAGATAACCTCTGAATTCATTCCGAATTTCATGCACGTCTGTTGTTGACTTTTGGGGGTAGTTTTTGCAGATCGATCAAAGTACTGTTCTCATACAGTTCCTCCTTCCAGGAACGCTCAGTCAAGTTTCCAACTATATAATACGAATCAGAAATATCAGATGGAGTGTAATTACTTTAGATACCACTTTTCTGCGCAAAAAATTATGCAGATAAATGCAAGATAAAACAATGACATCTGCTTTCTCTGAGGCTAGAGGTATCAGTTTTCATAGTACTCTAAATTTTGATGACATGATGTCAAAAACATTTTTAATTATCCATCGTGCTCTACACAGTCTATAATTGTAAACCCTAACGGATGTCGACGACGCTAGCTTGTGATCTTGGTATGGCTTCACCATGAAGTAGATAACGCGAATGTGTCATCTGTCACAAAAACGAATGGAACTGGACGGGTTCTTCTGCGTAACGCTTCACAAGTTGCCGCATTGAGGGACTGTTCTTCTAGCTTTCTGTAGAGTGAGGCGTGCTTGAATACACCACCATCCGTAATCCGCCTTTGAAGTTGAACATCAGCGCAAATGAAGTTGTAGTTACTGTCTGCAATTCCAAGCAGCACCATGCTGATGTGCCGTTGTAATTAAAAAACAAGCTCGCACTGTGTTCTGGAGCCAATATTCGTGTGTGTTTGACATCGACACTGCCTAAGCAACGAGGGAAATTCCATCAGTATGAAACTGGTCAACAACTGCTCTACAATCAGTTTCTGCTTTTGGTAGCTGTTACAAAAATAAGTATCCTTAGTACAAATAGGTAACACCGTGAAGACATTGGATTAACTAACTATAACAGTATTGTGATGATAACAATTTCTATTTCTAGGACAGTTGTAACACAGAGCACGAAAACCTTGAGGACGAGGAACCGTAAGTTGTTGCGAGCGACGCACCCTAGTTTAAAACGGCAACGCTCTCCAATAAAAGTTAAAAGAAAAGATGTCTCCCCATCCAGGAAGCGGTACATTGTATGAAATCGTTTGCCTCATCCAGCGGTGAATAGACATCGTGAGGTGAACTAACAGCAAAGAAACTGGGGAACTGCAATCGACTAGAAGTGGAGGTATTTGTTAATCAGCAAAACATACACAGCACTATACTCCATTAGGGAACGGGACTATATGCTGGGCATGTTCCAAACGTACTTTCTACAGTAACCACCCCTGGCTCCAGGTACATTAGGCTGGAGAACGTTTCTCCACTTGCCAAACAACGGAGTGTCATTATGATTTCAGAGAAGGTAATAATTTCTCTAAAGTCGTTTTCGATTTTCTTTATTTCTCCACATAAAAGCTGAAGCAGTTCTTCAGAGTCACTTGAACTCAAATGTGTGAAGTTTCGGAAAGCAATGCTGTCTTTTGCTTTCAAAGTCGAAAGTAAATAACAGCCAAAACGTGACCGATCAGCAAACAGCTCACGTTTCTACCAAAGTCTCGTGTTTCGATTTTTTCATTATCCATTATCATCACTGCGAAAGCTGCGATACCAACAAGGTGGGCCATATTTAGCAAATAGCGAGGAACAAGGCATCCAAGTGTGTACACGCGACAAAGTCTCTACTCTATATACCTTGTCTAGCTACATGTCTATACACAGCTTCTCTACAAAGTCGTTACAAAATCGCTCGAGATTGTATATAAATGTGTACTTACCTTAAGATGAGGTCCTAAGATGAACATAATGCATATCAGTCCGATGTAGATGTATCAGGTACGCCGGTCGGTGTGGCCGTGTGGTTCTAGGCGCTTCAGTCTTGAACCGCGTGACCGCTGCGGTCGCAGGTTCGAATCCTGCCTCGCGCATGGATGTGTGTGATGTCCTTAGGTTAGTTAGGTTTAAGTAGTTCTAAGTTCTAGGGGACTGATGACCACAGATGTTACGTCCCATAGTGTTCAGAGCCATTTGAACCATGCATCAGGTACTTATGATGATTAGGACTGAAAACGCGAAATCGATCATGGTATAATAAAATTTAGGCACTTATTTGCAGTTTTTTTCCTAATTAACCAAAGGAATACATTCCGGCAGCCCATTGGCGATGGTGAGTGTAAATTTATCCACATCAAAGCTTTTTCGATAGAGTAAATAGAAGTGGCCAGTATCACACCAAACGGTACTCAGTCGTTACTATCATTATCAGGTACGAAAAATTTTAGATCAAGATCTTTACGATTCCGTCTATAAGGATGGCATCAGACGTATGGATACAGCCTCAGGTGATATATTTAGGAGGGACTTCTGCTACAGTGCTTTATTATCACATTGATACCACATTTAGATAACTGGAGCACTAGGTGAGCATACATAACTCTGATCGACTGTTTAGTTGTTTGAAACAGATTTTTCCTTTCAAGTGCACAACGGAATAGCACCATCTGCATTAGTACCTACTATGGTGGACCCTTCTTATCCCAGATCAACTAGCTTGCTCCCTGGAGTCATATTTATAAGCACTACAAGGATTTAGTGTTTGCTGCTTGTGTTTGAAAGACGCGACCGCTGCAGCTCCGCCGTGTATATTAGTCATCAGTCTTAGCAGACTGCACGTCGGGCAGCAGCCAAGTGTGGTGAGAGTGAGCAGACTCTGAGAAACCGCGAGCGGTGTCTGAGGAAACCAGCTCCGGGTTGCGGTTACTCCCACGGCAGTTCTGAGAGGCACGCCGGACGGTAGGCGGGGGACTGCCCGCGGCTGCGGGGAAGTCCCTGCTTGTCTGCACGCTACCCGGACAATTACGAGCTCCCAGCACATATGCAAACTCTATATTTAAACTCGCAACCCGTTTCGACCTTACTAATTTCCTTTCCTGTAGCTTTTATGAGACGACGGTTTTACGGGTTTTCTGCGAAGGTGACACGTCGATATCATTGACGCACATCAACGCAGTCGTGCTCAGCTCAGATATCGCAGGTTAGAATCCCATTGGTAGCGGAAATCTTCCTCACCAGTATTTTGCTGCCAAGGGGGGGGGGGGGGGGGTGGAGAATTGACGACCTCCAACTTCTTAGAACCACGCCGTGCACCATTGTCCTCAATTAAATTATTAAATTACATAACCTTCTGCAGCCTCTTACGAAACCTTCCGTGAGATACAGACATTCGCCTGCCAGCCAACTTACAGGGACATCATTCTTTCACTCACATCAACACATAAATCATTACACTTTGTTAGCACTCATCGTTTTCATGCATATAAAACTCATACATTTACCAGGTTTCTTCTTTCCCACATTCTTGATGAACCATCATTTAAGGGATTTGTATTATATTATTGTTCATAATGGACGCCAAGAGTCAAACTGAGCGTGTAGAGACAAAGCCCAATCAGTTTGCCCTAAACAGCCAGGGTGTAGTGCTGTGGGCTGGCCAGTACGTGCCAGTTCACAGGGGAGGCAGATGTGCAGGTCCCATGCGGGCCAAGGCTCGGTCTTTCTCGGCTTTGCTGGATCCTTTTCGGAAGTACCTGATACAGTGCGACATTTCAGTTATGCGGCATTTTTCGGTCGGCACAACTCTCTTCAGTTTAACAGTTTACCCTCCATGTTTGTTCGAGCTATGAAGGAAATTCACAGATCCAGTGACTGTTTGCACAAAAGGAAGCAGTCTAGCGATCTATAGTTTCAAGCGTTTAAAAATGAATGGGAGTGACGGAAGAGACTGATGAGGATTCTCAATATCTGTTATGCAGTCTCATAATCGACGGGTTCTCCAAATTTACCATGAAACGACATTAAATTCCATGCATAAGTAATTTCGATATTTAACTGCCAGTTTAAGAGCAAAAATTTACAACAGTCGACAAATGGCATTCGTTGTTCTATAAAATTAATAAAATAAATTAAATAAAATAAAATATTAATTATTTTATCTGTATGATTGTCTCTCCTATGAGTCGTCAGGTTTTAATTATTCGGTATCAGACGCTTGACAATGGCTTTTTCGTAAAGGCAATGTTACTCGTAGTTGACCGTGAAATAAAACTGAAATAATCGGACTTCGTAATTAAATCGTTTCCAAAGACTGCTGCGGTAGGTGCGGACTCATAAACTAAATCTCAATATTACAATAATTTGCCAGCCATGCCAAAACGTCGTACAGAGGTGATTGTCTACTAAACAAAAAATTACACAGTTAGTTAAATCAGATATATTCAATGAATAAGCCTACAGTTCACAATCCTACTTACTTTTATAAATATAAATTCTTTTCAGAATCGAGTGCCTAGTATGGTTGCAACTCGCAGTAATTTTCTATAACATGAAATATGGCGGTGTGCCAGACAATAAACTAAAATACGTGCTTCTCGCACCACTTCAACCAGAGCTCTCTTTTCTTAATCAAACATACGAGTAACGTAATTGTGCTTTTGTTTTATCAGCGACACAGCGCTGCAGTTGTGTGCCATAGGCTTTATTTATTTGTCACTGATTATTTATTTAATTAATATCTCGCGTTTCCGAGGAAACTCACGCTCGGCATGCAAATGTGCCTTTATAGTTCTGTACATCAAGAAACAGGAATGGATCGCAGACCTCGCATTTCAAGTGGACTTGACTGCACACTGCCCACAGTAAGACACTGAAAGGTGAGAAACGACTTATTTCTGACTTGGTGGAGAAGCGTTTAAGAAGAAAATTGTACTGTAGAAGCGAAAAGCTCCGACAAACACAGTCCAGTTCCGTAAACTCATAATGTTAGAGAAAAAATTGTGATGTCTGAAGAGTTCACTGACGCCTTGAAAGAATTACAAGGATAGTTTTCTAAAGGTTCTAGAGGACCCTGCCAATCTTATATCTGTTGTCGAGCTGTTTTCAAAACTGTTCGTCATTTCACTTGAAAGCGACGCTGTGCATATGCAGACATCACTGATTGATCTGCAGTGTAATTCCCGTTTTAAAGGAAAATTATTTTCAGGCAAAACTATCCAGAACGCCTACACTGTTTTCCTCGTGTAGAGTTCCCACGTCTCCGTAGCGAGGTTGCAAAATTGATACAATATTTTGATCAACCTCAGTTTGTAAAAAAACTTATTCCGATTATGAGACTAAATCAGTCACAATTATGTGACAACCGAGTGTAAAAAACTGTGAAATTGTCTGCGTCTGTCCGTATGCCGATAGTCTGTACCAAATGAAAATTATATTATATATTCAGTGCACCAAAAATAAATGATACCGAAAATTTGTTTTGTTTGTGATCTGTCTTGCATAGAAATATGGAACCAAGCTTTATGCGGTGTGACTGCATTGTCATCCAAATATGGTGCATTCATAGTTTCCCTTCTTCCGCTTCCTACCACTCAGACGGCTTGGCAGGAAAGTGGGGGAAGCGTGCAGCCAGGCTGAGTGCAATGACATGCGAGCCACGGCACGGCTCATGAGCCAAATTCTTGGGCGCCCCTGCATTCTGACTTGACCAGCATAGTAGTGCTGATTCTGTTTAAACATCATTTCTTGGACTGAAACCTACAACTACGTCTCTTCCCTAGAAATAGAAGACTACTGGGTCAGATACATGTACACTACTGGCCATTACAATTGCTACAGTACGAAGATGACGTGTTACAGACGCGAAAGTTAACCGACAGGAAGAAGATGCTGCGATATGCAAATCATTAGCTTTTCAGAGCATTCACACAAGGTTGGCGCCGGTGGCGACACCTACAACGTGCAAACATGAGGGTGGTTTCCAATCGATTTCTCATACACAAAACAGCAGTTGACCGCCGTTGCCTGGTGAAACGTTGTTGTGATGCCTCGTGTAAGGAGGATAAATGCCTACCATCACGTTGCCGACTTCGATAAAGGTCGGATTGTAGCCTATCACGATTGCGGTTTATCGTAACGCGACATTGCTGCTCGCGTTGGTCGAGATCCAATGACTGTTAGCAGAATATAGAATCGGTGGGTTCACGAGAGTAATACGGAACGCCGTACTGGATCCCAACGGCATCGTATCACTAGCAGTCGAGATGGCATCTTATCCGCATGGCTGTATCGGATCGTGCAGCCACGTCTCGATCTCTGAGTCAACAGATGGGGACGTTTGCAAGACAACAACCATCTGCACGAACAGTTCGAAGACGTTTGCAGCAGCATGGGCTATCAGCTCGAAGACCATGGCTGCGGTTACCCTAGACGCTGCATCTCAGACAGGAGCGCCTGCGATGGTGTACTCAACGACGAACCTGGGTGCACGAATGGCAAAACGTTATTTTTTTCGGATAAATCCAGGTTCTGTTTACAACATCATGATGGTCGCATCCATGTTTGGTGACATCGCGCTGAACGCACATTGGAAGCGTGTATTCGTCATCGCCATACCGAGGTAGCACCTGGCGTGATGGTATGGGGTGCCATTGGTTACACGTCTCGGTCACCTCTTGTTCGCACTGACGGCGCTTTGAACAGTGGACGTTACATTTCAGGAGTGTTACGACCCGTGGCTCTACCCTTCATTCGATCCCTGCGAAACCCTACATTTCAGCAGGATAATGCACGCGCGCATGTTGCACATCCTGTACGGGCCTTTCTGGATACAGAAAATGTTAGACTGCTGTCGTGGCCAGCACATTCTCCAGATCTCTGCCATCCAAGCTCTGTTTGACTCCATGCCTAGGCGTATCAAGGGCGTTATTACGGCCAGAGTTGGTTGTTCTGGGTACTGATTTCTCAGGATTATGCACCCAATTTGCGTGAAAATGTAATCACATGTCAGTTCTAGTATAATATATTTGTCCAATGAATACCCGTTTATCATCAGTGATCATAAGGCCGTTGCAGCATCCCTGAATATGGAAGTTAATAGGAATATAAAAAAAGGGAGGAAGGTTTATCTGTTTAGCAAGAGTAATAGAAGGCAGATTTCAGACTACCTAACAAATCAAAACGAAAATTTCTGTTCCGACACTGACAATGTTGAGTGTTTATGGAAAAAGTTCAAGGCAATCGTAAAATGCGTTTTAGACAGGTACGTGCCGAGTAAAACTGTGAGGGACGGGAAAAACCCACCGTGGTACAACAACAAAGTTAGGAAACTACTGCGAAAGCAAAGAGAGCTCCACTCCAAGTTTAAACGCAGCCAAAACCTCTCAGACAAACAGAAGCTAAACGATGTCTTCTTGGTGTAGCAATTTTAATGGCCAGTAGTGTATAAAATCTGCTGCTGCTTCTTCTAATGCCTTGAACGTCAGTAAAAAATTTGTACTGCTACTTTTCTGATACCCTGTGGATGTAGATCTTTGAAAAGAAGGATATCACTCTGGGCTGTACTGCTCCCTTGTTATAGCAGTTGCACAAATTTAGGAACGTTGGTAATCATTTACAATACCTAATGCGTTTCGTCACTGCCACACAAATGGGCAATCTGTCATTATACACTGGCGTCGAAACAGTACGTTCACTGTTGGGTTCTCCTTGTAGCCTTTCCTCTCGCCTCTGTAGCATACCACTTAGCACAGACTAGGAAAATAAAACTTTTACGCACTTCATGCACCTGCTTCGAATACTCTCCTATCTGTAGATCTTTACATGTATTTTCTTCATGTTATAGTGATTGTTGTGAACAATACTGTGATTTACAGTGTGAAAAGAAGTTCAAAAGGAAGATATCAGTCTTGCAGCACTTTGCAGTGTTTCCTTAGGCACTTTCGAGTAAGTCTTTTAACAGGAAACTGCCACCAAAGAATCAGAATTCGGCAGTGCACACAGCTTATGGTTTCAGTTAAATGGCTCTGAGCACTATGGGACTCAACTGCTGAGGTCATTAGTCCCCTAGAACTTAGAACTAGTTAAACCTAACTAACCTAAGGACATCACAAACATCCATGCCCGAGGCAGGATTCGAACCTGCGACCGTAGCGGTCTTGCGGTTCCAGACTGCAGCGCCTTTAACCGCACGGCCACTTCGGCCGGCTATGGTTTCAGTTACTCACAGATTTTCGCGTTTTATTGCCTTAAGTCATAATGCTAATTACACCAAATCATTCATCGGTAAGGCCATGCACAGTTCTTCGAAGAATACGCGATGAGTAATTAGAAAACAATAGTGTAATACTACGTAGATGAACATCACGTTTGCGATCTTCACAATAGAGAGTACACAGATCGAAATACAGCCTCAGACTGAACGCGGCTACAACGGTGAGAGTCTTATCCAACGATAACCATCCATTCTACTAAATTAAGACACTCTTTGGACATTAAGACACAATATTCCCTTGTAATGGGCAAAGTGCGCTAGATGAAATGAAATTTTAATAGCGGCCTTAGCTAATGGAGATTAGCGGAGAGGAAAAAACGGTTCCGAGCAGAACGCGCGCATTTCTAATCCCTCCGTAGGCAACCGAGCTGTTCGGTCCCCAGAAAGCGGGTCAGGCGCGGCGTGCAAGAAGCGAAGCGTGACGCTGCAAACTGGTGAAAGACGGACACACAGCAGGGGGCGCCGGCCGAGGGTGATTACATAATATTGTCTGTATTACATGTGATGTGACAACACATAGAAATACGTTAGCAACTCACGTGTAATGTTAACACTAAAGAGAGAAGCTAAAAATGGCAGTGCACAACACGCTGCTGAGTGTGGAATCTCTCGCCGATAACCATGTGAGGAATAGGTAAGCATTTAAAGTAATATATAGCTCACTCATTTTCCTTATCCTGTGAAATATGAAGGGCTACAAAATTTTAAATTTTACAGAGCGACTACGCTGTCATTATCTTGACACAGATAATTCTCTGTTAATCAGTTGGGACAAGGTTAAACTGTGTGTCGTTTTGGTGCCACGTAAGTGGGAAATTTTCCTTGTATGAGAATGCAATACCTGCTAAATCTGCCTCTAATCAACACAGAGTACATTCCGCCATTAGTTAAAGCATTGCATTTCCGGGCATATGATTTAGTCAGACGTTCCGCTATAGCGAATCGTCGATGGTCACTCGTGTCATACAACCGTTGAAATCCACATGTCATTTCCAAACGGAGGGGAGAGTGGCGACATGAAACTTTCAGTCGCTTTCGGGGGCTGAGTTATTAGAGGACAGCTCGGGGCAGAGAGATGTCCCATTGTCACCTGAAGTCATATACGTTACTCAGCAGTAATAGAGGAAAAAATGAAGGACACATATGACAGTTTTAAATAAGTGCTTTAAAATGTATGAGTCGTAAAAGGTAACGAAATACGCATATTCCAGCTGAAACTAATCTTAAGGTTTACAAGAAAGCACCTAAAAGTATTTCCTTGTCGTAGTGGACTGTTCCCCAAAACATATAAATTTGAAGCTATAGAGCATGCAGGACTTTATTGTACCTCCTACCGTACCGACCGTGTTACTGCTCTCTGTTCGTAAGGTACAGTGCACCCAAAATCAGTACTTAAATGAGAGGTCTTTAAGCACCGACTTCTTTCTCTCACTGGCCAACCGATATGTCATGCAACTCACATTACGAATTGCTCGAAACTTCGACGTAAGGTTGACGTGACATGTAGTCTTTACTCTAAACAAATCCATCTACGAAAACACCGTACGTGCCAACACGTCGGGTACGCATAATAGGGAATATAAGATAAAGTCTTGATTAAAGGTTGCCGAAACGATATATATAAATGCATGTCTTTGTACAAATGATAGATGCAAATAAGCCAAGTTCTTATGAAAACAGAAATGCAGAAACTCTTTATCTGTACGACTTAATCAAGTTATCCCATTTGCTATGAGCCCATGTTTACTGTGGACTAAGGAAAACAACGAAGACCTTTTCGTTTACTTCAAGAGTGCCAAATGTCAGACATCAGCAACAACATACCGCAGTGACAGAACTGATTAACACAGCACAAAAGTGTCATCGTATTTCTGCGCGGTAACAGCGTTGTTGTCTGACTGCGAGTGGTCTCCTCTCAGTAGTACGACAAAAGAGTTTAAGCAGTCCTCCCAGAGAAAACGTCCCAATGGCAGTAGCAATGTGGAAATCACCTCCAAGAAAACTCTTCTCTTCGGTGTAGGATTCTAGGACGTGATATGCCTCATTCTAATTTCTCTTGTCAGTGCACATGATCATTGTGAAGTTCTATTAAATACTGCTCTGACTAAAATGTGCTTCTCTTTAAGTTTGTTGCTTTATTAGATCAATCTGATTTTAGATCTATATCTGTACTCCACAAGTCATCTAATGGCGTATGACGGAGGATAATTCAACATTCAGTTTAGTAATAGTCAGTTTAGTAAAAGCCACCCCAGTCCAGTGGTTTTGTTTCAACATAGATTAACAAGCACAATATTAACTAAAACAGAGAGTAAAACGTATTCATTAGAATATGTTGCATACAAATAAACTAACATGGATAGGTATTTAGTTATCATCTCAGAACAGGCTATGAGCCACTATTAAAGAGAACTATAAAACAAATCGAAAATGATAGAACATGTGCAAATAAATTTAAGGAACAATGCCAATCTGGCTTCAACTAACAGTAATATATCCAACCCTGCGTACCCAAGGTAGCCCGAACAATATCCCAAATTACAAATCTGGCTCGAATCCAGTAAACGTGAATATTTGTAACATGAAACCCTCAGCAGTGTACATAGCCTGCCTTTTTAAAATTCATATAAACGTATATCCTGAACTAGAACGTCAGCACAGCTTCAATTAAGACAAAAAAATTGAACTTGCCTTTATACTAGGTACACATTACAGGCGCAACACGTATTACTGATGCATTATCAACAGAGCACAAAGGCAACACACAGCAATAAGCGTGAAGCTAAACAAAATTTACGAATGAAACTACTGCGTCTTAGCAACACTGGTGTCAACTGAAGCGAGAACACGCAGTATAAGGAGCTCCAACTAGCTTCTCGTACAGTCTAAAAATTACAATGCTCACCATGCGAGTCCACATGCCACAGCCATGACACTTTGCTGCAGACGTAATGGCAAGGCCGTCTTCCAACAGATTCGAGAGTCGTGTTTCTCAGGCATGTCAATTAACAGCGCTACTCAGTTCGGGTAGTTGCTTGCAGCGTCCGTGTCCCACACAACGGCTGTCGCTAGAAGGCCGTCCTCTTGTCAACGCCGCTCGGGGTAGCCGCGCGGTCTAGGGCGCCTTGTCACGGTCCGCGCGGCTCCCCCTATCGGAGGTTCGAGTCCTCCCTCGGGCATGGGTTTGTGTGTCGTCCTTAGTGTAAGTTAGTTTAAGTTAGATTAAGAAGCGCGTAAGCTTAGGGACCGATGACCTCAGCAGTTTGGTCCCATAAGTACTTACGACAAATTTCCAAATTTCTTGTCATCGTTCGGTAACATCTGAGACCGAGGAGACCAGGGCATTAAGTCGACAGGGCGGAACACGCGATCAGGCCAAGAGGTTAAATCGCTCTCTGTTGTGGTGATGACTTAAAGAATCCGATGTTGCAGGTCATCTGGAATTCTTGTGCGGTATGTTTACCTTAAATCGTAATTAGTTAAGGCTTTAGCGGCGGTCCTATACCTGGAAACATAAAAGGAAATATTTCATAGGGAGGTTGTCTCATGTGAATACGATATCCCCATCAGTTTAAGTACTGGATAATTCTCTTCCATTCTGTACAGAACACGTATATGAGAAAAATCAGTTGCAGAATGAACGAATTCAATCACTGCCAGTAGTGAAAAGCTCTAAAAAATTTGTATTTTACTTTCCATCCGTTTGTTTCTTAAATAATGAAACTTAATCAGTGGCTGTGCGATGCGAGATGAAGACGTATTTTGAAGCTTGGTTCGTACCTGGATTTCGTCCTCTTGGTATAAGTTCCCACAGTTTTCTCAGTTCAGTTTATGTGCGCGTCACGAAGAATGTTTGTTTCCCAGTCCCGAAGAAACTGATAAAAACTTGCCTGAGGTCTACAGCAGTGGATGCTGCAAGAGTGAGGACAGGAGTTAAAGTAGAAAACTTTTGTTACGTCCTGGCAGGAACAAAGGGAGTTAAGTGGTGGGGGTGACAAGGAGCAATATTACTCTGCACACTACGGGTACAGCGCTCAATTCGTTTTGAGTTTGCGGTTATAACCTTATTCCACTCATTTGTATTTGCGGTTCGTGAATGCAGGTGGTGTTACAAGTACAGATACGATGCTTAAGTTCGTCTGTCATTAACAACAACTGATGATCTGAAGAATGTAAAACATTTAATGGTGAGTGGTGAAACAAGACAGAGGCACACTGACGTTATGCATGATTGTGACTGTTAGCGTCGTACTGGTCAGTAGTAATAGACAAACTGCACTCTTACAAGACATATATTTCAGTAAGTTACTGAAATAGTGGCGTTACCCTTGTGGATTAATAGTTTACCTATGTACCTAATTTTTGCGTTTTACCTGTGAGCGGTTTTTGGACTGAGATACCCCAGAGGATAATAGTTAAAAATAACGCCAGTACATTTCGTATTGACTGTTCACGAAAGCGAGGACTCGGCCCAAATACCATTTTTCCTGACAGCAAAAAGCTTGCCTTGTGAATACAGCATGAATCCAACTAAAGAGTAACGTGAACTGGTAAGTACATGATATTCGCTGATGTAAACGTTAACGATTAGAAGTAATCGAACATGAAGTAACCGGCATGGTGAATTTGTTACTAGCCGGCCGCTGTGGTTGGGCGGTTCTAGGCGCTTCAGTCCGGAACCATGCGGCTGCTACAGTTGTAGGTTCGAATCCTGCCTCTGCCATGGATGTGTGTGATGTCCTTAGGTTAGGTTTAAGTAGTTCTAAGTCTAGGGGACTGATGACCTCAGATGTTAAGTCCCATATTGCTCAGAGCCATTTGAACCATTTTGATCTGTTACTCAGGTGACACTCAGTGACTAGTCCATGTCGAAGTCACTGACCGCTCCTGAACTACCCATTCTGTTGTTACTGCTTCTCTGCTGGAAACGCATACTCTTTGCCTCTCTTTATATCTGTGTGTCCGCTCCTTATGACAAAAGACTTGCTTCGTGAATATAGCATAAATTCGACTCACGAGTGACGTAAATTGAAAAGTACTCGTACACGGTATACGGAGAAGTCACCGTTAATGAGTACAACTAATCGGGAACGTATTTGTGGACGTTAATATGGGATTGGGTGCACCATTCGGCATCATGAAGGCTGGAAATTTGTTGGGGACGCTTTTCAACGGTGTGTCAGAAGAATGGCAGCCCTTTCTTCCCAAATAGCCGAAACCAGAGAAGGTACTGATGTTGGAATACTGATGTTGGACACTGGGGCCTGGAGCAGAGTCGACGTTCTAATTCATCCGGAAGATTCTCCATTGGATTCAGGTCTGCTTGATGACAGGGTGCATTGTCACGCTGATACCATCATCATCTCCGAAATGTTTCTCTACAGTACGCAATACACTATCAGGTAGAATGCGTTCATTTCCTTCCGCATTTAGCGTTTTCCTTAGTGCAATAAGTGCACCACAGCCTAACCACGAAAAATACCACCTCCTCCATTTTGCACTGTTGCCTCTACACATGATGACCCAAATTCTTTCAGCGGATTGCCATAAGCTACAGCGTGATTCATCTCTCCAAATCACCAATTTGCAGTCATCCAACGCCCAGTGGCGTCACTCCTTACAGCACCTTCTGTTTAGCAAATGACTACAAAATTGTTTGGCTTATGAAAATCTGCCAGATCATTGTGACTCATTCTTTTTAACTCCGTACATGCTGTCATTGTGTTAGCTGGACTGATGCACTTTGGAACTCATGAGTGATTCCTTTCATTGATTTCAAGCGGTCTTTTCTAACCATCATCCGTTATCAAAAATGTTCAAATGTGTGGGAAATCTTATGGGACTTAACTGCTAAGGTCACCAGTCCCTAAGCTTACACACTGCTTAACCTAAATTATCCTAAGGACAAACACACACACACTCATACCCGAGGGTGTTACACGTTTCTCCTTCTTACACGAGCAATAACAACTCCTACCTACTGGTCGGGGATGTGAAGTATTTCCATATCCAGAGTAGTAGTACACAGCATGCCAGTTTAACGTCTGTTGCATTACTTTTGAATAGATTGTATCGGAAGGACTCACATCTCTATAGCATTAACATATTTATAATGTATTTCCTATATGTGTCCGCAATCATAATGATTCTTTTATGGATAAAAATGTCCAAATCGGTAAATAGAATGTTTTTATTTATTACAACTTTTCGGCATCTTTCATGATCAGATACCAAAACCTTTGAACTTGTGCAACAAGGTTCAGTGGCCGTAAAAAAATCTCTACCTAATCGGGGCGTCAACTAACAACTTGGGAAACAAGACTCAGTATCAGTATTAAAATCTGTGCTCCATCGGGTCGTTAACAGAGTTATTAATTGACGCACCGGTTAGGTACAGATTTTAATACTGACAATTCTAATTGTTAGTTGACGCTCCGATTTGGTATAGATTTTAATATTGACACTGAAGCTCGTTTTTCAAGTTCGGAGTTCTTGATATGATGATGACAGATGCCGAAGCGTCGTATTAAAGAAAGATATTTTATTTAGTGACATAGACGGTTTTATTTATAAAAAGGTGGCATTAACTTTTCTCCTGTTAGACGATAACAGCAACTTATACCTAAACATTATGATCAGCACTTAGTTTCCAGTAGGATGCAATACTGTGTATGAACGTGCTCTGACTAATTATGTTGCTGTAGAAGGTGCTTAAACGAATGAATTAGTGAATACTGTATAAACACTACACAATTACGAAATACTGCGCACTTTAAGCGGTTACAGCCAGTAAGTGGTCGCCTGACAGAAACAGCGTCCTTCACTGTGTCTTCCATTCGCTACTGATCGCTCTGCAAAGTCTACCTTGCTATCTCATGCAGATTTGTTTTCTTATGAAGTATCGTAGATACGGTAAGTATAATGGTAAGAAGGATAGCAGTGTTTAATTTTCACTGCTAGGTTTTTACAGCTTTTTCGCGACCCTATCGTACAGCATGAGAATTGCCCTTGTCATCAACACAAGAAACGCTTGCGTAAAATACATTGAATACGGAAAATTCGATCAGTTTCAGTAAAAAGAAAAAAAAAACCTGGACTATCGAGCAATGGAAGAAAGTCATTTGGTCAGATAAGTCTTGTTTTATAATGTTCCCATCTTCAGGCCGAGTTAACATCCGAAGAGTGAAACATGGTGGGAATTCGGTGGGGATTTGTGCAGCAATACCGTGGTAATCCACGGATCTCACTGTTACTCTGCAAAGTCGCTTTACTGCCAGGGTCTACGTGACCGTTTTGGCTGTTGAGGTCCATCCAAGGTACATTGTTTGTGCCCCAATGTTGATGCTGCGATCTAGGACAACAAGGTCGCTGTTCACACAGATCGCATCGTCCAGGACTGATTTTGTAAGCACGAGGATTAATTGTCTAATCTCCCCTGGCCATCATAATCATCGGATCACAATTTTATTAAGCTTGTTTGGCGTACTTTGGAGAGAAGCTTCAACGTGGTTACATCTACATCTACATCTATGGGGTATCGTCTCAGTTGCGCGACTGGATTCGTGATTTCCTGTCAAGAAGGTCGCAGTTCGTAGTAATACACGGCAAATCATCGAGTAAAACTGAAGTGATATCAGGTGTTCCCCAGGGATGCGTCCTGGGACCTCTGCTGTTCCTGATCTATATAAATGACCTGGGTGACAATCTGAGCAGTCCTCTTAGGTTGTTCGCGCTTACAACTATTTTGCAGGGAGAATGGTACAAGATTCCATTAAAAACCATACAGCTCCTGTATTTATCCATTCCGAGTCGAATGGAACCTGTTTTGAATGACAACAATTGTCCTAGACGTTATTGGGCATGGTAATGTGCTTTTCTGATGTTTCCATAATTATGTTCACCCCTGCATATCGCCTATTCGATGGCATAGGCTCTAAGTTGTGAAAAATCCAATTCTGTGCAATATCCTTCCTTCCAGGAGTGCTAGTCTAGCAAGTTATAGGCCCGTAGGAGAGCTTCTGTTTTGATGGGAGAAGTGGTGTAATGGCAGAGATGCAGCTGTGAGGACGAGTCGCATTTCGTGCTTGGATAGCTCAGTCGGTGAGTCTTTGGCCACGGCAAAAAATTAAAGTCCTTTTACAGAAATCGTACAGAAACAAAATTGTATTCCTTGAAAGTCAGGCTTTTCCACTTAACGTCCTCGGGTGGCTAGTGATATCGCACTTCCAAATACAGTCTTTTAAGAAACTTTTTGTCTGTTGTGAAGCTCATAAATATATTCAGAATGAGTTATCATTTTGCAGTGGAGTGTGCACTGATGTGAAACCTTGTCCTAGATTGAAAATGTGTTCTCGCCTGAAGCTCCAACCTGAAATCTTTGCCTTTCGTGGTCAAAGACCCACCGACTGAGCTATCCAAGCGCGATTTGCGACTCACTGCTTTCTTCGCAAAATTTGAAACCCCTGGCGCCACTGTGATGTCAGTAAAGTGTAACAGAACGCTACATGGCGCCAAACACAATCGGTAGTAGATATGACCATAAAGTTTCGTAACCGAAATTTCCGAGCCCGATAAACTGATATTATTCTGTGATCGCGTTCTTATACTTCAGTTTGGGACACAATCTCTCACTCTGAAGAGTTTCAGTATGTGGATTACATGGTTGTGGGATACTCCATGCGTTGACATGAAAACGTAAATTCACAACGCACACAAAACTTCAGTGTATTCGAATTAAAAACAGTCTTGGTTGCAATTTATTTTTTATTAACAACATCTTTCCCACGGGGCGTCTTCAGAGTATCTTAAAATTTTCCTTTTACAACATATCAGAAACTATAAAATGGCTCTGAGCTAGCCCGAGTGGACGCTTTTCTCCGTCTAGCACAGGGCCATTTTATAGTTTTTAACATGTTGTAAAAGGAAAATTTTGAGATACTCTGAAGATGCCCCATGAAGGCGAAAATCGTTCTTAATAAAAGAATAATCTGCACCCAAGACTGTTTTTAATTAAAATATTCTGTAGCAGACGGCCTAATATTTTACGGAAAAGTCGGAGCTTCTTATGTAAAATGCGCAAATATCAGGTGGAACTGTTGGCCGGGGAACCCAGGAGTGTAGGCGTGAAAATCGGAAAGTCTTTTTAGCATTTTTTAACTGCATATCGCAGGAGAAGGAAGTAAGATAAAGGTTTAACGTTCGGTAGATGATGGGATCATCAGAGCACAAGCTCGGACTGTAGAGGGATGGGAAAGGAAATCGGTCTCGTCCTTTTGAAAGAAATTATCTTGGCATTTGTCTCAACTTATACACATCAACAAAAATTTTGAATACCCCCTCTATTTTGTGATTCATGGCACAGAAAGCAAAACCTGTGCATGCGTTTATATTAATTTTCTGAGTGTAGCAAACACTAAATAAAAAAGTAGGTACGACAAAATCGCCTGTTTCCCAATGTGCGGTTTTTTCACAGTACTCCTGAGCAACGTCAAGGAGAACGGGTGCATGCTTGAATCCGTCATGGATCACCATCCATGAGATCGTCAAGCCAGTCCTGCCACAAATTGTCCCAGTCTTCAGTGGCGATTCTGGGTAAGTGGAGCGGACAACGTGGTAGCTGTCGACGTCGAAAAACAGCTCGTTTCAGTCGATCCCATAGATGTTTGATTGGTTTCATGTCCGGAGCACCGACACACCATCCCATTCTGCTGACACTAGAATGCTCAAGTAACGTGTTCATGAGAACAGCATGATGAGCACGCGAGTCACCACTTATCAAGCTGAAATTGTCACGAAAATGGCGAGTCATCAATCAGCAAGATGAAATTGTCATCAAAATGTTACCGATATATTCCCACTATTGGATGCAGATTTTCGTCTCTGTACCATAGAGAAGTAAGACTGACCTGAACAACCACGAGAGGTGTACGGTGGACCCACGTAATGTCAGCCCAGGACGTCTCTGCACCATCGCCTTGTGACCGAATGGGACAAAGTGTTGTCTTCAAACACATTGTCTGCCACTATTAGAGCACAAACAGATCAGAATTTCGTCCGTAAACACCACCTGGCGCTAATCCCAGGGCGTCCATTCTGCATGATTTCTTTCTAATCTCTAACAGAGTCCATAGTGTGGTGTACGTCGTGATGTTCACGATGGTCGTCAGGAATGGAGATTAGCATCATGCAATCGTCTCCAAACAGTTTCATTCAATACCTGGAGTTTTTTAGCCTCTTCAAAAGCCGCATTCAGCTCTGGAGCACTCAGCCCAAGGTTCCCTTCGATGAAAAGTGGTTGATATCGATCATCCTATGCGCCTATCAGACGTGCGCGACCTGTGCGGTGTTAACATCTCAACACTACCTGTCAAATGGAATTGATTCCACTTCCGTTCTACATCATTTTGGCTGCTAATCATAGGGCGAGCAATTTCCCTGGTGGACAAGTTTTCTGCGCGTAGCGTGACTATGTATTGGTCCCGATTGTCCGTTTTGGCACGGTAGATTTTCACCCTATTGTTCCACAGACGTCTTTAATGCGGCCCTACTAGTGCTTTACTTTCATCTGTGATGTTCCAATCCATTCTAAGACGATGTAGCGCTAATGGTAATCATGTGTATGTTTACAGACAAGGTCAGGGGTGATCTTGTGACCAGTGCAGAACAAGCACAAGAGCAATACATCTTCACGACATATTGGCGTGACGCAAAACTTTTGTTGATGTAAGTGTTTAGGGAATCCACGAAAAACGATTTCCCAGAAACATCACTTAGTGGAACAGGGGCCAAAATAAGTGAACACGTGTCTCGGCTTATCTGTAGATACTTGACTGTTTCTGAGAAAACTATGGTCAAAGTTTTCGAAGTACTTTATGTGCCGTTTAGCCAGTAAATAGTTCAACCGAAGCTGCGGCACATTGGCTAGCGTTGCGGCTTGACACTTTGACGACTTTTGTTCGAAACCTGGTTATTTCTTTATTTTTTTCATTTATATACCCATCTCTGAAGAAGATTACTATACGAATGCTTTCCAGTGTATACTGAGAAAACATTATCCTCATTCGTCTATCAACTGTATGTCAGATGAATGAATTAAGAGAAAAATCAGAAAATTTCTTGAAATTGTTTTTGTTGTGAGCCCTGTAGTGTATCTCGATTCACAATCAATTGTAAGCGCCAGTTTTCAGAAAAGTGATCCGTTACGCATGGTTTTCCGCGAAATTATTGCCAGCACCCGAAATTTCAATACTAACGACGTTGCTTTCCCGAGTAAGATTCATACGAAGAGATGTTGCTGTAGCAAACTGGGCTTCGGGTGATTCTCGTGGTTTTCGGAATTCCTGTGTTTCAAATGTTTTTACAAACGGTATCATCCAAGAAAATGCACCAAATATTCCGGAAGAATCCACAAATGAATAAAATGTATGAGAATGTTAAAACATTATAGCCCGAAATCTACCACATACACACATATTATATAATAAATGTTTGATAATCATTGTGAAATCCTGTTGCAACTTTACGATTAATGCAACTCCCTTATATCCCCTAGCTTGATAACAAACATTTTTGTAGTAAACTTCTATGAACGTGGTTAGATAAATGAAAACAGTAAAAATAAATTATGTGAGTGTGTGGTGTGTGTGTGTGCGTGTGTCTGAAATCTTATGGGACTGAACTGCTAAGGTCATCAGTCCCTAAGCTTACACACTACTTAGCCTAAATTGTCCTAAGGACAAACACACACACCCATGCCCGAGGGAAGACTCGAACCTCCGCCGGAACCAGCAGCACAGTCCATGACTGCAGCGCCTGAGACCGCTCGGCTAATCCCGCGCGACGAATGTGTGGTGTCTGTTCTTTTGGACATATCGGAAAGAGCAGAGACCCCGCATTCATATAACTAATTCGCTTAGATGGGTGATGGATCCACCTTCTTCAGTGCGAATACACATGTACGATCGAACTCGTACGGGAATGTCAGAGTAGCGAGCGTGGAGAAAATGGATAGGGACTGGCAGTAGGTGGCGCTCGGTGGGAATATGGGGGTAGGCCGTGAGGTGTGCCGAGATACTCCGCGCAGTTGCGATAATACTGTGTTCCGGATGGCGCAATGGTTGACGCACCTGCCTAGTAAGCGGGAGATCCCGGGTTTGAATCCCGGTCCGGTACACATTCGAATCCCGGTCCGGTATACATTCTCGCTCGTCGCCGCAGATTCCGCGAAATGTCCCGATGCAGCTGGTATCAGTAATCTCTTCTCTCTCCTTTCATTTCCCTCCCCACCACATTCAGTTTATATATAATGGTAAAATTAAAATAAATAAAAAGAATAACCGGGATTCGAACGGGGACGCAGAATTAAGAATGTGGACGAACGAAAAAAGCAACGGAAATCACTCAACAGACGAAAGTCCACTGGACCTGACGGGATACCAATTCGATTCTACACAGAGTACGCGAAAGAACTTGCCCCCCTTCTAACAGCCGTGTACCGCAAGTCTCTAGAGGAACGGAAGGTTCCAAATGATTGGAAAAGAGCACAGGTAGTTCCAGTTTTCAAGAAGAGTCGTCGAGCAGATGCGCAAAACTATAGGCCATATCTCTGACATCGATCTGTTGTAGAATTTTAGAACATGTTTTTTGCTCGCGTATCATGTAATTTCTGGAAACCCAGAATCTACTCTGTAGGAATCAACATGGATTCCGAAAACAGCGATCGTGTGAGACCCAACTCGCTTTATTTGTTCATGAGACCCAGAAAATATTAGATACAGGCTCCCAGGTAGATGCCATTTTCATTGACTTCCGAAAGGCGTTCGATACAGTTCCGCACTGTCGCCTGATAAACAAAGTAAGAGCCTAAGGAATATCAGACCAGCTGTGTGGCTCGATTGAAGAGTTCTTAGCAAACAGAACACAGCATGTTGTTCTCAATGGAGGACGTCTACAGACGTTAAAGTAATCTCTGGCGTGCCACAGGGAAGTGTTATGGGACCATTGCTTTTCACAATATATATAAATGGCCCAGTAGATAGTGTCGCAAGTTCCATGCGGCTTTTCGCGGATGAAGCTGTAGTATACAGAGAAGTTGCAGCATTAGAAAATTGCAGCGAAATGCAGGAAGATCTGCAGCGGATAGGCACCTGGCGCAGGGAGTGGCAACTGACCCTTAACATAGACAAATGTAATGTATTGCGAATACATAGAAAGAAGAATCCTTTATTGTATGATTATATGATAGCGGAACAAACACTGGTAGCATTTACTTCTGTAAAATATCTGGGAGTATGCTTACGGAACGATTTGAAGTGGAATGATCATATAAAATTAATTGTTGGTAAGGCGCGTGCTAGGTTGAGATTCATTGGGAGAGTCCTTAGAAAATGTAGTCCATCAACAAAGGAGGTGGCTTACAAAACACTCGTTCAGCCTATACTTGAGTATTGCTCGTCACTGTGGGATCCGTACCAGGTCGGGTTTGCGGAGGAGATACGGAAGATCCAAAGAAGAGCGGCGCGTTTCGTCACAGGGTTATTTGGTAAGCGTGATAGCGTTACGGAGATGTTTAGTAAACTCAAGTGGCAGACTCTGCAAGAGAGGCGCTCCGCATCGCGGTGTAGCCCGCTGCCCAGGTTTCGAGAGGGTGCGTTTCTGGATGAGGTATCGAATATATTGCTTCCGCCTACTTATACCTCCCGAGGAGATCACGAATGTAAAATTAGAGAGATTCGAGAGCGCACGGAGGCTTTCCGGCAGGCGTTCTTCCCGCGAAGCATACGCGACTGGAACAGAAAAGTGAGGCAATGACTGTGGCACGTAAAGTGCCCTCCTCCGCACACCGTTGGGTGGCTTGCGGAGTATAAATGTAGATGTAGATGTAATCACTGTGCTACAATTTCGTTTGAGTATATCGCCACCTAAAAGGCATTTAAGGTACCTAGAAATTTTTAAACGTAGTTTTTTCACAAACGATCGAGTACCTACCTTCGACCATAAATATAATAGACTGGCCCTGACGTCATTTTCGTGGCTCCAACATCTCTGGGCTAAAGTCACGTGAATGATGGCAATACATGGTTGTTTCGTGTTGCGCTTATGGCTGTACTCAGCGTTTTGTCGGGGGAAATGGCATTACATTTCACGTGTGTTTCTGTGATAGTGCAGATGCGTTTATTGAAACCTGCTGAAGTGACTTTTATATGTTTTTTTACACTTGAAATAATCACGTAAATTAAAGTGTTGAAAGTGATGCCTGTAAAAGGATGAATACCGAAGGCAGCTTTGGATACAGGCCCTGAAACGGGAAAACTTTAAGCCCTCTTCACATACGCGCCTTTTTGTATATACAAGTGAGATTATAATAAGGTAAGAGCACCTATAGTCGACACACGAAGAGATTTTTTTTCTACCTTCTAATACTATTAAATAAATGTAGGCTCCAAAATTATTTTCTGAAACTTCAAAGTCTCACCTTTCATCTAAAATATCATTTTTTTTAAACTGTTAGTTTAAACTTTTGTAAAAATAGTAGGAACTGAACCTTTGAAGTGCACCTAAAATTGATACCCTAAAATGGACCTGCTCCTAAAGTCGACAATTTTGGCACCTATAGTTGACATAATTCCCATATCCCATTTTCTAATAAGTGACTAGAGCTCAAAACGCGGCGAATCCAATATTTAAAGTTTTAGCACGAGCCCACTCTTACTGTTTAAAAGAATTTTAACGACATTTTACTTTAACTGATAGTTTATAGTAATTTCGTCCCGCTGCCCACCAGAGGGGCGTTCGAGGTATTTGTTAGACTTTATAAATGGTACTGTGAACAAATCAAGGTCAAAAGTAGTTCTGACGTAATTTTTCGCAAATAAAAAAGTAATTTTTGTTGGAAGCATTTGGCAGTCAATTGAGAAATGTGGGGAAAATACGATACAAACATAGGATGGCAGACCGCTGATTTGAAATCCCGCCACGTTTTGCCAACAGTCACGTGGTTTATGTTGGAGCCACACCAGCTCTATAGCTTCTGCACAGCAAGGCCAGTCTACTAGTGTCTATGGTCGAAGGTATCTACGGATATGCCGAGACACGTGTTAGCTTATTTTGATTTCTCTTCCACTGAGAAGTTGCTGAGAAATCGGGTTATGGCACTTGCCGTGTTCTCCTCTTGAGTAAATCCCGACGCGATGGATGGACCTTGAACTTCACAGCATCATATCTACCTTTGTCGGAAACACTGGTCCATTGAAAATTTCTCGCACCGCCAGGAGTTGAACAGGCTGGCATTGGGCCAAGCGCCAATGCTCCCGCCTGCGGTGACAAGTATATGTTGCTGCCTGGTTATGTGTAACTTACGTCTATACCACACATGGATCACTCGTCAGTCAGAAACGAATAAAATCTGCTCGACACGCCTGGGACGTGAGGAAGAATCAGCAGAAACCGCAGGCGGGCGCTCTGCGGTAAAGCGTCGCGGGCTGGTGCAGCAGCGGCCTCTGCCGGCGTCCGGTTGCGGCAGGTTGGAGACCGGGCACCCAGCTGTTTCCAGCTTCTTTTTTGCACGTGGAGCGGCGCGGCGAGGCCCGGCCGACTCGGGCAACAGGTTGTTTTGCGGAGGCAGCGCTGGGAGCCGAGGCGCGTTTTGCAAGCGCGCCCGGCAGCTTTCTATGTCAAGATCGGGCGACGCGTGACGGCGCGCTGCCAGACTCTCAATGAGACATCGCCAGCTGGGACCGCCGAAACACGGGCGTGGCTGGGCTGGGCCGCCGAGGTCGTTCGGCTTTAACCCTGAACTGCTACAGACGCAGTATGTGGAGAAAATACTGAAGACCATGATTCAGGAGTTTCCCGCTGACGTCGGAAGGACTAATTGGTAAAGGACTTTCGGTCGAAAGCTACTCTTAATCTGGCTCTTGGGTGCAATGATCTTCAGACACGTAGTCCACGTCGTACTGTAGGTCTGGTTGCTCCAAGCAAATGTGTTACGCTTTCGAGTGAAACTTTTAGTGTAACTGAAAAGCAAGAATGCCAGGTCACTGAATCAGTAACTTCTTTATGCTATAAATAGCAATAATAGGCTACTCAACAATTAGAGTGGTTTGTTAATAATAAATTGGACAAGTGTAAGCAGGATTCGCGTTCTGAGTTTTCCATACAAAATTAATTTCGTATACACATTAAAACTAAACTCCGCCCGAACAGGCCAACGGTACCGACCGGTCGCCATGTCATCCTCATAGATGCGCATAGGAAGGGGCATGGCCGGCCTGAGTAGACGAGCGGTTCAAGACGCTACAGTCTGGAACCGCGCGACCGCTACAGTCGCAGGTTCGAATCCTGCCTCGGGCATGGATGTGTGTGATGTGCTTAGGATGGTTAGGTTTAAGTAGTTCTAAGATCAAGGGGACTGATGACGTGAAAAGTTAAGTCCCATAGTGCTCGGAGCCATTTGAACCATTTGAAGGGGCATGTGGTCAGCATACTGTTCTCCTGGCTGTTTTGTCAGTTTACGAGACCGGAGTCGCTAATTCTCAAAGTAGCTCCTGAGTTTGCCTCGCAAGGGATGAGTGCACCCCGCTAGCCAGCAGCGCTCGGCAGACCGGACGGTCACCCATCCAAGTTCTAGCCCAGCCCAACAGCGCAGGACTTCGATGACCTGACGGGAACTGGTGTTACCACTGCGGCCAGGCCGTTGGCCTTTGTATATACACTGCTGTACAAAATTAAAGCAACAAACCATTATTCCCCCGTGTTGTGTCTAATTCAAGGTGCAATCACACAAAATGTCAACAGATGTCCGTAAAATCGTGTTCTTCACGGAAGCATTCCGGTCAATGGACAACCACGTCGTCGATGATGTCAGGGTACCTATCAAACGGGGTAGTGTCTGCCGGGTAGTCCCACATCCACGACTGCTGTGTTCACGGTCAGCCGGCCGGAGTGGCCGAGCGGTTCTAGGCGCTACAGTCTGGAACCGCGCGACCACTACGGTCGCAGGTTCGAATCCTGCATCGGGCATGGATGTGTGTGATGTCCTTAGGTTAGTTAGGTTTAGGTAGTTCTAAGTTCTAGGGGACTGATGACCTCATAAGTTAAGTCTCATAGTGCTCAGAGCCATATGAACAATTTGTACACGGTCACAGATGGTGCAGTATGACACAAAGAAGACGCCTACCAGCTCTCTCCGGTGGAGGGCCATAAGGCGAACGGAAGTAGGACAGTCACAAACTGATGTGGTCCGAAGGCTTAACATGAATGGTTATGTTGTTTCTCGGATGTGGCGATAATTTATAGAGACAGAAATATCCCTAAGACCAGGGCATGGCCGAAAACGTTTGATATCAAAAGGAGAGGACCGTTATTTAGCCGTAAGGGCACGAAGATACCGCAACTGGCATGTGGCCTCGCAGCATTTACTGGACGTGTTGTATCGAGACAAGCGGCGTACAGAAGACTTCGGGAGAGTAGCATTTATTGTCGAAGACATTCTGTATGTGTACCTTTGATGCGTCTTCACAGAAGGGAACTTCTAGAGTGGAGTCGTCAACATATCACATTCCCGGTAGAACAGTGAGTCAATGTTCTTTTCGCAGATGAGTCCCTATTTGATCTGGCGAGTGATTCTCGACGCATTCGTATCTAGAAGGAATGTGGAACAAGATTTCGGAATCCAAACATTGTGGAAAGAGCCGATATCGAGGAGGTTCCTTAATAGTGTGGGCAGGGCACTCGAATACCTCTCCAAGAAATTGTATGGATGAATCGGCAAGGTTTAACTGCTGTCAGGTATCGCGACGAGATCTTGGGACCTCATGTGCAGTTGTTGGGAGGTGGTAGGGCCCAGACTTCGAACTGATTGACGATAATGCTCGACCTCATAGAGCACGGGCGGTTGACGTGTTCTTGGGAAATGAAGATACTGCACGCATGACGTTGCCTGCTCGCTCTCCCGATTTGAATCCCGTAAAGCATGGACACAAGTAGAATCACATCAGCATCCACCAACCACTCTCCAAGACTTGCGAGCGGCTCTGCAGAAAGAATGCGAGTTATTGCCACAACATGAGACTGATGACATCACTCACAGCATGCAGCCAGAGGTGGTAAAACCCCATGCTGAGTACATTAACCAGTTGTCGGAATGTGTGTGCAAGTCCGTTAAGGTGGAAAAAACGAAGAATATTTTCGTTTCCCGTTATGTATGTTGCAGTTGATTACGTTCTGTATTCTTTGCATTGCTTCTGCTTTACTATCACCTGTTTACTCTTTTTTGTGGTGAAATAAACGCATCCTAGCAAAAATTATGTTTGTTGCTTTAATTTTGGTCACCACTCTATATATTGTATTGTATTGTATTGCACTGCATTAAACCGGGGACCTAGAAACGACGGAGAGGCTTCGTCCCGTCGAAGCCCTCAGTGGTTCACAACCCCACAACTGGCCATAGCAGTCCACCCACCTCACTGCCGCCCCGCACCGAACCCAGGGTTATTGTGTGGTTCGGCCCCCAGTGGGAACGTCTCATACCAGACGAATGTAACCTCAAATGTTTGCGTGGTAGAGTAATGGTGGTGGTGGTGGTGGTGTGTGTGTGTGTGTGTGTGTGTGTGTCTAACGTGGAGATGGTGTTTGTGCAGCAATCGCCGACACAGTGTAACTGACACAGAATAAGTGGAAGCAGCCAACATTCGCCGAATAGATGGAAAACCGCCTTAAAAACCATCCACAGGCTGGCCGGCACACCGGACCTCGACACTAATCCGTTGGGCGGATTCGTGCCGGGTACCGGAACGCCTTCCCGCTCGGGAAGTAGCGCGTTAGACTGCGCGGCTAGACGGGCAGGCTCTTGAATATGTAGTTGATTTACAGGTTCTGCTGAATGAGTTTGCCACTATCAAAAATGCGACATAAATGGCCATATCGTTTACTAACTGAGAAGTTTAATAATTGTACATCGCCAAGGAATTGTAGACCGGGACATAAATTTCACCTCGATACCTCAGCCCGTTTATGAGAAAAGGGTGTCTTAACCAGACAGGCAGACAGACAGACAAATGGATAACAAAATGATCCTGTAAGTCGGGCGGCCTTATCCCAGTCACCACTAGATGGCAAAGGCATCGTTTTCACAGCGGCTGGGGACTTCACTTCATTGCAGCTGAGGCAGTTAGCACGAAATGTTGTTGAATTACGTCATAAAGTTATTACTGACAACTAGGTCAAAATCGCTACAGTAGTTCCTGAGATTTCTGACAGAATATGAAAGCAGTGTACTTTTGTAACGGCAAACAAAAATATTTTTGTGTGATATGGTATACAAATTAACAATTTTCGGTTTTTTTGCTTTACTTGTACGATGAAGCCTTGCTTCTTGCACAGTTGCTCAATTTTGGCTCAACGGAAATACGCTATAGGTTTTGATGAATGAGTCTGCGAGTATCAAACAATGGCCGTATCTTTGCACGGCACTGTCTTAGTCGCTCAATTTTTTTACCCCAACAAGGGATCCTAGATCCTAACATTTCAGATAAATTTCAACATTATACCTCTAGCCGTTCCTGAGAAAAAGGGGTCTCATTTTCTAAATGAGTCTATGATCATTGTGGATTAATGAGAATAAAGCGCCAGCCGCTGTGACCGAGCGGTTTTAGGCACTTCAGTCCGGAATCGCGCGGCCGCTACGGTCGCAGGTTCGAATCCTGCCTCGGGCATGGATGCATGTGATGTCCTTAGGTTAGTTAGCTATAAGTAGTTCTAAGTCTAGGGGACTGATGACCTGGGGTGTTAAGCCCTATAGCGCTTAGAGCCATTTTTGCACCGGTAATTTTTTTTTTTTTTTTTTTGAGAACATAGCCTTCTAGATCGCTTAACATGTTTCTTCATTCATAACAACAGTACTGCTCCTGTCATCATCCGATCAAAAATTAAAAGCTGTAAAATATGTCGGTTGCAATAAAACGCAAACCCTTCCTTCTGAAAGGTTTTATTGAAACTAACATTGAGTTTAATAAGTTTTAATTCTTTATCTGATGATGGCAGTAGCCGAAACGTCGTTATAAACAAAGAAATACTTTAAATGATATAGACGGCTTCGCCGGCCGCTGTGGCCGAGGGGTTCTAGGCACTTCAGTCCGGAACCGCGCTGCTGATACGGTCGCAGATTCGAAACCTGCCTCGGGCATGAATGTGTGTGAGGTTCTTAGGTTAGTTAGGTTTAAGTAGTTCTAAGTTCTAGGGGACTGATGACCTCAGATGTTAAGGCCCATAGTGCTCAGAGCCATTTGAACCTTGCGGTTTTATTTAATAAATAGGGCGCAAATAATCACTAGTAGGATTAATAATGATGGAGCTATAACAGGGTCAATGACCCGAAGGGTAAGAAGAGCGACGAAGGAGAGAATGTATAAAACTATAGTGTAGAGTTTGCATGAAGCAGAGCCTAGGACGTTAAAAAAAAAAAAAGACGAATCAGCAGAGGGGGAAAATAGATAGGGACATCTTTGACGACATCCAGTAGAAACAGCTGATTTGGTTTGGGGTCTGATGACCTCAGATGTTAGGTTCCATAATGCTTAGAGCTATTCTTTTTTATAGACGGCTTCATTTAGGAGAAAAGTAGAGTAGTATAAAAAATAAATACGTAATACACGGTTACAGAATCAGTGTTCCAGTTTAAAGAAATGTTTACTGTTACAAAAATACCTACTGTGGAAATAATCCTACGGCGATGACAATACGTTTGAGATTAGACTTGGACCGATGAAAGTGTCAATGTTTCGTGAATCTTCTGATTTTGCGAGAAAATTTTAGTTGTGACTTCGTAAAGTACAGCCTCTGAGAAAGGTAGCTATGCTGTGGTGCATTATATCACAAAGATGCTAATAACGCTACAACTGAAATTTTCTGACAATGGAGTTCTGTGTAGAATTATAGTGACGTGAACTGCATTTTTAGTTTGCTACTGAAACACAAATTTTTGACGTAGACGAGCACCGTGGCAGGCTCTGACTGCTTGTAGCTACGTCCTGTATTGCCTCCCTGCTTTGACCGCTGCCTCTTTGAATCCGAGTTGCTGGCGCCGTTACTGTTTGCTACGCGAGGTCTGCAATGTGTCGCACTGAAAGTGAACGCAGCCCGGCTGAGGAACCGTTGCTGGCACCCGTACTGTGCGCGACGGTTCTCTTATCGTCCGGCATTCGCAGCAAGCGCGGAAAGCTGCGGGTTTCTTGTCCAGCACATCCATTCGCGTTCTACTTTACTTACTAATCTCCTGTTTATTTCTCTGCGCATCGAAGGGAAAGAGTCATTGACGAGGTAAAAAAATACACTTAATCGGTTAGTGAAACGTTTGTCAGAGTTGCAAAGCGTAGTGAACCAGAATAAAAACAATTCTTCCCACCGTTAACTTCATTTAGTATAGGCAAGTCGGAAATGAGTAAGCTGACTCAGCTTATACTACTTGGACAACGTCTCATGGACGGGGTAGGTGTATGTTTCTGGAAGACAGGAACATGTATACATGCATCCCACGGCACGATTCTGCTCTCTCTCTCTCTCTCTCTCTCTCTCTCTCTCTCTCTCTGTGTGTGTGTGTGTGTGTGTGTACGTGCGCGCGAGAGCGGGCGCCGGGTGCGCGCGCGTGTGTGTGTGTACGCGTGTGCAGTCTTTGAATGTTCATACGTACTTGTTCTCGGATGCAAAGAAATCATTAATAGTTCCTCTCCTACTTCGTTAACGCTATAAAGCATTTTTCTCTGCTACGTTAGCCTCTTTAGTGTAGGTTCTGGTATGCTAACGAATTATTTATTCTATAGCTGTACTTGCAAAGTTCCTCGGAGCTGTATAGACGGCAAGCGTCTTCATTTACAATGAAAAGCCAAACAAACTGGTACATCTGCCTAATATCGTGTATGGCCCTGCGAACACGTAGAAGTGCCGCAGCACGACGTGACATGGACTCTGCTTATGTCTGAAGTAGTGCTGGAGGGAACTGACACCGTGAATTCTGCAAGGCTCCCCATAAATCCGTAAGAGTATGAGAAGGTGGACATCTCTTCTGAACAGCACGTTGCAAGGCATCCCAGATCTCGTAATGTTCATGTCTGGGGAGTTCGGCGGCCAGCGGAAGAGTGTTCCTGGATCCACTCTATAGCAATTCTGGACGTGTGGGTGTCACGTTGTCCTGCTGGAATTTCCCAAGTCCGTCAGAATGCACAATGGACATGAATGGATGCAGATGATCAGACAGGATCCTTACGTACGTTTGACCTGTCAGAGTCGTATGTAGACGTATCAGGAATCCCATATCACTCCAACTGCACACGCCCCACACTATTACAGAGCCTCCACCAGCTTGAACAGTCCTCTGCTGACATGCAGACTCCATGGATTCATGAGGTAGTCTCCATATCCGTACACGTCCATCCACCCCATATCGTTTGAAACGAGACTCGTCCGACCAGGCAACATGTTTCCAGTCATCAACAGCCCAATGTCAGTGTTGACGGATCCAGGCAAGGCTTAAAGCTTTGTGTCGTGCAGTCATCAAGGATGCACGAGTGGGCCTTCGGCTTTATAAGCCCACATCGATGATGTTTCGTTGAATGGTTCACAAGCTAATACTTGTTGATGGGCCAGCACTGAAATCTGTAGCAATTTGCGGAAGGGTTGCACTTCTGTCACGTTGAACAATTCTCTTCAGTCACCGTTGGTCCCGTTCTTGCAGGATCTTTTTCCGGCCCCAGCGATGTCGGAGATTTGATTTTTATTTCGGATTACTGATAGTCACGGTACATTCGTGTAATGGTCGTACGGGAATATCCCTACTTCATCGTTACCTCGGAGATTCTGTGTCCCATTGCTCGTGCGCTGACTGTAACGCCACATTCAAACTCAGTTACATCTTGATAACCTGCGACCATACCAGCAGCAAGTGATCTAACAACTGCACCAGACATTTGTTGTCTTATATAGGCGTTGCCGACTGCAGCGCCATATTCTGCCTGTTTACTTGTCTCTGTATTTGAATACGCATGCCTATACCAGTTTCTTTGGCACTTCAGTGTAATGTGATGTACCTTATAGATGTCCTTTGTTCGACCAAAGCCGGCCGGAGTTGCCGTGCGGTTCTAGGCGCTACTGTCTGGAACCGAGCGACCGATACGGTCGCAGGTTCGAATCCTGCCTCGGGCATGGATGTGTGTGACGTCCTTAGGTTAGTTAGGTTTAATTAGTTCTAAGTTCTAGGCGATTGATGACCTCAGAAGTTAAGCTGCATAGTGTTCAGAGCCATTTGAACCATTTGTTCGACCAAATAACACTAAAATGTTTCAAATGGCTCTGAGCACTATGGGACTAAACATCTGAGGTCATCAGTCCCCTAGAACGTAGAACTACTTAAATCTAACTAACCTACAGACGTCACACACATCCATGCCCGACCGTAGCAGTCGCGCGGCTCCGGACTGAAGTGCCTAGAACCGCTCGGCCACCTCGGCCGGCCAAATAACATTAGAAAGGCTTTATACGCACGGCACGACACGATGAGTGTGCAGCAAGACCATAGCATTCTGTTTGGCATAGCTGGAAACAACCTGCTTTCACAACGATATGCAGATGTGACGCTGCCTCCACTCAAAAATTACGTAAACGGATAACTCAATTTGGCGTAAACTGACCAATAAGCGTCGACGAGATCCTTTTGCAAAAAGGCAATCTTCTACCACCACTGTGACGCCTTGTCAATATGTATGTCCAATATAATGTTTCTCCCCGATAGGTTTGTAAACATAGTTGCCCTCACTTTACTCATCAGACTGACATATGACAGACCTGCCTCATGTAATGGGTGGAGCGTTTCGTGTTCTAATGAAACAGAACACACCAAGGGCTATCTGTAGATGCCCGCACTGTGGAACTCTAGTGATCGCCGCAGCTTAATACCTATATCGTGGGACAGAGCTGTTTCCCATGTAGAGCGGCTGGAGCCCTATTTGGTCTACTTGGCAGAGTCACGCGAAGTACATTTCAAGCGAAATTTTTTAATAACCCATTAGCACATGTAGAAGACTCAGTATTAATACAGCCTTTGTTTGCACCGACCGAAATGCGTGAATTTTAACATTCACGGAAAGTTTATAAGTTTGGTTGTTAGTATATATGACACTGAAACTACTGACCCCTGTAACTACGAATAGTATGGCTTACAACCTTTTGTTTGGTGAACAGAGTTTTTTAGCTTTAGAGTACAGAAGCACATTATACGGCGCAGCTGTCATTTACTTTTGTATTTTTTAACAGATCTGAAGATGGGCAACAGGGCCTGATACATCTTTCTTCATCCTGCATCTTAAGTTAATCGCTAGGTGTGACAAAGTTAGTGACAGAGGGTGGCTGGATGCCTTTCCTGTCGCCCACCTACTCTCACGGGCTGCATTTAAATACAGATAGCTACCCAGGTCTTTCCGTGAATTGTGGAGTCGACCCCATGATACGTCGCCGCCGTCATAAGGATGAGAGAGGGCACTACGCTAGGCAGCTGTCTACAGCTAATTTGGTCAAGTTTAAGTCTGATATCTACGAACATCGATATCTGCATACCACAAACGAACGTAAAAATATAGGACTACATCGCCTAGCAGAACCATTTCCCCCCTTCCATTATCGGATGGTCCCTTTGCACCAGCCAATTTTTCTCCACTTTTACTGCAGATGTCATTAGCGAAGCAGTAGTTTCAGGGAAGTAATATGTTTCTTGACTCTTCTTAAAACACTGGTTCTCAGAATTCTAAGACTCCCGGCTCCACGCGATTAAGAACGCCTGTAGTTTGTCCGCCGTCTCTCTGACTCTTTCTCGCTGACTCTACAAACCCGTGAGGTTAAAGTGTTTGAATCGTCTGTCTCTTCCGTTAACAGATCTTGGGAACTGTCAATCATAAACTCCAATGACGCAAGACAGGCATATTACACTGCTTTGGTCTGTATTGCTATATACCCAGTAGAATGACGTACCGAGCTCTGTTTATCAGGCTACCTAGAATCTAATCACTTATCTACTCCGATATTTAGTAAGCATGTAATTTGTTTCCCATTCAACAATCGGTAACTGCTAAATTCATTTTCATTTCTCCAGACTTGTGTCGCCTCCACAGCCTTCATACGACATTCAAAACACGTTATAAAATTTGATCGTTCTTAAGGACTAGGAAGAGCAAACGAGGGCACACGATTTATCGGTAATACTCTCTGCAGCGTTCTATCTGCGCTGTTCTGAAAACAACAGTGTGCAGAGATGTCAAAAAATAGTTACTGAGATATTCAACTTGTTGCCTACGTCCGAAGGCTGGTAGTGTTAATTACATAACACGTCAAAAACAAAATGAATATTAACAAAATATTTGATCAGGCGAACATCCGCAACTGAGGAAAATATTAATAGAATAAAAAATCCACTTCAGTTGCC
Organism: Schistocerca americana; assembly: GCF_021461395.2. NCBI lineage: Eukaryota > Metazoa > Arthropoda > Insecta > Orthoptera > Acrididae > Schistocerca > Schistocerca americana. Next base: position 410,293,903 of record NC_060120.1, read on the forward strand.
AGCAGTTTCTTATTTATTGCACGCCTGTTCTGAAGCCTTCATCTTCAGGTGTCACTTCCATGTCGTGCTGGTCCTACGCTTCTACCCGTTTGTTTGACATGTACGAACCCCTGTGCCTGACTGGCCCGTCCGTCACAAAGTTTTATTTCCATAACTATTTGGCGACAGCTGAAGATGAAGCTTAGGCTTTTAAACCAGTCGTACAATAAATAAGCAATTACTGGCAATTAAAGCGGCTTTTTATTTTGTTAATTTGTAATTAAGTTCGTCAAAGAGACCATAAAACGAATGTTGTAGCGAGAAAGAAATGATAGTTCTGTGTTTGGCTTTGATCCTAGAGGATTTTGTAAAGTCGTGTTTCTAGCTGTTAGCTTGTTGTTCTGCTCGCTAATTAAAGCAGTAGTGAGGTTTCTGCAGAGTTCTTTCACGTCGTTCCGTGGTTAGAAGACAAGGAAGAATATGAACTCCACGGCCGAGCTGTGTCTGTTGCGTTTCCGGGGCGTCGGCGTCTCCATGAAGACGACGGTCGGCCGACACCTTTCGAGAGGTTCTGCGAGCGGTGGGTGTGTCAGCTGGAGGCCAGCAGGAAGCTGGAGCGAGGTCTCGGCGGCGAACCGTGTCGCTCAGCACTTGTCGTTGCCGTCAGAATTTGTTCCATCTCTGGGACCGTCTCACGATACACTTGGAAGTAGCCTCTATTTAATCGACTTTGTCTGTGATTATCGGTTTACATTCACTTGTCAGTGGCATTTCGCGTGCTCTTCGGCTTGGACTGCTGTAGAAGACAGTCTTCACTTTGGAAACCACTCTTATTTCGTTTGTTCTCAACACACAACGCAACTGTTTAGATACTTATCTACCTCGCAGGTGGCGTGTCCGTTTCACTCTGAAGTGATGAGGAGGTTGCAGCGTGATAAGTGTACCAGACAAAAAGTAAGCCACAAGGGACGTCACTCTGATTCCCTGTGAGACTGTCTATAGCGTTGATGAGGGACTCAATTCGGCGAGGATGGGAGTCCACAAGTTTTCTCACGTTTGCTACATCCAGCTGAAATCACTCGCTGATGACCGAGCGAGGAGGCGCAGTGGTTAGCACACTGGACTCGCTTTCGGGAGGACGGCGGTTCAATCCCGTCTCCAGCCATCCTGATTTAGGTTTTCCGTGATTTCCCTAAATCGTTTCAGGCAAATGCCGGGATGGTTCCTTTGAAAGGGCGCGGTCGATTTCCTTCCCAATCCTTCGCTAACCCGAGCTTGCGCTCCGTCTCTAATGACCTCGTTGTCGACGGGACGTTAAACACTAACCACCACCACCACCACTCACTGATGACAAGAGCCTGCAGAGATACCAAATTTCGGGGACGTTGACTGCTCTGTTTCACCCACTGTTTCAAAGAATCCCCGATCGGGTGATTTAGCGGCAGATCAGACGACGTGTGACAGCGTAAACAAATGTTCATCAAGGCAGGAAGATGTATGTTCAGCCCTGCGAGCACGGCTGTTGTCGTTCTGAAAGACGAGAGTGTCAACAGCTTACTCATCATGAAGATGCAGAAGAAAGAGGGCTTTGCCACTGAAAATGTTAAAATAAACGTCATGGTTTATGTTGTCTGCATCCTGAACGCAGAACAAAGGGTGCTCTGTCATCGAGAATGTTAAAATGAACATCATGGTTCATCTTCACGGTAACCCGAGCGAGAGAACCGATTTCATGACACGAAAAAAAAAAAAAAAATCACAAAAACATCACAGAAACCAACTCCGGTCTAAACTGCACATTTGGAGTGTAATCACTGGAAAAACATCAAAATAAGTTCATCTGTATATCTAAGTATTTCAATCACCCTTTTTAAGTCTCTGGCGCTACCCTTCGTGGAGTCCTTATGAAACATATTCTTGACTCCTTCTTCAGCCATGAATAAACCTTGTTTTGTATCCAACTGTTCGATTCCCACAAGCAAAGTGTGAAAGATGGCTGAAAAGAAAGAATGCTATGTCGAAAAGAATCAAGAGGAGAACTATATTAACTGCCGGTATTCGAAGTACAAATGTCAGCACAGCATCAAACATTGTGTAAAGAAAATGAAGTTTAATATGAGACATACAGGGAAAATCAACTGGCTACTGGCTACTATTTCTTCTACAATGCTGATCCACTGCCGGAAATAAACAAAAAACTTCTTTCTATCATTGAATTGGGACCACTTAATTGCTTATGCTCAGTGTAGCGTCAGGTTAATTCAGCGTATCGGAATACACATTGGTATGTAAGGAATGATCTGGAAGCAGACACTTAACAAACACTGTAGCGGTTTGGTGTCAGTCACCGAGCATAAAAACAAAGAGGCAGGATGGTCTGACATCGCTCAGACTAAAAAGTACTTGGACTACGTTTTGCGCTTTATAAAGAATAACGTAAAACAAAAGTCATGCATTAATCCGTACGAAATAATCACGAAGTTGTAGTTTCATCCCTGTAATTTGGCTTCCAGACCTTTCAACGAAGTCTCACCACACACTGGTACCAGCTTCATGCGCATTGGCAGCGCCGGAGGCTTCGCGCTGCGAATTGCGAGTAGGAAGCTGCGCGCGACCTCCTTCAGGAGAGTGGCGGAGATTTCCGAGGCTGCGACCGTTTCGTCACGAAGGCAGCTTGTAGGCGCCCCCGATCGGGCGCCGGAGTCCGCGCGGCTTGGCTAAAGCTAAGTGCATGTGACAGACTGTGTTTCTGTGCTCCAGAACGTCTGCCGCTCGACAAAAACTGTCCAACGTAAAGAAACGTAGGAAGATATTCTGCTTATTGCGACAAGAAACACAAAGAGCGTCCGAGTGGTCAACGTGAAACATTTGTTTCTGGGACTGAAAACAATGAGTACTGCACCGGTTGGCACGATTCTGCGAATCGACTGGGGTTTTGCTATCGATTAGTGTCAACCGTCTTTTTCCCCAAGGACGGAGTCACAAGGCGGGGTAGCAATTGGAAATGGAGCCGCCGAGTGACAACAGCAGAAAGCTTCAGCTGCTGAGAATTTTTCCGGGTTGTATGGCCGTGGTCCATGCAACTCTTCAATCTCTGACGTTTCGTCCAAGGCTACGTTGGACATCTTCGGAGGTGCTCCTGGTTTCGCTGAGTCTTGCCGACTGACAAGTAGGACGTCGAAGAGCGGCCTAAATACTGTGGAAAGTAGGCGTTGTCTGAATTTCTTCTGCACTTAACGTTTTTTTAAGCGTCGTAAGAAGACCACATACTAACCACGAAAACACCTCTATACTGTAACACCATCTCCTTCGTCTTCACTGTTGGCACTACACATTACGGCAGATAACGTTCTCAACTATTCGCCAAACCCAAACCCTTCCATCGGATTGCCACAGGATATAGCTTGAGTCATCACTCCAAGTCATTCGTTTCATGTCATACACTGTACAATCGCGTCCGCCTGTAGACCACCTCAAGCGATTATCACTGACTAGAGAAATGGGTGGCTTATGAGGAGCGTCCTGACCATTGTACCCCCTTTTTTTCACTTTGCGCTATGTTCGACGTTCCGTCAGAAGGGGTACGCGAGGTCTGCCTGCTCTTAGTTTAGGTATGCTTGTTCCTTCACGCCTCCGCTTAACAATCACGTTACCAACAGTCAACGCGGGCCGCTGTAAAAGGATTGAAAAGGCCGTGATGAACTTTTTTACTCAGGTGAAATCCCTCAAATAGGCCATATTCGAAGTCACTGAGCTCTTCTCATTGGCCCATTTTCCTGTTACTGCTTCTCAACTGGCAACATAATACTTCCAGCCTCGTTTATAGTCGGCGTTCGCCTCTCGTGACATCTAGTGACCAATCCCACATTCTATATATATATAAAACGGCTAAGCACCATGTGGCTGTTAGTAGAGGAAGCCGTTGCTTGGAGAGAAATCGCAACGATACAACATTGCAGTAAAATGCAGGAATATCTACAAGGGATCTGGTACAGGACTGATAGTTGACTCACAGCGTAGACAAATCTAATATGCTGCACATAAATAGGATTAAAAACTCGTTACCGTATGATTACGAGACTGACAAATGATCGCCAGACACAGTCTATTAAATATATGAGACTGTGTCAACAGAGATATTTAAAGTGCCCCGTGCACCTAATACTAATTACAAGAAAGGCAGATCACAGATTCACTGCAAGATTATTCGGAAAGTATAGCCCCCAAGAAGGACGTAGTTTACGAAAACCTCGTTTGACTTATACTTGAATATTCCTCGTTAGTATGCGTCCAATAGTAGAAAGGATTTGTAGAGGAAATAAATATCCAGAGAAGAGCAGTAAGCATCTTCACAAGTTCGTTCAGCAAGCGCGAAAACGTCACGAAAATGTTCATTCAACTGTTCTTCCCACGGAACAGTAGAGTCTGAAACAGGAGGGGCAGGGGCGGAGGACTATCTATAGTATACAAAGCATCCTGCTTCACGCCCCACACAGTGATTGACGGAGTATAGACGTAGTTTTAGATGACGTAAGAGGTGCAACTTTTAGTGGCAATGGAAGCGAGAACTGCGAGTACTTGAAAACTAATCTCAAAATTCTGTACGCTGTCGCCGGCCGGGGTGGCCGAGCGGTTCTGGGCGCTACAGTCTGGAACCGCGCGACCGCTACGGTCGCAGGTTCGAATCCTGCCTCGGACATGGACATGTGTGATGTCCTTACGTTAGATAGGTTTAAGTAGTTCTAAGTTCTAGGGGACTGATGACCTTAGAAGTTAAGTCCCATAGTGCTCAGAGCCATTTGAACCATTCGTACGCAGTCTTTTGAGGAGACTTCGACGTCTTTCTTTGTCTGTCAGCTTATATTCTATTCTTATTTCCTCTCAAATTCTCATAAATCAAAAAAACCCATCACCTCTGTTCTGCTCTCCTCTGTGTATCTCTGATACCTTCTGCTGGCTCAGTGGTTCCACAAAGTCACCACTCCACCACGCACGTTAATACCTGAGTTACCTAACCGATTCATAACGGTATTCCTAAATAGGACATAGAAGCATATTACAAAAAGATTTTTTGAAGAAGATCTTCATTTTCATAGTATCCTACCAATTAATCGATGCCTGACGCAGACATTGGCTCTTTGTTAACATACTGACAACGGATTGTGAATCTAAAATATCTCCAGTTAAATCTGATCAACCGTAAACAGCTGACAAATGCTTTCTATGCAATGGGCTTTAAGAGTAAGCATGAAGTCACTTACAGAGTACTGTACAGTGAACAGATGGGCAGCCGATAGCTAACAGCATGCACACTATGCCCAATGAAGAACAATAAAGCCGCTGGATTAGATGATTTGAGGACGGAACAAATAAAAATGTTTGGACCAGCAACCAAGAAGTTGATCCTAGATTGCGTCTCTAGATTGCAAATACCGAAGATCTGAAGGAAAACCAAAGTTGTGGCCCTACTGAAACCTGGGAACCAGCCAACAGATGCAAAAGATTCCGATCTATATCACTCCTATGCCATCTTCGGGTTTCCGCAAAGCGAGGTCGTGTTGTGGACAGATCGCAAATTCCTAAAGGACCAAACTGCTAGGGCCATCGGTCGCTGGACTTACACACTACTTAAGCTTACTTATGCTAAGAACAACACACACACCCATGCCCGAGGGAGGACTCGAACCTCCAGCAGGAGGGGGACAGATCTTGAACCTGACACAACACATAGAAGTTGGATATGAACGTGGGCAGATCACCGGCGTAGTTTTTGTTGATCTTACTGCTGCATATGACACCATCAATCACAGGAAACTGTTAATGAAGATCTATGACACCATGTAAGACTTCAACCTAACACAGTTTGTGAGATGTCTGCTACAAAACAGATGTTTCTTTGTTGCTCTACAAAACAAGAGGAGCCGATGGAGGACACAGAGAAATTGTATCCCCCCAACGAAGTGTGCTAGCCCCACTGTTGTATAATATTTACACTAACGACCTGCCAGTTCGCCCTGTCACAAGATCGTTCATTTACGCAGATGACACAGCACTTGCTCTGCAAGGTAGACTTTTGAGGAGGTAGAAGGAAAACTCACAACATGTCTTGAGACGCTACCTGACTATTACGATACCAACTACCTGAAGCCAAACCCTTCACAAACTCAAGTCTGTGCATTACAGTTACGGAACAGAGAACTGAGAATAATCTGAAGATGTCAACAGCTAACCCACTGTGACACCCCAAAATACCTTGGAGTAAGGTTGGACCGTTCCCTCACCTTCAAAGACCACTGCAAATATACAAAGATGAAAGTCTGTGCTAGGAATAACACTATTAGGAAACTGACAGCAATCTGGACCACCTCCTCTGAAGGTCTCGCTGTATGGTGGTACAACATGCAATGTGTGTTTTCATGAGCAATAAAAAGGGCGGAAATGATGTTTATGTTTAACTCTATTCCAATTTTCTGTTCAGGTTCCGGAACTCTCGGAATCGAGGTAAGGCAAAACTTTTTTTTATGTATGTTGATGGCATCGGTCTGAGCTGTTTTGTGCTGGCATTGAACGAGAGAGTGACTTGTAGAATGATGGCTCTTCTATCAGATGTTGTAGGCAGGGTTAATCTTGATGAGAACAAAGTCTTTCGCGACGGCACTGTTGTATAAAACGTCTTCGAACTTCTTGCCGCGTCAGTTCAGGGTAAACCGTCGAGTTGCTCTGACGAAGACGATGGTGGAAATCGTCGATTGAACGGGGTTTTACCCTGAACTGACGCGGCAAGAAGCCCGAGAATATTTTATACAGGCTTAACTTTGCTGATCAAGACAGAGAATTTGGTCATGGCAGTGGTGGTGGTAAGTTCCTATGGTACCAAACTGTTGAGGTCATCGGTCCCTAGGCTTACACACTACTTAATCTAATTCAAACTAACTTAAGCTAAGGACAACACACACACACTCCTGCCCGAGGGAGTACTCGAACCGCCGACGTGGGAAGCCGCGTGAACCGTGGTAAGACGACTCAAACCACAGCTACCGCGTGCAGCTTGGTCACAGCAATACCGTCTATATTGAGGTAGCCATGTAAGATATCTGCACTGTTACAGAGGTAGAATATTCTGTGTGCCACGAGCAACACCGAATTATTCTATTCACCAAGGTTTCAAAAGCTCTATATCTTCAACTTGGACTATATTCCCTTTTTCGTAAATAAAATCAGCCGAACCAGGAATCATTATGTTGTCACTTCCAGTAGCGCTGAAGATGGAAGTGGGAATGCTGTGCACTATTTGTTGGATTTGTGTTTGATTAATTTCTTCATTAGCAAGTAAAAGTTTGCAGCCGAGAGAAGTTAAATGAAATTTCTGGATTATCACAATTCTTCTGACATCTGACCTACGAGACTTCATAGTTCTCTGACGTTCATGAACTGAAATCTAGTGTTTTCTCGATGACAACACGAGTCTGAAACTAGCCTGCAACCGGCATGAATGACACGGGAGACCATGCAAGTTTCATCTTCCTCTAAAAGGTAATCTGATGACGTGCTTCCAGTGTATTTAGATAAAATTTAAATTTTTGAAGCGTTTCTTGTTGTCTTGGGACAACGTTCTTAATTATTTACGAAACCTTGCTGCTCGTCTATGACACAAATGAAGCTGTCATTTGCGCGACTGCTACAGTCGCAGGTTAGAATCCTGCCTCGGGAATGGCTGTGTGTGATGTTCTTAGGTTAATTAGGTTTAAGTAGTTCTAAGTTCTAGGGGACTGACGACCTCAGATGTTAAGTCCCATAGTGCTTAGAGCCATTTGAACCATTTTGAAGCTGTCATTTGGTGTTTGTCCATTACATGAAGCTATTTTATAGAAAACTAGCGACCCACCACTTCTTTGCACAGCTGGCACAATATTTATAGCAAGACTACTTGCGTGGCATAGTGGTAATTTTGTTGACGAGGCCATTGCGTAGAGATATGATTAGAATTCGACTAAAATTCAGAGAATAATGTTAGATACCTGATTATCATCGTTTTAATATAACTTAAACGATTTAGCAGCGCAGCGTAGGAAAGTTTTCTTGAGTAACCAATGTTATCTGTTCCATAATCAATTAGCGTTTGGCGTGACATCCCTTGACAACGACGGGAGTTGCAAGCTACCCCGCTGCCCGGCCCAGCGACTGCAACACCATTTTGGCATGAACTACGTTAATTTTGCAGCAGCCTGGTAGCAGTATCAGTATGGCTGTCCGACAGACCACAACTGAGTCCGGCGAAACCCTTCTCCAGTTACTGGCTGCGCGACTCCAGTGGCAGCGCAGTGCGAGCTACATTTTCTACGTGACCATTTTCGCGTTTCCCTACATAACATGACACTGGCAGGCAATATCACTGGGATAAGCTCTCCCCCAAGAAACATTGGTATGAAGTATAGTCTAATATGAAACTATGGTACGAAGCACCCTCTGCTACCCACCATTGAATACGAATCATCCCTTGCAACTACAAAGCACCGTCTGCCACACAACAATGATACGAGGTAGGAGCGGCAGCAGCGCCAGGCCGTACGAGTCACAGTGATTCCAAGGAGCTCTGCCATTTATCACTAGATAAATGGCAGATCATTTTCACAGCGACAGGTAACTTTAATTCACTGTAGTTCAGCAATTTTGTAGAAACATTTATAAACTGCACATCCAAACCTTCCTCTTAAATCAATCTATTTATTACTGAAAACCGTACACAAAATCGCTACAGTTGCTCCTGACTTTACCCTGGACACACACACAGAAACGTGGCAGGCGACTTAAGTTTATATATGTATGCGAGATAGAAGTTAGATACATAGATAGATTGAAGATAGAAATCACAATTTCATAGACGATGAATGATTTTGAAAAGCCACTTCTTGGACAGTTAAGTAATGAAATTGAAGTACAAAAAATTTCCATAGTACTAGGTAACTAAGTCGATAGTTTTAAGTAATGCAGAAGCATAAAGGTGAAACTTTCATCTAAATAGAAAACAAAATTGTATTTTTACTGGACCATCCGTCACACCAGTCAGCAGCCTTGCCACAGTGGTAAAATTGTTTCTCGTCAGATCACCGAAGTTAAGTGCTGTCGGGCTTGGCTAGTGCTTGGATGGATGACCGTCCTGGTCTACCGAGGGCTGTTTTCAAGCGGGGTGCACTCAGTCCTAATGAGGCCACTTGAGGAGCTACTTGACTGAGAAGTAGCGGCTCCGGTCACGAAAACTGACGACGGCCGGGAGAGCTGTCCGCTGACCACATGCGTCGCCATACCCGCAACCTGTGACGCTTATAGGGTGAGGATGACGTGGCGGTCGGTCAGTAACGCGGCACCTATTCGGACGGAGTTATTTTTATCAGTCAAACTACGGCACCAGCCGCAAAAATTATCTTACTTCACATTATTATTACCCGAAAAAGTAATGTGAGCCATGAATAATTGTTCTCTCGAGAATTTCGTAGTTTCCGAGATATGACTGTACTGGAGCCTACTCTGGTCCATTAAACCGGGAAAGATTATGCTGTAGTTTTTGTTTTCCGTAGGAGTGTGGTTCATACTTTAGTCCACCCAAGCTGATTTAGGGGTTATGTGGATTCATGTCTTATTACAATCGAAAGCTGTACACATTCTTGACACATGGACACATCGTATCACTTTCCACGCCATTGTCCTCGCCGCCGCGCCGGCAAGACATTAAACTCTAACCGTAAGTCCTTCTCGTTCCTACATCTCTTTACACAGCTTGAAAATAGTGAAAGACCGCAAACATTATTTCAAAGCTAAACATGTCTTAAACTAATTATTCACTATTAAACACCAAATTTAAAGTGCATATCTACACTACTGGCCATTAAAATTGCTACACCACGAAGATGACCGGCTACAGACGCGAAATTTAACCGACAGGAAGAAGATGCTGTGATATGCAAATGATTAGCATTTCAGAGCATTCACACAAGGTTGGCGCCGGTGGCGACACCTGCAACGTGCTGACATGAGGAAAGTTTCCAACCGATTTATCATACAAAAACAGCAGATGACTTGCGTTGCTGGTGAAACGTTGTTGTAATGCCTCGTTTAAGGAGGAGAAATGCGTACCATCACGTTCCCGACTTTGATAAAGGTCGGATCGTAGCCTATCGCGATTGCGGTTTATCGTATCGTGACATTGCTGCTCGCGTTGGTCGAGATCCAATGACTGTTAGCAGAATATGGAATCGGTGGGTTCTGGAGGGTAATACGGCACGCCATGCTGGATCCCAACGGCCTCGTATCACTAGCAGTCGAGATGACAGGTATCTTTTCCGCATGGCTGTTACGGATCGTGCAGCCATGTCTCGATCCCTGAGTCAACAGATGGGGACGTTTGCAAGACAACAACCATCTGCACGAACAGTTCGACGACGTTTGCAGCAGCATGGACTATCAGCTCGGAGACCATGACTGCGATTACCCTTGACACTGCATCACAGACAAGAGCGCCTGCGATGGTGTACTCAACGACGAACTTGGGCGCACGAATGACAAAACGTCATTTTTTCGGGTGACTCCAGGTTTTGTTTACAGCATGATGATGGTCGCATCCGTGTTTGGCGACATCGCGGTGAACGCACATTGGAAGCGTGTATTCGTCATCGCCATACTGGCGTATCACCCACCGTGATGGTATAGGGTGCCACTGGTTACAGGTCTCTGTCACCTCTTGTTCGCATTGACGGCACTTTGAACAGTGGACGTTACATTTCAGATGTGTTACGACCCATGGCTCTAACCTTCATTCGATCCCTGCGAAACTCTACATTTCAGCAGGATAATGCACGACCGCATGTTGCAGGTCCTTTGCGGGCCTTTCTGGATACAGAAAATGTTCGACTGCTGCCCTGGCCAGCACATTATGAAGATCTGTCACCAACTGAAAAAGTCTGGTCAATGGTGGCCAAGCAACTGGCTCGTCTCAAAACGCCAGTCACTACTTTTGATGAACTGTGGTATCGTGTTGAAGCTGCATGGGTAGCTGTACCTGTACACGCCATCCAAGCTCTGTTTGACTCAATGCCCAGGCGTATCAAGGCCACCGAGCGAGGTGGCGCAGTGGTTAGCACACTGAACTCGCATTCGGGAGGACGACGGTTCAATCCCGTCTCCAGCCATCCTGATTTAGGTTTTCCGTGATTTCCCTAAATCGTTTCAGGCAAATGCCGGGATGGTTCCTTTGAAAGAGCACGGCCGATTTCCTTCCCAATCCTTCCCTAACCCGAGCTTGCGCTCCGTCTCTAATGACCTCGTTGTCGACGGGACGTTAAACACTAACCACCACCACCACCTTATCACTGCCAGAGTTGGTTGTTCTGGGTACTGATTTTTCAGGATCTATGCACCCAAATTGCGTGAAAATGTAATCACATGTCAGTTCTAGTATAATATATTTGTCCAATGAATACCCGTTTATCATCTGCATTTCTTCTTGGTGTAGCAATTTTAATGGCCAGTAGTGTAATATGCAGTGTGTCCACCCTTCGCCTTTATAACGGCTTGAACCTTGCTGGGGGTCTCTTTCAATGAGAAAGGTAGCTATGTGGGACACCAGGGTCGGGAGCGAGGTCGACGTTCTAACTCATCCCACAGATTTTCTACTGACCCCAGATCGAGACCCCGGGCAGGACTTTCCACTTCAGGAATGTTACTGTCCATAAACCGTTGAGTTATAGGTACTACTATACGACAGGGTACTTTGACAAACTGATACAATCATCGTCTCCGAATTGTATGCAGTACACAAGGCTGTGTTCAATTTCTTCGACATTTAATGTTTTCTTGAGCGCTTAAGAGGGCCACACCCTAGCCACGAGAAACACCGCCACACCGTAACACCACATCCTTCGCAATACACTGTTCGTACTACACATTATGGCACGTAACTTTCATCAGACATTCACCAAACTTGGACCATTCCAGCGGATTGCCACGGGATGTAGCGTGATTCATCACTCCAAATCATTCGTTTCCATGCATCCACTGTCCCTTGGCATCACTCTTCACACCACCTCAAGTGTCTCTTAGAACTGGCTACAGAAATGTGTGATTATGAGGAACTGCTCGGGCATCTTACCCCCTTCTTGCTAACTCCCTACGTACAGTCATTGTGCCAGATGGACGGCTGGTAGCACTTTGGAACTCGCGAGTGATTTCATCAGATTTTTTTTTTTTTGTGTTTACACTTCATAATCACATCACCAGTTTGGGCAGCTTTAGAAGGCTGAAATGTATCTCGTGGATTTTTTGCTCTGTTGACATACAATGACTAAGTATCATTCGAAGTCGCTGAACTGTCGTGACACAGCAATTCTGCTGTAACTGTTTCTCTGCCGAAGGCACCATACTGTCTGCCTCCTTTTATAATGGCGGTTCTGCTTCTAATGACATCTAGTGGTTCATTCCAGAATTTCGTAATGGTCTCCGAACACTTTTGAACAGACAGTGTGTAGCTTAACAGGAATCTATCAAAATGACTTACAATGCTAGAAAGAGAAACATGACTTCCCTTATTTGTGAAAGGCGATTGCTTGACATTGCTGGACGGCGCCTTAAACGAGCATTACCGACTTATTAAATCCTAGGTAAAGTTTATTGACTCTTTTATCGGAACGGGCGAATCATTGTCTGTCTAAGACTGTTTTTCGTGCGCATAGGAGTTAATCGACTCGTCTACGAGCCGATGGTCTCGTTAGGTCAGGGGCAGGCGATGTTGGAGGCAGAGGTGTTTACAGGCTAGAAATCTGTGTCTCCAGTAAAGTTGTAAAGAGCTCAAATGAGACCACTGGACACTATCGGACGAACAGCTAGCCACTTAAGCTCTTTCAGTTATTTCTTAGGATATTAACTGGCCCAAGCTGACAAAACGTTGTCAGGCATTGACGAAAGCGAAAGAGACCATCATATGTAATTCGTAAAGTTAACCTTGCAACCTGCCGGACTGATAACATCTGTTTTCTGCAACAAAACGAAATATTGAAAACAGTGCACGTCGTTAAATGTACAACACTTAGCTTACATATACTGTAATGGAGATTTCTTTTAGGCAAGGCTGTCTCTGTAGCATTAACAGACGTAAACTCATGTGGAATTGGTTCTTGGAGGGATAAATCATAGATTTAATCTTTCTAAATTTTTATAACTGAACTGGTAAAGATTAGATACTACATTACAACATGCCTTTATTTTCCAACGTGTTGTTCATTTCTACCTGAACGACGAGTCGCATAGATGACGAGTAAGTTTCAAGTTTCCATCCAGCCCTCATCATTAACGTTTGTCACATTACCCCACACCAGTACAGGGGAATGCCACAATGTTTCTTACAACAAACATCCACCCTTCTACCTCCCTTCATTTAGCCACATTCTCCACGACACGGTGGTAGTTAAAGAAATAGTAAAGAAAATTTTATCGATTAGAGCGAATATCTCCCATATTCAAAGCGAGTGAAAAGTCACAGGAAGATCAAAAAATGATTCCAGTGCATATAATTGATCTTTTGTGTACAAACGTTAACTAGAAATTATACTGCAAAATATTCGCGTAGTTGACACCCGTAAATGAAACAGGCCTAAGCTTACTGTCAAAAAGTAACGTTAAACATGTATACACTTTCCTTTTCTAAATGTCCGTCATCAGCTTTATAAAAGGTGAAGTCTGTTTCCAATACGGGGTAACTAAAGTGTTCATAGGAACTAGGTTCTGCGCGTAAATGAAAAAGTATATGAAATTGCAAAAATGTCTGCCTCTAGTCTGGTTGGCGTCCAGTTCGTATAAACACTCAGCTCTGGAGATTTTACATAACATTCGTTGGCGCATTTGGTGCTTTTAGACGGGAGTAGACTCTGTGCTAAAATTGGATTTAATCCTTTTTTTTCATTTTCTTATATTTCAACATCCAAAAACTAAAAGCTACATCACGATGAGTTTATTAAGGTCGTATACAGATGGACATTACCGATGGAGAATGGCAAATTGCCTCCTAAGGACCCTTCCAACGAGGGGAGCGAATGGTGATCGTATTGAAAACACATACAGGAATTTCTACAGGTAACACACATGATTTATACATCTGGGAACTTGTAGCAATGGTGAACTTCTGGTGATTACATGCGTCGTCAGCAAGGCGCAGGTGGTCACGCCGAGAGCAGTAAACTGCCGTTACAACCGACGGTGAGCGAAAGCGCAACACTGCTGTTACTAGCGACACACACAGGTAATGTCGTGGTTTTACGGCTGCCAATACTGACACGAGAAGATAGTCTGCTGTCAAACACGAGCGTGCTTTGAAGCATTTTCCAACCTACATGCAGTCTACTTCCACAAAAGGCAACGAACTACTTCTTTTCCTTAAGGCCAAGTCCGAAGAGTAGCTACAACATACACGGTCCATTGACAACCGCCTATTTTCAGTATCAACCTGCAGTAACTACTCACAGGTGGTAGGTGACAGCACTAGCAGTGGAGGGTATATACTGTAAAGATCGTCGCGGGGATGTACCACACAGTACAGTCGCTGTCGTAAAGTGGGAACGAAGCTGTTTGACTGGATGATCATTGGCTTTCGGGCCAAGGGCGGAAGCATTTTTGAAACGGGTAAGTTTGTAAACTGTTCGCGTGCCGCTATGGTTAAAGTGTACCATGGATGGCAAAACAGCGCTATGAAAAGCAGCGCCGGGGCAACTGCGACGCACCACAGACCATAGGTGACGGGACTGAACGACAGCTGCGAAAATGTGTACAGGTGAATGACGTGCAACTGGTGAGCAACTAACCACCCACTGAACTAAGGGTGTACAACAGTCTCTCCTCAAGACCGTTATGGTCTGGGGAAAGTTTTCGTGGCATTCACGAGATCTCGTCATTCTGGAAGGCACAGTGTGACAACACAAGTATGCCGCAATCCTTGGGGCCATCCCCCAACCTACATGCAATTTGTTTTCTCCTGAGCCCGATAGCATCTATCGACAGGACCATGCATCGTGTCACACAGCTCGTAGAGTACGCGCGTGGTTCGAAGAACACTAGGACGAGCTTACCGTACTCTTCTGACCACCAAACTCCCTGGATTTATGCCCAATCTAGAATCTGTGGGACCACTTCGATCCCCGAGAAACCTAACGCAGCTGGCCACTGCACTGCAGTGGGCATGACTGCGCATCCTGTCGGCAGCTTGCAGCACCTCCCCGCTTCAAAAGGGTGGTTATTCAGGCATTTGACAGGTGGACACATTAATGCGAGGGACCGTGTAGTGTGAGCAAATTCCTTTATTCGGAAGAATTGCACCTTGATTTTCTTTCCTATTCCTTTGCAGGCAGGAATATTTATGAACTTCACTCTCCAAATTTTCTGTCTGTCATCTCAATAAACGTTCTATACTCAAAATTCCTGAAAATACGTCGAGTGTTAGGTATGTATACTTTCTTTTGGCGAAGCATAATAATGCAGGACTCGGAAAGCGTAAAAGAAGTAACTCATAGGTTATACAGTTTCCCTCTTGTAGACTTCTGGATCGACCCATATTTTACGCTAACTTTAGACATCTAATACGTGCAACGTCCTCTCTAGTTTGCTTTACATGCCCGAACCTCGGTTCGCGGTTTTACGTTTACCTCTCTTCTGCTCCTTCCAGTGGCAAGTTTGAGCAGTTCCTGTTAACCTGCGCTACAGACATAACTGGTAAAGCCCGAGCAGCCCGACTAGTTACCAACGGTGAATACAAACGCTGCATGTAGAGCTACAGTCCATCTCTCTTGGAACAATCGTTGGTCGTGGGTGTACCAAACGCTCATCACACAACCGGTAAAAATATTTCAGTATTTCATATCAAGTTTTTGTTTAGAGAAAATCGGGAAGTCGAAGAACGATAATAATGAAGTATTCAGAGCTGCAAATGGAATAGATATAAAGTACCTTGTGGCCGAAGCGAAGAACGTAATAAGCATCCGGGGCATTTGTAGAGCGCTTTAAGCAACAGAGTAAATTTCTTATTCTCTAATGTAATCCTAGGACAAAGGAGGCACTTCCGTGGAGAACAGCGTTACATGTGAATCTGAAGCACGGACAGGGTAGAAACCGGAAGGAAAAGTATTTTGGATGTATTTGACTAAAAAAAAAAAGGAAAAAAATGAGAGTGAGAGAGAGAAACAGATGAAATCGATGAAATTGCACAAAACTCCACGTCCTGATGGAATCCCTGTCAGAGACTGTATTGAATTTGGGGCTGAGTTATCTCCTCTGTTAACCATAATCTAATGGACATCTCTCAAACAAAATACCATGCCCAGTGCTGAAAGAAACCATAGGTCACACCTGTCTACAAGAGGATTGTCAGAAGTGATCCACAAGACTACCATGCAAGAACCCTGACATCCATCTGTTGATGAATCTTTGTACAAATTCCCATTTCAAACGTAATGGGATATCTCCACCAGAATAACCTGCTCCGTACCAACCAATATGAATTCCGAAAACATGGATCACGTAAAACCCAATTCGCACTTTCCTCACATGAAATTCTGAGAACCATGGATTAAGTCAGTCAGGTGCAGCACTTCTTGAATTCCAAAAATCATTTAAGATAGTTATGCACCTTCGCTTATTATGGAAATACTATCGTATGGGATAACAAGCGAACTTTGTGACTGGCTTGAGGATTTTTTGATAGTAAGAACACAGCGTGTTATCTTGGACGAAGAGTCATAGACAGATAAAGAAGCAACTTCAGGTGTGCCCCAGGAAAGTGTGTTGGGACCCTTGCTGCTCACGCTATGTGTTAATGAACTTGCAGACAATATTACTAGCAACCTAAGACATTTCGCTGATGATGTGCTTATCTTTAATGAACTTCTATTTGAAAAAAAAAGATGCAAAAATATTCATTCTGATCTTGTTAAAATTTCAAAGAGGTGCTAAGTTTGGGAAATTACTTCGACAGTTCAAAAACATAAAATTGTGCAGTTCAAAAACGAATACACTTAGTCTCCTATGCCTATAATATAAACGACGCATCTGAAGTACCTAGGTGTAATAATTTGTAGGGATATGAAAATGAACGGTTAGAGTATTACGGAAATGCTGTCATTCAGCAAAGGACATTGCTTATAAAACAGTCGTGAGACCCATTTAAGAGCACTGCTCAAGTCTAGGGACTCATCCCAAATAGGGCTAACAGGGGATATTGCAAGTATACAGAGAAGGGCAGCAGATATGGTCACAGGTTTCATTGACTCATCGGAGAGTGTCATGAAGATAGTGAAGAAACTGAACTATTGACCTGACAGACGGTGTAAGATGACGCAAACTTTCCAGAAAAAGGCTACTTACATAGCTTCAAGACCCAGCTTCAAGTGATTAATCTAGGGAAACACTACAAGCCGTAGGTATCGCTCTCGCACGGGTCGCAAGAACAACACTGAACTCATCGCAGCGCGCACAGAGGCGTTTGAGCAATTAGTCTTCCAGCGGTCAGTACATAGATGGAACGGGAAGATGTCCTAATAACTTGCACAGTTGGAAGTACCCTCTGCCATGCGCTTCATAATGGTTTGAAGAGTCAATTGTTTCCACTACTCTGTTGACAGATCTAGAAAAGCTAACTTCTTGGAACCTTACATTTGCTGGCTGTAATAACATGGATCCTGACGCTTCCTGAAGCACTTTAACAGTAACACCAAACGACCCGAGAATCTATCAAATGTCAACGATACTTCTGCAACAAGGGTTTATTCCTCCACGCTGCTCGCAATGCAGTCTTCTCTCCGCCCTATGCTTAATTTGATGAATGAGCAGAGTTCACACGAATTATTACTCTCCAGAGTCTACGGTGTGAAATAATCAAAGGAAAGCTTATTGCTAAGAGATTAGAGGCATTTTTTTCCATGTTATACTTCCTTGTGCCTCACATTGACAGACTGAAGAACCTGTTCATGTAACCACTTGAGAAATATTTTCTAAGAATTATATGCACTGTTTGATCAATTAACGTGGTCATAGTGTGATCGGTGGACTGCTACTAACCAACACCTACTAACCAAAGTGACGTAAACTGAACAAAAGGTGGAACGAGAAGTGAATCAGCTTTATTGAAGCTTGATTAAGTTTGTATATTTGCAAAGTCCTGTGAAAATTTGGAAATGCAGAAACGTTTTAATTTACTGAAAGAGCATGCTTTGCTTGAACAAGGTACCTCAAGAGTACATCGTTTTAAGTTTATATTTCTGTTTCTAGCATTCATCATTGTTGCTAATATAGTCGCTATGAACTGAAAAATATGACTCACAAACAAAAAACCAACAACTGTGTCGTAGAACAAGTGTGTGACACTCAAAGATATTTAAACTGATCACATACAGACGCGGAAGATCAAAGCAACTAACACAGATGTCACTATTTAATTTTATGATATGCAAGCTAATATTGTGCAAATTCATTAGAGACATTACATGATTTCTCTGTAGTCTATATTTGAAGCAGTGTCATAAATACACCCCCGCAGCTTCGGAAATTCGTTTATACAGTAAAAAGTTTTCAGTTGATGAGTTGTTAGAAGAATTTATGCGCAAATGACTGTGTATATTTTCTACCTGAACGTAATTTTCTTGCTAGAAGTGAGATTCACTACTGTATTAACAACTCTGGAAGATATCTATAACAGTAATGTGACGTTTCTTACCCGTTCACACGTAACACAAAATAATTACAAAAATATTGTACCGTAGAAAAAGTTCATAAGGAAATGAGAATGGCTTAAAGTGTCATTCACCAATTTACTTTTACTTTTGATTGGCTCTAAACCACCTATCAAAAGTTATGATATTTGTATATTGACTGAGGCACTCTGTCATTTCCATTTACTCGATTATATGATCACGGATCTTACAGCCTCCAGCCACAGGCTTAATTTTGACGTCCAGCATTCAAAATTTTACAAATTCATCACATACGTGAAATTGCTCCGTTCTAATTGTAAATCGCAACTGCTTTTCAAATATTATTTACAAACAGATACACAGTTGACAATCGTCACATGCAATATGTACATCGCACTCGAGTAACACAGCGCAAAGACAGGACCCGGATACATATCTGTTTGTCCTATCACAAGTTTCGCACTCGCACGACACATCTTAGCGACAGTATCCGGAGACAGACAACTGTTCACCCCACTGCTGGTTTTAATGAGAAGCTCCGGGGTGACTGATGCGGCAGAAACAGCGTCGTTGCTAGGAGACGGCGGCGACTCACCTGGAGGAACCGGCAGGTGTCTGCGAGCGGCGCGCTCTTCCAGGGGCTGCGGCTGCAGACTGACTGACTGGCGACACGGCGGTGGTTGTCGAGCCACTGCGGCCTCCACTCCGCGGGAGCGGGCGGCTATAAGACGGCCGCCGGCTCTGGGGACGCCAGGGGCGCGCAGGTGGGAGCGGATGACGCACGGGCCGCGGGGGGCCGCACGTGACCCTGCTCCGCGAAAAGCACTGCTCTGCGGGAAGATGTATGGAAGAGCCGTGGCAGCTGCAAGCCCCCTTCCGAGTTTTACCTCGAGGAAGACGTGATAACCGCGTGGCTCAAGCACCACTACACCTGTCCCTTCCTTTGTGATTTAAAGAGAAGCTCCCAAAATAATAGTGAGAAGAACCATCCACGGCTTCCGTTCGAATGATTTTCTACATCTTCATCTACATTTATACTCCGCAAGCCACCCCACAGTGTGTGGCGGAGGGCACTTTCGTGCCACTGTCATTACCTCCCTTTCCTGTTCCAGTCGCGTATGGTTCGCGGGAAGAACGACTGCCGGAAAGCCTCCGTGCGAGCTCGAATCTCTCTAGTTTTACATTAGTGATCTCCTCGGGAGGTATAAGTAGGGGAAGCAATATATTCGATACCTCGTCCAGAAATGCACCCTCCCGAAACCTGGACGGCAAGCTACACGGCGATGCAGAGCGCCTCTTTTGCAGAGAATCGTCGAGAAAAGAGTTATATGGAAAACACTAACAAGAAAAACGGCCAGGGTGGTAGGACATTTGTTAAGACATCACTGAATTACCGTCATGGTACTAGAGGGAGCTGTAGAGGGTAAAAAGTGTAGAGGAAGACAGAGATTGGAATCCATGCAGAAAAGGGACAATGAATATCTCCTACTTAAGTTGAATATCACATCAGGAAGGTATAAGGTACTAGCACAACATTTAACGTAATAAAATAGCTGATATCATTCAGCTTTCAGATAGTGTTTTATAACAACATTTACTCTTTTCTGCGGATAGAAACTTTTCTCGGGAAGCTGTATGTATGTGATAACAGATTAAAGCAGGCCAATAACTACGTTTTGCTGCATCATTTTAGTAGAGTCTCCAGTAGACGGCTAGTTAGTATCAAAGGAAATTAATCACCAAATTCATTCTTATTGTCACAACAAACCTTACTTCGTTGCTTACATGCACAAGGAGTTAAAACGCAAAACTGATGAGAAGTTGTACCTTGCGCAGCAAAACCAATGATACTTGTGCAATTCTTGTGAGTCAAACAATATGTGGTTTTAATGCATCAGTAATAAATTGTGCATAGAAAGTGTATAATTTAATCTCCATTCACCCTGATGTACACAGTGCAACGTACGGTCATATCGTCTAAGCCACTCTGACGTGACATCCGTGTCGTGGAAGAATTATAAACCTGTTCTCAGATCAAAATCAGGAACGTTGTAGATTAGTAGACGGCTATACCGTTGAAGCTGTTTTACTCTACGTTCTGCACAGATAACGACGTCAACAGTTTTATTTAATTGCATAATGCTATTAAAGTATCGTGAAGGCAAGGTATGTTTCGCATTACGTAAGACTGTCAAATGTAGGTCAAACGTACTGCAGTGTGACCCTATAAAGCTGCAAATTCGTTAATGTGTAGTGACCTGTGTGAGGCAGGTAGGAGAAGCATTACAATGAATGGTTTGCAACCGCAAAAAAATTCTTTTATCTTAAATGATTTTTCACGCTATTAAATTTTCGCCAACGAAAGATTCACAGCTTATTAAATAATCAAATTACAATGAAATCCAGACCATAAGCTGCTTACAGGCGGTGATCTGTATCAACAGACTGAGATTTGAACCTTGGTCTCCTGCTCATAGGGCAGACGCTCTATCCAACTGAGCCATCGAGGACACAGAGCCTCATGCGACTGTAGGGACTTATCTCTGCCACGCTCCTGGACAGCAAGCTACACCGCGATGCAGAGCGCCTCTCTTGCAGAGTCTGCCACTTGAGTTTGCTAAACATCTCCGTAACGCTATCACGCTTACCAAATAACCCTCTGACGAAACGCGCCGCTCTTCTTTGGATCTTCTCTATCTCCTCTGTCAACCCGATCTGGTACCGATCCCACACTGATGAGCAATACTCAAGTATAGGTCGAACGAGTGTTTTGCAAGCCACCTCCTTTGTTGGCCTATTTATCAGCATTTTATTCAATTGCTTAACACACTAAAAGAAATATCAGAGGAATAGTTGGAAATGGAAGACCTAACAAAAGAAAAATGAAACACACAGAAGTGGAGGAGGAAACTAAATGAAACTTTACGGGGTAAGATGGTATGTGATGTTATTTCAGTCATCACAGGGGCTCACTTATTCGCTTGCCTTTGTACGTCCTCTGGTCTGGGTGCATGCTCTGATTTGGTTTGTAGGGGTGTCCAAAACTTTGTATCTTCTTTTTAGGCAAGTGTTGTAACTGGGTTTTCATCACCTGGGTGCTAGCAATGGGGCGCAGTTCACGTCCTGACTGGTCTCACACATGTTCTATTGGAGACAGGCTCGGGGCCTCTTGCTGGCGACATGAGTGCCTCAAAACCGCGCAGACAGAATTTTTCGGAACTTTGTCGTAAGGAAAAACAGCAAAATTATGTTACAGTACTGATCAACTGTATGTTATGTACTTCGTTTGGTGGCCGGTTTCTGTCTTTTATAAGACATAATCAGACCATTTTTTTTCTATTTGATATGTTCCACACTCCTCCAGAGCAGCCTGCTCCACACCACCGTCTCCTGCTCTCAGCAATCAGTAAAAACTGGTCTAATGAAGTCTTTTTAAAAGACCAAACTCGGCCACCAAACGAAATATACAAACATGTATAATATCAACTCTGTTTTATTGAAATAATGTTAATAATATGCAGACAGCTCATACGCAGAAGTGCCATGAGTGTCCGAGCATTGTCCTGTTGAAAAATGGCGTTACGACACTGTCGTATGAGACGTAATACATGAACACGCAAGATATCTGTGACGTGAAGTTGTGCCGTCAGAGTTCCCACAGTCACTACCTTCCGTTATCTGAAGCCACATCCGATGGCTCTCCACATCGTGGCATCAGGAGTAACACCGCTGTGCTCTCTAGAACTTTGAAAGAATGGGACCACTCCCAAGATCCTCAACATATTCACCGACGACAGTCATTCGGGGTAGTGCAGAACAGAATTCATCGCTAAACACACTGCTACGGCATCATCAGCAGTCCATGCTTCCCGGTCACGGCACCAATCCAGGCTCAGCCGTTTGTGCATGGGACGTAATTCCGTAGTCTGGATGCTCATAGTCTCCGACCAGTGACGTGGGGTGACTCGGAATGTTTCAGGAAGTCCATTACTCGTTCTCTGTTGGCTGGGGCAGATCTGAAGAGGTTACGACGCGCTTGGTGTACAACACGACTATCATGTCTTGTGAGGGTCACACGCGGTCGACCGCAAACTTGACTACGAGTAGGCCTGCCATCTCGTCCCCAAAGACTCTGTGATTGGGCCACTGTCAAATCCGAGTAGCTTACAAATCTGGATGTTCCACTATTATACCAACTGGTCAAAAAGAGACCGACAGTGAGGCCCCTTTCAAAACTGGCAGGCGCCGATAAACATGCCTCTCATGAGTACGCTCCATCTCCGCGTCCATTACAGGTATCACTCAACATATGACGCTGTTCACGCCCCATGCATACAACTCTGTATATCAACTGTAAATACTGGGGGCAGGGGGGGAAGACTTGGAGGGATCCTTTGCCATTTCATTACGTGTGTCTCTATGTCGCGGTGCTGCATGCATACGCCACAGGAGGGAGCCAAAAAGGAGGGATTAAAAACCCTAAACATCCGTTTCTCCTTCGGATTACGTTCAAATTTCGTCAATTGTTTTGAACGGTCCCTATAATCCAGTCCTGCATACAGAGGCAAAACTTGCTGCCACGCTACACTCCGAAGCGGTGATATCACGTTCAATGGAGTAGTAGCGCCGCGCGGGATTGGCCGAGCGGTCTAGGGCGCTGCAGTATTGGACTGTGCGGCTGGTCCCGGCGGAGGTTCGAGTCCTCCCTCTGGCATGGGTGTGTATGTTTGTCCTTAGGATAATTGAGGTTAAGTAGTGTGTAAGCTTAGTGACTGATGACCTTAGCAGATAAGTCCCATAAGATTTCACACACATTTGAACTTTTTTTTTTGGACTTGTAGCCCCCCGCGATGTCCTTAGAAAAGCGTTAAATGGTTCAGGGGGGTGTCAGCGGCGGCAAAATTTGTAAATAATACGTCCTGTTGTACATCACACTGCAGACTATTGTTCTTGAGTGCGAAATGTGTGAAAATTAACGCCCCTAGGGTATCGATTCTGAGCGATTGTGTGTCTGAAATGTTTTCCTCAACAACCCATAAGAAAACCACGTGATTTCAGCGCTGGGCGTCGCAATTATGACCTCCATCGCAGAGGCACCAAACGAAGAGGTGAAAAGTAGTTAGGATGGGGAGTAACTACCTTCCCATCGTGTGACAAGTCGACGGTGGTTTTGGGCAGAATCGTGGTGAAATTTGGTCCCAATGCGACATCATTAAACCACGTTACACTTCAAATGAACTTCTGTGCTCTGGCCTTTGAGTCGCCTGTGTCGACACCTTGCTGTTTGTAACCGTCGCCTAGCTTATGCGTGACGTTGCAGAGCTCCACGGTTGTTGCAGCATTACAGAGGAAACCTGTAGGCGCCTTTCAGTCAAATTTTAAACATCAATGCCGCAATGGAAGACAATTACATTCTTTCAAAGAAATAACCTTTTAACTGTGTCGCGCTGTGTATATGTGGCCACCACGACAATAGTAGAATATATTCTGGCGGAATCTGCATTTACGTATTTAATGGAATAAAAGCATTGAAAATATACCGGGAAACTTTATTAGCGGTATACAAGAGTGGAAAAAAAGACGAACATACTGATGGCGCCATGAAAGGAAATAATGACGATTATTACCTCAAATGAGGAAACTGATGTCACGAAAGCGAGAGTAAATATTAATATGCGTGTACAATGTCAACGAATACAGTGCGGCTGAGAAGTATAAGAAACATTAATGACAGACTCTTCATGCCACACTACTTATTTCAGGTAAATGCAAAGTAGATGATCAGTGACATTCTGTGACGGAAGAACGTCAGAGCTAAATTACAGATCAACGCAAACATGTATTATTGTTTTGCACGATTACGTTCTGCAGGACTTACATTTGTATGGTGACTGCCAGCGATTGTGAACAGTCTACTCTGTCCTCGTATCAATACGACGGGCAGTGGAGGTTATGTAATGGCATACGTATTCACGGCATTCACGGCGGGGAGTCTCACAGCCGCGCAAAAAAGGAAAGATAATTGCTGGCAGCTACGAAAACATTTTGAGCCTTGTTTCATGTGTGGAAATGCTTCTTACACGGTGATAACGCTTCAATAAAAATGGCTGACTGTTGTCCATGTTGGTTTCAAGAGCGTGGAGTTCTTAGGAAGCTGGAAACGTCGATTAGAATATTGTATGCTTGAATTACCATTTTTCAGTATACTGTACAGAAGTAGTCCATCTGTTTTTGCGGTGAGAGGTACAAAATATCAACAACAGTCGTTAAGACCTTATATGTAGCAGTCCTACTTGGGTGAACGCGCGCGCGCGCGCGTGTGTGTGTGTGTGTGTGCCTGTGTGTGTGAGTGAGTGAGTGAGAGATAGAGAGAGGGAGGGTTGCTTATTAAAGAATTCGACTGCAAATCGCCTTACAAGAACCACAGTAATAACGCCATCGTGAAACACCGAATGAGTCAACCAAGTGCTAGCATAAGAACAAATAAATAGGGACTGCTTGCATGGAAGTGAATGACAAATTACTGTCTTTGAAGCGTTAAAAGTCCTAGGTACATTGTT
Organism: Schistocerca americana; assembly: GCF_021461395.2. Classification (NCBI taxonomy): domain Eukaryota; kingdom Metazoa; phylum Arthropoda; class Insecta; order Orthoptera; family Acrididae; genus Schistocerca; species Schistocerca americana. The sequence continues at coordinate 410,319,161 of NC_060120.1, forward strand.
ATATAACTAAACAATCCAGTGTCACATAGCGTCATACTGTTGTAGAAAAAAACATTCGTTGAAAACAATATCAAATAAGCTAAAAAAATTAAAGTTCGATTTCTTTGGATATTGCTTACAGGGATGACGTATGTTTACAGAGCATGAAATACATTAACACTCGTAATAATTGAAACTTGCATGTCTAAAAGAAAAATGTTAATTTTACTCATTATCAACGTGATATGAAGTGTCATAAACATTTTCAAATTGTAAGACTCTTCAGCTAGTTCATACAGCGTCTTTTCGGGTAGTAGTTATTACATATGAGATCAAGTTTAAGAAAGGTAAGATGACGGTATATCTGTGAAACGAAATATCGCTAAATGAGAATGTATGTCAGCATTTTGTGTGATACAAAATGTTTATATTTGTAGTGTCTTCCAAGTGTCGAATTATGCAATTAAGACAACGCTTTTCTTTCCGGAGCTTACGTAATTCATTCTTTTTGTGCGTAGTACATGGATGTTGCTATGTTTGTAAGTGTATAGTTCACAAATCGTAGTAGAGTATGTTTGCGCTAAGCATTTCCTTTCTAATTGCTTTAAGTAGAATCCACACTAAAAACGATGACCAGGTAGGATAGAGAGTAATAGCTATTTCACTGTTTCTCAGTGGACGATCCATGGCATCTGCCAGTTGCTAAAAGTGGGTGGAAAGAAATCCATTCATATATCCCACTGACGTGTACAGTGCACTATTACTGCTATGGACATCGTTTGTCGACCGACGTTATTACCAACTCGCCAAATTTCTGTTCAGCAATCAACGCAAATGATTGTAAATACATTCTTGAGCGTCATTGTGACTGATTTTCTGCATTTGCTAGTGCGAGCGTGCCTGTAACTTTCATCATATTGCCCCTACGTCATCACTGCGAATGTAACGAATATGTGCGTGTCTTTCCTACGGTGGAAAGGTCTATTTGTTCCACAATCCTTGCATGAAATCAAGGGTTTAAAATATAAGCGATGCCAACATCACAGTGAATACAACATGTTTAGTATAATAGGTGGATTTCATTTTCACAGAAAGGAAACAACAGCAGCTGCTCCAGAAAACTAAAAAACAGACAACAGTGAAGGTCTAAGTGGGATAATTTTATTGCTAGGGTAAGCCAGTAACTAGGGCAGTAAACTCAAACCGCACTGCATGTCAATGAAATGTATTTCATAATTACGAAAGGGAAGAGAGAGTGAAGGGATTAATTCTTCATCTTTCTTTTACTATCACGAAAACAAAAAATACGTTAGTGCGTATAATATCAGTGACATAAGGAAAAGTTAGTATTAGGAACTCTTAAATGTCACGATAGATCGAGTTAGCGCAGCTGCTAAGGAAGTGTGCGCGCAGATGGTTATAGCGTGGTTCAGATCCCCATCCTGCCCTTCTGCTTTAGGTTTCCTTGGCTTCATAAAATCGATTATGTACCTGAAACGATTAACCTAAATGATGAGATGGCACCTTTGACGTAACGTTGTGTTATAACTCCCTTCCATTACCAAATATCAGAATCTATCACAACAAAGCTTACGGCCAGTCAGAGAAATTTTCAAACGTACAACAAACAAACACCGACAAAAATTGAGGACATTAAAATGAAAGTGAAAATTCCCAGCTTAAAACTCTACTTGAGTGCGACAGTTATTATAATGAAAAATAAACAAGGCACAGCAGTAGACGGCTCTTAGAAAATACGTAATACAATCACCAAATTGGAGAAGAAAAGATAATAAATTTAAATTTCTAGTTGCTAAGTTTGTTCAGGATGGATATGAGGAAATGAGACTGAAGAATCGCTAGGTTAAAGAGCGGCACCTTTCATATAAATGTAAAAAAGGTATCCAACGGGTCTCAAAATTTGGATATATTGTTGGAACTGATAAGGTAGGGTAATGCAAGGAAGTAGAAGGTTCTCCAGAGAATCTGTGAGGAAAGAGGTATATGGAAAACACTAACAAGAAAAAGGGACAGGGTGGTAGAACATTTGTTAAGACATCACGGAATTACCGTCATGGTACTAGAGGGAGCTGTAGAAGGTAAAAAGGGTAGAGGAAGGCAGAGACTGGAATACATGCAGCAAATAATTGAGGACGTAGGTTGCAAGAGCTACTCTGAGACGAAGACAGGAGAGGAATTATTCGTGGCGGGCCAAATCAAAACAGTCAGAAGACTGATGACTTAAAAAAAAAAAAAAAATAAAAAGAGTCAATGAATATCTTCTACTTAAGTTGAATATCACGTCAGGAATGTATAAGGAACTAGCACAAAATTTAACATACTAAATAAAATTGCTGATATCTTTCAGCGTTCAGATAGTGTTTTATTACAACATTTACTCTTTCCTGACGATAGAAACTTCTCTCGGGAAGCTGTATGTATGTGATAACAGATCAAAGCAGGGCAATAAATATATTTTGTTGCAACATTTTAGTAGCTTCTACAGCAGACAGTTGGTTAGGATCAAAGGAAAATTTAATCACCAAATTCATTCTTATTGTCACAATAAACCTTACTTTGTTGCTCACATGGACAAGGCTTTAAAACAGAAAACTGTTGAGAAGTTATACCTTGTGCAGCAAAACAAAAATGATACTTGTGCAGTTATTGTGAGCCAAACAATATGTCGTTTTAAGGCATCAGTAATAAATTGTTCATAGAAAGTGTATGATGTAATCTCCGTTCACCCTGATGTGCACAGTGCAACGTGCGGTCAGATCGTGTAGGACACTCTGACGTGACATCCGTGTCGTGGAAGAATTATAAACCTGTTCTCAGATCAAAATCAGGAACGTTGAAGCTGTTTTACTCTACGTCCTGCACAGATAACGACGTCAACAGTTTTATTTAATTCCATAACGCTGTTAAAGTATCGCGAAGGCAAGGTATGTTTCGCATTGCGTAAGACTGTCAAATGTAGATCAAACGTACTGCAGTGTGACCCGGTAATGCCGTAAATGCGTTAATGTGTAGTGACATGTGTGAGGGAGGCAGGAGAAGCATTACAATGAATGGTTTGCAACTGCAAGAAAATTCTCTTATCTTAAATGATTTTTCACGCTATTAAAGTTTCGCCAACGAAAATTTACAGCTTATTAAATAATCAAATTACAATGAAATCCAGACTATAAGCTGCTTGCAGGCGGTGATCTGTCTCAACGGGGACAGTTGAAAATGTGTCCTCCGACTGAGATTTGAACCTGGGTCTCCTACTCACATGGCAGACGCTCTATCCAACTGATCCACCGAGGACACAGAGCCTGATGCGACTGTAGGGACTTATCTCTGGCACGCTCTCCGTGAGACCCACATTTCCAACTTACTGTCCACCCACTACATTTGTAGTGCCGCTGCCCACTATAGTCGTTACTAGCGGCAGTCAATCTACCGATACCCGTAAGAGTTCGAGCAATGTGAGTGCATCCGCACTGAAGATCATTGGCCGGTAAGCCTTGTGTATATGAAGGTGGTATCTGTTCTTTCGGACATGTCCGAAAGAACGGATATCATCTTCATATTCCTTGTGTAAGCATATTAAAGAGATCCGTTTCTATTTGCTAGAAGTTTCATTGTGTTGTAACCCAATACAAGAGTTATTATTTACAATCATACGTTTTTAAAGAGCGAACAGAAAAAATGTCTCCTCGTCCCAGAGTTCATCTACTGCTTGAACTCTATCTTTTCTTTTTCACTGACTGCATTTCTTCACTTGACTTTCATCGAGCGTAATCGCGCTCAAGAGACTATATTAGATACGAACTTCCAGCAGAAATAATTTCCTTGACACAGACATAAGGTATCACTTCTTAAAATATATTTTACGTGTCGCTTCTTTTGCAGTACGGGAAGGGATGCGAAGCTGAGTTAACCACCGTCTAATGAATGATTTAAGTTTAGTCTTGTTGTGTCGTACGTGTGTACAGACGTTCCTCCGTGCGTGTGGTTTTCATTGTTGAACTTCGTATTATAATAAATTTAGTTGTTATGCATCTGCTTTTTCAAATACAATTCGGACTTCGGTCGCTGCCCTTTCATTTTCGGAAAAATCGAGGTCAGGAGAATGCTCAGGATCCGTTTAGTACCGTGTGGACTCGTCCATAAAAAATGTTTCATTCACAGGTACCAATCCCGAAACCTAATAATTTCCGAGAAATCATTGTTTTCAATATTTTGATTCATTGCAGATATACTTGAGGAGTACTAGCGATTGATTCTGGGGCGGCGACCAAGTGATATAACTCTTGTGATTAGACCATAAACATCTTTGTTAGGGATATCTCAAAGTAGTATTTCCAAATACAACGCAAACAAGAGTGTCACTCTATGAGTTGTCCCGCGGATATTGAAAGTTGGAATAGTTAAGTGGAGATTGGTGGAAATGAAAAATAGAAATGTACCGTCTGAAACTAATTATCAAGAAGATAAATGTTGAAACTTCCTGGCAAATTAAAACTGTGTGCCGGACCGAGACTCGAACTCGGAACCTTTGCCTTTCGCGGGCAAGTCCTCTACAACCTGAGCTACCCAAGGTAAATGATGTCGTATGGAAGAGGATAGAAGGAATAAAACTTGTAGTTTAACATCGTATTCCCTAGAGACGAAGCAAATATTCGAATCAGACAAAGCAAGCTAAAGAGCCACAGATTTACTGGATGCATTCACCCTATGTGATCTAGGCAAACAGTGAGGAACCTAAATCAGTTTGTGCGCGTAACTGAGTTCGGTGTTTTCCTTAAATGAATTAATGTCTTAATTGCAATACCAATTCAGTCGGTTGAAAAGTAAAAGTGACCTGATTAGGTCACAGTTAGTCTTCAAAAAGATGGATCCGCGAAGCGTACAATAATTTCCACTGTCACGCTGTCATTTCTTAGTGAAAGATCTTGCCGAGAACCCAAGAATATTTCGGTCCTGGAAAAATCGCTAGGCGGGTCGAGCCCTTCTGTCCAGTCTCTCGTCGATCCGTCTGGTGTGCCAACAGAGGACTTCAAATTTCGCATTTATTTATTCATGCAGGAAGATCGTACCGCCATACAATCATTTGATTGTCTTGCAGACTATCGTAATGGAGATCATAGAAATAGGCATCCCTGGTGCTGAGATGCAAGTGATAGAGTTGAGAAGAAGTATGACAACAGGTCTTGATGAAATTCCAATTTTGTTTCACAAAGAGTGCTCTACGGCATTGGCCCCTTACTCAACTCGAATTTATCACGAATCTCTTGCCAAGCGAAAAGTTCCAGGCACCTGGAAAAAGGTGCAGGTGACTCCTGTATAGAAGAGCAAAAGAATGGACCCAAAAATTACAGACCAACATCCTTAACATCGGTTTGCTGCAGAATTATTGAGCATATTCTTTCTAACATAATAAATTTCCTCGAGAGAGAATAGCTTCTGTACACAAATCAGCGCGGGTTCAGACAGCATCGCTCGTGTGAAGTTCAACTTGTCCTTTTCTCGCACGATATCCCGCGAATCACAGATCAGCATTCCTAGATTTCTAGAAAGCGTTTGACACAGTGCAGCACTACAGACTGTTAACGAAGCTCCGAGCATACGGAATGCGTTACGAGATATGTGTGACTTGAAGACTTCTTAAGCAATAGAACCCAGTACATTGTCCTGGAGGGCGTGTGTTCACCAGACAACGTTATTGTCACCAGTGCACAGGAAAGCGTAATATAACCACCCTTGTTCTCTACCTATATATAAACGATCCGATGGATAGGGTGGGCAGCGCTCTAAGATTGGGTTTACGGTAAAGTGTCGTTAAGTCACTATAAGATTAGGAAGATACAGGATTACATGTACAGAATTTCTATTTGATGTGATGAATAACAGTTTACTCTAACTGTAGAAAAATGTAAGTCAATGCATGTTACCAGGAAAAATAAACCTATAATGTTCGAATACTCTACTAGTTGTGTGCTGTTTAACACAGTCTCTTTGATTAAACACCTGGGTGAAACGTTGCAAAGCGATACGAGACGGGACGAGTACGTAAGGTTGACAGTAGGGAAGGCGTGTGGTCGAATTCGGTTTGTTGGTAGTCTTCTAGGAAAGCGTGGCTCATATACAAACGAAAGCGTGATACAACACGAGTGCGACCTATTCTTAGGTACTGCTCCAGTGTTTACAGTCCCCACCAAGTTGGATTAAATATCACGAAAGAATAACTATTAGAAACGAAGCTTCTCACTGCATCGCAAGTCAGCATTGTCTTCAAACGTGCCAGAGAAAAAGGTCAACTATGTAACTGAAGCATTATAAGTGTGACACTTATAATGTGGACTGTTAAAAAAATTCTAAGTCTGTGAAATCAAGTAAAACATTTATACTAAGGCCAAAGCTTTGGTTATTTTTTTCCATGGATCTGTGAATCAATTTGTGTACATTGAGACGGTAGTAATACACCCATCTAGGAGCAACAAAAATTCAGTGAGAAATATTTCAGAAAAGCTGTAGCAACATTGACAGCGAAACTTACGCAAGTGTCGACTGCAACTTACGCCCACGTTCACTGCAATCGGCCACTGATGACAAAATCATGGCCCGAAATGGCTCGTAACTGACCTGGACAGTACCACCAGCGAAACGAAACTAACGTTACTTTTATAAAGTGCGTTTCGTCCTCATATCGTATTACGAATAAGACGGGAATTTTACCACGAGTACATAGCATATGTTGGTAGTAATTTTGGTTTAAAGTCCCGTGGGTTACAAGGCGATTAGAGAAGGAGCACAATATCGGATGACGAACGAAATAGGCCGTGCCCTTTGAGAGGAACCACCTCGGCAGTCGCCTCAGACAAATTAGGGAAATCACGGATAACCTAAATCCGTATAGCCATCGGGGATGTCAGTCGCCGTCCTCCAGAGTGCAACTGCATTGCCTCAGCACTGGCTCAGCCACCTCGCTCTGTTGTACGTTGGTTTCGTTTTTCATGGTTTACAGTGGTGTACTGCAGCGAAAAGTGAACGGTGAGGACTGTAGACCCATGGTCTTATTAACCTGAGGCAATACTAAAATGTAGCGAAATGCTTCACTTGTTTGTCGTTTGCGTTGCGAGAGATAGTGATCTTTAATGTGTAGCAGAGCGTTACAGTTACGTATACTGAATCCTCTGCGTTCAAATGGCCATGAGCACTATGGGACTTAACTTCTGAGGTCATCAGTCCAATCCGCTGCGTTCTTGCCGCTAATATTCAACACTTAAACAAATTCTCCTAAATTTTTGTACACAAATACATATTTTTATCTGGGAGGCTACTACATCAACGTAATTGAGGTATTTAGTGTCTTTCACTGACTCTTTTGCGGCTTTGTTTGATTGAAGTCTTTTGAGGTAATATCGTCGTTCAAAAAATGATGTGTGCACAATTTGCCTAATTACTTCCTGATGGGAAAACCATGTCATTATGACCACTTTCTTTCTGCAAGGTTTCTTGACAGAGAGTTCTTTACAGAAAAAATTTTAAACTTGCTGGACTATGTCATCAGCTCTGCAGTGAGATTGTAAGGGCCCTTCACATTCTCAGGTTTGTCTGAGCAGATCATGTTCGTGATGACCGTCTGTACATCTGGAACGCAGTATTTAATGCGCATTTGCACCTTCCATTCACAACGGAGCTTTTGCACAGCACTGAATCAGTAGTCCCACAGTGCAGAGTACTTTCTGGCCATGGCCGAATTAAGTAAATTTGCTTAAAAGAAAATTATTTGTCTAGTGCTGCAATTTCGGAGGTTATAAAAAGATCATTACGTAGAAGATGGACGAAAAATTGACTTCAAAAACGTGTTACCAGCTGCAAGATCATCACTGTTTCTTCAGACAATGTTAAAATAAGTATTATAAGCCTCGACAGGCGAAATTACATTCGTAATACTAACGTTGAATACGTTTGTCTCCTTGAAACACTGTGGCCGGAATGCAAATAAAGTTGCAAGCGATGGGATTGTAGACGGTACGACATATGAAAGTTGGGTCGGTTCTGGGAGCGTGCTCGGATAGCCGAAGTGGTTAAGGCGACTGCTCACGACGCTCGGGAAATCTGGTTTCGAGTCCCGGTCTGGCACAAATATTCATGTGTCACCAATATCAACATACCTAAAAATAATAATGTCAGAGGATTCCGCAGTTGCCAATAAATTTCAAAGGCAAAATTCTGTGTCGGTGAGGGAACGCTTGCATTGGCCGTTCGAGGACAGGTACGGGGAACATCGCCAAAGCCTGAAAAAATCGACGGTAACGGAACATTGTTTAAACTAGGGACACGGAATGAAATTTGAAGAGACCCTAAGAATTACAGTACCTTCGTATTTTGAAAAATGTTTATAAAGAGGCAACTGAAATTCGTTTGGCGGACAGTTTGACGAATAAAGACAAGAGTTTTCTTTTTAGCAAGACGTAGTATGCTGTATTATCTAGCATCAAAGCACGACGTGCTTTGCTGTGGCTGGCCCGAGTGATTGAGGACAGTGTTTGACTGCGATATATCGTTGGCACCACCAGCTGAGTCTTGGAGGGCACCAACTGTGCCAGGTGACGCATGTGCTGTATATGGTACGGAGTCCTATATACGACGACGAGCCGGCCGCGGTGGTCTAGCGGTTCTAGGCGCTCAGTCCGGAACCGCGCGACTGCTACTGTCGCAGGTTCGAATCCTGCCTCGGGCATGGATGTGTGTGATGTCCTTAGGTTAGTTAGGTTTAAGTAGTTCTAAGTTCTAGGGGACTGGTGACCACAGCTGTTAAGTCCCATAGTGCTCAGAGCCATTTGAACCATTTTTGAACGACGACGATTTAGAACCGTAGCATCAATTTCCAGACAGACTCAGTGACAGCAGCGTCCTCCTGAAGATGATGGACAAATAGATTATCGAAATACTGAGCTATGTTGACTATTGGATCTGGGAGTGAACAGGAACAGACTACTAAACTAAACTCTTACCTCAAAGTTAGGCGTACAATATCATTCATGGTGACAGTGATTACTTATTTTTCTGAAATTAGAAGAACTGATAATATCTAGCAAGCCGAGATTCAGCTATAACAGATCTGTGATTACGTTAAATGGCCTGGACCATGTATGGGCTACAATGAAGGAATAAGTGTCTTCTGAGACTTCACTAAGCCTCCTTTGAGGAAGGGTTGTGGTTGGTATCAACAACTTATGAACCAGGAATCCCAGTATTCGTGAATAATATGCATCAACTTCACCTTTTCCGATAATTTTATCATTTAGAGGAAAGGGCAACACGGTTAAAAAATGGTTCAAATGGCTCTGAGCACTATGGGACTTAACTTCTGAGGTCATCAGTCCCCTAGAACATAGAACTACTTAAACCTAACTAACCTAAGGACATCACACACATCCATGCCCGCGGCAGGATTCGAACCTGCGACCGGAGCAGTCGCGCGGTTCCAGACTGGAGCGCCTAAAACCGCTCGGCCACTCCGGCCGGCAGCAACACGGATTTGGAGGTCAGTTAGTAGGAGGATCATTGCCAACTAGACTGCATTCTTTTCGCTGTGCATATTATGTCATGTTACACATCCTGCTGCGGTCACGTGAAAGAGCTGCGCGACATTCCTGAGACCTCGCGAGTACAGGAGAAATGCCAGGTTCAGCCCACTGTGTATTGTTGCCAAAGCTATTCAAGATGACAGATCCAAGATGGTGGCCATAAATGTAGCAGTGTCGCAATGAAGTCATTGCAATAAGTTCAAGTTTTGGCGGGAAAACAAGTCAACTGGGCTACCTCCACTAATCTAACCCCCTCATCATCCCCTTAGTTTATATTTTCTGCTGGAGTCAGGGACGTTATATTCCTCACTTCTCGAAGCACACATTGGCGTCGAAGCACAGACGGCATAATCACAACTATTACACGCACAAAATTCGAAGCACTGTCCTACAAATGAGAAAAATATCATACAGCTACTGGTCAGGAAACGCTCTAAAGCCTTGATGGTGGGTGAGAGACAGCATCTCGCCTGTCTGAACCAGTGGTGGATGGTCTCGTCTCTGAACATTCGAATAAAGAAAACGTGACAGAACTTTCTGTAGATATTTTGCCCCCCATCTTGTTCAAACCAGCCTATAGAGGTTACTATGCACTGCAAAAAAGATGTCTTGTGACTCTGACATCATGGAACTTCTTGTGAATGGAGCATTCTGATTCGTTCTCACTGAATTTACCTACCAAACTGCTGCTGGGCCGATGTGGGAGCACTGTCTGCCATTTTCTACAGGAAAATGCCGAAACAGGAAGCATACGTTTCATCATCACCACACATGAGTTGGAAGTCCTCTGATGAGTGAGAAGTTGTAAAGAAAGTATCGATTTGATATTACAACAACGATAGCCGTAACGGGAACGAGGGATTTTTTTACTTGGAAAATTATGTCCATTCATAACAACGCTACAGAATATCATATTTCCAGAAATACCGTCGTCAGGAGGGGATATTTGTGATACTTTGCTCATTGTCAAATGTCGTCACATTGAGGCTGCAACGGTAATATTTAATTGTAAGCAGAGCGATAAATATGTGGCTGGTTTCCTAGGACGATTCCGCCTGGCATGCGGGGAGCTTGTATCGGCAGTAGTTTGTGGCCAGAATGTTTGACATTTCCAGCTTACTGCAAGAGCTGTGCGAACTGTGGAGGCTGGCTGGGGGTACAGGAATGTATCTGACCTAAATGTGTCGCCCTGTAGGCGGCTGAATAGCGAACTCTAATACTCAGTATGTGTTGGGGAGCCTTCATGATCCCATATGTTCATGGAAATTTGAGAAGACTCCATACAGATGTGTGTTTGCTCTGGGCAATTATTCCCTCCCAAGTAAATTGCCCGGTTGACTGCTTCTACACATTTACCACTTTAATTTGGTTAAGAGAACATCGGTTGAGATGTGTGTTGTGTGTACATCTACGTTGTGAAAGGTAGGTGGAAGAGACATTTGCTGGTTCTCTAGGTACGAGGAATACCTTAGTTGACTTTGTAAAGTAGAAGGATAATTTGGAATCTGTTATATCATTGATATCAGTATTCGTTAAAAAAGTACGAGTTGTCTTGTGACAGCCAGAGCGACAGCACCAGCAGCAGCGAGTACTGTTTGTATAAAGCGTTTTTGTACTTATTTGCTGCGCTTAGCTTTTAAATAGTTTTTCTGGGAAAACCTAGCGTAGTTTTCGCGTCTCGTATTTCAGTAAGTGTTTCTTGATTATCAGAGTAGCTCATCAGAAGATTATCTTGGGAATTTGTCACCGTATAGAGTAGGGTAAACATAGTCATGTGTAGGGACTGTGGTTGTTGTGAGCGGACGCAAGGAGAATTGGCCACTCTTCGGGGGCAGGTGGAGGCTTTGTCTGTTAGGCTCATCGAGCTCGAGGCGCAGGCGTCGGCTCGTAGTGGCGTTGGGGCAACTGTGGTGAGACCTATGCCTACTTCGGTGGCCTTGGAATCACATGGAACCCCTGATGTCGCTGCGTCTTCCGGCAGTGAGCATCTTACCGGTCAGCCATCACTCCAGGGTGAATGGCGGACAGTGGTGGGCTCGCGCGTGCCTGGCCGAAAGGCGAAGGTGGGATCTGGCCGCGTGGCAGCTGCCTTACCCCTTTCCAACAGGTACGGGGTGCTTCCTAGTGGTGATGACATCGTTTCCGAGCCACCACAGGGTGCCTCGCCTGTTGGGCCAGTGGCCGATTCTCCGGCAAGGTCCCGACAGTCACAGAGGGCGGGCCTATTAGTTATAGGGAGCTCCAACGTTAGGCGGGTTATGGAGCCCCTCAGGAAAATAGCGGGTAGGTCGGGGAAGAATGCCAGTGTGCACTCGGTGTGCTTGCCGGGGGGTCTCGTCCGTAATGTGGAGGAGGCCCTTCCGGCAGCTATTGAACGCACTGGGTGTGACCGGCTGCAGATAGTAGCACATGTCGGAACGAATGACGCCTGCCGCTTGGGTTCTGAGGCCATCCTTGGTTCCTTCCGGCGGCTGGCTGATTTGGTGAAGACAACCAGCATCGCACGCGGAGTGCAAGCTGAGCTTAATATCTGCAGCATAGTGCCCAGAGTCGATCGCGGTCCTCTGGTTTGGAGCCGTGTGGAGGGTCTAAACCAGAGGCTCAGACGACTCTGCGACTATAATGGTTGCAAATTCATCGACCTCCGTTATTGGGTGGAGAACTGTAGGGCCCCCCTAGACAGGTCAGGCGTGCACTACACACCGGAAGCAGCTACTAGGGTAGCAGAGTACGTGTGGCGTGCACACGGGGGTTTTTTAGGTTAGAGGGACCCCCCCTTGGGCGAAACGATAAAATACCTGACGGCTTACCAGAGAGGACATTATCATCGTTGATAAAGAATGTCCGTCCTCAGCGACCAAAAACAGGAAAAGTTAACGTAGTATTGGTAAACTGCAGGAGTATCCAGGGCAAGGTTCCTGAATTAGTATCTCTTATTGAAGGAAATAGTGCGCATATAGTATTAGGAACGGAAAGTTGGTTAAAACCGGAAGTGAACAGTAACGAAATCCTAGACACAGAATGGAATATATACCGCAAGGATAGGATAAACGCCAATGGTGGAGGAGTATTTATAGCAGTAAAGAATTCAATAATATCCAGTGAAGTTATTAGCGAATGCGAATGTGAAATAATCTGGGTTAAGTTAAGTATCAAAGGTGGGTCAGATATGATAGTCGGATGCTTCTATAGACCACCTGCATCAGCAACCGTAGTAGTTGAGCGCCTCAGAGAGAACCTGCAGAACGTCGTGAAGAAGTTTCGTGATCATACTATTGTAATAGGGGGAGACTTCAATCTACCAGGTATAGAATGGGATAGTCACACAATCAGAACTGGAGCCAGGGACAGAGACTCTTGTGACATTATCCTGACTGCCTTGTCCGAGAATTACTTCGAGCAGATAGTTAGAGAACCAACTCGTGAAGCTAACGTTTTAGACCTCATAGCAACAAATAGACCGGAACTTTTCGACTCCGTGAATGTAGAAGAGGGTATCAGTGATCATAAGTCAGTGGCTGCATCAATGACTACAAGTGTAATAAGAAATGCCAAGAAAGGAAGGAAAATATATTTGCTTAACAAGAGTGATAGGGCACAAATCGCAGAATATCTGAGTGACCACCATCAAACGTTCATTTCTGAGGAAGAGGATGTGGAACAAAAATGGAAAAAATTCAGAAACATCGTCCAGTACGCCTTAGATAAGTTCGTACCGACTAAGGTCCAAAGCGAGGGGAAAGATCCACCGTGGTATAACAATCATGTACGAAAGGTACTACGGAAACAAAGAAAGCTTCATCATAGGTTTAAGAGTAGTCGAATCATAGCTGATAAGGAAAAGCTGAACGAAGCGAAAAAGAGCGTAAAGAGAGCAATGAGAGAAGCATTCAACGAATTCGAACATAAAACATTGGCAAACAATCTAAACAAGAACCCTAAAAAGTTTTGGTCATATGTAAGATCGGTAAGCGGATCTAAATCCCCTATTCAGTCACTCGTTGACCACGATGGCACCGAAACAGAGGACGACCGAAGAAAGGCAGAAATACTGAATTCAGTGTTCCGAAACTGTTTCACTGCGGAAAATCGTAACACGGTCCCTGACTTCAGCCGTCGCACGGACGCCAAAATGGAAAATATTGAAATAAACGATATCGGAATTGAAAAACAACTGCTATCACTTAGTAGCGGAAAAGCATCCGGACCAGACGAGATACCCTTAAGATTCTACAGTGATTATGCTAAAGAACTTGCCCCCTTTCTATCAGCAATTTATCGTAGATCGCTGGAAGAACGTAAAGTACCTAGCGACTGGAAGAAAGCGCAGGTCGTTCCCATTTTCAAGAAGGGTCATAAATCAGATGCGAATAATTATAGGCCTATTTCGCTTACGTCAATCTGTTGTAGAATATTGGAACATGTTTTGTGTTCTCGTATTATGACGTTCTTAGATAATACAAATCTCCTTCATCATAACCAACATGGGTTCCGCAAACAGAGATCATGTGAAACTCAGCTCGCCCTATTTGCCCAAGAAATTCACAGTGCCGTAGACACTGGCGAGCAGATTGATGCCGTATTCCTGGACTTCAGGAAGGCATTTGATACGGTTCCGCACTTACGTTTAGTGAAAAAAATACGAGCTTACGGAATATCGGACCAGGTTTGTGATTGGATTCAGGATTTCCTAGAAGAAAGAACACAACATGTCATTCTTAACGGTTCAAAATCTGCAGATGTAGAGGTAATTTCGGGAGTACCGCAGGGAAGCGTGATAGGACCTTTATTGTTTACAATATACATAAATGACTTAGTTGACAACATCGGTAGCTCCGTGAGGCTATTTGCAGATGACACGGTTGTCTACAAGAAAGTAGCAACATCAGAAGACTCGTACGTACTCCAGGAGGACCTGCAGAGGATTAATGCATGGTGCGACAGCTGGCAGCTTTCCCTAAACGTAGATAAATGTAATATAATGCGCATACATAGGGGCAGAAATCCATTCCAGTACGATTATGCCATAGGTGGTAAATCATTGGAAGCGGTAACGACCGTAAAATACTTAGGAGTTACTATCCGGAGCGATCTGAAGTGGAATGATCACATAAAACAAATAGTGGGAAAAGCAGGCGCCAGGTTGAGATTCATAGGAAGAATTCTAAGAAAATGTGACTCATCGACGAAAGAAGTAGCTTACAAAACGCTTGTTCGTCCGATTCTTGAGTATTGCTCATCAGTATGGGACCCTTACCAGGTTGGATTAATAGAAGAGATAGACATGATCCAGCGAAAAGCAGCGCGATTCGTCATGGGGACATTTAGTCAGCGCGAGAGCGTTACGGAGATGCTGAACAAGCTCCAGTGGCGGACACTTCAAGAAAGGCGTTACGCAATACGGAGAGGTTTATTATCGAAATTACGAGAGAGCACATTCCGGGAAGAGACGGGCAACATATTACTACCGCCCACATATATCTCGCGTAATGATCACAACGAAAAGATCCGAGAAATTAGAGCAAATACGGAGACTTACAAGCAGTCGTTCTTTCCACGCACAATTCGTGAATGGAACAGGGAAGGGGGGATCAGATAGTGGTACAATAAGTACCCTCCGCCACACACCGTAAGGTGGCTCGCGGAGTATAGATGTAGATGTAGATGTAGAACTACCAGTTTTCTCTATTTTTTCCGAGTTTTCAAGTAAAGATCTTCCCAGACGAGATATGTTTCTAGTTACACAGTAGTTTGCAGCACATGCCACCTCGCTGCACCTCACTAAAGTTTTGGGTCTCTAGAGATATAATTTCCACTCTTTATCTCCGGAATTATACTGTGCAAGAGATCAGTAACATACTGCTATGTGCTTCATATCGAGTACTACCACGTAAATGGTATGATATTCTGGCAAACCATATGAAAATTCTTGTAATCCTAGAGTCTCGAGATACATGTAGAAAGCATGGCAGCAAGCAAGAAGACGGTCGGGGCCGGAAACAGTAACATCTCTGTGCTTAGGGGAACCAGCTTAGCCTTTGTACACCAGTTTGGAGAGTGAACACTGTCTGTTTAGGGTGCTCTGACCGCTTATCGGGACTAGTGGGCACTTGACTCATGACCCCTGCAGTGGATGACCGAACCGGCCTTGTAGGAAGTATCTAATGTTGCGAGGACTATTCTTTCTTCGCAGTATATGTACAGGATGCAAAGTGATGATTTTGTGTGGTGCAGGATACGAATTGTGTTTACTACATCGGTATGGTATGTGGTGATATAGCCTGGTTGGATACCTGGAGATCGGTTTCACGCTGAAAACTTCAAGCTTTCCTTGACAATAACAGAGCAGTGTAATTGAGGAAGTGTCTTTCGAGGTGGTTTCCATATTTCTTGTTCTGTCGACCACTTTTGCAGGGTTTAACTGTCAGTACAATATGACTGCTGTAACTTTTTCTCCGATCTATACAAAACACTTTTGCCACTGAAAGTTTCGGCATTTTCCTGTAGATGAACAAAGATTTATGCAATCCATTCCCCTGTTACAACTTGGGGATAAAATCGAGTCTTCTGTATCATAACTCCGGTGATTCTAATTTAGTGACAGGTGTTTGTGAGGTACTGCAATTCCATTGTATACATCTGCTTGACAGATGTCCTGTTACAGAGTTATTTGCAGCATGATGTGTAATTTCACATGTCAAACACCACTGCTATGCATTTGTCTCTTTCCTTTTAAGAGGCATTATCGATTACTAACGATCATTTTATAGGAGTGATGCGAGCATGGTATAATTTCTGAACCATGATCGAACGTGAACAGTGGGGAATCACAAAGAAACGATGTTTTAAGGATGTAGTGTTTTCCTTTCACAGCTTGTCACCATAGTTTACTGTAGAGAAACTTGCAAGGAGAATTTATGTCATGCGCTGGAAATATGTTTCTTATGTTGGAATATTACAGTGTTGCATTCCACATGCCTAATAGTTCAGAAACCACGTCGCTCTAACATTATAGCGTGTTTTAAGTCCACAACTAAAAAATCAAATGGCTCTGAGCACTATGGGACTCAACTGCTGTGGTCATAAGTCCCCTAGAACTTAGAACTACTTAAATCGAACTAACCTAAGGACATCACATACATCCATGCCCGAGGCAGGATTCGAACCTGCGACCGTAGCGGTCGTGCGTTTCCAGACTGCAGCGCCTTTAACCGCTCGGCCACTCCGGGCGGCTAAGTCCACAACTGTGTAGGCTTAGGAGTGCATCTGTTTATGCTCTCTCTTACCAATATCTTCTTGTCACTGACCCCAGATACTACAACAATACTTCAGAATATTGACAGCGCAATTGATACATGTAAAATGCTTCAAACTTCATCTGTCAGGAGCTCCACCGAGAATGAAAATCACACGTTTCTTCTTAACCGTCTGTTATATCATCACAACACTTTCATATCTTCTATACACTGATAAGGGGTGTTAACCTTCTCGACATGCGCGCATCTGGAGAGACTTAGTGCACTTGTATGGGTGGTGTGAGTAAGACTGGTGTGGAACGGCAGTTACAGACTCGGCTCACTCTGTTCCTTCACGAGACATGGATTGTAGCGATCTGCTTCTGGTCAGCTGCATATTAAATCGATGACAGTGCTACAGGAAGGGTTCGTCAAAGACAATGTGAGGAGATCTTTCAATCTCTAACTTTACCCTAAGAATGCAAGAATGTTCTGTGACTCCCATCCGCATAGGGAAATATGGGCAATCGTAATCGTAAATTACACGCTATGATCAAAGTGCTAGAAATTAGTAGATTGCTGTGTGGTACACTTTGGTGTATATGTTCGAGAATTAACAGTGAATGGGCGTACTGTACAGTCATCTATCTACATTTGCAACCTTATACATGGTACTCGCAAAGAAGAGGAGGGGCGGTTTCAGCAATGATACAGAAATTAGGAAGCATGCTGCCACGTCATTGGTCGGCGTTGAAATCACGGAAAAACTGGTAAGATTACAAAAACTAATCGCGCTATCAACTTTGAAGCTGGTTACAGTACATCGACGGTGTTTTTCTCCATCCCATCCATCCAATGGTACATTGTTGATTACCACATAATGATTGACTGACGTCTCTTGTTTGAGATGGAGAAAGAGTCTTGGTGGAGGGGCAACACCTTCCAGGGATGGCTAGCAACAAACCAGCGATTGCGTACAAGAATGCAATATGCAGAATCTATCAAAATGAAACACCGAGCCATCTGCTGTCCTATCACTGTGAAAGATGAGTTTAAACATACAGGTCATCAATCAGCTTCAGACAGCTGCTTGAAAACGTTCCACAATGGCGTTCCTTATGTTGTGACTGTCTTTTATTTGAATCACCCGGTGTGTGGTTGTGGGAACAAGAGCAACATGATTTACACCATGCAATGTCCAGTTTTCTGTGAGAGCTGAAATGGGACAACCTTCACATCCTTATCTTCAATTCCTTCCTCATGTCAAAATTCTCTGAAGAGGTGAATTTAGCTCAAACATTTAACTTTCTGGACTTTATACTGCTATGTCTATACCCAGTTACAGTAGTAAATTGCATTTAAAAATTAGTACAGATGAGTTTACTATCTCAGATTAAATTTCACTTTAATACGTTGCCAAATTAGATTAACAACTAAGGGGAGTAAGCCATTTGTTACTTATCCAGCTTTGAAGTTTCATGATATGAACTGTGCAGCCACGTTGCAACACATATTCTTGAAAATTTACTTCTCCCCTATTTCTGAAACACTACAATATTTATTTAATGATAGCTCTACTTGAGAGCCATCCATAATACCCTTAACAATATTTTATTCAAAGCTATTTGTTTATGATGAACTAAAATGTAATTTAAATTTTTGTACTGTAAAACTCATTGAAATTGTGTATGAAATTAAGTAAACTTTACCTAATTGAGTTACAGAACATGTATGGCAATATGTGGCCCATTTTTTGATGTAAGTAACGAAGATCGTCTAATGACTTTTGATTATTATTTTGTAAATCTTACATTTAACAATGTATCCAGTTGTTTAGTTTTATATAGAAGGAAGTGTCACATGGGCTAGCAAAGTCAGTAAGTAACAGGCGTGTAAAACAGAGACAGTCAGAGGCAGTCAGTCAGTCTGCATTAGTGTCTTTCGAAAGCTGTTTGTGTGAGACTCTTTCGGAGACTGTCAGACAAGAAATGTATATCTCAATGTGCATTCAAATCGGCCATAATACAAAACAAGAAAAGTGATATACTCCGTGTTTTATTTAAAAATGAGTACATCAGCAACATCGAGCACTGGGACTTTCTGAAGCAACAACCCCGAGGATATCAAAGTTGAGAATCTCATCATATGGAGCAGCTAAGTTATTATGTGAACTTTTATTAACTGTGATTGACATGTTCTAGTTTTCACTCGTCATCGTACTTGAGAATGGTGGAGGCCCAAACTCTTAAGTTGCTCCAATGATATGACTGAGAATTCACTATTACTGCTATCCAGTTATAGATAGAATTGCAAAAACTGTATATTTTATTCTTACTCAGCGTCAGTGGCAACTGAAGCACTTCCCTTCTCTCACACATTTAAGGATGGCATTTTAGAGCCAATGGATCGGAGCATGTCAATGTCAGTTTAGAGCCTGACACAGACCTCGAAGTTGTGGTGGGAAAAAACAAAAATGTATGGCAGTGTGTTCAAAGCTGTCGTCATATACTGCTTGGACATGATTCAGCAGAAAAAGAAACAATGTATCAAACAACAACACAGGGAGACAGGGACCCTCTCTTGCGACCAAAATAGTCTGTGGGATATGATCCTCCTACAGTTTGGGAGATGAAACTTTACACTGGCCTCTGCAGGTGACTTCGATCACTGAGTGGTTCAATACCTGTATATTTAATAGGATCGCCGCATATGCTCAATGCCAGCACACAGACATTATTTGCTTTCAATATACTATATAGTGGAAGAGAGAGATGCGGTAAAAATCTTATCGAGTTCTCTACCAGATGACAGTGCATAGTTTTTTTTCTATTTGTTGGTACAAAATGGCGGTGATTGAGAGAATGTTTGGATGACATATGTGAATGCACCGTGAGGGATGCAGATCTCCTTCAGACTGCAGAACCTGTACGTAGTTTCGAGATGCTCCGCAATGTAATAGCAAAATCCTTGTTCTCCTTCCAGTTCCCATAACTGCATGTACTGTCTTTTTCTGCTATTACCTCATGTTCCAAGAGAAAGATTCGTTTGGCGATGGCCTTACACATCATACATAGTTGGCTGAGCTTCAACAACATGTAACCATTTCCAGCAAGTGGTCAAAACACGGTCCTGTCGCATTAACTCAGATTACCCTGTTTCTACATTGGTGAGAGAAGGTCTTAGATACAGCGCTCTGCGACTTTCCGCTCAGTTCCGACTTAAATTGGAACGCTCACAAGGACAAAGCTGCAGGGATGGTAGGGCAGAGACTGAGGAACAGTTAGGGACTATTTAAAAAACCACGTTTGAGTTTTACTATAGCAGATAGGATTGAAAAGGGTGACTCGATTCGAGGTATGATAATGTACGGATATGATTCACTAATGGCTGTAATCATTAAAAGACATCTCCTTAGAATCCAACACAGGTATGTGGTTGAATGGAAAGACTTGATTCCAAATCGCAGACAGCGCATCCACTGGAAAGCATAGCACTATGGATCTGAAAAGACAGTGTACTGGTCATAGGATTTTATGCATTTGTTATGTCCTCAGTCTATAATTGCAGCTTTAAAGTGATTTGACACATAGCACACCATCTACTATATGTTGATCATTCTCAATCCACCATCATCGTCCCTCTCCTATAACCCAGTATGTACATCACAGAACCTCTGACATGGCATCGGGATAGGATGTGTTACAAATACTGGACAAAAATCTAGTGGCATCATGACAGAGCTGTTGATAACTGCTTCATATCACGTTCTTTAGCCAAATACTTTCTAAATTCGATGGTTTTATTCTGAGCTTACACTGCAGCCGATGTACTGTCGTTTAATATTGTTTGGTGTGAACAGCATTTTTGCCACTGAAAGTCACATAATCCGTATGCCTGGAGAAATTGTCGGACAGTCCTCCCGAATCGGCCTAGCAGCAGTTTGGTGGATACATTCAGTAAGGAGTATGACGTCAGAGTGACAAGACATCCTTTGTGCGGGGTATAGGAACCTCTATAGGCTGGTTTGAACAAGACGGGGGCAAAATACCTACGTCTGAGAGTCACGTGACATTTTCTTTATTCGAGTGTTCAGGGACAAGTCTAAGCAGACCATCCTCCTCTGGTTCGGACAGGCGGGATGCTGTCCCTCACTCACCATCATGGCTTTAGAGTGTCTCCTGACCAGCAGCTGTATGATATCGAAAGTCCACGGAAAATTCCAGCCATTTTCTCGTCTGTAGGATAGTGCTTCGAAATCTGTTTGTGTAGTTGTTCCGATTTCCCCGTCTGTGCTTAGACGCCAGTGCGTGCTTCGAGGGGTGAGAAAAATAGTGTTCCTGACTCCAGCAGAGAATTTAAACTAAGCCCACTCAACGTTTCAGAAAAGTGATGAAAACCACAGCAGCAGTAGGACTGGGAAATTTTTCTCTCTCTGGCCGTTCCGTCAAACATACAACTAAGCCTCGAAAAGTGATGAGTGCCCTTTTTTAAGAGTTACAGAGATATTTATTTCAATTTCCAAATATCATCGCTTTGGCGTATAAAATCAGATATTGCAGCAGGTATGGGTTTCGGGATCTATTTAACTCACGAGCGTGTGAAGTGTCACAGTAAGTTTCTCAAGGGTGTCACGATCTTTTTTATATTCTGTGTTCAAGTATGGCGGTATATACTGCAAAATCGAAGCAATGTATTGTGCAGCGATCTTTTTGAAAGTGTATTTAGAGACACATTCAGTTGGATTTAGTAACTCCTCAAGCAGCTCGTGCTCCAAGACAATGGTATTTCCCACAAAAGCGCGCGAGGTGTCTCGGATTTCTTTCACAAGTGTAAAGCAACCTTTTTTTAGAGCCTGTTTTCACGTGTAATGGTATGCATCACAAAATTGAAGTAAACTACTCTGCAGTGATCTTTTTGAGAGTGTGTTTAGAAACTTATTCAATTGTACACTCCTGGAAATGGAAAAAAGAACACATTGACACCGGTGTGTCAGATCCACCATACTTGCTCCGGACACTGCGAGAGGGCTGTACAAGCAATGATCACACGCACGGCACAGCGGACACACCAGGAACCGCGGTGTTGGCCGCCGAATGGCGCTAGCTGCGCAGTATTTGTGCACCGCCGCCGTCAGTGTCAGCCAGTTTGCCGTGGCATACGGAGCTCCATCGCAGTCTTTAACACTGTTAGCATGCCGCGACAGCGTGGACGTGAACCGTATGTGCAGTTGACGGACTTTGAGCGAGGGCGTATAGTGGGCATGCGGGAGGCCGGGTGGACGTACCACCGAATTGCTCAACACGTGGGGCGTGAGGTCTCCACAGTACATCGATGTTGTCGCCAGTGGTCGGCGGAAGGTGCACGTGCCCGTCGACCTGGGACCGGACCGCAGCGACGCACGGATGCACGCCAAGACCGTAGGATCCTACGCAGTGCCGTAGGGGACCGCACCGCCACTTCCCAGCAAATTAGGGACACTGTTGCTCCTGGGGTATCGGCGAGGACCATTCGCAACCGTCTCCACGAAGCTGGGCTACGGTCCCGCACACCGTTAGGCCGTCTTCCTCTCACGCCCCAACATCGTGCAGCCCGCCTCCAGTGGTGTCGCGACAGGCGTGAATGGAGGGACGAATGGAGACGTGTCGCCTTCAGCGATGAGAGTCGCTTCTGCCTTGGTGCCAATGATGGTCGTATGCGTGTTTGGCGCCGTGCAGGTGAGCGCCACAATCAGGACTGCATACGACCGAGGCACACAGGGCCAACACCCGGCATCATGGTGTGGGGAGCAATCTCCTACACTGGCCGTACACCACTGGTGATCGTCGAGGGGACACTGAATAGTGCACGATACATCCAAACCGTCATCGAATCCATCGTTCTACCATTCCTAGACCGGCAAGGGAACTTGCTGTTCCAACAGGACAATGCACGTCCGCATGTATCCCGTGCCACCCAACGTGCTCTAGAAGGTGTAAGTCAACTACCCTGGCCAGCAAGATCTCCGGATCTGTCCCCCATTGAGCATGTTTGGGACTGGATGAAGCGTCGTCTCACGCGGTTTGCACGTCCAGCACGAACGCTGGTCCAACTGAGGCGCCAGGTGGAAATGGCATGGCAAGCCGTTCCACAGGACTACATCCAGCATCTCTACGATCGTCTCCATGGGAGAATAGCAGCCTGCATTGCTGCGAAAGGTGGATATACACTGTACTAGTGCCGACATTGTGCATGCTCTGTTGCCTGTGTCTATGTGCCTGTTGTTCTGTCAGTGTGATCATGTGATGTATCTGACCCCAGGAATGTGTCAATAAAGTTTCCCCTTCCTGGGACAATGAATTCACGGTGTTCTTATTTCAATTTCCAGGAGTGTATTTAGTAACTCCTGAACAATTTGTACTCAAAGGCAAAGATGTTTCCTACAAAAGCGCGCGAACTGTCTCGTGGACAATTTCACAAGAGTGTCGCGATTTCTTTTCTTAGTGTCCGTGTTCAAGTGCAATGGTGATGGTACTCCTCGAAATAAAACGTGCGCCGGGAATAGAAAGGAGGAAGGCTGCGTGTATTTCCAACGCGACAGGAAGTACGCAGCTGCCCCTGTGGCTATAGCGTGGCAGTGCTGTGAGCTGGTGCCTGGCCTCTCTTCCAGCTGACGCAGAAACTCCGGGGTGAAAGTTGTAATCTCCCCCCTCCCTCCTAATTCCAGCTCTTGCCCACAACAAGCGAAGTCTTTTATGGAAAATTTGAGAGGGCAGTAGATTACAATAAACTGTCTAGTTTACTTAGGTTTTCGTGTAAAGTTGTTTCCAGATGTTCTTGTCTACGGGTCTGATTCTTAAAGCTGAAATTCTCACATTTTAGGTGCTCATGGTTGAATTGATCTAAATAATTTTGAAGATTGATGTTGCAGAATTTTTGTTGTTACGTTAATATATTTTTTTCACATTTTAGTACTTGATACAGTCTTTTGAAATTTTACATTAACAAAGCCGAAATTACTTTGTTCGTCCGAAATACAAAAATATGTCCGATCACATCAGAGGCATAGTTACTACTACTTCGCTCTGCGGTAACAACCATATTCCAAAGGGTTTACAATTTTTCTTGACAAATGAATTTCTATTAATTTCGATTATTATTTCATAAATGGGTCCAGAAATAAACACAGTAGATGGTACTAGATTGCGTAATTAATAGTAGAAATTTTAAGTGTCAAATAATTCGTAATTTCAATGTTTCTAAAAAAAGTGCTTTTAACTGAACATTCAACTTATCGACTGTAGCATCGAAAATAAAGTAATTCCTTTACTCAAATTTTAGCTTGAAATATAACATATTATGTATTAAACATATGAAAGTTTTCAGAAAAGCAGCTGAGATAATATTGACCTGTCCATGTTTCGAAAAATAATACTGGTATCGACAACTACAGTTGAGGAAAAGTAATGTTAGAGGAGGATGTCTCGTTACAACGTCTTGCCTCTTGCACTTTGGAAGACAGACTGGACTTTCACTGAAGATCTACAGTTACAGCACATGCATTTATCAGCATGAGTTGTGAAGTGTAACTTAGGCCCATTCTGCTGCAGCTTCATTACTTGATGATGAAATGTATTCATCTTCACCAAATGTCATTGCTTTCTAAACATCGTCCTAAACACAGTCCTCAGCTTCATCATTACAGCTAATATATCCACTTAACTCCTCATTCTCCAGCACAGACACCACATCCACTGAACACAATAAACAATTATGTCTGTCCACCCAGTCCAGCAGCTAGACACTGAGTCCTTTCTCCTGCCACTTTTCCCCAGACCGCCCTCTTGGATTACATCACGGGAGGGGTGAGGGGGAGAGCCGCCAGCACCATCTGGTAGCGGTGTTGTGAACTAGGTCAGTTAGACACTGGCTGGAGATACTGTCTATGAAAACTCAAATTGTTTAAATTAAAAATGCACACAAAATAAAGACTTATGCCATCCTATCCAACAGCCCAGCACAGACTGAGCCCTTTTCCGACCAATTTTCGGGGGGGGGGGGGGGGGGGGGAAGGGGGGAGGATATTGGGTTAGGTTAGTGAAGGCAGCCCAGTTTACCTATTTTCCCGCCAAAATTTGAACTTCCTGCAGTGACATTGCCACATTAATGGCCGCCATCTTGCATCCGCCATCTTGAATAAATTTTGCAACAGTGCAGAGTGGAGTTACACTGGAATTGCCCCCGTCCCGTCCGCTCTTCTCAACACTGGTAGAAGAATGTTTCGTTTTTGTTTTTTCTTTTCATGTAATCAAGCTTGCCATGTCATAAACCTATTTTCTCGCTCAAGAATGTATTTGTTGAAGAGACTTTTTGTGTGGACCACTCATAAGTAATTTACCCACTTCTCATACAATCAAAACACGTCTGAGGTAATTGTGCAACCTAAACTCAGATCGTGGATAAGGAGAGTGGTCGTCCGTTGATCTTTAGTTCGGTGTATTACTGTTACACCCTCGGTAAGCAATACATTCTGTGACGAGCAATCAACAGGGTGAAGAAGAAATTCCACTTGGTGGTTGGCATGCGGCTGCTCACACATTTCAAGAAAAAAAGTATATCTACCAAATCCATGTTCCGCCAATAGGTTTAATAGAAAAGCGATTTAAAAAACGAGGCCCTGGCGACGCTGTAACTGCGTGTATTGTGCCCAAGAACAGGTACTTTTTTCTTCAGTTAAAGCTTCAAACTGTATCCAATTTACACCTCCATAATGCGGTATCTTGTGTATTTCTTTCTGTTATTGTCACCTTTATTTAAATATAAAGACATAACATGAGCTTCTTACACACGCAAACGAGCACTTCGTTTCGTCCATGAGACAAATAAAGCCAATAGAAAATAATGGTGGATACAGTAACATCAACTGTACCCAATGTAAAAAAAAAAAAAAAACACACAGTAGCTAGGGTAGACTAGACTGCACATTATGCTATGTACAATAATTTCATTATGTACGTTTGACTTTCACTGTTATCTTCACAGAGCCGTTACGAACATGTACTAGCAACGTTCAGTTTAGAGAGGATGTTCAAAGCGACCAAACACTTGGCCACTCGCGGGATCATACTTTGCTGGACCCTACGCAACACAGCTGCAGCCTCATTGTCCAAGCGGCATGCACGCGCGAGCTATTAGGTCGTATACATCCATGGGTGGAGCACTATAAACTTGTTCCCTTAGCTGTCCATACAAATAAAAATCTGGTTGATTAAGGTTCGGGGAACGTGGAGGCCAGAGCATTTGATCTCCGTGACCAATCCATTTCCCTGGAAACGCTTCATTTAAATAGTTACGCATATATTTTCCAAGGAGTGGCGGTGCGCCATCTTACTGAAACCATAGCTGTGGCCAAAACCAAGTGGAACGTTTTTTAGTGCGTCAGACAGAGAATTGCGAAGAAACGTACGGTATGGGGGCACCTTCAGCTTGTGTCAGCAACAGGTAAGGACCCAAAAGCACTCCCCCCACGATTCCAACCCACAGGTGAAGGTTGAAAATATCTGCGCGAGTAAAGCTAGATCCGTACCACGCTATATATAAAACGTTCCTTGCCTTCCACTTGGTGCAAAAGCCATTCACAAAATTGTACTCGTCGAGGGCGAACTTCTGGCAGCTGGGATTGAGTTTACGTGTAATGATATGGATGCAGTTCTTCATCAAGCAGCGCTTCAACAAGCAATCTTTTTTATCAGAACTGCCTTGCAACATCACAGATACTTTGTCAGGGTCATTGGTGGCCAGTTTCAAAAATCACGTCCTCTGTTTGTGAATTACGACTATTCCTTTGGACGGCTTCTCTTCGTTACTTGTGGACGAAAATAACCGGCTTGCCGAAGGCGTGGTGCCTTTTGAGGGTCCCGTGCAGAGTACGCACGAGCAGCAGCAGCAGCTTGGTCGTTTGATGCAACCAACACCAAAAAATATCAACATATTCATCGTTTATGTCCTCCATCGGAAAGCCACCATACATGAACCTGACAGGACCAGTTATGGTTGTAGACCCAAACATGCAGCTTAATAGATCCCGCCGGCCGAGGTGGCCGAGCGGTTCTAGGCGCTACCGTCTGGAACCGCGCGACCGCACGGTCGCAGGTTCGAATCCTGCCTCGGGCATGGATGTGTGTGATGTCCTTAGGTTAGTTAGGTTTGAGTAGTTCTAAGTTCTAGAGGACTGATGACCTTAGAAGTTTAGGCCCGCAGTGCTCAGAGCCATTTAAACCATTTAATAGATCCCACTGCTATGTGAAAGGCTACTGTCATGTGACAAAATTGTTTCCTGCTTACAAGAAGAACTAGAAACGGACGTCCCCAAAATAAATAAAAGGAACGTAACGAAGATTCAAATCATAGCCCCATAGTGTACGCGGGCTTGATATTCCAGCAGCCTCTTCAGTGGGCTACGACGCATGGTGCGGCAGTACGGGCTGATACGCTTTCGTCTATACATTTCCGATGCGCTGCACGATGTGACAGTATGGATAGCCCCTCGTTTTCACACATGTGTTTTCAAAATGCACCCGATCTGACTTTGCTAGATAAACTTTTGTGTAGAATCTGGATGAGGAATTGCATACTGATGTCCAAGTGCTGCATTAGTTTCACCCTGTATACATGATGGTTAAACACAAATGAGCAGCTCGGGGGAACACAGTGGTAAGCGCTACTGGTTTGTAGTTTGAGTTTCAGGACAAATGGCGTTCCCTAGAGCAGCTGAAAGTTATACACCAGGAAAAATATGCAATTTAACTCAACAGAAGTCAGGGCGATTCTTCATGGTAAATGCTAGTGGCTGCCTGCTACGGGAACGTATTGGCAAGCGACAGGTAAAATGAGTGGCGTTGTGAGGGACCCGAGAACCTTTTCTGAAATTATATCCACATTTGATGAGTTACAAGAAAAAGAACATGTTCTTAATGAATCTGATATTTTCGAGCAGAATTCTGAGTACATTCCCAATGTCTCAGACGACTCAGAGATACGGAAATTGGCATATCTGCTGTAGTTAACACGTTTAACGAACGCAATGGTGAGTGCATGTACATCCCATTCTGGTATTGAAATGAATGAAATATGAGGTTATTATTGAATGGCTGGTGTTGAAGGTTTGATAGTGTGTATAAGCACTTTTTTCATTTATATTTGTCAAAATCACAGTAATTGTAATAATAATACTAATAATAATATAACAATCTTTGTTGTTCTTCAGTTAATCTGTGAAGGATTTAGAAGTGGCCTTAATATCAAGAAGTCTGTCACTGTCATGAAGGGCAGAAGAACAGACGAAGAGGTCTATTCGTAAAAGGTTGAGTCGCAGCTCACAACGGAAGTTCAAGCAGAAGAGGTGTAATACAGGCAAACAATATGTATCTCGTTCTGGAAAAACTATAGATAAAAATGATATAGGACTCAATTCCCACTGTCCTCTTAAACGTTTTGAGAAGGTAGGTAAAAGTAGCTGAAAGCAATTAAGGCAAAGGTTCAAAACATTCGGGAAACTTTGATGTTCAGAATACATCTAGCTGTCAACCTAAGGAATCTATGCATGTAGAAGGTGAGACTTCTGAATATGCATCATATATATTCAACAGCGAGGCATTACGTCATGACATCTCACGCAAAGTAAGTTTCACGAAAACTGGGAAGCAAATCCCAGTTCTTACTCTTCGATTAGAAGACGACGGACCCAAGCTATTAAAAAGAAAGTTTCTGTCTTTCTGCCTCTTCTAGATTACGTATCTCCTCTTCATTCTGGATTTTTCTTGTCACTAAAACCAACACGTTTAGACAATCGACACATTTTTGATGAGAGTAATGAGTGATAAAGAACTTTCAACAACGATCTATACAGTTAAGTCTTCTACTAACTCTGTGTAAATGTTCTCATATGATTATTTATCCTTACGTTTCGTTGTTAGCATATATGATTTTGATGACATAATGGTATAACCACTACCATAATGTGATAATTTTGCGTATTTCATGCTTAATTATTTGTTTCTTGTTCTTTTTATGTCTCTATGGAAGAATATAGATGTTCAAAGTCATTCAGAACGACATGCATGTTAGAATAAAATTATTGACATTTGCGAATCAGTTGCACAATTTAATCATCTATATCTCGAAGTTGCCATTTTGGCGCTAACCATTTTGTTCTTCTCAAGCATCTGAAATATTATCTTCATGATGTCTGCGCGATATAAATAAGCTTGAAATACAAAAAGAGCACTGAGTGAAACACTAACTTAAACAATATAGCTATCGTCAAGAAATAGGCAGATATTGCATAACAATTACTATACCAGCGTTACGACAAAATAACTGAAACACTGGTTACAGTGTGACGAACTGCCAGGTAATAGTGCAGAATGATTACAAATGAATGCATGATTCATTTGTTGTTGTGGTTCACTGTCACTAAACAGGAAATATATTACCTTACGAGCAAGAGGCAAGTTTTAAGGTTCTGCGTTTGTATTTGACTATATACGACAGGTAGTGGCAAAGTGTAGCTGTTGTTGGTGGATAATGTATGGGCGTTACCTATCGATCATAGCTATTCGGAGCTGGCGTATGGCCAAAGAAACAGTGTTGTAGCTGTTCAGGAGTCACTTAGGCAGTAGCCTACACGCTATGAGAACTGGAAAATTATACGAACATTTTCACGACAAGGGATGCAATTCTCATTAGAAAAGCCGTGTTCCGAGCTTGAAAAATTCCCACGGGACTCTCAGAAGTGTGAAGAATCACGCCAACAGTGAGGAAGATTGAATGGGTGCAAGTTCAGTGGATTCCGAAGAAATGCACCTCTATATAAAAACTAGAAGACTGCATTGTTCTTTGTGATCAAACATCAAACATGAAAGCTAAAAAGTAAGTGTTCTGTTTACCCATGTGTAATAGCTCTGTATTTCATCCTTTTTTTCCGAAGACAAGAACGCATTATTAATACCACAGGTCATGGCAGAGATGAAACAGTGATTGTTTAGCTTCTAGACGGTGCCCCATCACAGTGGCATACGGACGTTCTGTAGTATATAAATCGATGTTTGTCAATTGAATATTATGTATGAGTTATTTGCAACAAACACCAGCTGTATGTATTTTATTCTACTTAGACCGGTGCGTCTCTTACGGCTCAGCATGATAAACAGCAAAACTGCCGCTACAACAATCAAGTTATAGAGAACGTGTAAAATTGGTGTGTATATACCATCACGGTATTAAGGTGGCTATAGGCCCAGAACTAATTCTGAAAAAGCAAATCGTCCATTCGACGAATCTGTAGATCGATTCTGGGCAGTTTTCTTCTCAGTGTCGTTCTATAAAATAATTACAGGACTGTCAACACTTAACGTTGGTCCGTGGCGGGTTTGCTGGCGTCGGCTTTGGAATTTCTGATGCCGCTAGCTCGATCTGTCGTGTGATGTCCCACTGAAATCTTTGCTCGGGGTTGTTGAGGTAGGACGGGGCGTGTTGTGTGGCGAGCTGGGCAGTGGTAACGGAGCGAGGAGGACTGTGGGATAGGTCCGCTCGGCCACTAGGGCGAGCACTTGCGCAAGCGTCTTGGGCACTGAAGCTGTTATCAAAGAAGGCCTGCCTCTTTTCCATTTGTTGATTTCATTTAATTGAAGCTATTATTAAAGAAGGCCAACTGCCTTGCCGTAGTGGTAACACCGGTTCCCGTCAGATCACCAAAGTTAAGCGCTGTCGGGCTGAGCTAGCACTTGGTTGGGTGAACACCCGGTCTGCCGAGCGCTGTTGACAAGCGGGGTGCACTCAGCCCTTGTGAGGCAAACTGAGGAGCTACTTGATTGAGAAGTAGCGGCTCCGGTCTTGGAAACTGACAAACGGCCAGGAGAGCGGTGTGCTGACCACATGCCCTTCCATATCCGCAGCCAGTGACGCCTGTGGTCTGAGGCTGACACGGCGGCCGGTCGGTACCGTTGGGCCTTCATGGCCTGTTCGGAAGGAGTCCAGTTCAGTTTATTATTAAAGAAGGCCTACCTGTTTTCTATTTGGTAATTTTACTTAACTGAAGCTGTTATTACTGAAGGCCTGCCTGGCCCCTTTTAATTAACTTAAGAGCTATTTCATAATTGTCGCTACCTGAAACTCTTATTAATCAAGACCTACCTGTTTGTATTGCTCTGTTATTGAGATTTGATGTCTTACTCAGTCTGTGTTGTAATTACCTGAAACTGTGATTGCCAAAGGCCTACCTGTTTGGGAGTTATTTATAAAATATCAATAAGGTAGTAACAGGAAATGACCCATGAAGGTACAAGGGCCCTAAACTTGCGCCTTACACCCCTTTATCCATATTTGTAGGTTTAAAACGTGTTATGTAATTAACACATACTACAGAACTGACTCATAATTCAGTTGTTTCAACCGTAGTAGTATTTAATTTCTTATAGAAGCTGCGCAAAATTCCACATTACTGTTTCCGTCGAAGTTATGGAATTACCTTGACGTCCGTAATTCAACGTCGCCATAGTCTCATCTCTATTAAGTCCATACATTAATCCATAACGATTACCGATTTCAGGGAAAATAATTATTTTTGATGAGTTGCAGCTTCTTTACCATTCTCCAACACCTGTGCTAGAGGAGCCGGCTGCGGTGGTCTAGCGGTTCTAGGCGCTCAGTACGGAACCGCGCGACTGCTACGGTCGCAGGTTCGAATTCTGCCTCGGGCATGGATGTGTGTGATGTCCTTAGGTTAGTTAGGCTTAAGTAGTTCTAAGTTCTAGGGGACTGATGGCCACAGATGTTAAGTCCCATAGTGCTCAGAGCCATTTGAACCATTTTTTGCGCTAGAGGAAGTACCGATTACTGTAGTACAGCAACACGCCAAATTCCAGCGTCTCACTCTTTATACATTCCAGGTATTTCCAAGTAAGCTCATCTTGCGGTCAGCATCTTGTGACATCCACATCTTGCAAAAGGAAATGTCGGCTGTGACGTCATAGACTAGGAGATCTCATTGGAGGAAGCAGGAAACTTGTGATTCTCCTCCTCCGTCCGTTAGATCTCTGGAATACGAAACCATCACGGCACGTCATTCGACCTTCCTCTCATGAGTCCGCTGCTCGTGGTCTCGCGGTAGCTTTCTCGTTTTCCGAGCGCGGGGTCCCGGGTTTGAGTCCCGGAGGGGTCAGGGATTTTCACCTGCCTCGAGATGACTGGGTGTTGTTGTGTCGTCTTTATCTTCATCATTCTCCCCTTTACGATCGGAGGAAGGCAAACCACCTCCCTTGTCTAGTACAGCGGTGCGAGTCTTCCACATCGTCCCCTACGCTCTGTCAAGGCGTATTGGACTTCATAATCATCTTGTCATGAACGTAATTGAATTTCATTCTTTTGTTGATGTTATTGTGTCGCTGACTGCACGAAAGCTGTTCGAAAAAAATGGTTCAAATGGCTCTGAGCACTATGGGACTTAACATCTATGGTCATCAGTCCACTAGAACTTAGAACTACTTAAACCTAACTAACCTAAGGACAGCACACAACGCCCAGCCATCACGAGGCAGAGAAAATTCCTGACCCCGCCGGGAATCGAACCCGGGAACCCGGGTGTGTGAAGCGAGAACGCTACCGCACGACCACGAGATGCGGGCAAAGCTGTTCGAATGAAACATACGTCGTAAGGCATTTAATAGCCGAAGGACCAAATACCTATACGTCTCTTGTCTGAAGTAGCTGATGCTTATCGGTGCACTTATAGACAGCTGAATATCGTTTTCTACAATAGTGCCTTACTCTACTTTTACTTTTTTCACGACACAGGATTACGTCGACTTTTCAGCTACACTGTGTTGAATGGAAACAGCCACAAAATAATGATGGACTGTGGTTAAGATTAGTATGGGAACTGTGCTAATAGTTCAGTTTTACTTATCAAACTATCTTCAATAAACCAGACGAAATCGAATGAATAGAAATAATTTGCGGAAAGGCAAACATACCTGAATGAACAGTTAAATTTGTTGTTAACATTACAGTGTTGCACAAAATTGCATACGAAAACACGAGAGAGCTGCAATCTGATTTTATTATTAATCAGTCAGAAAAATTTACGTTCATGAATAGTTAGGTAGATGGTGAGCAGACAGCAGAAGAACCTACTGGAACAACTCAATGGACCGAATGGCGTGGAGGCATTTTTTACCGGACGTTCTGCCTTGGAGTTCATTCAAACGCTGGGAAGTAGGTCAAGGATAGATGAACAGTAATTGACTGTTCGTTTCGATGTTGTTCATGGAATGTGGCTGCAGTTCGTACCACAATTCGACATTTAATTGGTCATGTGCCATCATTTACATTTGAATCACGTCTTTTCGTGACTATTTTGCAGTCATTTTAATGAATATCTATACTGTTTCCGAGTATTTGGTATTTTATGACAAGTTTAAGCGAAGATACTTGTCACCCAGCAGTGTATTCGAATACCGCAGGAGAGCATGCGGCTGAGTAAAAACTACGATTTGTTTGACACACAACCAGACGCGAGGTGCTCCGTATCTGACTGGTATGGTGTCAAGTGTTAACGTTAATGCTAATCGTAAAGGCTTAAGTCAATGCAAAAGGAATTTATAATTTGAGTGGAATGAAATGTAGACTTTCGCTGCCGGAAATGTAACACTTAATAAAATATTCCGGGCTACTACGCCGTGGTCGGAGGGGTTTCACATTAAAACCAGTGCCTCGTCCCCCGTCTGCGAAAAGCATTCCTCAGTGTCCGATTCACACCCTGGCTCGCTTGCTGCAGTCAGTAGCGAGCCAGGGTGTGAATTGGCCAGTGGGAAAAGCTACGATTCTCCTTGAAAAATGTCCGCCACAGATGGGGGTGAAATGTTGGGCTTTAATGTGAAATCCATCCCACCTCGGCATAATAGCTCGAATATTTTATTAATGTGATGTGAGTGAAATAATTTGTAATATTCTGGCTAAAAGAAGGCAGTAGATGCCAATACATTACCTTCGGAGCAACTACAGTCGGCGGGGACTAAAGAAGCAGAAAATTATTCTGGAATTACCTTTCCGTTTGTAAACACCATCGTGACAGTGAGAATGGACAAGCAAGTAAACTTCAGAGGTTCCGTACAACAATTTAAAGGTTCCACACTGACTCGGGAACAAATGAACGCCTACAGGGTTAGGACACAAAACAACATCGTGTACACCGCGCTTTGCGAAGTGATAATTACCTGAACCGAAAATACGCAATGTACATTTAATACATGTATGCAGTTCCGTCGGGACGAGAAATAATGTTCAGTCACAAAAAAACGTGAGTAATAACAAATATGTACACAAAACATGTTGCCACACCAAAAACAAAGTTTTTAAAAAATCAAGGGATAGTTTAATTCGCCGATAAAATTCTCATTCACGTCGTTTGGTTTGCAGATGACAAGCTATCACTGCAGAACGCCATACAGATGGTCCTGCAAAACCATATAACGTAAAGTCAAGGTAAGAACAGAAACCAACAAAAAATGCCTTTAGGCCTCATTTTGTTAGGTCAGTTACAACCTAAAATTTGTTCTCTTTTACGTTTGTCCAATAAACAAAACACAC
Organism: Schistocerca americana; assembly: GCF_021461395.2. Lineage (NCBI taxonomy): Eukaryota > Metazoa > Arthropoda > Insecta > Orthoptera > Acrididae > Schistocerca > Schistocerca americana. The sequence continues at coordinate 410,353,584 of NC_060120.1, forward strand.
TGATGGCACAGAAGTTCTGAAACATGTTTAGGGTAACAAGAGAAAACAGTGATTTGTATAAAAGGCGGAATCTATATCTAATAATTTTAGCTCCTAACATCGAAGAAATACGAGAGCAGAAATTTAAAAAAAAAAGTCTGATTCTAAATTTCTCCCTAACAGACAGAAGGACTTATCCGCTTCTTCATCGCACGATATTTGTGTTTCCTTGACCTTTTATAGGCATTCGCAGCCATAGCAGTCAATATCTCCGTGGGATTTATTTTCGCAATACTCAGACATGCCACGAATAGAGCTAAAAATCATACAAGTGATTCATATAATTCAAGCACTATTTCATCAATATTTCCGTTAGCAATTTCAGTTTACACTGTTAAGCCTCTGAAGTATGTCTTTCTGGACTGTAATCATGAATACCGCTTCTAGTCTACTGAGTTGATTCAGTAAAGCTGAAGCCTCATTTCGTGCAACGTTACTCGCAGATGTGCGGGGGTATTGATCACATTCTCCCAATTTTCATTAAGACTTACACATACTTCCTCTCTCGCTGACCAATGTGTAATTGATAAATTTATAAATGCTTTGCTTCCTGGTTTTATGAAAGAAAGAAGTCGATCCCAGCGATGTTAGAACCAGAGAAAAAAATATAAACGTTTTGCTCTAAATTAAAAAAATGAACATGCTTCCTGGCAACAGCTTGCAGCACTAATGCCGACTAAATTCAACAAATGTGCTGCACAAACCACACAATGGGCTTTTGGATTTCGTCCTTTAATGTATCCCTACAAACCAATGTAGGCTCCCGAAAAGCTGCATGCGTTGTCATATAACTGACCTCTACAGCCAGTGGAATTTGTATGCAGAACTTTCAGTACGGCCTCAGCTAGGTTTTCAGACTTATGTCAGGGATTTGGTTAAAACAAAAGGAAACGTTCAGCAGGCTTACTATTCTTGTTCACATATCTTAATACGAAAGATGTTTGATCAATATGTCAGATGTCCGCAGTAGAAACTGTAATATAGAGAAATATTTGGCCTGTTTGATATCACTTGCGATATCTCTCTTTATTCGTTCAGAAAGCAGGTCTACTATTTCATCACAGACTTTTGACAAATATTATGTATGTCCCTTGACCCCGTTTTTCATATCTTTAAATGTGCTCTGGGAGAAGAGGATCGAACTCGGCTATAAATTGAAGATACGTCTTACATTGGCCGTTACGTAGTCAATGAAATGTTCCAACGTGTCCACTTCTGAAAAAATCCTTTTCAACACATTGCGCCAACACATTTTTTCTGTCTCAACATACGACTTGAAATGCTGTTCTACCGTGCTAGTGATTTTTTCTTGTTGAAAGTGATAGATCAAAATTTTTGTGTTCAGTGAATTTTCATGATGGTTAAAATATTAGAAATATTTCTCCAATCTGAAATACTTATAGTAGCAATCGCGGTCTTAACTCTGAACAATTGATACCAGGACACTCCAAAGAGATGCACACTTTTTTTTTTAAATCCATCTTTTATTCTACATGTTTGAAAGTTTTATAGTGTGTAGATACATCCTTTAGGAACAATATTTTCATTTCTCCACATAATTTCCATCCCTCTCAACTACCTTACGCCATCTTGGAACCAGCGTCTGTATACCCGAGGGGTAAAATTTTGGACCAACCTGTTGGAGCCACTGTTTGGCAGCGTGCACAAGGGAGTCATCATCTTCAAACCTTTTTCCACGAATAGAGTCTTTCAGTTTCCCAAAGAGATGATAGTCACATGGAGCCAGGTCAGGACTGTAAGGCGGGTGTTTCAGTGTTGTCCATCCGAGTTTTGTGATCGCTTCCATGGTTTTTGACTGACATGTGGCCGTGCAATGTCGTGCAACAGCACAACATCCTGCTTTTGCCGATGTGGTCGAACACGACTCAGTCGAGCTTGAAGATTCTTCAGTGTCTTCACATATGCATCATAATTTATGGTGGTTCCACTTGGCATGATGTCCACAAGCAAGACTCTGGAGTGTGTGCAGTACGAGGCCTGCGGCTGTGAGGACAATCCTCAATATTGCCGTGCCCGCTTTCATCACGTAACCTGCTTGCCCACCAACTTGTTGTACTGCGATCGACAGCAGCATCTCCATATACCTTTTTCTACATCTACATCTACATTTATACTCCGCAAGCCACCAACGGTGTGTGGCGGAGGGCACTTTACGTGTCACTGTCATTACCTCCCTTTCCTGTTCCAGTCGCGTATGGTTCGCGGGAAGAACGACTGTCTGAAAGCCTCCGTGCGCGCTCTAATCTCTCTAATTTTACATTCGTGATCTCCTCGGGAGGTATAAGTAGGGGGAAGCAATATATTCGATACCTCATCCAGAAACGCACCCTCTCGAAACCTGGCGAGCAATCTACACCGCGATGCAGAGCGCCTCTCTTGCAAAGTCTGCCACTTGACTTTATTAAACATCTCCGTAACGCTATCACGGTTACCAAATAACCCTGTGACGAAACGCGCCGCTCTTCTTTGGATCTTCTCTATCTCCTCCGTCAAACCGATCTGGTACGGATCCCACACTGATGATCAATACTCAAGTATAGGTCGAACGAGAGTTTTGTAAGCCACCTCCTTTGTTGATGGACTACATTTTCTAAGCACTCTCCCAATGAATCTCAACCTGGTACCCGCCTTACCAACAATTAATTTTATATGATCATTCCACTTCAAATCGTTCCGCACGCATACTCCCAGATATTTTACAGAAGTAACTGCTACCAGTGTTTGTTCCGCTATCATATAATCATACAATAAAGGATCATTCTATGTATTCGCAATACATTTCATTTGTCTATGTTAAGGGACAGTTGCCACTCCCTGCACCAAGTGCCTATCCGCTGCAGATCTTCCTGCATTTCGCTACAATTTTCTAATGTTGCAACTTCTCTGTATACTACAGCATCATCCGCGAAAAGCCGCATGGAACTTCCGACACTATCTACTAGGTCATTTATATATATTGCGAAAAGCAATGGTCCCATAACACTCCCCTGTGGCACGCCAGAGGTTACTTTAACGTCTGTAGACGTCTCTCCATTGATAACAACATGCTGTGTTCTGTTTGCTAAAAACTCTTCAATCCAGCTACACAGCTGGTCTGATATTGCGTAGGCTCTTACTTTGTTTACCAGCCGACAGTGCGGAACTGTATCAAACGCCTTCCGGAAGTCAAGAAAAATAGCATCTACCTGGGAGCCTGTATCTAATATTTTCTGGGTCTCATGAACAAATAAAGCGAGTTGGGTCTCACACGATCGCTGTTTCCGGAATCCATGTTGATTCCTACATAGTAGATTCTGGGTTTCCAAAAACGACATGATACTCGAGCAAAAAAACATGTTCTAAAATTCTACAACAGATCGACGTCAGAGATATAGGTCTATAGTTTCGCGCATCTGCTCGACGACCCTTCTTGAAGACTGGGACTACCTGTGCTCTTTTCCAATCATTTGGAACCCTCCGTTCCTCTAGAGAATTGCGGTACACGGCTGTTAGAAGGGGGGCAAGTTCTTTCGCGTACTCTGTGTAGAATCGAATTGGTATCCCGTCAGGTCCAGTGGACTTTCCTCTATTGAGTGATTCCAGTTGCTTTTCTATTCCTTGGACACTTATTTCGATGTCAGCCATTTTTTCGTTTGTGCGAGGATTTAGAGAAGGAACTGCAGTGCGGTCTTCCTCTGTGAAACAGCTTTGGAAAAAGGTGTTTAGTATTTCAGCTTTACGCGTGTCATCCTCTGTTTCAATGCCATCATCATAAGTTTGAAAACAAGCGGGAAGGATGTATCTACACACTGTAAAGATTTCACACCCGCAGAATGAAAACTGTATTTTTACAAAAATAGGGTGTATTTCTTTTGGAGTGACCCTCGCATGATGCACAAAAAAATAGCACCGGTGCCACGGGAGTATACTAAGTAATCACACGAAGTTTGTTCATAGATCTGGTGTTCCCGCCTATTCGCCTTCGAGAGTTACAAAATCACCCTTACAATTTTGATTAATGCCATTGTGTAAAAGAATGTCGATTGTTGATTCATTAAGACAACATTCCGCACAATCATCATTTTTTTTTTATAATATTTGATTCGACACTTTGATTTTTGGGGGTTCGAATTCAGGAACAATTTGTTTTTCTCCAATTTTAACTATTATTTCTTTCGCATTTACTACTTTCACTACAGTTGTAGCGCCAGACCTATCATCAGTATTACTTCAACTCGAAATCGAACCAGCAACATTTCTTGCGAAACATTTGTTTACGCTGACAAGCGTTTTTTAACATTAGCTTCTCGTTCTCGCTCCGCTTCATGCTTTTTGTCATTCTTATTCATGTCAAAGAAACGTACTAAACTGTCAACCAAAAGCACATGGCACAAGAGCGGGAAGCGTTTTACTTTTAACCAGACAGTGATCAACTGACTAGCTTGGATTATTTGACAGAACTGGTTTATTAAACAAAGACAAGAACGACAATGCAGACTAATGTTATTGTTTTCCGCTGCTCGGTTCTCAATGAAAAGACGCTGGAATCCGACAGACTTCTCGCAGTAATAAAGTTTGAAAGCTCGTGATGTCGCTTATCGTCCTGATAGCTTACTCTGAAATACTATTGAACAATTTCATAAACACGAATCCAGGTGAAAAAGTAAACTAATAACTTTTCAAAGCTTGTATTTTCGATGGTTGTTCATACGACTTGTTTAAGCTACAAGTTATCTCACAAAAATAATAATTTGTCATTTATAAGCGCACTTATCTTAAAATGTAAAATGTTAAAATAAGTACAGGGCAAAAAATGTCATCCTCTAAAGCTGCGGCCCCTACGCTTATACGTAGCGGGCCTATAAGTAAATCCGCCACTATGTTTTCAGAATTATACCGTTTGGGCTGTGTAGTTCTGCAGCCAAATTCGAACGTATAGTGTACAACAGTTCCTTGTAGATTCTGCAGAGAACCTCCTCATTCGTTACCTCCTCAGCCCACCTAATTTTCAACGCTCTTCCGTAGAACCACATCTCAACTGTTAAGATTCTCTTCTGGTCCAGTTTTCCCACAGTCTATGTGTCACTACCACACAATACTGTGGTCCTAATGTACATTCTCAGAAATTTCTTCCTCAAATTAAGACCTACGTTCGATACCAGTAGTCCTCTCGTGGCCAGCAATGTCCTCTTTCCCATGCTAGTCTGATTTTCATTTCCTCCTTGCTCCGTCCGTCATGGGTTGTTATACTGCCAAGGTATCAGAATTCTTGAACTTCATCTACTTCCTGATCACCAATTATGATGTTAAGTTTCTCACTATTCTCATTTTTGCTACTTCTCACCATTTTTGTTTTTTTCTGGTTTATTACCAACTGTATTTAACAGATACTACAATTGTTCTTCATTTTCATTGAGCATAGCAGTGCCAGCAGCGAATCTTGTCATTGACGTCTTTTCACCTCGAATTTTGATCCCACTCTTGAATCTTTCTTTTATTTCCGTCACTGATTCCTCGATTAGATTAAACAATAGCGGCGAAAGATTATATTTCTGTCTCACACCCTTTTTAATCCGAGCACTTCGTTCTAGGTCTTCCATTCTCAGTGTCCCCTCTTGATACTTGTACATATTGTTTTGTGGCGGCGTTCGTAGCGACAAGCAATTCGCTGTAGAAACGGCTTACGAAGTCACCGCCACACTTTTAATAGCGGGCCGACCGGTCCGCTGGAACAGTGAACAGAAAGATGAAAACCCAAACACTCTGATTAAATAAAAGTCGGTACTTATCTCTATTAACGAAGATACAGAAACACAGTAGTGAATTCCGTGTCTACAGAAATCTGTCTAGTTCGAGTCGGAGCGGCTAGGTCAGCGTCGGCTGACGACAAACAACAACTCTGCTGCGATGAACACACATCTGACTAGCAAGTACACAATTCGGTGGCGAGTATACAACTGAGCGGCGAATACAGAACTGTCCTAGCGCTCGCGACTCCAGCGCTTAAGAACCCAGAAGCCAGCGGTGGCGCGCGCAGACTTGCGGCCATTTCCTGTCTCGCTGGCGCTGCTTATGCGGACGGCGTCCGGACTTTGATGCTGCCAACCTTTTGGCAGCGGGCTCGGGTGGCATTACTGGCTAGGATATAACATATTGTATATTACCCGTCTTCCCCTAAAGCTTACCATTATTATCTCAAAATAACGAACAATTTGCACAATTTTACATCGTCGAATTCTTCTTCCAGGTCGACAAATCCTATGAAAGTATCGATTTTTCTTTAGTCTCTAGGGGCAAACAGATCATCTGCTAACAGATCCCCAATTCTCTTCCTCATTCTTATGTACATAATTCTTGTCTGCAATTTGCATACATGAGCCGCTAAGCTCACTGTGCAATAATTCTCACACTTGGCGGCTCTTGCTTTCCTCAGAATTACGTGGGTGATATTTTCCAGAAAGTCTGATGGTTTATCGCCTGTCTCATACATTCTACAAACCAAGACGAATAGTCATTTTCTCGCCACTTACCCCAATGATTTTAGAAATTCCGAATGGAATGTTATCCAACCTTTCTGCTTTTATCGATGTTAAGTCTTTCAAAGCCCTGTTAAATTCTGATTCTAGTACTGGATCACCTATCTCTTTCCTATCGACTACCGTTTCTTCTCCTGACACGTCATCAGACATGTCCTCCCCATCAAAGAGGCATAAAACATACTCTTCCCACCTATTCGCTCTTTCCTCTGCGTTTAACCGTGGGGTTCTACTGCACTCTTAACGTTACTGTCCTTGCTTTTAATTTCACCGAAGGTTGATTTGACTTTTCTATATTCTGAGTCAGTCCTTTCGATAATAGTATCTTTTTCGATTTCTTTACACTTTTCATCCAGCCATGTCGTCTTAGCTTCCCTGCACTTACTTTCTATTTCATTCCTAAATGGCTTGTATTTCTGTTTTTTAATTTCCCTGAACGTTTTTGTAATTCATTGTTTTGTCGATCAACTGAAATATTTCTTGTGTTACTCATGGGTGCTCCGCAATTACCTTCCTTGTCCCCACGTTTTTGTTACTAATTTCTATGACTGGCCTTTTTAGAGGCGTCCACTCCTCAACAGAAATGGACACTGAGTTATTCATTATCGCAGCATCGATAGCAGCAGTACTTCAAGCGTGCCTCTTCATTACTTAGTATTTCCATATCCCACGTCTTTGCGCATTGGTACTTCCTGACTAGCCTCTTTACTTCAGCCTAGTCTCCATCATAACATATGAGCTTACATATTCCCTGGGTACCCCTTACAATGCAATAACGATTTCGGAATCCCTCTGACTATGATGAGATTTAACTGATATCTTACCGTGTCTCCCAGCCTTTTCCAAGTATAATGCATCCCCTTTGTTATTGAACAGAGTATTAACCATCACTAGCTGAAATTTATTGCGTAATTCAATGAGTCTTCCTTCTCACTCATTCATATTATCAAGTCAATATTCTCTGGGGACCCTTTTTTCAACTCTGTCACCTACAACCATATTCCAGATCTTCATGACTATTAGATTTTCATCTTCCTCTGCGTACTTCAATTCTCGTTCAATATCCTCTCATATCTTCGCTAACTCATCATATTCTGCTTTCGTCGTCAGCATATATACCTGAACTATCGTTGTTGGCGTTGGTTTGCTGTCATTCTGGTGAGAAAAACCCTAAAACTCAGCTGTTCACAGTAATGAACATTCTGCCCTACCTTAATTCCATAATGAATCCAACGGCCGTTATACCATTTTTTGCTGTTGTTGATGTTGTCCTATACTCGTCTGACCAGATATTCTTGTCTTCTTTCCATTACACTGCACTGACCCACACCATATCAAGATTGAGGCTCTTTAAAACTTCTGACATTCCACGCCTCGACTTGTAAAACTTTATTCTTTCGTTGGTTACTCAATATTTTCGTAAGGGTCATCTCCCCCTTGGCAGTCTCCTTCCGGAGATTCTAATGAAATACAAGTCCGGAATCTTCTGCCAATGGAGAGATCCTCATGATTCTTTCTTTTCAGTTACAGATCATATATCCTGTGGATACTGCTGCGTCGTCCCAACAAAATGCATCCGGGCCAAAAGCACCACAGGCACAAATATGCGAGCTGGTACCAGTGCCATAGACTCGCAAACTGCCCTGTTCCATCAGCGCCACGGGCGGGGCTGAGGATTAAGATATCGATTTCGTCTCGGACAATTTCCGGTCGACCACAATCCACCAATGACCGGACGACAACGGACGGAAGCTTACTCGGAAGACAGAAGAGCAGCTCTCGCCGCACTTGGTTGTAGATCATCATCCAGGGCTGACTTAGGCAGGGAACGTCGTTTAGGGAAGTGTTAGATTTGAACAGACAGTTGTTGTAAGTTGCATTTTCTTTGTACTGAGAAGTTTACCCACGATTATTTGCACTTAGCCATTTTTGTGTTATATTACAAGCAGTGTTACTGACTTCTTTATTCGGCTAGTCAAGGAGACAAGTAAACCTCTTTAACTCATATGTACGACTTTGTTTCTAATTTGTTGGAGCACCTTCGATCTCCTGTCCTACTACCTGACCCTGGGGCATATCTGTGTTATAGTGGCAGGGAGAAATTACCTTAGCGGTGTACTGCACCAGAAACCGTTTCACGAACTCACAAATTCGGCCTACCCTAACAGTGACAACTCGGCCTCCAAAGCAGTAGCGATGAGTCCTTTGCAAAATTGGTGACGAGGGTTTATAAAACCGGCGAAGAGCCTTTACTAAAGATACACATTATGTGTCTTTGATTCAGTGGTTTCCATTACTTTCTGCATCCTCATTTCGTTGATCATGAATGATTCGCCAGCCCTGTAGGGGCACTTTTCCACCGCAAGGGCAGGAGACGGCCTTGAACCTCCGTCCGCTCTTACGCCCTCTTTGACGAAGCCGTTGGCATAATGAAGGTGACTTCTAATGCCGGACGTCTTCGGCCGCTATTATTGATGGTTTTATTCGAAATTTAAGCAGTGGTGGCCTCCTAATCTGGTGCTTAGGAGGTTTTGATTACTAGTCGAAGCCGCTATCACGAGTCTACGGGTGCAAACGCTTACAAGGAGAAGGACAGGGCAGTAGGGTATCTGTTAAGATACGAGGGAACGATTCCAACAGTACTAGACTGAGCCGTAGAGGTAAGAACGAGTAGAGAAAGAAAGACTGTAATACATTCAGTAAATAACTCAGACTGCTACTATAAGATGAGAAGGTAGACGCAGGAGAGGAATTCATCGTGAGGCGCATCAAACCAGTCAGAACATGGAAAAAAAGACAACCTGCTTCGCTATCTTGAGGAATCGATATGTCTTTTCTATATCGATGACACTGTCACTTTTTCGAAAAGACATTTGAAGAACTTCCAATCCGCCTGAGATCGGTATGTAACGTGTCTTCAGACAGCAGGCATACTACTAAATCGTAAAAAGAGCCTCTTTTTCGACCAAGAATACAATTCTGGGGGCACCTATTTAATGGCGATGGAATCCATCTTGATCCAGATTAAATAAGAGAAGTCACACATTTTCTGACCCTTGGCCATTCGAGATGTTTTTCGGAATTTACTCTTGCTATTGGTGATTCATAAAAGATATCTGTACCGAGGAAAATTCCTTATTAGAATTAATGAAGGGGAACCTCAAATCTTCCTGGAATGAGGTGCAATTATGATCTTTCCTTGTCCTTGATGGGGCGCCATCTTTTCCAGTCATAGCACTGCATGACTAGAATGCCGAGACAGAACTCCACACCGACGCTTGAAGGTGTACGATGTATGCAATTTTAATACAAATTCAGGAAGGTGTCGGAAAGAAGATGACTTACTCTTCCAGAGTACTCTCCAAGTCCCAGATGAACTACTATACAACCGAGAAATAGTGTCTTGCAGTTTTCTGTGCCACCAACGCGTTCCAGCTGCATTCAATTGACAAACCAATCACCGAAGTCCCGCTGGCTGACAAGTGGTGTACAAAACTGGACAAAAACACTAGAACGCACACTGCCTTTCAAGGAATACTATGGCAGAACACAAAAGTGTACACGAAATTGCAAGACATCAGCGCATTATTTGACATTGCTTTGGAACAGAGTGAAGATGCAGCATTGTCGACAACCATAGAAGCATTGTAAAAGGAGCAACAGACCAAAGAAGAATTTCGGTTAATAATACGGAACATTGTACAAGCGGAACAGTTGTCGCATGGGACAGAAGAGTTTGCTCGTCATTCCAGCTAATCTACGGCTAGGTGTCCTGAAGTATTGCCACGATGTTCCAACTTCTTGCCACCCGACTCTAGGCAGAATCAGACGTAGGTATTACTGTCCAGGTCTCTACCGACGCGTTCGTGAGCCATATAAGGAATGCTACTGAAGGAAGCACCTGTTTCAATCGTAACTCCGAAGCACGTGGTATCAACTCCGCCCGTAACAGCGCCATTCCACCGAATTGGCATCGGCTTCTTGGCAGGTTCCCTACGTCAACAAACCGCTACATTGTCACGAAAGCCATGTAGACTGCCAGACGTGCATACATTTCGACATTCATTGTAGAAGATACTATTTTGAAGCAAAAAGCACCCACAGTAATGATTTCTGACTACTGGAATGTTTTCCAGTCGAGACTAGTATCAGCGGTAATTTCACATGTAAGGTGGCACACAGAAAGAATGTCGTGATTTTCCTATATAACGAAGTGAAGAGAGACACTGCAGGTTTCACAGCATTCTTTCTGCTCAACAGTTCCTAGACCAAAGCGACAGTGGATATATTGTTCTCGTTTCAGTCGGACGATACTTCTACGATGACTACGTGAAACATCTCATTACGAGGGCTAATGAGGCAAGACAGCTGACTTTTATACGAATCCTGAGAGCTCAGGAGAATGACTGAAAGCGCTATAACGTCCTGCACCACAGAGTGAGACGCAGCCAAGGAGGTTTAGTATGGATTACTACTTTTGTACGGAAAGTGTGCAATCGAAAAAGTTACTAATTTTGGCTGTACCGTATCCTTTGTTGGTTAACGGACGTGACATTCGAAATCGAGTATTATCTTCACCAGAAAGACTAAAATTCAGACAAGTTGTCCATGTCTGCCATATGAGACATTGCTACAGTCCTGAGGTGCAAATGGACGATGTGGGGCTTCTCGTTCATGGAAACTTAAGAACTGCTCGACGATCTTGAAGCATCGAGGGCTGGACTGCCTTCTATGCTCATTACAGGGAAGAGGATACGACAATGAGACCAGACCGTGAGGAGCCTCCAGCGCTGGCACACAGTGTGTTCCTGATAAGATCTGGATCCAGTATTCTGTAGTCGATTCCGGTGAGAACGTCTCAGTGGGTCACTGTTTCTTCTGAAGAGGAAGCTACGTTGCGACCTCTGTTGCAAACTTTGTGGTGTAGTGGTTAGCGTCGCTGGCTCGCATGCTGCTTGTTGCCAATTCTAACCTGATTAACTACAGATACACTATGTGATCAAAAGTACTCGGACACCCCCAAAAACATACGATTTATATATTACGTGCATTGTGCTGTCAGCTACTGCCAGGTAATTCGTATCAGCGACCTCAGTAGTAATTAGACATCGTGAGAGAACAGAAAGGGGCGCTCCGGGGAACTCAAGGACTTTGATCGTGGTCAGGTGATTCAGTGTCATTAGGGTCATACGTCTGTACGCGAGATTTCCATACTCCTAAACATCCCTAGGTCCACTGTTTCCGATGTTATAGTGAAGTGGAAATATGAAGGGACACGTACAACACAAAGGCGCACAGCCCGACCTCGTCTGTTGACTGAGAGAGACCGACGACAGTTGAAGAGGGTCGTAATGTGTAGTAGGCAGACCATCACACAGGAATTCCAAACTGCATCAGGATCCACTGCAAGTACTATGACAGGATTTCATGGTCGAGGGGCTGCTCATAACTCACACATCACCCCGGTAAATGGCAAACGACGTTTCACTTGGTGTAAAGAGCGTAAACATTGGACGATTGGACATTGGAAAACCGTTGTGTGGAGTGAGGAATCACGGTACACATTATGGCGATCCGATAGCATGGTGTGGGAATGGCGAATGCCCGGTGAACGTCATCTGCCAGCGTGCGTAGTGCCAACAGTAAAATTTGGAGGCGGTGGTGTTATAGTTTCGTCGTGTTTTTCATTGAGGGGGCTTGCACCCCTAATTATTTTGTGTGGTACTATCACAGCAAAGGCCTCCATTGATATGTAAAGCACTTTCTTGCTTCCCACTGTGAAACGTCCCCTTTTTAAAAATTATACAGGACTGTGCTTAACCTGACACACAATATTTTTGGCGCAACGCAATCTGACTTTCAAAAACCCTACAAATGAATGGCCCTGACTAACATTAAACTATACGTTTCACAAATCACTTACCTCACAAAAATCTTGGTTACTCGAACTACTACAATACAGCGAGCGCCACTACTGCCAGCTAAATAAAATAGTCAAACTATGGAAGGCACTAACTACTGATAGGCATAGTTAGCAAATGAAAGATTTTAATAGAGAACAAACAATGTATTTACCTTAATAGTCATAATATATATATCAGTTCATGACAAATTTCAAAACTCCGCCATCTCTCTCCCCACATCCACCACTGCTGGCGGCTCACCTCCAACTGCGAACGCTACGCGCTGTTCACATCCAGCTGCCGCTGCCCAACACTACAATGGCAGACAACAATGCAAACTACCCACAGACTGCACACAGCACAGCCAGTGATTCTCACACAGAGCGCTACGTGGCGTTACCAATAAGAAAACCTAAACAGCCTACTTACAACTGTTGAAGACCAATACGGTGATGATGATTGCATCTTTCAGTTCGATTGAGCACCTGTTCATAATGCATGGCCTGTGGCGGAGTGGTTGCACGGCAGTAACATCCCTGTAGTGTACTGGCATGCACCGAGTCCTGACCTGAATCCTATAGAACACTTTGGGATGTTTTGGAGCGCCGACTTCGTGCCAGGCCTCACCGACCGACATCGATACCTCTCGTCAGTGCAGAATTCCGTGAAGAATGGGCTGCCATTCCCCAAGAAACCTTCCAGCACCTGATTGAATGTATGCCTGCGAGAGAGGAAGCTGTCATCAAGGCTAAGGGTGAGCCACCACGATATTGAATTCCAGCATTATCGATGGAGGACGCCACTAACTTGTAAGTCATTTTCAGCCAGTTGTCCGGATACTTTTGATCGCATAGTGCATTTAGCGTTCATCATTTCTGGAAAGTTTTCAGTTTTTTTCTATTTGTAACTTTTGGCCATTCTTAAATAATCGAAGTATGTGTATTAGCAGCACTCTCCATCCAGGAGCTCGATTCTGTTCTGTTCTGTCTGTACATCATGTCAGTAATAAAAGGAAAGAGCATGCGAGAACTGTGGCAGGGAAGGTGAATGGTCGACTTCGGTTTATTGGGAGAATTTTAGAAAATAATGGTTCACCTGTTAAGGAGACCCCATATGGGATGCTGATACGACCTTTTCTTGAGTACTGTTCGAGTATTTGGGAAGACATCGAAGAAATTCGGAGGCGGACTAGTGGATTTGTTACCGGCAGGTTGGAACAACGCGTAAATGATACAGACATGCTTCGAGGACTCAAATGAGAATCCCTCTAGGGAAGACGAAGCTCTTTTCGAGGAACAATACTGAGAAAATTTAGAGAAACGGACTTTGAAGCTGACTGGCGAACGATTCCATTGCCATCAATTAGGGCTCTTACGGAGGCAAAAAGTCGTTTATCCCTCACTCTATTTGCTAGTGGAACAGGAAAGGAAATGGCTAGTAGTGATATAAGGTACCTTTCGCCACACACAGTACGGTGACTTGCGGAGTATCCACGTAGATTTGAATGTAGATGTGTAGATGTAGAAACATGCATTCAGTGGTAAGTGCCAAGCTTCATTGACGATTGTGCTTTCGGTTTCGGACTTGATTTTGGTTATAAGATGACAATACCGTCAATAAAAAGTCTCAAAATTATTAGTGTTTAATACTGTTTAACGCCTAGCCTCTCTTTTCTTTTTCTTCCTTTCTTTTTGTTTCTAGTTTTGTTCTTGTTTTTGTAAGATTTTATTATAATACAGCTATGCTGACAAATTGGATAATTTAGTTGTGTCATTTACATGTCCTCACGTATCTTAAAACGTGTATGTCCACCTTAAATTGTAATCTGTCTGGTCCGATTGAATAGCGAGTCAGAAGGCTCAGGGAAAATGAAGTTAGTCAGGAGGCATGCAGATGGAGGAGGCGTGGGAGGGAGTGTGGAGCCACGGGTTCGTTCTTGTGATGGAAATCGCAAATTTCCTAGAAGCCACTCCAAGCCACTCTTTACGGAGCTGTATTTCAAAATGTATGCGTCGTAGAACTTTCATGTAGCTCTGCTGATCGCATATCGCGACCGCGGGCGCATTCCTCCGTTACCCATATCCTTGCCCCCGAGGTTCCGGCTGGCGGTGAAGCCCCAAGTAATCGCAATTACTCACGGCGCTGTCCGCAGTAGCAGCTTCCCACTTTCCCCATCCGTGACGCAACTAGGGTTACTGACATCCTCCACGTCTTCTCTCGCCTGACCTGCGGCACTATGGCTTACTCTGTTACATTCACTAAGCTTTAGCAAATGGTGAAACATTCTTGCTTGCTACGTCGCTTTATAGAACACTCACCTACGACATATTGTTTCTGCCATTGGAGACTTAGTACACACAGAAGACAACGTTCTAGGGAAATGGTTCCCAACCTTTCTGAGACATTAACACCGAGCAGTCACATATTAGACAGTTCTTCACCCTTCCTCCTGCCAACAACATTGCCGCCTAACTAAATTTCAGAATGAAAAAGAGTTTTCTGTAAACGTTTTTATTAATGAGACGATAAAAGATAAACGATTTTCTGTTCTTGTAGATGTTTTATTAAACCACGAAGTAGTGAGTCGATTGGTCGATTGCAGCACCTATACAAAATTCGCAGAAGCCATTTTCGTGAGATATTTGAGCATATTCGTCGTTTATGTCTCAATTTTACAGTCGTAGGTGGATGGTACAAACCACAATGTACACACATCAAAACAAGTTTTGCATCACCTCTGTTCTGAGAGTTCCGGAACCTGTACAGAAAACTGGAATAGCGATCAACATAAAGATAATTTCCGCCCTTTTTATTGGTCATGAAAACCACACATTGCATGTTATACCACCACACAGCGAGACTTTTAGAGGTGGCGGTCCAGATTGCTGTACACACCAGTACCTCTGATACCATGCCCTCTCCAACTGATACATGACTGTATTCGTCGTGGCATACTGTCCACAAGTTCATCAAGGCACTGTTGGACAGGATTGACCCACTCCTCAACGGCGATTCGACGTAGATCCCTCGGAGTGGTTGTGGGGCACGTCGTCTATAAACAGCCCTTTTAAGTCTATCCTAGGCATGCTCAATAAGGTTTGTGTGTGGAGAACATGCTGGCCACACTATTCGAGCGATGTCGTTATCCTGAAGGAAGTCATTCACAAGATGATCACGCGAATTGTTGTCCATGAAGACGAATGCCTTGCCAATGTACTATCGATATGGTTGCACTATCAGTCGGAGAATAGCATTCACGTATCGTACGGCCGATACGGTGACCACCAGCAGCGTACGTCGGCCCCACATAATGCTACCCCAAAACAGCAGGGAACCTCCACCTTGTTGCACTCGCTGGACAGTGTGTCTCAGGCGTTCAGCCTGACCGGGTTGCCTCCATACGAGCCTCCGACGATTGCCAGGTTGAAGGCGTATGCGACACTCATCGGCGAAGAGAACGTGATGCCAGTCCTGAGCGGTCCATTTGGCATGTTGTTGGGCCCATCTGTACCCCGTTGCATGGTGTTGCGGTTGCAAAGATGGACTTGCCATGGACGTCGGGAGTGACGTTGTGCATCATGCAGCCTATTGCGCATAGTTGGAGTCGTAACACGACGTCCTGTGGCTGTACGAAAAGCATTATTCAAGATGGAGGCGTTGCTGTCAGGGTTCCTCCGAGCCATAAACCACTGGTAGCGGTCATCCACTGCAGTATTAGCTCTTGGGCGGCCTGAGTGAGGAATGTCATCGACAGTTCCTGTCCCTCTGTATCTCCTCCATGTCCGCACAACATCGCTTTGGTTCACTCCGAGACGCCTGCACACTTACCTTGTTGAGAGCCCTTCCTGGCACAAAGTAACAATGCAGACGCGACCGAACCGCGGTACTGACCGTCTAAGCATGGCTGAACTACAGACAACAAGAGCCGTGTACCTCTTTCCTTGTGGAATGACTGGAAGTGATCGGCTATCAGACCCCCTCCGTCTATTAGGCGCTGCTCGTGCATGGTTGTTTACATTTAGTGACATCTCTGAACAGTCAAAGGGACTGTGTCTGTGATGCAATATCCACAGTCAACGTCTATCGTCAGGAGTTCTTGGAACCGAGATGATGTAAAAATTTTTTTTGATGTGTGTATTTGTGTAGTAGATAGACTATGTGGTGCAGACAACATTTGTACATTCGTTTCACTATCTATAACCTCCTCCACAATGCGTCAAACATTAACGCCACTATTGCTTGAAAAAAAATGTATAATTATAGTAACTTATGTAATACTGATAATAGTAATGATCTTTAGAACACAGTTTAGCTTAGTGACTGAAATATAATCGAGTCCTTTCGTCTTACCCCTCTCAACATTCAATTTTACCAGGAATGTTGTAACTACCCCGAGTTTCGGGACCACTGTTCCAGGGCGAAAAATGAGTAAGGTAATCCTTCTTGGAAGCGGAGTACTACAAGAAAAAAAAAAAAACTAAAAATATTGCCTTGCGTGACTGCAGCTATGGATTACGTGAAAATCTGTAATCGTTAATTCAACGCAAGTCATAAAAAGAGCTGAACATTTATACCTTCATACGCAGAGAATGTGTAGAGTTCAATACACCAGGTTATGCTATATACGAGAATTCTCTTTACTTTGAGAGTAGGGACAAGAATGCTGTAGATGAGGACATCCGCCACAACCAAGGCTAAGGTACAGAGAACAAGTAACTGCAGTGTCCAGCTCTTCTCAGATTATATCACCGATATTTTCGGAGATCATTAAATTCAATTATTCGTATGTAACATGCTGTACACATACGTCTAACATGTTCCCATATTCTTTTTATATATATTGTGTTTTTCATGTAAATGGAATTGTCACACCAGTTACTGCACAAACCGGCAGGCCAACTTGAGACGTAATTAGTTATGCTTACAGCATATCACAAAATTTAATAAACGGCATCCCACAATGGACACGGCGACGAGAGTTGTACTGATTCACACAAAACCAGATACGAAATCCTAAACAAGTAATGTATAGGATGCTTCCTGCAGCTCAAGTTTTACCGATGCCAGTGAAGGGCCTTTGAGTAAGAGAATTTATTTTAAGATTTACGTATACGAGGCTAATTCGGAAAGTAGGGTTACAAGAATTTTTGATGTACAAAAAATGAATTTATATTAATAAAATTCGCATGCGTCGTAGTACGGGTCTTGCATTATTTTTCCACATGATCACCATTTACCTCAATACATTTTGTCATCCGTGCAATGAGTTTTTGATTCCTGCGACATAGAAGTCCCCCGCCGCCTTTTTCAGCCAGTGCTTCATTTCGATTTTCACCTCGTCCGTCGTCGGAAAACTGTTTTCCATGAAGGTTTTCTTCAATTTAGAGAGCAGATGATAGTCACTAGGTGTGAGATCGGGGCTGTGAGAGGGTGGATTAAAACAGCCCAACGAAGCGAGGTCAACAAATCTTGTGTTGCATATGCGGTGTGCGGACGCCCTTTGTCATAAAGGAGACAGACTCCAGATGTGAGCATCACGCAACGTTTGTTTTGTATGGCTCTGCGAAGTTTCTTCTGGTCTCACAGTGTCTTACAGCATTTATTGTTCCACCTCTTTCCAAAACTCGAGCAGAACACGTTCCCAAAACACTGACACCATGATTTCCTTGCTGTTGGCTGACTTTTGAATCTTTAGGCTGAAGGAGAATGAGTATGGCGCCACTGCATTCATTGTCTTTAGCTCTCTAGAGTATGGTGATAAGCTCAAGATTCATCTCCGGTCACTACAGAGTTGAGAAAAGCCTCGCCTTCAGCTTCAAAACGGTCAAGAATTTCGCGAGTGGCACTGACTCTGTTCATTTTGTGTGCCTCGGTAAGCATCTTGGGCACCCGCCGTTGACACAACTTCCGATAATCTAGTCGAAAAATTACGATTTTATGAGCAATAGTTGGTGAAAAGTTTGGACAAACTGCATGAATGTCTTCAGTTGTCGAACGGCGAACAGAGAGAAGATGCTCTTCAATTTTCTGCATCACATCATCAATCACAACAGACGGCCTTCCGCTTCTGCCTTCATCGTGAATTTCCGTCCTTCCAGAATTGAAATTCCGTACCTATTTCGTCACATACTGTCTTGACATTACGTCCTCTCCATAAACTGAAACGATTTCGCGACGAAACGCAGCAGCGTTCATGCCCTTAGCATTTCGGTAACGAATTACAGCGCGCACTTCGCACTTGGCGGGAGTCGGAATGATAACGCTCATTTCTAACAGTCACCACACCACTGATCGAAGAGCTACTGATTGATGGGAACGCTCGTTCCTTCCGCTGGCTTCCTGCTACACGGCAGTGGTACCAACATCCCCTACGGACATTCCATGCTAAAGCAACATTCCTTGTAACCTTAACTTCCGGACAACCCTCGTACATTACACTTCGGCCATAACTGCAGGATTTTGTTGTGTTTAATTTTTGTCGATTGTTTTTATTAATTTGTCTACATTTTTGTTTTTCATTATTGTTATTGCAACAAGCTGAAAAATATCATAAATTTTTAATATACTACCATTCTCATGTCGTGTAGAGCGTGTTTATACGGCCTGGTAGGGGTTTTGTACCCCACAAGATACACTCTCCGTTACACTCACCAAACGAGAGTGCTACAAAGCCTTGTTCAAGTTCGCTCAGTTTTGAGTCTACAACCACTTATCGCCAATGGATAAGCTGGAGGACGCTTCAGGGTAGCATTCAGAGTTCGTGACATTCTGCAGATGCTGCGAGCGACTTCAGAAGCCAACAGCAGAGTTACACCAGTCCAAAGTCAAATCCAATAAAAAATCCAAGTACACAGCGAGGTCGCCGTAACTAGGCTAAAGTGGCCAAGCTAACTGAGATATGCATAATAAAAATGGAAATGCCACAAAGGCCATCGCTCATTGACTTCAGACATGCTAGTAATGAAAAGAATAACTATATGAATTAAAATTAGTTTTTAATATAACATGTTTTTAAATCCGACTAAAAATTGTAAGATAATTTCTCCCAGCTACACAGATTCCTAACCACATACAGATAGACCTAAAAATTTGCACTTTCAATTATTAGTAGCTATGACAATACTTGTAAGATTTATAGTGAAAAAATAATTGATGCACCCACAGTTCACCTCCTAACTATTATCTATTGCTTGCGCCCATGTTTTTCGCTATAAATCTTACAAGTATTGTCAGTTATTGTTTTGTTGCCTTCAGTTCAAAGACTTGTTTGATGCAGCTGTCCGTGCTACTCTGTCCTCTACAAGCCTCTTCATTTCTGAGTAGCTCCTGCAACCTGCATCCTTCTAAATCTGCATACTGTATTTATTTCCTGATCTACCTGTACGATATTAACCCCTCCCCCCTCCCCCCCCCCCCCCATCACACTATTTCCTCCAGTACTCAACTGATTATCCATTGATGCCTCAGAACGTGTCCTACCAAACGGTCCCTTCTTCTAGTCAGGCTGCGACACGAATTTCTCTTCTCCGAAATTTTGTTCAGTGCCTCCTCGTTAGTTACGTGATCTACCCATCTACTCTTCGACATTATCCTTTAGTACCATGTTTCAAAAGCTTCTGTTCTCTTCTTGCCTAAACTGTTTATCGTCCATGTTACGCTACCATATCTGGTTACACTCCGTACTAATGCTTTCAGAAAGAACTCCCTTAAACTTAAATATATACTCGATGTTAAAAAAATCTCTCTTCCTCAGAAACGCTTTCCTTGCCATAGCCAGTCTACATTTTATATCCTCTCTACTTCGATCATCATCAATTATTTTGCTTCCCAAATAGCAAAACTCATCTACTAATTTGTCTCATTTCCTAATCTAATCCCCTCTGCATCACCTGATTTAACTCTACTACATTCCATTATCCTCGTTTTGCTTTTGTTGGTGTTCATCTTATATCCACCTTTCAAGACACTGTCCATTTCGCTCAGGTGCTCTTCCAAGTGCTTTTCTTTCTCCGACAGGATTACAATGTCATCGACAAACCTCAAAGTTTTTATTTCATACCCCTGGACTTTAATCCCTAATCCAAATTTTCTTTCGTTTCCTTGCTCAGTATATAGATAGAATAAAATCGGGTGTAGGCTACAATACTGTCTTACTCCCTTCTCGACCACTGCTTTCCTTCCGTGCCCCTCGACACTTACATCTGCCATCTGGTTTCTGTGCAAATTGTAAACAGCCTTTCGCTCCCTGTATCTTACCCCTGTCACCTTTAGAATATGAAAGAGTGTATTCCAATCAGTATTGTCAAAATCTTTCTCTAAGTCTACAGATGCTACAAACCTAGGTTTTCCTTACCTTAACCTATCTTCTACTACAAGTCGGGGTAGTGTCAGTATTGCCTCGCGTGTTCCTACATTTCTCTGGAGTCCAAATCGATCTTCCCCGAGGTCGGCTTCTACCAGTTTTTCCGTTCTTCTGTAAGGAATTCGTGGTAGTATTTTGCAACTGAGCCTTATTAAACTGATAGTCCCGTAATTTTTACACCTGTCAGCACCTGCTTCCTTTGGAATTGCCATTGTTATATTCTTCTCGAAGTCTGAGGGTATTTCGCCGTTTCCAGGTGGGAGAGTTTGGTCATATCTGGCTCTCCCACGGCTATCAATGGTTCTAGCGGAATGTTGTCTACTTCTGGGGCTCTGTTTCGACTTAGGTTTATCAGTGTACTGTCAAATTCATATCTGTCAAATTCATTATCATATTTCCCAGCTCATCTTCATCTACGTCCTCTTCCATACCCCATAACATTGCCCTCAAGTGCACCTTCCATCTATGTACTCCTTCCACCTCTCAGCTTTCCCTTCTTGGGTAGACACTGTAGGCACTGTACAACACGGATCTCAGAACCGAACTTTGTGGCATCCCATCCACAGCCGGTTTTATGCCATTGCAATTACAGCCGCCCCTCTCCAAACGTGTCTTTAATTTTCCTGTTGGCAGCATCTATCTTACCCCCTAGTGATATATGCTACTACTTCCTTACATTCATCCTCTAGCCATTCCTGCTTAACCATATTGCACTTCCTGTCGATCTCATTTTTTAGACTTTTATATTCCATTTCGCCTGCTTAGTTTTCTGGATATTTATATTTTCTCCTTTTATCAATTAAATTCACTGTCTCTTGTATTACCAAGAATTTCTACTAGCCCTCGTCTTTATAACTACGTGATCCTCTGCTACCTTATGTCATCTCTCAAAGCTACCCATTCTTCTTCTTTTGCTTTCCTTTCCCTCCTTCTTGTCAGTCGCTCCCCAATGCTCCCACTGAAACTCTCTACAGTCTCTGGTTCTTTCCGCTTATGCAGGTCCCACCTCCTTACATTCCTACTTTTTTGCAGTTTCTTCAGTTTTAATCTAAATTTCATAACTAATAGATTGTGGTCAGAGTCCACATCTGCCCCTGGAAATGTCTTACAATTTATACCTGGTTTCAAAATCTCTCTCTTACCATTAGATAATAAATCTCAAACCTTGTGGTGTCTCCGCTCTGTGCAAAATTCTACCAGACTGCTACCTTTGTCATTCCTTTCTCCCAGTCCATATTCACCTACTATTTTTCTTTCTCTTCGTTTTCCTACTATCGAATTCCAGGCCACCATGACTACTAAATTTTCGTCTCCCTCAACTATCTGAATACATCTTTTATCTCATCATCCATTTTTTCAATCTCTTCATCTGCGGAGGTAGTTGGCATATGAATTTGAACTATCGTGGTTGGTGTGGGATTCGTGTCAGAGTACAGGGAGATGTCACCTCAAGCCTGCTTGTGTAGACACTGTAGACACTGTACAACACGGATCTCAGAACCGAACTTTGCGGCATCCCATCCACAGCCGGTTTTATGCCATTGCAATTGCAGCCGCCCCTGATGAATTTCCTCTCCATCAGGAACGAATCTATCATTCTGAGGACGTGCCCTTGACATTCTATTGTGCCTAACTCGTATAACAGGCCATCACGCCAAAAGCGGCCAAAAGTAATTTTCATATCAAGAAATACACCCCTGGCGCTTCTCTTTAATTCTTAGCGTTACACATGTACTCAACCAAGAGCAAGGATTGGTGAATATTGGAGTGTTAGGCGCGGAATCCAAAATGGTCAAAAGGAGGACAAGGGGTGAACAAGTAATTTCTGGAGTAGTTGTAGAATAATAAGCTACAGAATTTTACGAAGACAGTCAAGAAGGCAGATAGGTCGGTAGTTTTCATGGAAACGGAGGTCCTTCTGGAGTTTGCGAAGGGTAATGATTTTTGCTGTTTTGCACGCTGAGGGCAAATATGAGAAGGGAATGCAGCGGTCGTAAAGGTGTAAAGGTATGCAATGGATGGTGGAGGAAGGTGTTTCTGAAGAAGAGCCCAGATGCGATCGGGACTTTGTGCTTTATGGTTTTCCCGACGGTTGTATCCTTATCCATTGCAGAAAATGCCCTGTTAGCCTTTCCCATTCTCAACTGAGTTACACGCCAGAGAAGTGTCATCTCCTGCCGTTCACTCGCGATATCATTGATGATGTGAGTTCGAAAATAACGGCTAGCTTCTTCCGCTGTTTAGTTTGCCGTGAAAACTAGGGAGGGCTATCAGCAGCTGGTGCGGATCGTAATTGCTCCCCCCAGCAGCGGACTCTATGCTCCATAACGCATTCTTTACGCAGACGTCAAGTAGCCTCACCATTCTCAGCTAGTGTAGCTCCAAGATGATGCGGGAGGGTGCGAGTCAGAGGAAGCCAGTAACCTACTCCCATATGAAGGATCGTTTCCTAGAAGTCATCACTGCAGCCGCGTTGGAGTAGCCGGGAAACCTGCAGCTCATCGCCGGTGGTCAACCCTGGTATTGCTGAGCTTTGGGCGAGGGCTGAGGTTGTTGATGGAAGCGGGCTGGGCCTCGAGGTGTTGGAAAGTGGAGCGGGAGATGCAGAAACGAGTAGAGCCTCTGCCAAAAGCTTCGTGCTAGTGGGTGACAGTCTGGGGGTGACGCCAGGCCTGGTGTGGAGCATGCCCCGACTCGTTTTGTGTGAGTGTCGTTGGGCACAGGCGTCGTGGTCGGCAGCAGCTGGAGATGAAGTGATGCAGTGTTCCAGTGATGCAGAGAGAGTGAGTCGGCTGGCGGCCAGCAGCCAAGGATGTCAGTTAAGAGCTGGTGTGCTGTGGAGCCAGGCTACTAAAATAACGGACAGTCGATGCATGGAGTGACTGAGTGGTCGTGGATACCAAAAACCAGGAACTCCGTGGGTGTTTTTTCTTCCCAATGGCGAGCGATGACGGCAACCCTAGCAAAATAACCAGACAAGTGGCTTTGGATATTACAGTAGAGGTGCAGTACTGGGCGTGTCTCTTAGTGGTATGCAGAGCCTCTCTCTTACTGAAAAGTGGTCAAATTCACAGTGGTATGCTCTGAATACAGTGTACAGTGAAGAGAGACAATTTACATGCCTTGATTGTGACAGTTCATTACACAGAGGTGACAAAAGCCATGGGATACCTCCTAATATCATGTCGGACCTCCTAAATGGGAAGTCCGGGAAAGCTAAGGCCAAATGACTGCATGAAAAACGTAAAGAAATCGAAAAAGAAATGATTGTCGGTAAGACAGATTCAGCATACAGGAAAGTCAAAACAGCCTTCGGTTAAATGAAAAACAAGGGCGGTAAAATTAAGGGTGCAATGAGAATTCCACTGTTAAATGTAGAGGAAAGAGTGGATAGGTGGAAAGAATAGGCTGAAGACCTCTAAGAGGGGGAAGACTTGTCTGATGACGTGACAGAAGAAGAAACAGGAGTCAACAAGAAAGATACAAGGGACCCAGTACTAGAATCAGAATGTAAAAGAGCTTTGGGCGACTTGAGATCAAATAAGGTAGAAGGGATGGATAACATTCCATCGGAATTTCTAAAATCATTGGGGAAGTGACAACAAAACGTCTATTCGCGTTAGTGTTTAGAAAGTATGAAAATGGCGACTTACGACATGCCATCAGACTTTCGGAAAAACTCTTCCACATAATCCCGAAGACTTGCAGTGCCGACAAGCTAACAGCTCATGTATAAACACTGCTGACAAGAATAATAAACAGAGAAATGGAAAAAAATTGAGGGCCGGTTCGATGACGATCAGCTTGGCCTTATGAGAGATAAAGGCACCAGAGAGGCAGTTCTGACGTTGGGACTGATATTGAAAGCAAGACCGAAGAAAAATCAAGGCACATTCATAGATTTAGATCATAGATTTGTCGACCTGTAAAAAGCTTTTAACAACATAAAATGGTGCAAGACGTTCGAAATTTTGAGAAAAATATGTGTGAGCTATATGGGAAGACAGGTTATATACAATACGTACAAGAACCAAGAAGGACAAAAAACGAAATGCTTGGATTAAAAGGAGTGTTAGTCTTTCGCCCCTACTGTTCACTCTACACGTCGCAGAAGCAATGATGAATACAAAAGAAAGGTTCAAGAGTGGGATTAAAATTCAGGATGCAAGGACATCACTGATAAGATTCGCTGATGACACTACTTTCCTCATTGAAATGGAAGAGTTACGGAATTTGCTGAATGGAATGAACAGTCCATTGGGTACAGAATATGGATTGAAAGTAAATCGAAGAAGGACAAAAATAATGAGAAGTACAGGAATGAGAACAACGGGTCTCCTAACATCAGGACTGATGGTCACGAAGTAGATGAAGTTAAGGAATTCTGCTACCTAGGCAGTAAAATAACCCATGACGGATGGAGCAAGGAGGACATCAAAAGCAGACAGGCACTGGCAAAAGGGCATCTATGGCCAAGAGAAGTCTGCTAGCATCAAACGTAGGTCCCAATTTGAGGAAGAAATTTCTGAGAATGTACGTTTAGAGCACAGCATTGTATGGTAGTGAGACATGGGCTGCGAGAAACCCGGAACAGAAGAAAATCGAAGCGATTAAGATGTGATGGTACAGAATAATGTTGAAAATTAGGTGAACTGATAAGATAAAGAATGAGCTTTTCCGCAGAATCAGCGAGGAAAGGAACCTATGGAAAACACTGACAGGAAGAAGGTACAAGATGACAGTACATCTGTTAAGAGTAGCCGGCCAGGTGGCCGAGCGGTTCTAGGCGCTACAGTCTGGAGCCGCGCGACCGCTACGGTCTCAGGTTCGAATCCTGCCTCGGGCATGAATGTGTGTGTTGTCTTTAGGTTAGTTAGGTTTAAGTAGTTCTGAGTTTTAGGGGTCTGATGACCTCAGCAGTTTAATCCCATAGTGCTCAGAGCCATTTGAACCATTTTTGTTAAGAGTAACTTCCATGGTACTAGAGGGAGCTGTAGAGGATACAAACTGTAGCGAAAGACAGAGTTTGGGACAAATCCAGAAAGCAACTGATGACAAGTTGCAATTGTTACTCTGAGATAAAAAGGTTGGCACAGGAGAGGAACCCGTGGCGGGCCGCATCAAACCCGTCAGAAGACTGACGACTCAAAAATCATGGAGCTAATGAGCAATTATAAAGTCTAAGGGCCAAACTTGTGATTCTATTGTTTGTATTTGTCGTTCTGATTTAGAGATGACTCAGACTTCACACATTTATTCTCCAGTTGTCTCACTATTTTATGATCTTGCATAAGGAGTCTTTGTTTTTGAAATTCTAGTGCTCAATTGTTCAAGAACTACTTAACAATATATCACTTAGTTGTCATTATTGTTCAAGATTTTGTTCTTATAATTTGCCAGAACCTTATGACCACCTACCTTATAGCCTGTACGTCCACCTTTGGCACGGTTAACTGCGGCGACGTGTTGTGGCATGGAAGCTGTGAGTTCTTGGTAGGTCTCTGGAGGGAGCTGGCACCACTTCTGCACACACAAATCGCGTAATTCCCGTAAACTTCGCGTAGGGGGGCGATGAGCTCTGACGCCACGCTCAATCACATCCCAGTAATGTTCGTTCGGGTTCAGATCTGGCGAGTTGGGGGGGCCAGCACTTCATTTGCAACTTGCCACTGTGTTCCTCGAACCTCTCTATCACCCTCCTGGCCTTGTGACATGGCACATTATCTTGTTGGAAAATACCGTCGGGAAACAAGATCGTCGTGAAGGGGTGTATGTGGTATGCATCCAGTGTGCGATATTCCTTTGTCGTCATGGTGCCTTGCACGAGCTCCACTTGACCCATGTGTGCCCATGTGAATGTTCCCTGTGCTGCTATCATATGGCTTGATGAATGGTCCAGGCTAGATTCCCAGTTATTGTCAAGGAAGGTAAGGTTTTGTTTTGACAATATCTCTAGACGTCACATTTAATAGAGTAACTTCCGTCATAGTAGCTGACAAAAGAAAACACGGATCCGTAATATTACGCACAGTGCCACTGATAAACAGTCACTACCTCATAATTCCAAACGTCTTGCCCACGTGACTAGCAAGCAGCAAGCACCACTGTGTTGTCGAACTCCGATTTTATGCAGTATAAACTCGCCTTCTGAAAATATTATTCCGGTTTGATCACATCTTTTTGGTAAGGACGTCCCTCTGTTTTACCTTTGAAGAGTTGTATGTTGCACGTACTCCTGCACTCCCAATTTCGCGAGACCGGCATATGTGGACCATTCCATTTTAGCATTGCTGGAGCTTACCCTTTGTCATCACCGCGTGCTGATCTCCGTCTTCGGCTAATAGCAGCACCCTTTTCTCTCTCACTTGCAAAAATTTTACAACCTCTGCTAACTTTACTGGATGATTGGATGAGTGTGCAGCTCGTAACACGCAAACACCACGTGCTTGCCGGCTACCAGTACCTACACCGATACGTACAACTGCATGCTGTATGTTGTTACACCTACAGCAGCACCATGGTAGTAGAACGGCAATTTCTGGCTGCTCGGTTCCACCACAAGCTGCAATTACGGCTGCAGCTCTCTTTGGACCTTCCTGAGTACTCTCAGGATCCAGTGTCAGCAAGATAAGACTTAACTGCCCATGTAGCACATGATGGACGCCTTCCTGCAAACTCGTTATCTCTGCTTTTGCGTCCCAGATACTATCCACCAGTGACTGAAATAAACTGAGGAGCTACTTGATTGAGAAGTAGCTGACATACTGCCGGAAGAGCGGTGTGTTTACCACGTGCCCCTCCATATCCACATCCTTTGTTGCCTGTGGGCTAAGGATGACATTGCGGCCGGTCGGAACCTTTGGGCCTTCATGGCCTGTTCGGGCGAAGTTTAGTTTTTTTTGTTTGTTTTGTTTTGCTTCAGTGACTGCAATAGCTGCGTCATCGTTAGTATTGCATCCTAGTACCTGCTTCCAAAACCCGATTCAGTGTGCTCCGTCATACTGCAAGTCTTCCTTTGCGAGTTGCCGGAGCACGCATGTGCTGTTTTGCGTTTTTTTAGGATGTCGCTCTCCAAGCACACAATCTGCGAGAAATTCCACTTTCGTGAACCCCTTGCGGCCTCCGCAGTTTCGTTCATCTTTCTTCCATCGTTTGCATCTGCTGTGCCGAAGATAGTCTTTCATTTTCTACCGCCAGTGTCTATTCATCCCCTTTTTACTCTCCTGGATTCGTGTGAAATAGCTCCGATCACCTCCTACATCTGCTTATTTAATCGTACAACGCCCCAAGCAAATTCCTGTGCTCCTTCAAGTCCTCTTTCAGCCTCATCCTCTTCGTTACCCCCTGCTTCCTCTTTTCTCTTTCTTTCTATCCTAATCAAAATCAGCCTTTTCCTTACATCCAGAGGTCCACTTTCCATTAATCATTCCTCATGCTCCCTCCGCATCTTCTCCCTACGCACCGCAGTTTAGTGATCACCTCAGTATCAACGGCCTTTAATCTACTAGCTTCCACCACCTTTTCTGCTTGACACCTGGCTACTTAATCCATTACAATTTTGTATACCTCCTCCCTCATAGCTTCTTGAAGTGTCGACAACCCTGCTACCCGTGGTACTGACCACTACACGATTATCTCCTATCAATTACACAGTCATTGACGAGGGAGAGAAACTACTAGACAATGAGATACCTTTTGTTCCTGACAACCATATTACCCATACCAACCAGAAAACTAAGTTCCCCTGTCATATGCTGAACTTACAACTCAACCCCTGACAAAACCCACTGGCTTACCATGCAGCTTGCACTCAAACCAAAACGAAACAAAAACTTACTCTCCATCCCATGAAGATGCTGTAGGTGCTGTTGCTCTTTCATCTGTTACCATACAGCGTGGTGGCGTGCTCGAAGATTCGGTAGTGCGCTGAGCATCCCAGGGGATAAGTGAGGGTTGGTGGGAGGCCGTGAGGACCCTGGCAAACACTGTTAGCGTTTACAAAGAACTTTCATTAATTTCGATACATGGCATATCGAGGCAGGCATGACTGCTTGTTGACCCTAGCTGGGACTGATGAATGGGCGGTGGCTTCCGCCTGGTGCTGCTGAGATAGCGCCTCACAATACTGAGGCCGGCAGCCTCTGTAGGACAAGGCCCTTGACGCCAGTGGCGCGTTGTGTTGTGCTGCAATGGCGTCTCACTCGGGAATTGGAACCTTACTGTGCACGTGGCCGCAGTGGCGTTGTGTGGAGTCTGCAGTGTGCGAGGTGCAACCCTTTGCCCTCAGACAGAGGTCGGCCAACCGTGCTGTGGTGCCAAGACACTCTAGTAACTCAGCTTCGGTAGCGGCAGACACGGATGGCAGGTTGGCAGTTTGGTTACACTAAGTCCCATGAAGGACTTAGAACAGATGGCACGTGCAGCTGGTCTTGAACACATGTCTGTAGCTGGAGGATCTCAGTCGTCCCGCTGTACACCGTCACCCTAGCGTCGTGGTACTTTCGGCTTCCGGCGATGACAAGTGCCCTTTTGTTTCATTAAACCTGGTGCCTGAACCGTAGAATTACTAGTGGTTCACCAAAGGTTATTAATCTCAATCAATACACAAAACGTAAAGTGGAAGTAGGTGGCAAGGAATAACTGGTGAAATTCCACAGCATTTTCAATAACACTCTTTATTCAAATTTGGTGCAAGACTTTACGATATTTAAAAAAAAAAGACCAACCATCATTTAACAAATAAGTCACAGTTTACAATAGGAAAGGACCTTTAAATTATTATAAAAAAATTTTACTCCAGTAAAAGGCAAGTACAGGCTAGCAATTTAACGTATACAACGCGACGCTGTATAATATTTCAAGCCCATCTAAATTACAGGTGAATTTCACTCCATTCATTAAATGGCCCAGAATCTAACTTGTCTGCAACATATAAAGACAATCCTGTTTGCAAAAGTTCTCAAAATAGAAAAACCAAAACGCATGAGTCATTCACACCGGGGTGGGGGACTCACAGTTAATAACATTAACATTTCCAAAATATATAAAAAAACAAATTTTACTAATTTCTGCCAGTTAAGTAACGGCAAACACACACGATCGCCAGGTAGGACTTGCGAACCTTTACAACATTCTCCTTCAAGGCAACAATTTCTACCCGTATTGAAATGGCTAACTTTTGCATGGCACGAAAACACACTAATAACCAACTACCTGTATATAACACATAAGCACGTTGAGTAAAACCCTTAAAAGGTATTGAATTGGAAAAACACACAACAGTTTTTGCTGACTAGAAACAATATAAAAAATCCACAATGGCGTAAATTAACAACCTTGCTTATTATAGCCAAATATACATAAACACAAATTTACGTAAGTTACAGTTTCCAGATGAGCAGTCTGGAACCGCAAGACCGCTACGGTCGCAGGTTCGAATCCTGCCTCGGGCATGGATGTTTGTGATGTCCTTAGGTTAGTTAGGTTTAACTAGTTCTAAGTTCTAGGGGACTAATGACCTCAGCAGTTGAGTCCCATAGTGCTCAGAGCCATTTGAACCAACCAGATGAGCAGGAATTCGTTATGCAATTGACTAGTTCTTACCACGAGGCAAAAGGAATGTTTCTTCTTTCTTAGAGTACCTTTTACACGTGAGTCTAGTAATGTTATGGCAGGCGAGAGAATGGATCAGGTCTTAGTGCCTAGCATTTTAACCAATACAGTCATTGATGCCTTAGACTTTCCCATACATGGCAGAGGATAACAGTCGAATCAACCCGTAGGTAATCTGGGAAGGGAAAGAAGCAATCCTAACCATAGATTTACTCTGACTCCCCCCCTTTCGTCCTCAAAAGGGAACACCGGACCACCCTTTCTAATGTTACCACCTTCCCGCGGGTGGGCAGACGAGAATGAATGGCGGGAAACCCCAAAAAATACAACTGGTATAATTAACAAAAATAAATAAATTGAGTTCAATTAAACTTCATAAAATCTGTTAACAATCAATACTCAGCTTCCAGTGCGTTACGACTCCCAGGACTGAACCAATGCAGCACCTCCAAATGCTCTGCCGGGCCGTCCGCTGCCAGCCGTTTCAACGGACGCAGGAAGGCTCGCCGAATTTCAGAACCTCCTCGCCGGTCGACAGCACACGGCCGAACTGCAGATTAGGCCCCTCGCGGACCCACGCTCAGGAAGATTCCTTTCGCGACGAGCAGTTAACGCCCCATACCACGGAGCCGCTACTCGCGTCGCTTACGCTGATGCCGTGGTCTGCGTGCTGTCACTCTAGCACCGGCAGAGAAGTCGCTTCTTGATGCCCCGACTGCCAACTCTCCACGAGAGCCCATACAGCCACATCTTAAACCCACGCGAACAGCCCACTTTTTCCCTTTCCCGCTAGAGGGAGACACCGAAGCCTTCAATTGCGACAACGGCGCCACCGCCAGAAAACGGAGGGCGACTGCTTCACGCTGCGCGGTGCGGCGCGCTTTTCAAAGCTAACTTTACTACGGCTCAGCGCCTATTCAGGTTACCATAACAAGATGCTCGCTCTGGTATGTTTACACCTTGCTACAGGGTTACTGCTGCACGGTGATATTTGCCGCTGAGCTCGGCTATCCTCGATGTGAAATCCAATGGCATGTCTGTTATTGTGACCGACGTGTTGCGATACTGACGGCTACCGACCCGCGCATGTTAATACGACGCTCTTTGGCACTTCCATTCTGTTTCGCCTAACAGTTCTTAAAAACCAAAAATTTTCTGACTAAAGACTGGGTCGTGGATCTACATTAGTATGGCTACCAACAACAGCGTTTTACATCCCTTTGCTTCTCCATAAGGATGGAGTCTTCTCCCTCGCGTGTGGGGCCGCTTTCGAGCAGTTTTACTCACTTTCCATCTAACCTGCGCGAAACCACTGACGTTGCTGTTCTCAGGAGTAATCATGCTTGCTGCTTATGCTAAGACGTGCCTGTTTGCCATTAAGGCATACTGTCTCACCTTACAACGGTGTCTAGACGGTATAAGGAGTTAACAGTTAAATCTATGAACTAAAACTTCTACTCTGGGACAAATGCCCTTTGAGTTCGTAATTCGCAAGGTATTCAATTAATGATTACCATCAGTGACCTAATCGCTATTTTCTACGCCATCCACCTGCCTTATGTCTGTAGTTTCCGGCCTTTGTGTGCTCTAGCTGGTTTCCAACAGCCTCAAGCTCAATAATGGATAGTCGTCAATACAAGTCAAACCGATCTTTCTAACAAGGGAACCTTCACATCGCACCCCCCTCAGATTTAGTTGTAAGTTGGCACAGTGGATAGGCCTTGAAAAACTGAACACAGATCAATCGAGAAAACAGGAAGAAGTCGTGTGGAACTATGAAAAAAATAAGCAAAATATACAAACTGAGTAGTCCATGCGCAAGATATGCAACATCAAGGAATACGAGAGTTCCGTAGCGCCGTGGTCCCGTGGTTTGCGTGAGAAGCTGTTGAACGAAGGGTCCTTGGTTCAAGTCTTCCCTCGAGTGAAAAGTTTAATTTTTTATTTTCAGACAATTATTATCTGTCCGTCCGTCCGATGCGAGGTAAGTGCGCCGTAGTATGTATCCACAAGAAAACCTAAATCGGGTAAGGTAGAAGAATCTTTTTACCCAATCGCCAAGTGTACAAGTTAGGTGGGTTGACACGGACATGCCGTCACTAGTGTCGTATAGAATATATCAGACGTGTTTTCATATGGAGGAATCGGTTGACCTATGACCTTGCGATCAAATGTTTTTCTGTTCCCATTGGAGAGGCACGTCCTTTCGTCTACTAATCGCACGGTTTTGCGGTGCGGTCGCAAAACACAGACACTAAACTTATTACAGTGAACAGAGACGTTAATGAACGAACGGACAGATCATAAACTTGCGAAAATAAAGAAAGTAAAATTTTCAGTCGACGGAAGACTTGAACCGAGGACCTTTCATTCCGTAGATGCTCACGCTAATCCTGAGCTGACGTTGTCCTTGATGTTGCCTATCTTGCACTTGGACTACTCAGTTTGTATATTTTGCTTATTTTTTTCATAGTTCCTAACAACTTCTTCCTCTTTTCTCGATTGATCTGTGTTCAGTTTTACAAGGCCTATCCACTGTGCGAACTTGGAACTAAATCTGAGGGGGGTGCGATGGGGAGGTTCCCTTGTAAGACTACACTTGTTTTGCTATCTATTGCAATGGTCTTTCATCAATAACATTATAAGGTGCAAAGTTTTCTTTGCTCACAGATGATCGTCTGTGAGCAAAACAACCTTGGTACCTTGTAATGTTACTCATGAAAGGCCACTGATAAACACAAGTAGAAGTAAGAACCATAACATGGAACCTTGTGGGGTACCACATGTAGTTGGTTCCCAGCTGATGATGACTAGATAGCTTCATATGTCTCTTCTATTGACACTATTTATTTCCTGTTCCCTATTTGTGTCACTGACTTGTGTTTTTGGCAGTGTGATCTGCAGATATTGCAACCGTCTCTTAACACTGTTTATAGTCTCCAAGCCGAGGTGACAAAGCGAGACGAATGGAGCGATGTATCATTTCCGCTCACATTGGGAGTGATCTTCGATGACAAGGTGATGGTAGTGCATCATATCACGTTATGTGTGGAGATAGGTCGTGTAGTTTCTCGATGGAAACACCATGTTGTGGAGTCCGCGAATGGTGGTATATCTCTGAACACAAGAAAGATTAAGTAACAGTGGAATTTCCAGAGTCAGTTCCGTGCTTTTCTTCATTCAACTTTCTAGAGAACGTGCCAGTTCTACATAATCGTATGAACTGTAGCGAGTGTTTTGTTGGAGAGCACTGAGGTGCCTCGCTAGTGCAGAGCGCTGGGAATGCCTCGCAGCTGCAGCCTGTGCCGCTGCAGCTGAGCACACAACACAACACGCCACGCTTCTGCCGCAAGACAACAGGCGGCCGCCAACGCCTTCCCAGAGCTTCCTATTGTGCAGCCCTTCTCTTCCTTTTTGGCGACACATGAGCTGGCCTCACGTGTTGCAGAACACTGCCGAGCGACACAGAACATCCTCCTAGGACAAAACATTCGCGACGGCTGCTGTTCCTACTCATTCTCCTCAGATGACAGACGAGGACACATTTCTGAGTAAGCGGATGCTATCGACACAGTACGAAAGAGGAGCGTCCTCAGACAGAAATTCGCGCATTGTTTGTTGTGGGACTGGAATTCGTTGCGTTTGCATTCTTCAGTTCAACGTTTTCAGAGGGGGAGGGAGGGAGAGAGAGAGAGAGAGAGAGAGAGAGAGAGAGAGACCTGTTTACAAGAGAAGGATCAACTTAAAGGAATAACTGGTTTACTGGTAGACGAAGGTGGGGTAAAGCGTTTACTCTGATGGAAACTGAACTTTCACCAAACCATGGTTGTTGATAGAAGCTTGCCACGTACGCATTTTGCATCAACATATTATAAGGCATCACAATAGATAATTTTAAATGAAAAAGGAAGCAATATGTAGGACCTATATTCCTTATTCTGAATTATTACACAGTGACCACTTTTCCCTACACAATGGTGTAACATGTCCAGTACCAAAGCAGAACTACTTCATGTTCAGCTTTCCGGACGTATTTTCTATGTTTCCTGATGACCTCGTATCTAAAACAATACAACTGCAGCAGGCCGGTTTCAATCAGATGTTTGTTTTAAGTCTGATATAACAGAACAGAGACGGTTTTAAATAACAAATTAATTAATTAAAATTCGTCAAAAATGGATAGAAGGACGTATTGTAGCTGCGTATTTAAAAGAATTTAGAAGTCAGTCTGATCTGAAATATGAATTTATTGAGGTAAGAAGCTAGGCCACTTTCCTCTGCGAGAAGTGTGGCCCCTTTTCTCGGCGAGAAGTCTGGCCAATCGGACGCCAAGTATGCTTTAGTCGTTCACCGATGAAATTATCAAGCCGAAACAAATAACAAGGAATTACATCTGTAGGCCAAAGAACGTAGTTATACATCAGTTAACAAGTATTATACAGTATATAAGTGAGGAACAACAACGGGTCCGTGCAGGATGCCAATACTTCTTTTTTCCAAAACCGCCACGCGAAAATAACATATTTCGGGAGTCGTATCTCTAGTTCTATTGATCACAGAGACAAGGGGTCAAGTGTTAAACATTACACACTTCCCTCAAATCAGGCACACCGAGTAGTTCTTTTACATTGGGTGTGTATAGTGTGGACCTCAAGCGGCTTATAAAAGCACCATTTTTTTCATGGGGATTCCTAAGAAAACCACTAAAAACTATGATTTTTGAGTATGAAAGATTCCAATTGTGAGGATGGTCACTTCTGTATTCTTTTGGTATTCTTCTCACCGCAGAAAGTCTACATTGTTACCATACGTTCTTGAGAAGGTATTCTTGGGGGAATATCGTTACCCGTTACCATGATCCAGAGGTTCAAATTTAGCGTACTTGTGAAAGTAAAATATGCACGTAAAATGCGGTCTGAGGCGTAAATGTAGTGTTAACTGACGTAGTGAACACATGGCAGGGGATCTAGGGTGATCGCAAGGGTTCTTCGGTAACTAAACTTTGCTTTTAGTTAGTTTTTTCACCGATAAAACTTCATGGCGCGCTGCCTCTGTATAATGGGAACATAATAACTGCAGAAAAATGCCCAAAATGGTACTACAATGACAATAAATAGTTTAGGAAGGGTCTTAAGATGCCTGGAAAGAATTTAAAGTGACTGCCAAAACTGGAACGATTACAAATTCAGTAATACGTTTCTAACAACATTTTTACCCTTTTAAGATACAAATCACAGGCCGGTCGTTTTCAATGACTTGCGATCGATGGGCAAGTGTCATAGACACACGCTAACGTACGGTTTTTGCTTCAGTAGAATTGATAAAAGTATATAATACTGTTGTTGTTGTTATTGTGGTCTTCAGTCCAGAGACTGGTTTGATGCGGCTCTCTATGCTACTCTATCCTGTGCAAGCTTCTTCATCTCCCAGTACCTACTGCAACTTACATTTTTCTGAATCTGCTTAGTGTATTCATCTCATAGTCTCCCTCTACGATTTTTACCCTCCACGCTGCCCTCCAAGACTAAACTGATGATTCCTTGATCCCTCAGAACATGTCCTACCATCCGGTCCCTTCTTCTAGTCAAGTTGTGCCACAAATTTCTCTTCTCCCCAATTCTATTTAATTCCTCCTCATTAGTTACGCGATCTACCCATCTAATCTTCAGCATTCTTCTGTAACACCCTATTGCGAAAGCTTCTATTCTCTTCCTGTCTAAACTATTTATCGTCCATGTTTCACTTCCATACATGGCTATTCACCATACAAATACTTTTAGAAACGACTACCTGACACTTAAATCTATACTCGATGTTAACAAATTTCTCTTCTTCAGAAACGTTTTCCTTGCCATTGCCAGTCTACATTTTATATCCTCTCTACTTCGACCATCATCAGTTATTTTGCTCCCCAAATAGCAAAACTCCTTTACTACTTCAAGTGTCTCATTTCCTAATCTGATTCCCTCAGCATCATTCGATTTAATTCGACTAAATTCCATTGTCCTCGTTTTGCTTTTGTTGATGTTCGTCTTATATCCTCCTTTAATACACTCTCCATTCCGTTCAACTGCTCTTCCGGGTCCTTTGTGTCTCTGACAGAATTACAATGTTATCGGCAAACCTTTAAATTTTTATTTCTTTTTCATGGATTTTAATACCTACTCCGAATTTTTCTTTTGTTTCCTTTACTGCTTGCTCAAATTACAGATTGTATAACATCGGGGATAGGCTACAATCCTGTCTCACTCCCTTCCCAACCACTGTTTCCCTTTCATGCCCCTCGACTCTTATAACTGCCATCTGGTTTCTATACAAATTGTAAATAGCCTTTTGATCCTGTATTTTACTCGCGCCACCTTCAGAATTTGAACGAGAGTACTCCAATCAGAATTGTCAAAAGCTGTATCTGTCTACAGATGCTATAATCGTAGGTTGTCCTTGCCTTAACCTATCTTTTATGACAAGTCGAAGGGTCAGTACCGCCTTGCGTATTCCTACATTTCTCTGGAGTCTGAACTGATCTTCACCGAGGTCGGCTTCTACCAGTTTTTCTGCTCTTCTGTAAGGAATTCGTGGTATTATTTTCAAACTGTGTCTTATTAAACTGATTGTCCGGTAATTTTTACACCTGTCAACACCTGCCTTCTTTGAGATTGGAATTATTATATTGTTCTTGAAGTCTGAGGGTATTTCGCCTGTCTCATATATCTTGCTCACCAGATGGTAGAGTTTTGTCAGGGTTTGTTCTCCCAAGGCTATCAGTAGTTCTAATGGAATGTTGTCTATTCCCGGGGCCTTGTTTCGACTTAGGTCTTTCAGTGCACTGTCAAACTCTTCACGCAGTATCATATCTTCCTTTTCATCTTCATCTACACCCTCTTCCATTTCCATAATATTTTCCTCAAGCACATCGCCCTTGTATAAGTCCTCTATATACTCCTTCCACCTTTCTGCTTTCCCTTCTTTGCTTAGAACTGAGTTTCCATTTGAACTCTTGATATTCATAGAAGTGGTTCTCTTTTCTCCAAAGGTCTCTTTAATTTTCCTGTAGGCAGTATCTATCTTACCCCTAGAGATATATGCCTCAGCATCCTTACATTTGTCCTCTAGCCATCCCTGCTTACCCATTTTGCACTTCCTGTTGATCTCATTTTTGAGACGTTTGTATTCCTTTTTGCCTGCTTCATTTACTGCATTTTTATGTTTTCTCCTTTCATCAATTAAATGTAATATATCTTCTGTTCCCCAAGGATTTCTACTAGCCCTCGTCCTTTTACCTACTCGATCCTCTGCTTCCTTCAGTATTTCCTCTCTCAAAGCTACCCATTCTTCTTCTACTGTATTTCTTTCCCCCACTCTTCTCAATCGTTCCCTAATGCTCTCCCTGAAACTCTCTACAACCTCTGGTTCTTTCGCAGGTCTCATCTCCTTAAATTCCCACCTTTCTGCAGTTTCTTCATTTTTAATCTATGGTTCATAACCAACAGATTGTGGTCAGAGAACACATCTTCCCCTGGAAATGTCTTACTATTTAAAACCTGGTTCTAAATCTCTGTATTACCATTATATAACCTGTCTGAAAGCTTCCAGTATCTCCAGACCTTTTCCATGTATATCAACTTATTTCGTGATTCTTGAACCAAGTGTTAGCTATGATTAAGTTATGCTCTGTGCAAAATTCTACCAGGCGGGTTTCTCTTTCATTCCTTACCTCCATTCTATATTCACCTACTACGTTTCCTTCTCTTCTTTTCCCTACTATCGAATTCCACTCACCCATGACTGTTAAATTTTCGTCTCCCT
Organism: Schistocerca americana; assembly: GCF_021461395.2. Lineage (NCBI taxonomy): Eukaryota > Metazoa > Arthropoda > Insecta > Orthoptera > Acrididae > Schistocerca > Schistocerca americana. The sequence goes on from NC_060120.1 coordinate 410,391,842, forward strand.
TCACTATCTGAATAATTTCATACATTTCATCTATCTCTTCGTCATCTGCGGAGCTAGTTGGCATATAAACTGGTACTACTGTGGTAGGCGTGGGCTACGTGTCTATCTTGGCTAAAATAATGCGTTCACTATGCTGTTTGTACTAGCTTACCTGCACTCCTACTTTTTTATTCATTTTTAAACCTACTTCTCCATTACCCTTTTTGATTTTGTATTTATAACCCTGTATACACATGACCAGAAGTCTTGTTCCTCCTGCCACCGAACTTCACTAATTCCCACTATATCTAACTTCAGCCTGTCCATTTCCTTTCTTAAATTTTCTAACCTACCTGCCCCATTAAGGTATCTGACATTCCAAGCTCCGATCCGTAGAACGCCAATTTTCTTTCTCCTAATTACGACGTCCTCCTGCGTAGTCCCCGCCCGGAGATCCGAATGAGGGACTATTTTACCTCCGGAATATATTACCTAAGAGGACGCCATCATCATTTAGTAAAGCTGCATGTCCTCGGTAAACATTATGGCTGTAGTTTCCCCTTGCTTTCAGCAGTTCACAGTACCAGAACAGCAAGGCCGTTTTGGTTAGTGTTACAAGGCCAGGTCAGTCAATCATCCAGACTGTTGCCCCTGCAACTACTGAAAAGGCTGCTGCCCCTCTGCAGGAACCACACGTTTATCTGTTCTCTCAACCGATACCCCTCCGATGTGGTTACACCTACGGTACTGCTATCTGTATCACTGAGGTACGCAAGCCTCCCCACCAACGGCAAGGTCCACGGTTCATCTCAGAGGACAAATGAAGAAACCTCGTTTGCATACACCCCGTAACGTAAGTTTAAGATTTTATGATGGGACCAGGACTGCACAGTAGGCTATTATACAATAGTACAGCACTGTATACGTTTTATGCTACAGTGCATACCGTATATCTATATTTTATTCACTTTGAATAAGACATTATGTCCTATTTTTTGTGTCAAATTTTTTTTCTCCGAAAATTCACAAGTTCTGCAGTATTGTACGATCTGCTGCTTTCAGCAAATATTATAAATGTATCAATAGCGGCAAATGCTTGATTCCAGGTTGGTGGAGGTGTTGAGTTTGTTGGGTTAGCCCCTTCTTCTCCATAGAATTCGATACCTGTTAGTTGAAAGTCTTGTTGTTGCCCTATCACACTTTCTTCTACTGCCAGTTTTTATTGGCAGTGTCTATCCAGTCCTAAACATTATCACGAGACAAATTTCTTATTTCATTTGAGCAACATCCAACAATTTAACATTAGCCTCATTACGACTGGAATAGTGGAGTCTGTTTCTCCTTCGTAGGATTTTGGCCAGTTTTCGCCAAGACTTCCGAAGACTTGTAGGCTTAACTTTATTCCACACTAAAGTGGTTCCAAAAATTGTATCTTAAATATTAAATGTTTTCTTGAATGTCCGCCACTGAACAGACTGAACCGATAAGTTCTTGATGAAAAGAAGCTCTGTAACAACATTTGAAATTTTGAGTTATTCAGTTATACATAGGCTGAATCAGGGAAGTAACGTTTGCTAGAAGGTAAGCGGCGAATATATTCCCTGATATCAATTAAGACGCGAGAGGGTAGGCTGCACAGTTACCCAGCAACTGTCCAACCTTGATCTGTTCGGGAAAACCAAGACTTTTTAGTTGTCTCTTGCAGAACGAACGAAATTATGGCAAACCAGTCACACAAATCTGAAGCCATCCATGAAATGGGATGAGCTCCACAATTTACTTTAAAAGCTCTTGGCTTTTTTGTAATTGCCAGTAACATAAAGAGCGAACGTTAGTCACCTGAATCATTTGGACACTAACCTTAAAAAAATCCCTTGGCGTGCTTTTCATTTTTACTAGGCAAACAGACCAGTTTCATCGGGATCGTACATTTGTCCAGCAGGTAAGTTGGGGTGTTAAACCAAATTGCAAAAAATTTCTTTGTATTCTTCGACCGTATTTTGATTTGATCAAGCTTTTGAATTCCCTTACGATTTTTGAATCGGTATAACCAACCGTAAGAAAAAAGACATTCAGCGTCTAATAACCTCAAATCATCGCGGAACCATTGACTTTTTTTCCATAATCATACGTCCAGTTACAGGTTTTCTTTCAGACCTTTTGGCACAGAACTACTTGAACAAAATTTCGATCAACTGATCTAGTTTGAGCTTTTTCAAAGTTTTTCGTGGTTAGGTGTGTTTGGGAGCAAATGTCTGTGAGGCAAAATTCTGAAGTTGATCCTTTTTTTTATGTTATGGAGTTTTAAAGAACAACTTTATTTTCTCCCGTATTCTAATATACATTCTCATCTTTATGAGTCCGATTAATGACGTTAAGCTTTTGTTGTATCGTAAGCGTAACGTTTCACTTCCACTTTGTTTAGAGTGGTGCTTGGTTGAGAAAACATTGCCACACCAATACGCGGCAGTACTTTAATTGCGATACAGGACTGTACTATTCGTGATTACCCTTTAAAACACCAATTTTTAATCGCTACAGGCAATTGGTGCACAGCAGAAGCTATCTGCAGATGACTGACAATTGTCGGAGTTGCGGAACTCGAAATCGTTGGCCACTACCGAGGAAGAACGAATTCCGCCAAAAGCGTCAGAAGTATACAGTGTGTATGAAGCGATGCCGGATTATTGAATGTGCCAGACCATCGGATGCAGGATTAATGAGTTTTTACTGTATCTAGAAAAAAGTATGGCCAACTACGTTGTATTAACCGTATATTATTGGTACTTGTTTGCTGTTTATATGTGTTAAAATATATAAATGTGTCGAAGTATATAAATAAAGTGTCAAGAAGTTACTGGCCTATAGAATTCGTTTTATATAGGGAGCACGAACTGCTGTAGCAGGGAAAAGAAGGTACTCAGAGAAAAATTTTCTTGTTTGAGCACAGGAAAGGCGAATGTTCCTCTTTAAAAAGACTCACGGAAAAGTGAGGAACCAGCTGCCAATATCCTCCTTCCGTCTTCCTCACCGAACATTTTCGTATCCGAGCATATTCTTGCTTTTTTGTGGTGAAAGAGAGTAGCAGCGAGACAGTAAGGGTAGAAGAGAGAGTGAGAGCAAACAGTAACAGTGGGAGAGAAGGAGAGAGGAGACAGTGATGACGGGAGAGAGAAAGTGGGAATGAAAGAGAAAGATGGATGAAGACTATAGAAGCGTGAACCAAAGAGAGAGGAGAAATTGATGGTCAGTGAGAGAAAGTGCCAATAAAAGAGAAGGAGAGAGGATGGATATAGCAGCAATGGGAGCAAAACAGAGAAGAGGCAGTGGAAGTGGAAAATACATATGAGTGGGCATATTTGTGAGCTGCTGGGATACAGTGGGGACAGTGGCAGTGGGAAAGAAAGACGAAAGGAAACATTGTAAGTGAAAGAGGAGAAACTGGCAGTGGGATGTGCTGTAAACCAATGGGAGAAAAAGGAGACAGTGGGTGAGAGACATATAGCCTAGACAGTGGCAGTGAGATGGAGATACTATGAACCCTCAAGTAGAAAGAGAGACTGGTCAAACAGCGCCCAGATTCTCAGGAATGGCTGGACAGGGGCTCTGATAAACATCGTTCACCATTTGTTAAACATTTATTATAAAAGATTACATAATTCAAACATCCAGTTTTACAATAGGCAAACTTTCTGAATATACCCTACGGATATCGCCACTTCATTAATTTAAAATAGCCTGAAATCTAAAAAAATTCTTTAACAATTTCGCCTCAAACCAACAGGGCACGTAAGTAAACTTAAACAAAAAATAACGGAATTTACTCTAATACTGAGTTTACGCATTTAGAAAAAAAACTACCAGTGCCAACATACGGCATAATTATTCTGATAAAGAGAATCTTATACCACAATTCAGATCTACAAACGGGATCCCAACTAATGTGAAACCAGAGCATGCAGCGGCAGCCGACGATCCGAAAGGACGCGCAGCAGCGCCGCCAGCAGCAGCAGCAGTTGTCTGATAAACTGTAAATTATTTTGCCTTTGTTTCTTCACGTGATTCTGCAAAGAAGTGTACTATACATGTGTATTTTACTGTGTAGACTATTGGTTAGAAAATTAACCGTAGTTTTGTTTTTGCGGAAGTCTTGTGAATATCCTCGTGTAGGGCGGATTCCTAGTGTATATTTTCCCGCCGCCAGCGGGGTGCCAGAATCTTCACCTCATCCACAGACACAGAGCTTGTAGGAAGTGGTGGTGTGGGTGCAACCGCAATTCCCTTGGTCTTGGGGATCTTCTTTTTGGATATCTCTCGCTGCCCCTTGGGTTTCCCTGGCTGGGAGAACTTCACTGATGCACTCTCGGGAACTGAGGATGAGTGTGAAGCCCTACGGCCAACTGCTTTTGGGCTCTTCAGCCACTGGTGGGTGTCATCTTTCCCACTAGCAGAAACCTGGGAAGGGAGTGACCCAAGGGCCCCTTCCTAGTGAGAGGAGCCGAAGAAGAATTGAGCAGATGGGAGGCGGGGCACATGGAGTATTGGGATTTGGTGGGCGTCCGCAGTCGCGACATGTGAGGCTCGAAGTACAGCGGGAAGACATATGGCTGAACTCCCAGCATTTAACGCACCACACTGGGAAGGGATATAGGGCTTTACATCACAGCAGTAGACCATCACCTTGACCTTCTCGGGTATGTATCACCCTCGAAGGTCAAGATGAAGGCACTGGTTGCCGTCTGATTATCCCTGGAACCCCAGTGGACACGCCAAACGAAATGTACACCTCGCCGCTCTAAATTGGCGGGTAGCTCATCGTCAGAGTGCGAAAGAAGGTCCCTGTGAAATATTGTACCCTGGACCATATTTAAGCTCTTATGGGGGCGTGATAGTTACAGAAACATCCCCCAGCTTGTCACAAGCGAGTAACGCCGTGACTAGGCAGATAATACTGTTTTGATCAAGACTGACCCAGATATCATTTTGGACAAGCCCTCCACCTCCCCAAACTTGTCCTCTAAATGCTCAACAAAAAACTGAAGATAAGGTTTTCACTCTGCAGCGGAGTGTGCGCTGATATGAAACTTTGTGGCAGATTAAAACTGTGTGCCGGATCGAGATTCGAACTCGGGACCTTTGCCTTTCGCGGGCAAGTGCTCAACCAACTGAGCTACTCAAGTACGACTCATGCCCCCTCCTCACAGCTTTAGTTCTGCCAGTACCTCGTCTCCTACCTTCCAAACTTTACAGAAGCTCTCCTGCGAACTTTGCAGAACTAGCACCGCTGAAAGAAAGGATATTGCGGAGGCATGGCTTAGCCACAGCCAGGGGGTTGTTTCCAGGATGAGATTTTCACTCTGCAGCGGAGTGTGCGCTAATATGAAACTTCCTTGCAGATTAAAACAGTGTACCGGATCGAGACTCGAACTCGGGACCTTTGCCTTTCGCGGGCAGGTGCTCTACCAACTGAGCTGAGATTATGGTCGTAATTCAAATCAGTAAGTGGGGCAAAATCATCTATTCATTCTCTCAGCGAACACACCGGCATGCCCGCATCTCGTGGTCGTGCGGTAGCGTTCTCGCTTCCCACGCCCGGGTTCTCGGGTTCGATTCCCTGCGGGGTCAGGGATTTTCTCTGCCTCGTGATGGCTGGGTGTTGTGCGCTGTCCTTAGGTTAGTTAGGTTTAAGTAGTTCTAAGTTCTAGGGGACTGATGACCATCGATGTTAAGTCCCGTAGTGCTCAGAGCCATTTGAACCATACCGGCACCGAAACGAAAGATAACAGAGAGAAGGCCGAAATAATGAACTCGGTCTTCCGAAGTTGTTCCACCGCAGAAGATCGTAAACTGTCCCGCCTTTCAATCGTCGTACGAACGTCAAAATGGCAGATACTGAGATAACCGATCGCGGAACTGAAAAGCAGCGAAATCGCTTAGTAGTGCAAAGGCGTCAGGAACAGATGAGATATCTATAAGATTATGCGCAAGAACTTGCTCCCCTTCAAGCAATAATTTATCGTAGATCGCTTTAGCAACGAAAGGTCCCTAACGACTGGAAAAAAGCGCACTTCATTCCCATTTTTAAGAAAGGCCGTAAGACAGATCTAAACAATTATGCGTCAGGCAATAGACCTCTCCATTCGCACCATCAACAGAACAGGCTCTGATAACGGTATAATATGCTTTCCTCATCACTGGCAACAGGTTCTACACAACGCTGGTGATGACTTTGAAGGACAGTAACGGGTGCAAACATGTAACTCTTATGTACCAGTTGTGAATAAATAGTTGCCACTATTTAAGTTCCAACCCTCGTATATCTTGTAAACAGCAACGGTCCTATAACACTTCCCTGTGGCACTCCGGATATTACCTTTACATGTGTCTATTTCGTTCCGTTAAGAGTAATGTGTTGAGTTATATCTGCAAGAAAGTCTTGCATCCGATGGCAAGTCTGCTCCGATACTCCGAAAGCTCGCATTTTTGTCATTAAACGGCAATGTGGGACGATATCAAATGCCTTACTGAAATCAAGGAACACGCCATCAGCCTGAGCGCCGTTGTCCACTGCGCTGTGGATCTCATGGAGGAACAGAGTGAGCTGAGTTTCGCAGGATCTCTGTTGTGAAATCCATGTTGATTTTTACAGAGGAGATGTTCATTTTCCAAAAACGTTATAGTTATTGAGCATAAAAAATGTTCCACAATTCTACAACAGATTTACGTCAATAATACGATGAGACTACCGATCGAATGACCAACCAATGGTCGCCCAGCTCCCGTCTCCCTCCGCCGGACAGTTCATATGTGTCGCCAGCGGTCGGCGAGCACTGGCTATCGGCGCCTCACCGGCTCTCCGTCCCCGACTCCATTGCTGCTGCGTCCCGACTGCACTGCTGGTCCGTCCCGAGCAGACTGCAGACACACGACGACCCGGAAATACTATCGGTCGCTCCAAAGATCGTACGACAGTGCACTTATCGATACGCGCTGCTGCTGTCGCTCACGGGCAAGTAGGGCAGGAAGTTAGTGACGCCAGTAAATGGAATAAGAAAACGAGGCGGCAGTACCATAATAGAAGATGACAAACAATGAATGAGATAAACACGAGCCGTGCACAGCTCAAAAGCCAGACTTTATTAATATCTCCTTCTCCTGACTTTCCCCGTCTAACGTGCTTAACCATCTCCAGGCTCAATGGGCCGACGGACAGTACAGTGATCTCATAATCCAAAGACCAAATCATCTAATGAATCAGTCTCTAAAACACCAGACTCTCTGTACATTAGTTCATACAAACATCCCACGAAGTTACCTACTGTGTAGCAAAGAGAAAAAAATAGGACTGTTTAGAGTAAGACATTACCTTACCACTTGGTTGAAATATGGTATCTATTATGATAATTAAGTCAGCTATCAAGCAACTGGTGAATGTGCCTTTGACAAACAACACCATTAGTCGCCGATTACTCGATATGGCTGACTACATTAATAATCAGTTGCTTCAGAAACTCAAAGGTAATGATGACTTCGCTGTTCAGTTGAATGAAGCTACAGACCACGATAATGATGCGCATCTAATTTGTTAAGTGGGATTTGTACCGTACGTAATAAGAAACTTTATGGAGATCATCTTTCTTCTAGTAAAATAACTCTTGTAACAAAAGCTACAGGCCTCTTTTGAATGCTATACTATTTTATGGAGCGAAGGTGGGAAATTTATGTGGCCCTGTGTACAGATGGAGGTCGTAGTGCGACCGGCTGTTACGCTGCGTTGGAAACACTCATCCGTAAAGAGATTCCTCGTGTTATTTGGAGACACAATTTTAGTCACTGAAAGGCACTGGCGTCGAAACACGAGCCCTGTCCTCGATGAGGTTCCTCCATGAGTGATTGAAGGTATAAATTTCGTCAAAAGTTTATCACTTAAGCCAAGATGTTTTCAGAAAATATGTATTGATTTGGGGAATGGGCACAGTTCCACAATTTTGCTACAGTAACTATCTCAGGCTTTCATGAAGGAATGTCCTTAAAAGGATCTATGAACTTAGTAATGAATTTCGCCCTTACCCTGTACAAGAGAAACATTTGAGTTCCGAGAAGTTCGTAGGCGGTGATTTTGTTTTGAAGCCGGCGTACCTTCGTTCAAAAACTCGGTTGAATGAATGTGTACCTTCTAGGTAAGGAGACTAGCATTCTGCAACTGTCAGATAAAATTTCAGTCTTCAGGAAGAAAGTACTATTGCGGAAGAAAATTTTGGATAAGGTTCTACATTACGTTTTCCCTGCTCTACGCATGATTTTAGAATATAATGACTTTCAGTTGAGTGAAGAAATGAAGCCTGTGTTTGCATATCACGTAACTCAACTCAGTGATTTCTGAAGTAGCTTACAGAAGAAGTTGATCAATACGACGGGATCAAAGATCGTTTCAGTACAGAACTTCAATCAACACTTACCACTGAAGAAAACGAGCAATTTATTGATATTTCTCCAGACTCCACATCGAAAGTGAAGTTCATTTCCATATCACTGATTGACTTCTGGAGCTTCGTCAAGCAAGAGTATCCTCAATACGTCAGAAGTGCCTTCGAATTTTGATACCTACTGCAACAACCTAGTTATGTCAGGTTGATTTTTCAGCATTGGCAGTTATTAACACGAAATACCGATCGCGAATGACTGCGTAAAAAGAGATGAGAATCGCAGTTTCCAATCTTGTTCCCAGGGGCAGTTCGAGGACATATTTGCGCACAAGCTGTAAGTAGTCTGTTTAGGTTCTTATATTGGTAACGCCACCGCCACTTAGCGCTCTGTATGAAAATCACTGGCTGTGCTGCGTGCAGTCTGTGGCTGGTTTGCATTGTTGTTGGCTATTGTAGTGTTGGGCAGTTGGCTGTTAACAGCGCGTAGCGTTGCGCAGTCGGACGGAGGTGAGCCGTCAGCAGTGGTGAATGTGGGGAAGTGAGATGACGGATTTTTGAGAGCGGATGATCTGGACGTGTGTCCATCAGAAACAGTACATTTGTAAGAATGGATGTCATGAACTGCTATATATATTACGACTTTTGAACACTATTAAGGTAAATACATTGTTTGTTCTCTATCAAAATCTTTCATTTGCTAACTATGCCCATCAGTAGTTAGTGCCTTCAGTAGTTTGACTCTTTTATTTAGCTGGCAGTAGTGGCGCTCGCTGTATTGCAGTAGTTCGAGTAACGAAGATTTTTGTGAGGTAAGTGATTTGTGAAAGATATAGGTTAATGTTATTCAGGGCCATTCTTTTGAAGGGATTATTGAAAGTCAGATTGCGTTGCGCTAAAAAATATTGTGTGTCAGATTAGTGTTGATCAGAATAGGTAAAGAGCGAAATGTCTGGGTACGTTCAGTTTTGCTCAGCTGTTTGAAAATCAAATAATGTATTAAGTTTATCAGCACAGTAATTTATAAATTTTTCTAAGGGGACGTTTCAAAGCGACATATCGTTTCGCGTCTCTAACCTTCCCTTCTACTCTTATGCGTTAGCTGCTCATCCTTGGGCAGTCGGTAAGGGCTTTGAAAATAAATCTAAATCAAGTGAGCGTTGAAACGGGCCATTTTCACAACTAATAATGGCACACCCTGCGTACAAATACACAAGCAATCCCCTTGCGTCCCTTGGGTCTTAACCATAGCAATATCAACGCATTTTCCATAACGCGCATACCAGGAGTGGCTGTACTTTACATCCGCACTACATTAAAAAAAAAAAAAAAAAAAAAAGAATTCGCTAGTTGTTGTTGACTTACATTAACAATATAATTTTTAAAGAGGTGTTGATGTGTAAGTAGGGTCCAGAACCTGAAAATATCGTAGCTGACTCACAGCAATATCAACGCAAGGCTAAGATGTACTACTAGGATGGGGGTACTTTATAAGCACCACAAAAAAGTAACAAATGCAAATTGTTGTTGACTCTTACTCAAAACATGTTTTTAACGAGATGTTCATGTGTAAGTAAGGTCTTGAACCAGAAAATATCAAATATTACGATCATTGTAAAAAGTGTCATCTACTACTAAGACTTAAATTTGTGCGTTAAGTTTAGCTGAAAAATCTAAAACATTTGTGGAATATGGTAGAAGATTTCATATTTTTTTCAAAATTTTAAAATTTAAAATACCAGTAGATTACAACATTTTCCAAAAGTGAGCATAAAGTTCCCCCCGCCCCACGATCCTTGGCATTGCATAGGTTAAACTGGCCCTGCTTGTGCGTAGGTTTGAAGAATTGATGATGAAGCACGCTCTCATTAATTTTATAGCAAGACTAAGTTGAAATAACATTAGAAGTTGATTAAAATGTGTTACGTCAACAGCTAATAAAGAAACGACTCTTCTTATTAATATTCTCCGAAACTTAAGTTTATTGAACCACCACTTCGATCATCTATCGGTGAAAGGAGCTGTGGGTTCTGGCCAAGTTAGCCATGGACCCTGAAAGGTTGGAGACCACCGTACCAGAATGATAAAAAATTTATAGTAGTTAGGAACTGAAGTTAATAGGCGGGTGCCAGGTTGAGATTCATTGGGAGAGTCCTTAGAAAATGTAGTCCATCAACAAAGGAGGTGGCTTACAAAACACTCGTTCGACCTATACTTCAGTATTGCTCATCAGTGTGGGATACGTACCAGGTCGGGTTGACAGAGGAGATAGAGAAGATCCGAAGAAGAGCGGCGCGTTTCGTCACAGGATTATCTGGTAAGCGTGATAGCGTTACGGAGATGTTTAGCAAACTCAAGTGGCAGACTCTGCAAGAGAGGCGCTCTGCATCGCGGTATAGCTTGCTGTCCAGGTTTCGAGAGGGTGCGTTTCTGGATGAGGTATCGAATATATTGCGTGCCCCTATTTATACCTCCCGAGGAGATCACGAATGTAAAATTAGAGAGATTCGAACGCGCACGGAGACTTTCCGGTAGTCGTTCTTCCCGTGAACCATACGCGACTGGAACAGGAAAGGTAAGTAATGACAGTGGCACGTAAAGTACCCTCCGCCACATACCGTTGGGTGGCTTACGGAGTATAAATGTAGATGTAGATAATTAATTTTAAATCAATATGTCTTTCTTTCAGAAATATCGTTAACGAAGACGCACGAAAATTATTGTGTGACCATCTTAGAGCCAATGTATTGCAAGTGAGGAAGCATGCAGAGGTCGTCGGATACGAGGGAACGTCTGTTTCTGACGACACGTACTTGAAGTTCGAAAATTTTTCAATATTTTCAGAAACAACTGGAGCGTGCAGATATACTTTTTTCTAGTTTCAAAAACTAATCTATAATCGCCACATCAGTATCAATATTTCACAAATGAGCATTTCGTTTAGTAGAATATTTCTGTTTTAGTATCCATACTTGGTACAAGTTCACAACAGTAAGTGGCTGCAAAATAACAGTCAGCAGATGAACCAGCAATTTAGTTTCAACATGTACGTTACACAATCATGCAAACTTCGTTTCTTTTTTCCTAGTACAATGTTCACTCTTGCCAACATTAAAATGAGTTGTTGTGTCATAAATGGACTTTGAACACAACACGTAAAAAAAGAAGACTGGGGGAAACACAAAAACGGTGAAAGTGAAGACATGTTTTAGTATAACCGTTTTGTCAGCTAGTTCATGTTTACAACATTGACTAGCGTTCGCCGAGCGGGATTAGCCGAGCGGTCTCAGGCGCTGCAGTCATGGACTGTGCGGCTGGTCCCGGAGGAGGTTCGAGTCCTCCCTCGGGCATGGGTGTGTGTGTTTGTCCTTAGGATAATTCAGGTTAAGTAGTGTGTAAGCTTATGGACTGATGATCTTAGCAGTTAAGTCCAATAAGATTTCACACACATTTGAACATTTTTTTGACTAGCGTTCGTGTTTACAACAGTGACTGGTGCACTGTAGATATTAATAGGAGAAATTAATGAACAGATAACAATGTCCTCAAAATTTATAATTCATGTGTGTGGGGAAAATGTTTTTGCCCTATTACCACGGAAACCATCCAGTCTACCTGATACTAACAGGAGCGTCTTTCAAATTCTTCGTGTACCCCTGAGGGTATGCTTACCCCAAACTAAATATCGCTGCAATAAACGACAAATTGGCATGCCTGGCTATGCAAATGATTAGCAATTCAAAGCGACGGCAAAAGAAAGTATTAGTAGAACATAGGATTATTGGAACTGGGAGTGGGGCGCTTCGTTCGACTCATCGCGAGTTATCACGATATTTACGAGGACACACTGAAACACTTGATAGTATATGCACAGCTGTCTTGAAATCATTCACACTGCTACGCGTTTTCCTTATCAACCACTGTACCTGTTTACTGTAAACTAATCGCTGCCATAAGAGACCAGGTGCAATAATATCGTGTAAGGGTAACAGGAGTAACGTCGACAACTTTCTGTTCGTACGGAGAGATTACGCAGTGGGCGTCCCATTCAGATATCGCATTTGAATATTGATCGTTTGTGAGGTGATAGTGTTAGTCCTCGTGGAGGGAGAAGGTCTACCAGCATGTTTAAGAATTCGACAAAGGAGGGGCGATGGCCTATCGTGACAACAGTTTATCATTTCTCGATATTGCTGCTGCCACACATTGGTTTTGATCCGACGGCTGCCATCCGAATTTGGAATCGATGGGTATAGGTGGGCAATCAGCAACGGGCCCGCGCGTCTGTCACCCGAGATGACACACATTGATAGCTCCACCGCGCAGAATCGTAGGTCGTGCCAAATTACATGAGTCGGAAAACGGGCTTGTTATCAGCAAAGCGGGGTCAGGGATTTTCTCTGCCTCGTGATGACTGGGTGTTGTGTGATGTCCTTAGGTTAGTTAGGTTTAAATAGTTCTAAGTTCTAGGGGACTGATGACCATAGATGTTAAGTCCCATAGTGCTCACAGCCATTTGAACCATTTTTTTTTTTTTGGGGCACCACCGAGAGTCAACACGGCGGATACCGTTGCGACTTCCGTTCGTATGGCAGCAGACTGAGGCAAATGGGTAACACCACGTCATCTTTTCAGATGAACCCCAGTTCTGCGTACAGCATCATGAAGAACGTATCAGTGAGCGGCGGCTCGGAGGAGCACAAACAGTACCAGTCTCCATTATCATAACACGAGACAAGCACGTGAACTGATGGTATTGGAGACCATTGGGTACACAAAATGATAATATCACCTGTGGTTCACATACAGTAGCAGGTAACTTAAACAAAAGGCATTACATTTCTGACTTGTTAAGGGCTGTGACTTTGCCCGTATCTTAGAGGCCTCCAAGAAGTTGTCTTTCAACAAAAGCAAGACCGTGTCTTGACCATGCTGTTTTGACCTACCTCGGTACAGAGGGTACTCGACTGCTGCCCTGACCAGCACATTGTCTCCAGATCTCTCACCCATAGAATGTATCTGGTCATGTACATGATCTGGTCACGGATTGCTGAAAAAACGGCACATTACCACCCGTCAGTCACTATGGTTAGTGAACTCTGGTGTAGAGGTGAAGCAGCATGGAATAACATGTTATCCGAGCTCAGTCCGACTCTGTCCATCTGGGTTAGAACTGTTCTTGCTGCCAGAACCGGCAGTGCTGCGTACTAGATTATGCGCCACGTACACCACCAAATCACCGACCAATTTAATCACGTAGTTTTTCTTCTACACTGTATGCGCACAATAAGTAAAATTTCGACATCTGACGTCCTTCCTGATGCCTCCAGCGTTCCAAACTGGATAATATAACAGATATATCACAGCAAAAATAGCTTCCCAACGTGGTCTAACAAATTGTTCTCCACAAGTACATAACTGTACAGTATTGTTTGGTTGCTTGACCATGCACTAAAATGACTTCATTACAAACAATAACTTCCAATAAACACAAGTGAAATAATGTGTTAGAGTAGAGCTCTCAGATGCTGTTTTACGTTGAATGTTTGTGTCTGGCCAAAGCATATCCTTCTCTACATGAATTGGCTTCTGGTAAGCAGCTAAATGCGACAGACGTTGTAGAACATGTCGGGGTTGGTAGCAATGTTTCATGAAAGACGTAAGGAGTTTTGCATCCAGTAAACAGTTCTTCATAAAATTTGTGTCATTTTCTCGGGCCATTCATTGTTTCTACTCATCGTCCAGAAACATCGCGAACTCATACCTGCTAGAATGACGAGAAGATCTGTGCTCAATTTCAGGATTGAGCCTTCGCTGCAGGTGTCAGATGCCCCTTGAAACTATCAAGGATCAACATCAAAGGTTTCAAATGGCTCTGAGCACTATGGGACTTAACTTCTGTGGTCATCAGTCCCCTAGAACTTAGAACTACTTAAACCTAACTAACCTAAGTACATCACACACATCCATGCCCGAGGCAGGATTTGAACCTGCGACCGTAGCGGTCGCGCGGTTCCAGACTGTAGCGCCTAGAACCGCTCGGCCACTCCGGTCGGCCAAGGATCAACATCCCACGAGTCTGTAGGGGAGCACCTGGTTCTACTACTCCAGACATCAACTGATTACTCATCCACCCTTTGTCGTTGTCGTTTCCAGGTGGCAGATTTTCCTTTGGCAAAATTTTACAACTAAAGATGAAGTAGTGTCGCACCTTTTTTCCATTGCTAAACACACACAATATCTCGGTGATTCGTGAATTCTCTTTGCCCATTGTATAAATCATTACACTCTTGGCGCCTTCCTCTTCAGGTTGTACTGGATGGCATGTTGAGGTAAACAGGAGTCTTGTCACCGTTTCTGATTTGACCTAAGAGGAAGACGTTTGGAGATGCTGAGCAATGGAAGTTCGGCGTCGCAGTAAAAGTCCATTGTGTCGCATCAACGCAACTTTGTACATTACCCACAGGTGGCTTTAAATTAGACACTGTGTTCCTATGACAAATCACGTTCTTTATTTCGTATGACATCGCAGGAAATTGCCATGGCCGGTACACTACAAATCTGATAGTGGTAAGATGGAGCCAGATGAGCCATCCAAGTCATATTTTATTTGTTAAAAATAACTGCCAAAGACGAACCAGAAAAAAATTTCACATTTCATCAATAATGAGCTGAAGGTGCTATATTCAAATGGTGTGGATGAAAGTAAGATGCTTCTGGACCTCACAGATGCCGCTACATATATGGTTGCAGCGTTCCAATTGCTTTAAGTATTCTACCCTTTGATGCTGCATATAACTTGAGTAGCACGTGGTATCAAACGTACAGCAGAACAAGTAAGACTAGAATAAATCAATCTCTGCGGTAAAGAAACTTTTGTTCAGGCACCACGCCGGCCTGTGTGGCCGTGCGGTTGTAGGCGCTTCAGTCTGGAACCGCGTGACCTCTACGGTCGCAGGTTCGAATCCTGCCTCGGGCATGGATGTGTGTGATGTCCTTATGTTAGTTAGGTTTAAGTAGTTCTAAGTTCTAGGGGACTGATGACCACATATGTTAAGTCCCATAGTGCTCAGAGCAATTTGAACCATTTGAATCAGGCACCATCAAGAATACAGGCATTCAATTTCCAGACGTCCCCTGGTCACAGGAACCTTTTGTTACCCGCTCGGGCTCATGGTTAGCAGCAGCGGAATTGTTGTTGTTGTTGTGCTCTTCAGTCCTGAGACTGGTTTGATGCAGCTCTCCATGCTACTCTATCCTGTGCAAGCTTCTTCATCTCCCAGTACTTACTGCAACCTACATCCTTCTGAATCTGCTTAGTGTATTCATCTCTTGGTCTCCCTCTACGATTTTTACCCTCCACGCAGTCCTCTAATGCTAAATTTGTGATCCCCTGATGCCTCAGAACATGTCCTACCATCCGGTCCCTTCTTCTTGTCAAGTTGTGCCGCAAACTCCTCTTCTCCCCAATTCTGTTCAATACCTCCTCATTGGTTATGTGATCTACCCATCTAATCTTCAGCATTCTTCTGTAGCATCACATTTCGAAAGCTTCAATTCTCTTCTTGTCCAAACTATTTATCGTCCATGTTTCACTTCCATACATGGCTACACTACATACAAATACTTTCAGAAACGACTTCCTGACACTTAAATCTATACTCGATGTTAACAATTTTCTCTTCTTCAGAAACGCTTTCCTTGCCATTGCCAGTCCACATTTTATATCCTCTCTACTTCGACCATCATCAGTTATTTTGCTCCGCAAATAGCAGAACTCCTTTACTACTTTAAGTGTCCTTTAAGTGTCTCATTTCCCTCAGCATCACCCGACTTAATTCGACTACATTCCATTATCCTTGTTTTGCTTTTATTGATGTTCATCTTATATCCTCCTTTCAAGCGGAATACTGCAGTAAATATGTCTCAGCACTCCAGAAGGTAAATAAAAACCTACGGGACGGTGCCGCCTCTGTAACTTCAGCAAAACTGTTCCTCAAAGATATGTCAATCCAACGGCATTTGGCTTATTTTAGGGCCAACTACAGATTTATGGAAAGAATTATTCCCGAATTAGAAGGCTCTGGGAGCCGTATATAAAATAATATTTCCTTCCTGGAAGAAATAAAAAAGAAAGTTAATGAAGCATCAAGTGAAGTTGGAGAAAATTTACGGGCAAAAATAATGAAAAGATTTTGCAGAAGAACACCGAACTGAAGGGCTTGGGCGCAGCAGTACGCATACTTAACTGAAAATCCAGCTCCCCTGAGTGCAGCATTCCTGTCCAGCATGTGCCACAAGTGAAGTAGGCGCCTGTCACATCCATTGGTTTAGAACGTTCTTTAAATTATTACTAAATGACAAGCGCCATAGTTTTATCTGGAAAACCTAGAAAAGGTTTTAGTTATTTTCTGTGAAGCCAACTATGGTTAAATGTTTGAAACCACTGGTGCATCCGGCATTTATTAAATTACATGTTACACGTATTTAAAAATACGGCTATGTGTATTGTATTCTGTATTTTTATCTTTGAAAAACTAGAAAGGTTTTTCATCAGTTTTAACGTTAAAATAGCATAATGTTTGCTGCGTTGTGAAACTGTGCCTCTTTCATTTTCCTTGTTTTTAATTAATAATAATAACCTCCTATGTCAAAAAGATGTATTTTACATTACGTTTAATTTTTCTACAGAATATTTTTAGGACATATTTCAGCTTTTATAAAGCTTCAATGAGGTACTAAAAGAGACTATTTTCGAATCTTAAAACGTACTTTTTACGACCAAAAAATCTGTCGACCAGCTGATACCAGCGGTAGCAACGATACTCTTGAATTTTTGGTATTATATCTGAAGGGGGACTAAGTCTGGCAACACCTGTTATTATATTTAAATAAAATAATGTGATCTAGACTACATTGTTATACAATTATGAAACAATTTCCCTGTTATCTCCTGCGGTACAATGAAGTTCCTTAGTGCTCCTGATCACCCACAGCTGCTGATAGTAATGACACCCATCCCTGCTTATTTTCGTCTTTTCATGCGATGTATGAAGTCGACTTACACCGGAGAAAGTAAAGCCTCCATTACATTGTTTATCAGATACATGACCCCAATGCACGAAAGCTTTTCTTTGCCGCCGGCATCTGTGGCCGAGACGTCGTCACAACCTGGTAATTCGACACCTCGACATCACTCTTCATTTTCTGCTTAGCCCGATGCCTCAAAACGTGTCAAGTCATTATCAGCATAGACGACGTTCTTGCCCGAAATATTTGACAAAACACGACCGCACCCGCTGACCCTACAGGCACTGTGTATGCTGGTTATGCCACAACCGTGTCCATGTAGCCCTAGTTTCTCAGGAAGGGCCACATATGCACATATACGGAAGATATCCCGATGCAGATAAACAGTGTTTCGTATCGGCTGCACCAGGAATACCGCATCCAGCAAAAACCGTTCATTTTGCTGTGAATACAACAATCCAGATACGCACAGTTGTTTGACATCTACATCACTGTCGAGTGAACATCGTCATTAAAATAATTACAACCACCAATCTATCCCCGGTCAAGGAATAATTCTTCGTTGAGATTCTTCACAATCCTCGAGTTAGTTAATTCCACATCTGGATGTATCTTTTGGATTTGAAGGCAACTATCAATGCACGTCATCGATTCTTACCCGATTCCGCAGCCCGAATAATTATTAACAAGGTTAGCTAGAGCAAAGTTTCTCCAAAATACATTTATTCGATACATTTTTGCTGTTAACATGTGATGAAGCCTCGCAGAAAATACTAGTGAAAAACACGCAGTTCAACCTATATCGTCTCAAGCACCGCTCCTTTTGGTGTGCAGTAGATATTTAGAACAGCTCATACAAATGATTCTCTCCTGTCCAAATTACCTAGGTGATTGTAACGGATAGCACTACTCCAGAAAGCCTCACGAATACTGGGACGCTATTCACCAATTGAACCAAGTAGGCCCAAAATTCACCTTGCAGAAATTTAATTTTTTTCAGGCAAATGCAGAATACATAGGTCACATTTTATCCAAACAATGGCATAACCGCCGCAACGTCACTCGGATACTGAGAATCTGAAATAGATTTTGGAAAGTAAAGTACATAGTAAAGTTATTCCCATGCATGAGAGAAATCACACACCCATAAAAAAGATTGGGAGTAAACAATGTGCTATTCGAGTGGAGAACAGAATACGATAAAGCATTTCACAAAAAACACATTCACAATAGATGGCTCACAGTATAACAGCGGACGCGGGTTACCGCACAAAAATGCGGACGGGTCAGATGGACTGATTGCATTCGCCTCCAAAACTTCAGCTTTCTCACAACTTTCGCAGACCGAAAAAGAAACTGAGGTAAGAAAGTCTTCCCCACATCTGTTGTGGGAGTTCCAAGTGACTACATAAAGAATAAATGTCACATGATTCAATTACATATATCAGGTTACAGGAAGAATCAATCTGATTACCAACTCGTCGGTTACTGGAAACTGAAACCAAAGTGTTTTTGACAGTACATTTAAAGGGTAGGAGTCAGAGCTAGAAGATTTCTACAGGTGACCAATGACATTAACTGCTTTTCAAAATTATGACGTAGTGGCATGCGTAGTGAACAGCAACAACAAAATATAAGGGAGATTGCATAGCAATTGTGATGTTAACAGCAGAACATGGCAATGCTACTGTCATCTTCGACACCGTGCAGTATGAAGAGAAGATGAAAGAATTATTAAATGATCCCATCTACAAAGAACTAAGGGCAGACCCTACGGCGAAGATATTTCGAAAGACACAGGTCTCGATTAAGGATTCGAGAATTGACGCTGACAGCCACGGGTCCTATTCTTAGAGTATCAATCGCTCCTTGACATTACGGTCCTCCAAAGATACATAGGGAAAGTTATCCTTTGAGGCCAATAGTGAACAGGATAAATTCGCATACTTAAAAAAATGGTTCAAATGGCTCTGAGCACTATGGGACTCAACTGCTGAGGTCATAAGTCCCCTAGAACTTAGAACTACTTAAACCTAACTAACCTAAGGACATCACACACATCCATGCCCGAGGCAGGATTCGAACCTGCGACCGTAGCGGTCGCGCGGTTCCGGACTGTAGCGCCTAGAACCGCTTGGCCACTCCGGCCGGCTCGCATACTTACAATTTGGCAAAGTACCTAGCCTGCAAATTAAGACGTCTAGCTTGCAAGACGGACTCCTGTGTGAAGAACCGCGACACACTATATAGAACGCCTAAAGGGACAAACAATTTTACCTAAGGGCATCATCGTCAGCTTTGAGTGAAGTCACTATTTACGAACGTGCCAGTAGACGAAACTAACCGCATCCTTCAGGAGCTTGTCCTGCCAGACATAAGCGACCTGGTTGAGTTGTGCCTGAATTCCACGTACTTCAAATGGCAAGGAAAATACACTATTGGCCATTAAAATTGCTACACCAAGAAGAAATGCTGATGATAAACGGGTATTCATTGGACAAATATATTATACTAGAACTGACATGTGATTACATTCGCACGCAATTAGGATGCATACATCCTGAGAAATCAGTACCCAGAACAACCACCTCTGGCCGTAATAACGGCCTTGATACTCCTGCGCATTGAGTCAAACAGAGTTTGGATGGTGTGTACAGGTACAGCTGTCCATACAGCTTCAACACGATACCACAGTTCATCAAGACCACCATTGACCAGACGTTTTCAATTGGTGACAGATCTGGAGAAAGTGCTGGCCAGGGCAGCAGTCGAACATTTTCTCTTTCCAGAAAGGCCCGTAAAAAACCTGCAACATGCGGCCATGCATTATCCTGCTGAATTGTAGAGTTTCGCAGGGATCGAATGAAGGGTAGAGCCACAGGTCGTAACACATCTCAAATGTAACGTCCACTGTTCAAAGTGCCGTCAATGCGAACAAGAGGTGACCGAGACGTGTAAGCAATGGCACCCCATACCATCACGCTGGGTGATATGCCAGTATGGCGATGACGAATACACGCTTCCAATGTGCGCTCACCGCGATGTCGCCAAACACGGATGCGACCATCATGATGCTTTAAACAGAACCTTGATTCATCCGAAAAAATTACGTTTTGCCATTCGTGCATCCAGGTTCGTCGTTGAGTACACCATCGCAGGCGCTCCTGTCTGTGATGCAGCGTCAAGGGTAACCGCAGCCATGGTCTCCGAGCTGATAGTCCATGCTGCTGCAAACGTCGTCGAACTGTTCGTTCAGATGGTTGTTGTCTTGCAGACTTCCCCATCTGTAGACTCAGGGATCGAGACGTAGCTGCACGATCCGTTACAGCCACGCCTGTTATCTCGACTGCTAGTGATACGAGGCCGTTCGGATCCAGCACGGCGTTTCGTATTACCCTCCTGAACCCACTAATTCCATATTCAGCTAACAGTCATTGGATCTCGACCAACGCGAACAGAAATGTCGCGATATAATGAACCGCAATCGCGATAGGCTACAATCCGGCCTTTATCAAAGTCGGAAACGTGATGGTATGCATTTCTCCTCCTTACACGAGGCATCACAACAACGTTTCACCGGGCAACGCCGGTCAATGCTGTTTGTGTATGAGAAATCAGCACGTTGTAGGTGTCGCCACCGGTGCCAACCTTGTGTGAATGCTCTGAAAAGCTAATCATTTGCATATCACAGCATCTTCTTCCTGTCGGTTAAATTTCGCGTTTGTAGCACGTCATCTTCGTGGTGTGGCAATTTTAATGGTCAGTAGTGTACTTCGGAGCAGACAGACGGCGTAGGAATGGTATCTCACCTATCTCCGCTGGCTGCCGACATATTCATAAAAGCCTTTGAAGCAATGGCTCTTGGTACAGCTCCTTTACGACCACGTTGCTGGTTCAGATACGTGGACGACGCGTTCGTTGTATGGCTCTATGGTGAAATGGAGCTACATAAATTTCGCGAATATTTGAACAACTTGCACGGAAAGATACAGTTCACGCTCGAACTAGAGAAGAACGGTTGAGTTCCATTTCTAGACATCGAAGTATACAGGACAACAGAGGGCTCTCTGAGGCACGGAGTATATCGCAAGCCTACACATACAGACAGGCACCTGCACGTCCAATCCTACCACCACCCAGCGCAGAAGAACTCGTTCATCTGTTCTTTGTCAATCCGTGCGCAGCGTCTAAGTGATGCTCAAAACATAACACCTGAGGTTAAAAGGCTACGCACAACGCTTCTAGCCAATGGATACAGCCATAATTCGATCCGCACAGCCTTGTCGTCGAATACAAATAAGCAAGATAAGCAATAAATAGACAAACTGCAGCCAGCAGTTGGCTTGTCTTACGTGAAAAACGTTACTGACCGATTAGGCAATCACCTTCGTCGGGTGGCCGCAGGATCCAGGACCTGGTTCAAATGAAATGGTTCAAATGGCTCTGAGCACTATGGGACTTAATATCTGAGGTCATCAGTCCCCTAGAACTTAGAACTACTTAAACCAAACTAACCTAAGGACATCACACACATCCATGCCCAAGGCAGGATTCGAACCTGCGACAGTAGCGGTCGTGCTGTTCCAGACTGAAGCGCTTAGAACCGCTCGGCCACACCGGCCGACGATCCAGGACGTGCTAGGCTCCACTAAGGACAAGGTGGATGCATTACACATTGCAGGCGTGTACAAGGTGGAATGCGAATGTGGAGAAGTACACATCGGCGAGACTGGCATGCCATTAGCAACGCGCATTCGGAAACTTGAGCGCTATATTCGTCTAGGGCAACACAACAAATCTGCAGTGGCAAAACATCAGCAAGATTGCGGAAAAGAAATAAAATTCAGCGAAGCCTGTGTGTTGGCCAAGCAGCCGGTCATGACGAAACGGGAAATCAGAGAGGCCATCGAAATACTTAAACACGCTAAGCACATGAACAGAGATGATGGACTCAGGCTTGCCCTATCTTGGCTGCAGCAATCAGAGCCCAACAGACCGCACTGTCAACACGCGAGCACTACCGGCGAGTAACTGCCGCCGCGCAACCGACGTGCAGCATTTGGTAAACAGGAGCCAACTTCTCATTCGCCGGTGACCACGAATCATGGCACGCAATACAAGAACCAATAGGCAACATAGGTTACGCTCTTCCTCCACCGTAATACCCATTAAAATAAAGTTCCCTGTCATTCTTCCTTAAGTGACCAATGAAATGAACTATTAAAATTTTGACGTAATGGCATGTGCAGTGAACAGTAATAACAAAATATATGGGAAACTACATAGCTAGAACGCGTCCGCCGAAGATCAACTCCTTAACCTCGTTCACCTTCTCTCCCTCCAGCTTAACTCCCGTCGCTCCGCCATTTTTGTTTCCCTAGACCTCCAAAATGCCTATGAACGTGAATGGCATCCCGATCTCCTCTTTAAACTCCAAACCTACGCCCTGCCTGTCAGTTTTGTCCATATGGTCGCTTCCTTCCTCTCACTACGTCCTTCCTATGTCACCCTCCACAACACCAACTCCCGTATCTTTTACCCCACTTCTAGCGTCCCCCAGGATTCTGTCCTCTCCCCCCTCCTTTATCTCTTGTACACAGCTGATATCCCCAAGCCACCCCCACCTGTCCACCTTCTCCAATATGCTGATGACACCACCTTCCTGGCTCTCTATCCTACCCTTCAATGGTCCCAATGCACCCTCCAAACCCATCTTGACCAGTTCACCACTTGGTGTAACCTGTGGTTCCTTCATCTCAACCCCTTGAAAACCCAGGCAATCATCATAGGCCACATCACCTACTCCTTCTGTCTTCATGACTTCTACCTTACCCTTTATGGTCATCCCATCCAGCTCACTCTCACCCTAAGCTACCTTGGCCTCACCCTCGACCATCACCTCACCTGAACCCCTCACCTCCTGACCATCCAGCAGAAAGCCACCTCCACCTCCTGAAACTCCTGTCTGGTCGGACAAGGGGATTACATCCTTCCACCATCCTCTACACCTACAAACTCCTCATTCGTCCTATCCTCTGTTATGCCAGCGTTGCCTGAAACTCCGAACCCACCCGCTTTTACAAGGCCCTCCAAATCCTCGAACACCATGCACTCTGCCTTGCCTTCCGTATTCGCCTTCCTTCCCCCATACAGCTCCTGTACGACCTCATCCCCTACCCTCACATCCTCCTTTTCCTCCAACATCTCCACATCCTTTAGACTGTCTGCAGGCTTGATCTCCCCCCCCCCCCCCCCCCCCCCATCCCTCGGTTTCCTCCTTCCTCTCCACTCCCTGCCCATTGCTGGGCCACTATCGCTGTATCCCTCCTTCTCTCCACCTCCACACCCTCCATCTCCTTCATCAGGGCAATTTCCAACACCTCCCCTCCCCGGATGTTGAACTTCGCCGTGACATCTACCGTTCCTTCCAACTGTAATCCAGCCTTGTTCCCTCCCCTCCTCAGGGCCCCCTTTTCCTCTCCCCTCCTTCTCCGAGAGGGAATTTTCATCCTTTCCCCCCCTGAGTCCCTGCAACCCCTCCTCAACTGTGTCCCTCCCACGTCCTTCCCTCCTAGCCCTCTTCGACGCGCCCCCGCCCGTCTCCCCCTCCTCTGCCCCCCTCTCTCCTCCTTCTTCCCTTCTCCATCTCCAAGCCCCTGGCAGATCCAGTGTTTTGCTCATCATCATCAGTGTGCTACGTCAGTGTTAGTTTGGTGCTGTTCTCCTGTGCATCGAGAGCTGTGATTTTAATTGTGTGCTGGACTTGGACATAGTGTTACTGTTAGTGATCGTTACGTGCTTGGTACTTCTATGCTACAGCCGTACTTTGCCTTGTGTTCTTTCAACTGTCCCAGTGTGCAGTCTTTTGTGCATAACACTTTTTTAAAATTTTCATCTCCATTTTACATCGCCCCCTTTTTGTCTGTTCTCTTCCATCATGTTCCCCCTTTTTTATATTTTTGTCTGTAATACTTTCTCCTTTGTAATCTTAAATGTCTTCTGTTGTATCATTATTGTCTTTTGGTTGAAGTGCTGCATATGCTGCTGCCAGCCCGCCTCGGATGGGAAACTGAAGTTCAATAATGAATAAAAAGCTAGAATGCACCAGTAGACCCAGAAGAAGGCCGCTGCAACCGTGGCCAAGACGTTGGGTTTTTCCAGCAGTAGTTTTATACAACATAACGCGGTATCATACACAGAATTTTTTCGCGACATTTCTACAGGTTATTCGGAACTTCTAGGACTTGTGGAGGGAAGTGAGCGCACAATATTTTGAATAGGAGCTCGTCCCGTGTCCGGAAACGTTCAGTTTCCGTTTTACGACGATTTCAGTTCAGATGTGTAACGCGTCCACGTCTGCTGAGGGAAAGAGAAAAGTCTCAAGAGTTGCTTGTTCTGGTACGCAATGGGGGTGGAGAGGATAACGTGTGCTACGTCAGACGGCCACCTAATGTCACTTAACGTCTGCCTTGCTGAGAGACGTACCCCATGCCTGTGTGTCTCCGATACAGTAAACGTGGCTCGGCGCATGTTTTCATAATACATAGGCATGCTCCTTGTGTATGGCGAAGCTCGAGGTAACGGAAGAGATTCTAGTTGGCTGTACCAAGAACGTTTTCCGCAACGTACCATACTGTCGCACAGACTTTTTGCCCAAGTTACACAGCGGCTCCGAGAAAGAGGTTTCTTCACCGTGAGGTGGCGGGTCTGCGGTGCTCAGAAGCAACGCTGCAAAACTGAGTTTGAAGAGGATGTGCTGCCTCGCGTTGGAAAGAAACCGCCAACGAGTATTCGAACAATTGCGCTTGCAGTGGGTTATATTCTCAGTATCGTCTGGGACGTTCTGCGTGAGCAACAATAACATCCGTACCAATTACAAAGGCTACACGATGTGCAAAACACGTTGCCTACTCAACGTAGTTCCTGCAGCGCTGTGTCGACATACCCCTGTTTCCACGTCAACTCCTGTTCACCGATGAATGTAGTTCACTAGAGACTGTGCTCTGAATTCGCTAAACAGTCATGTTTGGACAGTCAAAAACCCTCGTGCCATGTACGTTCAGAGAATTCAGCACTGGTTTGGTATTCTGGCCGCGCGTGATTAGCCGAGCGGTCTGAGGCGCTGCAGTCATGGACTCTGCGGCTGGTCCCGGCGGAGGTTCGAGTCCTCCCTCGGGCATGGGTGTGTGTGTTTGTCCTCAGGATAATTTAGGTTAAGTAGTGTGTAAGCTTAGGGACTGATGACCTTACCAGTTAAGTCCCATAAGATTTCACACACATTTGAACATTTTTGGTTTGATATTCTGGATGGTCATGTGATTGGGGCATACCTCCTTCCACTCAAGCTAACTGGTCCTACATATCTGATCTTTATACAAAAAGTGTTTGATCTATTCTTGTCTTGGAAGTGTGCCACTGAATTCCTTCAGCAAATGTGGTTTCAGCAGAATGATGCACCACATCACTTCTCACGTGCCGTTCGGAGATATCTCAACACCCGATAAAGTGAAAGACGGATAGGCCGAGGTGGTCCAACCGCGTGGCTGTCGCGGTCGCCAGATTTAACTGCCATGGACTACTTATTGTGGGGTCGTGTGCAAAGTTTAATTTACGAGACCCCTGTAGAGGCAGAAGATGTGCTAGCATGAGCTCTTGCTGCTGCACTAGAAATTGGGAAAAAACTGGAAATCTTTGGCAAGGTCTTATGGACGTTTTGAACACGTCACGGTTCCTTAACCTAATGCCCAAATTTTTTGTATAAAAAATTACAGAGCTATGTAGGCTGACATATTTCCTTCCAGTCCTCTCTGATACGTATCTACGATATGGAATCATATAAAACTTATACTTTTTCTGTATCTCTACTAGCTTCAGAGTTATTACAATTTACACCAGATTTTGGAACTTTTAAGTGTTCGGAAACCGATCGTGCACACAATAAAAGATTCTGGATTAAGCAACTGCTGTGCGGTTTCTTCATTTTACCAGATACTTCACATTATTTACTGTGAGATTAAGGCCTACTTACTCTGTGTAGTATTCGTTGCGACTAGCACACTTAATGCAGTACGATCCTGATGTATCAAACCGTCCGTCACTCCCACCAATTTCACGTTTCAGTTTAATGCACAACTGCCGACTTTCTCTCGAGAAAAATTTAACAATGTTGTTAGGTAACTGATGTCACACTTTTCACATTAAATGGTCAATATGATATTGCACCAGCGGCTTCTGTCTTATAAACATAGCTCTAACTTATTTCCTCCAGATTCACGTAGCAGAACTACAAACACCAGTTTTAACTCAGTGAAGAAAAGCATTGTAACACTGTTAATAGTTTTACTGGTTTATTTGCTATCGTTTAACATCCTTTCCACTGATACTTTCTTCTTGTTGCTTTCGTTCTTCAGAATTAGAAACCAGTCTTAAAAAATAATTTTATTGCTTTTTCTTGAAATGTTGCGGTATCTGACTATATGAAAATCTTTAACATAGAGTTTTCAGTTTCACCACCAAGTATCAAAGTAGCTGCTATCTCCAATAAAGCTGCAGCTGGCACCTTACCTTCTTGGTTTCTTGGCTGCGCATAGATGTCTTTGACACCAATGCCACAGCTTTCACATGGGAAAACATTTCTCCCAAATCATGTATCATAGAATTTCATTCCGCAGTTCCGCACAATGCTATAGGAAGCAGTATTAATGGCCTCGAGGACCTCTTCAGACTTTTTAGAATGGTATTTAGGAATGTTCGATATTTGCCTGGGGAACGAGCCAAGAAGCCAGATGACAAGTAAAGTAGCGTCATTTTTGTGAAATCATATGCCAATTTAATAAAACATAGCCATTATGTATTATAAACAAGTTGTAAGCCCCTTTAAATCCGTAAATTAAAGGTATTTTTTTTCTTTATGGCATTCTGAGTCTCTCTTCCGTCACATGAATAACTACCCGCACAGCAGCCATATTGCTGGTCTCGATATTTTCACAAGTAATTATGCTTACTTCCTTAACACAATAAGGGTAATAAGGAGGCAGAGAAATAACGCCAACGTGGAAAGAGGGTAAACCTAGCTGTTTTATCTGGAACACCTACATATATCATTATTTTTTGCGGTAAAATATTCCGTAGCGCGAATATGAGAACATGAGTTTGTAAACTTAGACTTGGAACATGGCACAGAGAAACGGAATAATCTTTTTTCCCGTATTACAAGCAGTTGACGCTTCATAGAAATTAACCTTCTACGGATCCAAATAAAGACGTAAGTAACATCTTGAGGAACAATATTCTCTAATTTCTCGGAATAATCTTAACTTTGAACGTTGAGCTGAGTAACAGAGCCTATTCGGTGCTTAGTCTTATTGACAGTATACGTATGATAAACAACTCATTTTCACCAGTCCATAATAGGCAAAAAAAGTCTATCTTGAACGCTGTTGCTAGAAGTTAACATCACAATAACGCTATTAATTTTGAAAATAACGATTCCCATCGAAATAAAACACTATGCGAACAAGTATAGTTCCGGAGTGGCATTTCTCGAACTCAGTTTCGTTCTCCGCCAACGAATGTACATGCAAACTAGTCACTCGAAAACCGTAACATCACGAACACGAACATTTAGTTACACTAATCGTTAATGCTTATTATACATTTTAACAGTTTCAAGGCGTCTATTCGTTAGTTTTTTGAGTTAAGTCTTAGTAATTATAAGCGAATTGATAAGTAACCTAGACATTACTTCCATTATCGAACATACATTGATGCCAAATGAGAAAGCCAGTGAATAAACTTGTAGATAAGTCTTAATTCCTTTTCTGCTGGATAGAAACACCATACATACTCTTAGCTTCAAATTGCTTTACACTAAAGTTTACCGTTACGATTGGTTAAAATCCCCTAACGCACGAAGAAATGAAAACGATACCAAGTCACACCAAATTGTCCGCATATGCACGCCCTGTAGGAGCAACACCTGTTATGTCCCCACACGGCAAACGCAAGAACGATTGTAATTCGTAAGAACTGAAATGATTCAGCGCGGTGATGTAGCTAACCTTGCGATCTTTGTTCGAGGAACTCTTAAGCGACTTTCAGTCCCGGCCAGCACTCGAAACGGCGTAGATTTCCACGACAGAAACACAACCCGAGGAAGCAAGGCCATTAGTTGTGCTGGGGTCCACGCGGACATCACGTGGACGTGGTACCGCTGCAACCGGAACGATCCGGATGGCTGCTTCCGAGCACAGACCACACCCAGCTTTGGAATTATCGTCACCAAACCTGGATATAAGCGAAATTTTCTGTTGTTTCTTTCAGTTTTCTGATTACATATGTAATGGAATGAAACGTGATTTAGTTGCACAAAGCTTACAATCTTTAAGTACCAAGTTGACATACGTACCATTGGCAGAGATATGAGCGATCTTGGGCTGTAGATATCATCAAGCTTGGAATTATGAGTATTATCACATCAACAACTACATATTGATGGCAGTCATCCTACAGAAACATTGAAGGAGGAGAAACGTGCTTTAATTTTTAGTGTGGTGGGACAAAACCAGCAGATAAGGATAAAGGCGATGTGGAGTATGGGCGTCAGCTGCTTCTCTGCTCTCTGACTGCCTGCACGCTGCGACTACATGGCAAGGCATGAGAAGTTCGAATTCATACGGAAACTTATCGATAGTTCTACTAACCGTTTTCAAATTAAAAAAAGGTAAAGAGGAGAAATTGTCGTTGTACGCGAAATATCTTCCTCCACACACCGTAAAATCCCTTGTGGCGTATATGTTTGGACGAAGAACTGAACACTAATCATGGCTGTGTGCGCCATATGGTTAGTTTATAGCTACGGGGTGACAGTTATTGAATTATATGAAATAAAATCGTCATAACTTCTGAACTGTTTGCTTTAGGACGGGCAAACTGCACGGTTGGCCGCGGGGTATTGTGGGAATTAGTATGGGCATGATTTAATGACGAAGCCCACTTTCATTTGGATGAATTCGTCAATAAGCAAAATTGGCGAAATTGGGGGACTAAGAATCCGAATTTCGCTATCGAGAAGTCTCTTCACCCTCAAGGGGAGACTGTGTGGTGTGCAGTGTCCAGTCACGGAATAATCGGCGCGATATTCCTTGAATGACACGGTGGCTACCGAACGGTACGTGAAGGTTTTGGAAAATGATTTCATCCCCATTGTCCAAAATGACCTTAATTTCGGCAATATGTGGTTCATGCAAGGTGGAGCTCGACCCCATTGAAGCAGGAAAGTGATGTTCTGGAAGAGTGCTTTGGGGACCGCATTTCTGCTCTGGGTACCCAGAGGCCACTGGCGTGGGCCTCAATTGGCCATCATATTCTCCAGATATGAACACATGCGACTTCTTATTGTGGGACTATATGAACGACCAGGTATACATCAATAACCCCAAAACCATTCCTGAACTGAAAACAGCCATTCAGGAAGTTTCGACAGCATCAATGTTCCGACACTTCAGCGGGTCATGCAGAATTTCGCTATTCGTCTGGGCCACATCATTCCCAATGATGACAGGCACATCAAACACGTAAGAACCTAAAACTGAATAACTGTAGTGACGTTTACATGTTGAATAACGTGTGTGCTCGCCGTAGTTGTAACTAATTTACGTTTTTCTCATATATAGTTTAAAAATCGTCATTATGTATTTATAACTGGTGGATCACAAAGCAACTTATCCCTGCACCGGAAGAACTTGGTACATTTCTGTATGAAACTCTGTTAAAGCTCCGTAAGACCGAAAGAAAGATTTCTTAGACGATATGGTACCAGTGTTGAGCACTCGTTCACTGGTAACAACCAGAGAGCAAATGAGAAAGTAGTGAGTGAAGACATTAGACTCCGCCAAAGCAGCAAGAAGTTCTGAGCAGCCTTTAAGTGGTGAAAGAGTCGTGATTAGGCGCTTTTAAGATTGTTAAGATGCAGTCCTGGAATATGTGCTCAAACGACATACAATAATCGGAGACTCGTGTTGTGATCTGTTTGACATTTGAAGGAAGCAATCAAAAATAGCAGTTTGCTGAGTACTGGTGTTCTTTTGCAACCTGACTATCATTTCATTAAGTACAAAAATTAGATTTCCGTTTTATTTGTCCTGTATATTGATATAGCATGAAATGCTATCGTATTTGGATCTGACAAGAAGGTGTTAGATAGCTAAAAAGTTTCGAATTATTCACAAAGTAAATGCAGTGTTGCGCAACTAGTTAGGCAGTCATCCAGAAGACTTTCTTCGCGTAAAATTGCACTAATCGCAATGGAGATTATATTAAAAACTGGTATCATACAGTCAACAATTTCCTTCGTGTCTGATTACTGGGATTAACGCTGTCGATTGAGGTTTTGGACCACTCGGATAGTGGGATATACAAGTGTCCGATCGTTTCTCAGGGTCACGTCAAAGCTCATTGGCAGATAATACGGCTACTTCTTTAAAGTTATCTGTGGACTTACCAGTCCCAAGCATTTTAGTTATGGAGGTGCGGTAGAAGACGAGACACACGCTAGACGCAACGTGTAAGCATTGAGAAGGGGGGGGGGGGGGGGGGGGGAGCGAGGGTGCGCGTAGCCCACAACAAATGGTAATACTATATCCGTTGCTTTAATTAATTATAACTTTCGTTGGAGTTACAGTACAGATATTTTAAGTAATGTATCTGATAGACTTACTACTGCCATTAAATTAATTCCGGTATTTTGGGTTAAATTCAATTATTTGAAAATTCTTGTCAATCACAGTATTAATAGAAACCTTCTAGAAACGCTTGTACCGGGTCACTCTAGCTAGGTGGTCTATTTTCACCTTTCATTATCCCACAGTTCAATAGTATGTCGCTCTCCCTATCCATGTTTTTCCCTTCTAGTAACATTTTATGGTCGTTTAGCATGGAAACAGATAAAGATGGCAATCTTCCCTCTTTCAACCCCAGTTCAGCGTAGACCTGACGGCTCGATTGCCCTTTGTGTATACTGTAACCCAGTGCACGCGGATTTGTACCCCCCTGCCTCACAAGGTGTGAGAGAATTATGAAGGAGAAATAATTCTGCATATCATTGTCGTTATAGCCATAGTGGAGGTTACATGAGCATTATAAAACTGTATACCAAGTACGATACGCTTCAAAAGAACAGACTCTCCATCAAGAAGTACGCAACTTCATAACTTACGTATCAGAAGAACAAAATTTTTTAAGGTGACACAATATATTATATTTTCTTATTGGGACACAATATAAATATTAACGTTACCGATAACAGCGCCACTAAAGAGGATTTACTAAATCCAGTTTTCCGAAATGTCTTCACCAAAGAAGACGAAGTGAATGGTCCAGAATTCGAACCAAGAACTGCTGCCAGCAAGAGTAACTTAGAAGTAGATACCCTGGGTATAGCAAAGCCGACCGTTGTGGTCGAGAGGTTCTAGGGCCTAGGAGCTTCAGTCCGGAACCACGCGACTGCTAGGGTCGCAGGGTCGAATCCTGCCTCGGGCATGGATGTGTGTGATGTCGTTAGGTTAGTTAGGTTAGTTAGGTTTACGTAGTTCTAAGTCTAACGGACTGATGACCTCAGATGTTAAGTCCCATAGTGTTTAGAGTCATTTGAACCACTTGCTATAGCAAAACAACTCCTATAACTTAATAAATGTAAATCATCCGTTCCAGACTGTATACCAGGTAGGTTCCTTTCAGAGTTCGCTAATGTAATAGCTCCATATTCCGCGATCATCTACAACTGCTCACTCGATGAAAGATCCGTATCGAAAAAAAGACGGCAAAGCTACGCAGGTCACAACAGTACTTAAGAAAAGAAATAGGAGTAACCTGCTGAGTTACAGAAACATGTCACGGACGGCGTTTTGTAGTAAGATTTTGAAATGTAGCAATACTGTGTTCAAACATCATGTATCACCTCCAAGAAAACGATCCATTGACACACAGCACGGATTCAGAATAATCGTTGTCGTGAAACACAACGAGCTCTTCATTCTCACGAAGCGCTATCAACAGGGGATCTCAGACTGATTCCACATTTCGAGTTTTTCAGAAGACCTTTGAAACCGTTCCTCGAAAACGACTTCTAATGAAATTGGGTGCCTAAGAAGCATCATCTCAGTCGTGCGACTGGATTCGTGATATCCTGTCAGAAAGGTCACAGTTCGTTGTAACTGATGTAGAGTCATCAAGTAAAACAGAAGTGGTATCTGGCGTTATAGGACCTCTGCCGATCCTAATCTATAAAAATAATTTAGCTGATAGACTTAGTAGCCATCTTATTGTTAGATTGTTTGCAGATGACGCTGTCATTCATCGCCTAGTAAAGTCATCAGGATATCAAAATCAATTGCAAAATTATTTAGACGAAATATCGGTATGGTGGTAAAAGTGGCAATTGTGACCCTAAATAATGAATAGTGAGAGGTCACCCACATGAGTACTAAACGGAATCCGTTAAATTTCGGTTACACAAAAAATCACATAAATCCAAAGGCTGTCGCCGACCGGTGTGGTCGAGCGGTTCTAGGCGCTTCAGTCTGGAACCGTGCGACCGCTACGCTCGCAGGTTCGAATCCTGCCTCGGGCATGGATGTGTGTGATGTCTTTAGGTTAGTTAGGTTTAAGTAGTTCTAAGTTCTAGGGGACTGATGACCTCAGATGTCAAGTCCCATAGTGCTCCGAGCCAGTTTCCAAAGGCTGTAAGTTTAGCTAAATATCTAAGGATAAGAGTTACGAACAGATGATACAATAGGGTCTACTAAACAGACTCTCTGCGCTGCGCTTGTCCGTCCACTGCTAGGGTACTGCTGTGCGGTATTGGATCCTTACCAGATAGGATTGACGGAGGACATAGAAGAAATCCAAAGGAGGTCTGCTAGTTTTGTATGATCACGAAATAGGGGAGAGAATATGACGGATATGTTACGCTGGTTGGGGTGGCAATCATTCAAACAAAGATGCTCTTCGTTGCGGCGAGATCTTTTCACTAAATTTCATTCAACAGCTTTCTCCCATGACTGCAAAAATATTTTGTTGACACCTGCCTACATAGGGCGAAATGATCATGCCAATAAAGTAAAGAAATCAGAGCTTGTACGGAAAGACTTAGGTGTTCGTCTTGAAACACGTATGTTGTGTGGCGGCGATGGCGAGGCATTGCAGAGTCTCTGACCAGACTAGTCACGATAAATGGCTCTCTGGTCAGAGACTCTGCAATGCCTAGCCATCGCCGCCACACAACATACGTGTTTCATAGTGGTTTGATGAACCCTCTGCCAGGCACTTAATTGTTAATTGCAGGGTAATCATGTAGATGTAGACATGCATCATAAAAGAAGGAAAAGTAGGATATAAACGGTAAAACAGGTAAAACCAGTATCATATGCGTATGTAAGAGGAAATATAGTAGAGCGTTATGAGGATAATTGATGGTGCTCTTACTCTTTTTCCGGCAACAGGATGTTTTGTTGATGATAGTTATTTGCACGGCGGGGTCGACACGGCTCGGACAGGGTCGCACATGACCACACTGCGGCCTGAGGGAGCGACCGAGCGATTACTCGAGGTGCAGATGGGCTGTGACGTAGTGAGCAGGGAGATTCCAGGTAAACTGGGTGTAAATTTCTCAGGTTCCTTGCCGAGTGCAAATTTCCCTGGTGCAGTTTTCATTCATCCGTCAGAAGTACAACAGGGAAGTGTGATGGTAACGCTGTTGTTCTTTATCCGTAAAGGGACTGACGGATAGGGTGCTAAGCAACCTGCTACAGTTTGTTGGTGACGCTGTAGTGTACGTGAAAGTGTCGTCGTTGAGTGATGTAGGAATTTCTATTTTGTATGATCAATAGCTGCTTCTCCTAAATGTAGAAAGATGTAAGTTAATGCAGATAAATAGGAAAAACAATCCTGTAATGTTCTGTTATGTATAATATGAATGCTGTGCTGCTTCAAATTGTCAGAACGGTTAAATGCATATCATTCCAAAGCAAAATGAAATGGGACGAGAAAATAGGGTCAGTGGTAGGGAAGGCGAATGGTCAGTTTCGGATTACTGGGCGAATTCTAGGAAAGTGTATCTCAGATATAAAGGAGATCGCGCACAGAACATTGTGCGGCCCATTCTTAAGTACTGTTCGAGTGTTTGAGATCCCCACCAGGTCAGATTAAATGAAAACATCGAGGTAATTGAGATGAATGCTGCTATATTTGTTACAGGTAGGTTCGGTCAACACACGAGTATTACGGAAATGCTCCGCGAACTCTAACAGGAATCCCTGGAGGAAGACGGCATTTCTTCCGCGAAACACTTCCGAAGAAGTTCGGAAAACCAGCATTTCCGTCTGACTGCAGAAGGATTCTACTGCCACCATCGAGCATCTCGAGTAAGGACCACGAAGACAAGAAAAATTAGGGGGCCGTACAGAAGAGTATAGACATTCATTTTTCCCTCACTCTACTCGCAAGTGCAACAGAAATGTGATTCACTAGACATGGCACGAGGTTTACTCCCGACGTGCGCCGTATGTTGGCATGCAGTGTATGCTACTAGATATAGGTATAGATGAAGAACTTAATCCTGTACAACTAATTCTATTTATCAAACAAACCTTTCTTTAGGGATTTTTAAAGTAAACAGTGTAAATGAATTAACCGGTCATTAAACTCGTCGCCGTTGTGTACACTGAGTTTGGGACCTGAATAGTGTTGAGAAATGTATAACTCTATGAACGTGATTAATATAAAATAGTTCATATCTTATAAGAACAAAATGAAAAGTCTATATTTATTATTTTTATAGTAGCAGATCGACCATATAGGGAATAAAGATTGTAAGGTTGTAAAAGAACGGAACGCGAAAAACAGCAAATAAAAATACACTTTGCAATTAACAATGAGAATAGCAAGTGTTTAATGTGTGTGTTGACAGTCAAGCAGTATCAGTTGAGTGTGCCCTAGCTTACTAAATGTGTAAAGAAATACTGTAACCCGCTGAAGAAAGTCCTCATCCGTGTGTATGTGTGTGTGTGTGTGTGTGTGTGTGTGTGTGTGTGTGTGTGTGTGTGTTGACAGTCAAGCAGAATCAGTGAGTCTTTCCCAGCTTCTAAAATGTGTAAAGAAATTCTGTAACTCGCTGAAGAAAGCCCTCATCTATAGAGGGTCTGAAACCCGATGTCAGATGGCCCACGACTGTAAGAATGCACCCGTCAAAGAGGTATAACGAGGCTTATATGCGCCCATGTCCTCAGTAGTTACCTCGAAGTAGCAAAGTACTAAACATAGTAGTCAAATTTGGAGATCGAAAGAATTAACTGACACGGAGAGCGGAACTATGTAAAGTCTCTAGTTTATTTTTGGTATTCAAGAAAAGTGATGTAAGCTACATTTTCATTCGATTTGTCATGTTTCAGGTGTGTACACTGGATATTTTTCAAACGGTAGTTTTCGATAGTCGATATTTTACTCACAGAGCATCTGAGTACAAGCACTGTGATCTTTGGTTGCTGGCAGCGTTTTCGTTGCAGTAGGTATTATAGGAGCAAATGGTCGGCAATCTGGTGTTGGCTATCCTACTGAGCTGATGGAAATGGTTGGCAGAGCGTAGAGATTAAGATACAGAGAATGATATGTAACTTTGTAAACATTAATTGAACAAGTGAAGATTTATTGAGGTAAAGTGTTGCTATATTGTTCACTTGTACACAGTTATTATGTGTTAGAACAACGGAAAATTTTTGTGGAATCTCTCTTTATTGGTGTTAGTTGGTTTCAGTGTTCAGACGAGAGTAAGTAAATCTTTTTATTGGCATTGCTCGCACTCAGAAGTCATAGAATTACCACACCTTTACCGTTTCAGTAAAAAAATTAAAAACTCCGTCCGAAACAGGCCTTGGAAGGCCCAACGGTACCGACCGGCCGCCGTGTCATCCTCATTTACGAGAGCGAAGCCGTTACTTCTCAAACAAGTAGCTCCTCAGTTTGCTCACAAGGGCTGAGTGCACCCCGCTTGCCAACAGCGCTCGGCAGACCACCCATGCAAGTGCTAGCCCAGCCCGACAGCGCTTAACTTCGGTGATCTGACGGGAACCGGTGTTACCACTGCGGCAAGGCCGTCGGCTTTTTTTTAATACATTTTTTTAAATGACAGTTTTTCTTCAGTCGGTTAACAGGTTCAGATTCCAGCATCGTCTCCACAAAAATGAATTTTATTTTCTGGTTATGTGTGTCGCCGTATTGCACTCTGCGCAACACAGTGGCTAAAAACAAAGCATGATCTGTTTAGAATAGTAGCAAGCCCTTGCACTGCGCCGTGCAAGGCTTTCTCTCTTACGTTTTAGCTTGCTTGCTACTGCACCGTATATTTTTTGTTCATCACTTCCAGCAGTTCCGTTGCCACAAGTAAGGCATAAAATTTGTTAGGGTAACTTCTACGGTACAGTTAGGTTACAGATAGACCAATCAGTTAGCTTATTTTCAAAATTCATTATCAAGCCAGCAGCAGCGAAGTTCAGTTCATATTTAATTTCTTTTGCAGACAATTTTATTTTCACAGCGCAGCGTTACTTTTGCGTGTGCATTATTCTGTGTTCAAAAGTTTGTCAATCAGACTGAGTACATAAATTCACAGGGAATTTTTAGAGAAACACTTTGTGTTTCATCCTCTCAAAATTCAGTTAGTAATTTTACGTAGTTTTTTCACTCTGTATCGGAGTTGCAAGTCATGTACTTTGACGTCACGTATTGTAGCACTGCTTGCTGCACTGCACAATACAGTTTTACGGGATAGCTTATTTAGTTTACAGTTTGGGTCTTCTGATTACTTTCTTAATTATACATATAGTTATACAGTTATAGTTTTGGTGACGCTTTTTTTACGAGATAGTGTTTTTGTAATGACAACATCTGTATCGTTCAGCATCACTACACAGATACACGAGTATAAAGAGGAGTAGTTCAGTTTACTCCAGTTTACAATTCACGATACAAAATATTTAGAAAAGTTACAACTATAATGCGTACTACAGTATACGAACCAGTGGTTGTGAGACTTATCAGGTAGTGCAAAGATATAGCACTGAGACATATGTGTGTTAATGCTGCAGATCTATGACGGTCTGTGTCTACCTGAATACGTCTTAGCAACAGTGTCACTTCACGCAGGGAGTGTTTATGGTCTGGGATTGTTGTCTCTGTCTTGGGCTCAGGAAGTTAGTTTTTGTTTACGTCAGAATCAGCACAGCCGATCATGAACAAATATCAGACAAATGTATGCTCCCCACAGTGTGGCAAAACGTTGAAATTGGACTCCTCTCTTAGTACCGATTATTTTAAAATCCATACAGCAGCGACCATTCCATCAAAGCTCCAGGAAAATTTCACTGACTCGAGTGACTGGTCTACTCAAAATCTCGACCTAAATCTCGTCAAATATCTTTGGGTGAGCTCAAGTGTGCGTACGAACCAAAGCACGTCTTCCAACAATCTATACATAGATGTTCGTTATACTTCGGAAAGAAGGAAACTATTTCCACCAAAAATGTGTCAGGATTACCTGCAAAAATCTTTTACGAAGCTTTACTAGCCGGCTAGGAAGAAAATCAGGGGGACTGTCGTTTGTGGCACTAACAGAAGAGAATGCTAGGAGATTTTTCATTAAAGACAAGTTTCTTCTACGAAAACAGTGGAAACATATGTTTTACGAAGATGAATAAAATGTGAGCGATCTATATCATTTTAATGAATCTTTTTTGCGGATCGTTAAGATATGTTGCTATAGGGACTGGAACATAATACACTAAGAGTCAAAAATTTAATTCAGTGTCAGTCGTTTTAATGTTTGTATGCAGAGAATGTGTGTCGATTCCTGTACAATAGAAGGCTTTTACGTCCTAGGAAGACACTACCATAACGTAGCGAATGCGTTGCAGAACACTTGATTGCAACTATTTATCAGAACCAGTAAGCTAAATGGAATAGTTCGGGAGAAGTCTTCTAAACAGGCAAAGTAGATATCTTATTCAAACAATGCAGAGATTTTGAAATAATTCCAAAAAATCAATTACCATCACAAAGAGGAGGGGAGCAGCTGCAAATTCATTAGCATTGTTCTTGATACAACGATGACATTCCACCGTGTTTTCATCGCTCCTCTAGCAATAAGTATTCTCTTTATAGGTAATTCGTTTCAGTACTAGGCGTCTTTTTCTCTAGTGCAACACCTTCTACCGCGTCGCTTAACAACCAAAATATTAGCGCATATCACTACTGATTCATGGAAAAAATTGATCATTACTGCATGTAAACTCCACTTAACATCCTCGTAGGTCGTTATCATTGATCGCCGCCATCTTACCACTCTTGTTGTTGAAGAGTTCATATAGAGATGTCAATCATTCTTACCCTCACTTTCAATATCTGTGACGTTCTTTTACTGTCGAGTGAGATTGTTAGGAACGAGTTACGGATGTGGCGTGTGCAGCACCAAAAAGCGTGTATACACTATGTGATCAAAAGTATCCGGATACCTGGCTGAAAATGACTTACAAGTTCGTGGCGCCCTCCATCGGTAATGCTGGAAATCAATACGAAGTTGGCCCACCCTTAGCCTTGATGACTGCTTCCACTCTCGTAGGCATACGTTCAGTCAGGTGCTGGAAGGTTTCTTGGGGAATGCTACACTGCACTGAGGAGAGGTGTCGATGTCGGTCGGTGAGGCCTGGTGCACGAAGTCGGCGTTCCAAAACATCCCAAAAGTATTCTATAGGATGCAGGTCAGGATTCTGTGCAGGCAAGTCCATTACAGGAATGTTATTGTCGTGTAGTCACTCCGCCACAGGACGTGCATTATTGACAGGTGCTCGATCGTGTTGAAAGATGCAATCGCCATTCCCGATTTGCTCTTCAACAGTGGGAAGTAAGAAGGTGCTTAAGACATCAACGTAGGCCTGTGCTGTGATAGCGCCAAGCAAAACAACGAGGGGTACAAGCCCCCTCCATGGAAAACGCGACCACACCATAACACCACCGCCTCCGAATGTTGCTGTTGGCACTACACGCGCGGCGAGATGACGTTCACGGTGCATTCGCCATACCCACACCCTGCCATCGGACGCCACATTGTGTACCGTGATTCGTCACTTCACACAATGTTTTTCGACTGTTCAATCGTCCAATGTTTACGCTCCCTACACCAAGCGATGTGTCGCTTGGCATTTACCGGCGTGATGTGCAGCCGCTCGACCATGAAATCGAAATTTTGTCACCTCCCCCGCCTGTAACAGTGCTATGGATCCTGATGCAGCCTGGAATTCCTATGTGATGGTCTGGATAGATGTGTGCCTACTACACATTACGACCCTCTTCAACTGTTGGCGGTCTCTGTCAGTCAACAGACGAGGTCAGCCTGTACGCTTTTATGCTGTACGTGTCCCTTCACGTTTCTACTTCACTATCACATCGGAAACAGTGGACCTAGGGATGTTTAGGAGTGTGGAAATCTCACGTACAGACGTATGACACAAGTGACACCCAATCACCTGACCACGTTCGAAGCCCGTGAGTTCCGCGGACCGCCCCATTCTGCTCTCTCACGATGTCTAATGACTGCTGAGGTCGCCTGTATGGAGTACTTTTCAGTAGGTGGCAGCACAATGCACCTAATATAAAAAAAACGTGTGTTTTTAGGGGTGTCCGGTACTTTTGATCCAACACCCACATCTCAGCCAGATTCGAAGGAAGCGCAACTTCCGAGAGCATGTTTGTACAGGTATCGGCTAGGCTACAAGTTTTTGTGATGTTACAGCAAAAGCGGAAAAAAATGATCAAGGTTTCACAGGTAAGTCAGAAAATAAGTCCCAGAGATACGTTTTCAGCGGTACATCATTCATTCAATTGTGCAAGTCACTGCGAAGTGCAAGGCAAAGATTACTTCCCATTGTACGCTTATTATGTCCTCTCCCCCCCCCCCCCTCCACCCCCCCAGCCATTCACGTATGCACACAGGGAAGAATGACTACTTAAATGTCTCTGTGAGCACTTAAATAATCCTATCTTGTTTAAGCGGTGCCTATGATACTTACGGGGCTGAAATATGTTCCCACATTCCTTAATGCTGGGTACTGAAACTTTTCAAATAGGCTTTTCCAGGATAGTTTGATCAATCTTCAATTGTATGACTGTTCAGGCTTTTCAGCATCGCCCATGTCGGGTCTGTGGATTTTGTGGTAAAGTGCGAGGTCAGAGGATGGATTCCCAGTTGGACATCGGAAATTTTCATTCTGCCTTTAATCTAGCCTTCATCTCTCTACGATATGAGGAGTCGTCAGAAACAACACGTAGTTCGGATTCCACGATAAAATGTAGGTCATCTCACTCCGACTGGCTAACTGGGAACATGCCAGTCACCAAAGCGGCGTCCAACTGAGACTACTTGCACCCGGCCATTGAGCTACACTAAATTACTGTAGCATCTCCGCTGAGGCTCTCCCGCAGGTCAAACAATCCTGTGACCTTTCTTTTTATGTGTTCAATATCCCTGATAGTTCTATTTGTCAAGGGTCCCGCAGACTGGAGCGGCGATTTAAAATAGGTGACACGTGGGTTTTGTGAGCAACCTTCTTTATAGACTGATTGGATTTTCCAAGTATCCTACCATTTTTTCTAAGTCTTTACCTGTTTTACTTACGACTGAGTCTATGTTATTGTCTCATTTCATGCCTCACAAATTGTAACAAATACGTATTTGTGCCCATTTTTTTTTGTAACCATCGACATTGTAGTCATAGATTACTATTTTTTTTCGTTTGTGAAGTGCGCACATATCTGTAAATTTAAAACATGTTGACAGTTTTTGCACCACTTTGAAATGTATCCGGTATCCGACTTAGTGTACGTACAGCTTTTTGGAGATAGTACTTCATTATAGATAACTGCGTCATCTGCAAAAGGACTCGGGTTACTGTTAATATTGTCTGTCTGGAATTAACATACATCAACAGCAAAGGATGCGATACACTTCCCTGAGTAACGTCTGAAGTTACTTATACATCTGTGACTACACTGACACAAAAAAAAAAAAAAAAAATCGCAACACCAAGAAGGAGTTGTGCTACATAAACGAAAGGTGCTAGCCGTGTGTCTACAGCTGAAAGATTATGTTTATTCATATTTCGTGGCTATCACATAAGAGTGGCGCTAGTAGCGACACTATGAGGCTACTTATCACCTTTGCTTCAAATAAACACTGTAGCGGTCGTGAGCGTTAGTTACCTTTGAGATTGGGTGTGTTGAGTTCATGTTAGTTAAGGATGCCTTTAAGCCGATAAAGACGCCTCTATCAGCACCTCACTCAGTCTGAACGAGATCGTGTAACAGGGATGCAAGAAGCTGGATGTTCCTTCGACAATACTACAGAAAGACTTGGCAGGAATACAGCAACTGTACATGATTGCCGGCAACGATGGACACGACAGTGTAAGCGGACACGAGAATGTATGGTCACAAGAAGAACAGGCTCCAGACGATGACTTGGCACTACCTAGAGGAGCCGGACGGTGTGGCCGTGCGGTTCTAGGCACTTCAGTCTGGAACCGCATGACCACTACGGTCGCAAGTTCGAATCCTGGCTCGGGCATGGGAGTATGTGGTTCCTTAGGTTAGTTAGGTTTAAGTAGTTCTAAGTTCTAGGGGACTGATGACCACAGAAGCTAAGTCCCATAGTGCTCAGAGCCATTTGAACCATTTTGAACCTAGAGGAAGACCATTGTGTTCGGCGTATGACTCTGACGCATGGTACTGCATCTCCAGCAGCAATTTGAAGAGCAGTTGGACCACAGTGACAGAATGAAATTTTACAAATCTCGTACTTCAAGGAAAGCTCCAAGCCAGTCGCCCTGTAACGTGCTTTCCACTAACCCCAAGCTATCGTCATTTGCGCTTCATTGGTGTCGAGAGATCTCATTGGAGGTCTGTTGTGTTTTCACATGAAAGGTGATACCGCCTTGGTGCCAATGATGGTTCTCTCTCTCTCTCTCTCTCTCTCTCTCTCTGTCTATCTCTTTTTTTTTAAGAACGTGACTGGTTGAGGGTCTGCAACCAGCCTGTCTGCTTGCTAGACACACTGACTCTTCACCTGGAGCTATATTCGGAGGTGCGATTTCGTATGACAGCAGGAGCGCTCTAGTCACACGCCCTGACTGCCAGTTTGAACGTCAATCTGGTGATTTGCCTTTTGTGCTGCCATTCATGAACAGCATACCAGGGGGAGTTTTCTAACACGATAACGCTCGCCCACATACCACTGTGGTAATCCAACATGCTCAACAGATTGTCAACATGTTGCATTGATCTACTCGATCACTAGATCTGTCTCCAATCGAGCACATATGGGACATCATGGGAAAACAACCTCCGCTTCATCCACAACCAACATTACTCGTCCCTATATTGACCGACCAAACGCAACAGGTATGGAACTCCACCCCATAAACTGATATCCGGCACCCGTACAACAAAATGCCTGCACATATGCATGCTTGCATTCAACATTCTGGTGGTTACACCTGTTATCAATGGACCAGCATTTCAGATTTGTAATGGCTTATCTCTTGCTCACGTTAACATGTGATTTTGCAGTGTTAATCACTTCAATATGTTATCAATGTATTCCCGAAGTATCATTACGTTACATTAATAAATTTTTGGTGTTACTATTTTTTTCCGTCAGTGTATGTCTGCAGGGCCGGTTCGAGAACAATTTTCTACACAAGCGACGTACCATTTGGCACCACACCCCCCTGATCCCTCCCCTATTCGCTCTTACACTGTCACCGGTGCCAATTTTCGCTACTCATTGTGATACCCACTGCATACAAATTTTGTACTTAGGCGCCACTATCAGCGGCCGCTAATATGACACATCCTGTGCACAAATCTTAGAGTTGCGAAAACTGTGGAGCCCCTGTACGCTTGGCGGGCCAAACGACGGCTTGTGTCGTTGGGCCTAAACCGGCCCTGTATATGTGTTACTTGATTATAGTACTTCAGAACCATCGAATGAGTAATGACCATCTGGGCGAACTGTCCAGTAACGTAGGAGGTTATCAGCACCGCACTCTGAACGCGGAACGCGACGTGGAGGACTGGTACGCATAGCTCGGCGACGAGGCGGTAGAATCTGTTGAGCGTGACGGTCGGTGTTGTGTCCGCAAACGCCGGGGGTAGACCTTGACATCCACTGCCTGGAACCGGTATGCAGCAGTGCAAACGTCCGCGGGGTTCTTCCG
The DNA here is from genome assembly GCF_021461395.2 of Schistocerca americana. Taxonomy (NCBI): domain Eukaryota; kingdom Metazoa; phylum Arthropoda; class Insecta; order Orthoptera; family Acrididae; genus Schistocerca; species Schistocerca americana. Next base: position 410,435,592 of record NC_060120.1, read on the forward strand.
CGGAATGGCCAGGAAGACTCACACAGGGCATTTGGAATCGCTTCAGCTGTTTTCCCATAAATAACTGCAGTCATAGCGACATTCCAACAGAAGTATTACACCAACTTATATAACAATCGTTTCTTAAACCTACGTATCACGTAGCTTTAGCGGCTGATAGGTAAGCCTTGAAACGAGAGAGTGCCACACGTTCTGTATAAAGAGTGACGGAGAATACTTCATGGCGTGACCAGTCTGTTCTCTTTCTCACTACGCTTACTTCTATTCCCTTCATTTGCTATGACTCTGAACGCGTGAACAAGAGCGCGTTGGTCAATCTTCGTCTTGCTGTCCTGATTTAGGTTCTACATCATTTATCTAAATAGTTTAAGGCAAATAAAGGCAGGGTACCTTTGAAGGCGTATGACCGATTTCTTTCCTCGACGTTTCTAAGCTAGTTACTTAAAATCCTAGAATTGTTTGTGTTATATTAAATCACTAAATGCATCTAAACTATCTGTCCAGACAATCTGTGACCGCAATGGCACTGTACCGGAGGATGGGATAGAGAATGCCGAAATATTAAACGTCTTTTTCCAAAACAGTTCTCTGAGTAAACTCCTCCTTTAAATCGTCGCAAGAACATAAAAATGACGGATATTGAAATAAGTGTCCATGGGATAGATAAACTATGGAATCGTTCGACAGAGGACAGACCACTGGACCTGATGGATACCGATACGGCTCTACAGCGAGTATGTGAAAGAACTTGCTCCTCTTCTGGCAGTAATGTACCATAGGTCTCTGATAGAGTGAAGTGTCCCTAATGATTCTAAAATAGCGCATGTATTTCCCTTTTCAGAAAAGGTCATCGAACAAAGCACAAAACTATAGACCCATGACTCTGACATTAGTCTGTTGTAGAATTTTGGAACATGTTTTACGCTCCTAAGATCTCCTCCCTAGGAATCAAAAAGAGTTCCGAAAACAATGATCGTATGCAACCCAGACGCTCTGTGCGTCCACGAGGCTCAGAAAGCAGTAGACAACGGCGTACGGGCGGCACATATGTTCATGCTGTTTCTTGCTTTCCACAAGACATTCGATACAGCTTTGCACTGCCGCCAAATGAACAAAAGTTTCAGACAAGCTGTGTGAGTGGACTGCAGATGTTTTAGTAAACAGAACACAGCGTGTCATTCTCAATGGAAAGAAACCTTGAAAGGTCAAAGAAACTTGGGGTGTACCCCAAGGGAGTGTTACAGGACCATTACTTTTCGTAATGACAAATATCCGAATGGAGCGGAAATCGAAGATGTGGTATACATGTACAGACGAACAAATGACTACGGTTTCAGAAAAATTGGTTATTTATTCAAGAGAAAGAGCTTCAAAAACTAAGCAAGTCAATAACGTGTTGGTCCACCTCTGGCCCTTATGTAAGTAGTTATTGAGGTTGGCATTGTTGATGGAGTTGTTGAAAGTCCTCCTGTGGGATGTCGCGTCAAATTCTGTCCAAGTGGCTCGTTAGATCGTCCAAATCCCGTGATGATTGGAGAGGCATGCCCGCAATGCTTCAAACGTTCTCAATAGGGGAGGAATCCGGCGATCTTGCTGGCCGAGGTAGGCTTTGGCAAGCAGGAAGACAAGCTGTGTGTGAGCGAGCATTATGTTACTGAAATGTGATGTGAGACCAAGATGGCTTGCCATGAAGGGCAACAAAACGGGGCGTAGAACAGCGTCGATGTACTGTTGTGCTGTGAGGGTACCACGGGTGAAAACAAAAGTGGTCCTACTGTGAAACGAAATGGTATCGCAGACCAGCACTCCTGGTTGTCTGGCCGTCTGGCAGGCGGCAGGGCCGATAGGGAGAAATGTGTCGTTAGGGAAGCAAACGCTGGTTGTGGTGGGGGTTCAAAATGGTTCAAATGGCTCTGAGCACTATTGGACTTAACTTCTGAGGTCATCAGTCCCCTAGCACTCAGAACTACTTAAACCTAACTAACCTAAGGACATCACACACATCCATGCCCGAGGCAGGATTCGAACCTGCGACCGTAGCGGTCGCGCAGCTCCAGACTGTAGCACCTAAAACCGCTCGGCCACTCCTGCCGGCTGTGGTGGGGGGATGATCCTCTGTGTGTAGGAGGTGGCTAATGCCAAAGTAAAATGTGTTGGGGACGTAGCGATTATGTGAGTGTCAATAATGCTGAATATAATAACTGTATAAAGACTGTTTGGTTTCGTTAATAATAACTGAAGTGTTAAAGAAAGACTACACTTCGTTTATTGCATAATCGCTACCTAAATTTACTTGTCGAAATAAACAACTAGCAGCCTGTTACATTCGGTTATGAAGCCATTCTTAAATAAGTAACTGATACAAAGGTCGAATATTGTACAATGTATTTCTGCTTTAATAGTGTGTCAAACAAATTGTCGCCATGTGCCATTGTATTGAGACGGACTCCATATTCAACAAGTAGCTTTGGTCATTGCTTGAATAGATATCGCTATAGGGATATTAATTCAAAGCTAAACAATGCAGTAAGTGAATGTTATCGTGAGGAAGAGGTTTGCTAATCTGTTGATATCTCTTTGAAGAAAGGTATATATAAGCTGTTGGCGGTGGTTCTTTTGCGGATCCATCCACACGTGGGATAGACACTGGAAGATTCCATTTTATTTAATGAATTTCTAAAGTTTAAAATTATTAACGCTTATTTCAAAATTGTGTGTTCAATTTGGGCTGAAGAGCATGTTTTTACCTGACCAGATATAATTACGACTGTGAAACGAATCCCTGTACAAACGCTGCTTTTCTGATCTATACTATCCCGTATAAAACAATGTGTTTTTTGAAATGAAGCCAATAGACCAACTGTTTTTTTTTTTTAAACGTGTATGCCTCGTCATATTTAAACCGCACAATTTTCATATGCATGTCAAGAATACTTTTCATCATGGCCTTTTTTATTGTTTTAAGCTGTAAACAATCCACTACATGTTTCTGCGTTTTTTCCCATATTTTGTTGCAGATCTGAAGATCTGTGTTGCTGACCGAAAGCGGTAGCTGAGGACCTACAAGTCTGTGACCATAGACGTGAAATGAAAGAAAAAAATTATGCTGAAAATCGAATAGTTACACAATTACAGTCATAAATTCTATAAAACGGTAACACTAACTTTCTATTATAACAATATAATGAAAGGGTTTTATAGTTTCTTTTAATAATTTCTGATGAGAGAAAACAGTAAGCGTTTTTCTACTACAACAGAAATACCAAATTTTTGGTGATATGAGATTTGGTGAATAAATGTGTATTAGCGGTAACGTAGTTAGTGCCAATGCTGGTATCGTCACTCATTTCCTTTTTTTATAATTGGGATGTTATTTGAGAACAGTGGGAAAGTAGTTGATGAGTTTTTGTTTACTATTTGGGTGCATTAAAACCGAAGGTAGAAGCGTTAAGTATTTTACTAAGACTAAGACAAATCTGCAGTAAAAAAAAAGTTTGTGCCTCTTGTAATTTCAAGTAAAAAATAAATACTTATTTTATTTGAAAAGAGAAAACAGGAAGTGTTTTACGTCGCCCATAGTTCTAATGAATTTGTTCTCCCTCAGCCATTAACCACGGGTAGACCACCATATGCTGGACGTCCCAGATGATTTCTATCGGGTTCACACAGGAGAATTTGGTGGCTAAGACATGAAAGTGATTTCACTACTGTGCGCCTGAAATCACATTGTCATGATTTTGGCCTTGTCACGGAAGGTTACGTACTGGAAGTTGTCACCCCGTCGAGAGAAACAAAAGGCATGATGGGATGTTGATGGTCCGCAATAATGTTCACGTATTATACGAATGCGGTGTTTGCTCCTTCGGACATGTCCAAAAGAACAGACACCATGCTTTTATGTAACTGATTTGACTCAAAGGGCAATGAGTTCACGGGCTTCAGTGCGGATGCACATTTACGTTCCACCTCCAGAGGAAATCCAAAATTATCGAGCGTGAGGACGTGGGCGGGGGCTGCCGATAGCTGACGCTAGTTGCGAATGTGAGTCGGCTGGGGAATCAGCCAAGACCGCCGACGCATTGCCGATAAACGCTGTGTCCAGCTGGCACAGTAGCTGCTGCAGCTGCTTAGTAAGCAGGAGATCTCGGGTTCGAGTCCCGGTCTGGCACAAATTTTCACTCGTCGCTGCTGATTCCACATAATGTCTCGATACAGCTGATATCATTAGTTCCTTCCCTTGCCTATCTTCTATCTTCCCCCTCCCACCCCCCCCCCCCCCCCCCGACCTTCAGTTTACACAATAATTTTCACGTAAGCCACAGCTGTCATGGTGCTTTCGATTACTACCAGAGGTCCCATGGAAGCCCAAGGGAATGTCCCCCGCAGCATAATACTGTCCCCACCGGCCTGCATCCGTCGCTCAGCGCATGTTACGAGCAGCCGTGCACCTGGATGATAGCGTATGCAGACTCGGCCATCGGCCTCATGTAACGAAAAACATGCTGCATTCGACCAGGCCACACGTTTCACTGATCCATGATCCAGTCACTATGATGTCAACCCTGCTGCAACCGTAACTGTATTTGTTCTGGAACTGCTGTCTCGTTGGCTTTTTTTTTTTTTTTAATAGCGCAATGTTCGTCATCGACTGTACTGTTTATTAAAAATTCTACGATCACAATTTTGAACTTGAGGCACAGAGGCTCACATCCATTTTACTTGTTTTATTAATGTTGGCAACTGGTATGTTTTCAGCAGCTTAATCAACTGAAAATGACTTAAGGTTGAAACTCAATTCGCGGAAATTTTAATGGATAGTACAGTCGATGGCGAACATTAGGCCATTTAAGCAACCGTAACTGTTGAGTCAACGTGGGAACACGGAGGCGTTACCTACCAGGGTGCCCCTTGTTCAACTGTGTGTGCTGAACGGTGTGCTTAGAAACAATTCTGCCTACACTACCATCGCCAGATCTGACACAGAGCGCTGTCTAACCTGTTTTACTGATTGGGCAAGCCTGCGACCTTCACGTTCTGTGATGAGGTGGGAAAATCCAACACCTCTTCATCTTCTCGTGTATTCACCGACCTGCAAGACTTTCCACAGATCCTCGTGATAGTAGTATACAAAGGCGCTGACTCCATGGGGCCTGAGGGGACCCGAGCCCCTCAAAAATTCGTGGGGGGGGGGGGGGGGGGGGGGGGGGGAGGGGTGGAGGCTCCCCCCCCCCACAATAATTTAAGAAATTATTAGTTATATTTTGCTTAATTATTTTGGAATTTATTTTTTTTGTTTGACGATAGTTACCTTTTAAAATACATTCAGTAATGAGTAAAAACAAATTATTATTACGGTTGTAAGCAGGTTAACTGAAAACGAGTGGTGTGAATAATGACAGTGTTACGGTGCTGCGGGCACACTTAGAATTTGTCCCGGTGCGCGAACCTCCGGGTAAAGTCTGGCGCTGGCGGACCAGCGCTGTGGCCGCGGCGACATCAAAAGGACTGCAGCAGAAGCACCCGGAACCCTCCGCCTTGACGCTTCGAGACATTACGACGCAGCGGCTATGTAAAGCCCACCCTGCAGTCGCAGTCATTCAGTGTGGATAGTTTCGTTCAGTGCTTGCTGCAGACGTGTTTAGGTTTCCCACTTTAGTGTCTAATGGACTATTTTGTATGACTACATTTTATTCGTTTACTTTAGTCTCTTAGTGTATTGTGAATTAAGTTTGCAATAGATAAATTTGTTACCAAAAAGGCGATCCTGGAAGTTGATGATACTGCAAGTCAACCTCCAACAGTTATTGTGGCGTCAGTTGCTTCAGGCGAGAACCGTTTACAGCCGAAACCTGGACAATCCGGTAAGGGAAGATCATTTCAGTCCTCTTGGTTGATCAAATACACATGGCTAGAATATGAAACATGTACCGAAAAATTTTTTTGCAAAACCTGCATAGAGGCAGATGCCAAAAATCTATTACAATTTTCTTCAAAAAAGAAGGTGCATTTACTTCCGTAGGGTTTTCTAACCGGAAAAAGGCTTTGGAAAAATTCCGTCTTGATGAAAATACGTTTACGCATAAAGAAGGTGTTCTGAAATAAATGCTATCACTAACCGAAGTGTGCCCTCGCAATTGAATGAACAGTTAGATAGTGATATGAAGAAAGTCCGTTTATCTCTAGACAACTTTTACTACCGTGCAATTTCTATGCCGACAAGGACTAGCAATTAAAGGGCACGAAGATGTAAACTCAAATTTTTTTCAGTTGTTGGAACTCCGAAGGAATGATATGCCTGAGTTTAAAGATTGGTTAGGGCATTCGGGGTATAAGTGTACGTCCCACGATATTCAAAACGAGATCATTGATCTACTAGGAAAGTCTGTGTTGACAAAGGTATTGGCTTCGATCAAGAAGACTGAGCATTTTTCTATTATGGTTGGCGAAACAATTGATTCTTCGATTCACGAACAAGTGTCATTTTGTATTCGTACTGCAGATGATTACTTAAACATCAACGAAGACTTTATTGGCTTTTATGAGACCCCCAACACTAAATTACAAACTTCAATCGAAGTATTTTAACAGACTTTTTGCTCGTTTTGATTTGTCAATGGATAACGTAAGAGAACAGTGCTATGATGGTGCATCGAATGTGAGAGGTAAGTTCAAAGGACTAAAAAAAGTTAGTTTTGGATATACAACCAAAAGCACGTTATGTGCACTGCACTGCTCACAGTTTAGACTTGGCAGTTGTAGACAGTATCCGCCATCTTATGTCTATGAGGGATATTATGGCTTTAGCCAGGGACTTAATAAACACCGTAAGGGAATCCAACAAAAGGATAGGACTTGTCAGAAGCATACGCTGTGAGAGCGCCAACGAGCAAGCTGGTCTACGTTTCCTTTGCCCGACTCGGTGGACTACGCGAGCTTCTAGTATCTTGAGAATACTGAAAAACTTTGAATAATTTCTAGAGTTTTTTGAAACGTTTTCTGCAGAGGACAAAACAGAGGCAGGTTACAAATGTGCAGGCTACCTTGAGTCAATGTTACATTCAAGACTTATTTCTTTTTACGTCTTTATTGCCATACAATGAATCCTGTAGAGGATGTCAATGAAAAAATTCAATGCTCTCATCTAAGTGTTGCTGGTCTGGAAAAATTATATGAGGGCTTGATCTGTATATTGAATGGAAGGGGTGATAGTTTTGAACACTTTTGGGAACTGTGTTTAAAAGAAAAACCTTCACAAGTTGATGATCCTTCGCTTCCTCGGAATCGAAGTGTACCAAATGAAATGATTCAAATGGCTCTGAGCACTATGGGACTTAACATCTATGGTCATCAGTCCCCTAGAACTTAGAACTACTTAAACCTAACTAACCTAAGGACATCATACAACACCCAGCCATCACGAGGCAGAGAAAATCCCTGACCCCGCCGGGAATCGAACCCGGGAACCCGGGCGTGGGAAGCGAGAACGCTACCGCACGACCACGAGATGCGGGCAGAAGTGTACCAAAGAAGTATGAAAACAACGAAGCCAGCTCACCGCATACTATAAAGCTATTTACATTGAAGATTGTGAAACGGTGCAATCTTGCATTACTGAGCGGTTTGCTTCAACTAGACTCACACAGGTCATTGCAGATGAACAAGGGTGCTTGCTTTTAGTAAGCAGAGGTAAAACAAATTTGGAAGAATCGCCCGAGTTTTTCAAAAATGACCTAGACATTAAGAGACTTGAATATGTTAGCCGATATCGCTAATAAAAAAGAACTGGTCTTAAAAAACATGAGTGATATAAGAAAGTACGTTACACAAGAGCCTGCAGTTGGAGAAATGTTATGTGAAGTGCATCAAGCTTCTACAAGTAGTTCCAATCACGACAGCAACAGCAGAATGTCCATTTAGCGCCCTTAGACGTCTGAAGTCATATCACCGATCAACAATGGGAAAGAAGCGATTGAACAACTTGGCTGTTATTCATGCCCACCGAGATGTTTTGGATGAATTGGATATCCGATCAGTCATCAACGACTTCATATTCAGTAATCCAGTCAGACGGTCGACATTTGCACATTTCTAAAGACACCCTAGCCTTAATAATGGCATTTAGAGCAATATTAAAAATCTTTATAAAATAGAGAATTAAATACATACATAATTTTCAATTTTCAGTTTCGAAATAATAGTACTAGTTTAGTAATGTACTACTATATTACTATAGTACTGTATTAGTTATTTTCAAATACTTAAATATTTTTAGGGTGTAAGATCCAATTAAAACCCGCTATTTACATACTTTTTCACTGAAAGTATTAGGCATACTGTATTAACTTTATTAACTGTATTAAAGCATTAACTTTCAGATATTGTTTTTATTTAATGAACCCTGAGCGTTATTCAGAGTAAGCTTAAGTTAGCTATTTCACTTATTAATCAAAGTGCTATTACTGTGCAACAGCAATATTTTATGTTTTATTCTTTTAATGATAGTTTAGGATTTATTTAAATATAATTCCAGTCTTTTCAGAGTTATATATTCACTGCTCTGTAATAGTCTATGAGCATGATTATTACTGTAAATTAAATCAGCTTTTTACGAAAATACTGTGCGTGTTTATGTTTTGTTTCTGTTTTCAAAGCCAAAATATATGTCAGGCTTGGTGAGTTTCCCGGAGTGTTGAGTTATCGAGAGTCCAGTTTTATGGGCTCTAATGTTGATCATATGACTCTAAAATGGTTTAAAAAATTTTAAAAGTCAATATTTTTCTTCTAAAATTCAGAAAATTTCCCGGGACAAGACCTCCAGTACGGGCCTCCCCAATATTTTTTATAAGTCGGCGCCCGTGATAGCAGGCAAACTGCACAACAACTTCACCTGTAACAACAAACTCGCTTATATCGGTGAATTTTTCCCATTTGTGGCGCGTATCGTCGTTAAAATGATCCCTGTTTGTCTCTGATCCGCTTATGTACTTCCCATATCACGTAACATGCCCGCAACATCACTAGGTAGCTTTCAGTTCGTGGTGCAAAGTTGTAATCTTTTGGCTGATCAGTGTATACAGACTAACGTTGTAAAGCACAATGTGGGTCACCGATCTGTGATTGCAATGCAAAGAGCTTTTCGGCGACGGCTCAATATCTCGCGCAACAATACTGTCCCTAATGTGAACACAATTAGGATCTGCGCCACTGTCGACGCAGGTCCATCAGAAGACCAGAAAATGTGAGGCTGTCGAGAGCTGCAACAGTTGAACAACTGGCATGGTGAAAGGCGACAGCGTGATACGATCTGCAATGGAAGCGGGTGCACTGTAAGACGAAAGAAAATAGCAGTTTGAATGGCCTGCTACAAGCCCACTGTGTGCAGTCTTTCTCTCATAGCAGAGTGCCATCTGCGATGTTACAGGCTGGCTTCTGACGTACAGAATGCGGCAGAACCAATTAAGCAGTTTTGAGGAGCTTTAGAAAAGATATCGGCGTATATATAAAGAAAAAAAAATTTCAAAATTAATAGTTCACATCGTTGAAAATAAAGTCCTTAAGATGGCGGCCGTTAGCAACGATTCGGTTTTGGAGACGTTCTCTGAAGTTTTGTACATCTCATTTACACATATCACGGGGTATGGCATTCGCTTCTCCAGTAATCCGCTCGATTAGCTCTGAGTGTGAGGGCGACGTTTCAACACCTTTTCCTTCAGACATCCGCAGAGAAAGAAGTCACAAATGCTCAAATCTGGTGACCGCACAAACCACTCCACATAACCCTTCAAAGAGCTCAGACGTCCCGGAAATATTTCTCTCTAAAGATTAAATGAATTTCAGGCTGAGTGAGCTGTAGACCCATCCTGTTAGGTCCACAACTCCCCTAATCCGTCATCTTCGACAATCTCTTCCATTCTTGGCTCAGAAAATGTTGGAACATTGAAATATATCGTCCGGAATTCGCGGCCACGTCTTCTCTTAAAGGAGGTACTAGCCCGTCACGCCAAATTGTGATACGGCACGCCATGCCGTTACTTTAATGGGATGTAGTGGTCTTTGGTGCATAATTCGCGGCATCTTTTCAGCCCAGTGGCGAAAATTGTGTTCATGCACAATCCCACGTAGGTGAAAATGTGCCTCGTCGCTACTGAAGATAGCTGCCTCCAGAGAGATCTGCGCAAGCATTTGCTCACACAGATTCCGGAGGTTGGCGTAGTCTGCTGAGCTCAATTCCTGAATCATCATTATTTTGAAAGGATGAAAATTCAAATCGAAATGCTGAGTCCTTCTATAACTACAGTCTGAAATCCCCAATGCAACATCATGCCTTCGAGTAGAACGTCTGGGTGGTTGTTCAACAGATGCAGCTCTCACCAGCTTCACATTTTCTGGTGTTCTGATGGACCTTCGTCAGCTACATGTGCCACCAGTTTCCTCCAAACGCCGCGCGCAGATCCGAATTTTGTTCGCATTAGGGACAGGATTGTTGCGCGGAATATCGAGCCGTCGCTGAAAAGCTCTTTGCTTTTCGATCAGTTGTTTTCAAAATACGCACTCACAACAAAGCCCTGTTGTGCTACGGTCCAGCCCATGTTGACTGCTGAATGGGGTCTCCGATGGAACAAAGTGAGACTACGTGCAACTACCATCCTCCTCCCCCCCCCCCCCCCCCCAACACATACACACCGTCCGACCAATTATTCCTTGAAAATGCTTAGTCTTTTCTGTTGCACCCTGTGTTAAAGCTCCGTTCATTTTCGATGACGCATTCGGACCGACTGCCGGTACCCAAATATGTATGTACAGAGTGCGGCGTAACTGACTAAGCACTTTCTGTCGAGTATCGCTGGGGCTGTATGTGTAGGGGGGAGGGGTAGGCAGTTGCATGTGGTCTGCCTTTGTTCAGTCGTTGACACCATTTCAGTGGCCAACATGGTCTGGACCGGTGCACATCGTGGTTTTGCCGTTCGCACTTATTATGAAAACAACAGATCTGTGATCACTACCTGTGGCCGAGCGGTTCTAAGCGCTTCAGTCCGGAACCGCGCTGCTGCTGCGGTCGTAGGCCTGAATCCTGCCTCGGGCATGGATGTGTGTGATGTCCTTAGGTTAGTTAGGTTTAGGTAGTTCTAAGTCTAGGGGACTGATGACCTCAGATGTTAAGTCCCATAGTGCTTAGAACCATCTGAACCATTTTTTGGTGATCACTACACAACAAGCTCTTCGGCGACAGTTCAACATTCCACGCAACAATGCCGTTCCTAATGCAAACAGAATTTGGTCCTGGGTTCGGCAGTTGGAGGAAACTGATAGCACACTTAGCATCGATACACATGACCGACGCAGATCCATGAGAACGCCAGAAAATGTGCAGCGGGTGAGAACAGCAGTTCGACAATCGCCGCAACGTTCTGCTCGACGACATGCTGTTGCATTAGGGATTTCAGACAGCAGATTGAGAAGGATTCTGCAATGCGAATTGAAGTTCCATCCATTCAAAATAACTGCTCAAGAATTATACACAGCAGACTATGCCAACAGTCAAAATCTGTGTGAGCAAAGGATTGTTCAGATCCCCCCGAATGCAGCTTTCTTCAGTAGCGACGAGGCATATTTTCATCTTATTGGGTGCGTGAATAAGCAGAACTTTCGATACTGGGCTGAAAATAACCCCCGAATTATTCATGGAAAACTGCATCATTCTCCTAAAGTGACCGTGTGGTGTGCCACATCACAATTTGGCGTGGTAGGCCCTTACTTTTTTGAGGAAGGAGTGACCGTGACAGTGTATTCCACACATTATGTTTCAATGCTGCGAAGTTTTCTGCAACCCAGAATGGGTGAGATTGTTGAAGAACATGACCTGGGGGACTTGTGGTTCCAACAGGATGGAGCTACTGCTCACTCAGCTCGAATTTCACTTGATGTTTTGAGAGAAATGTTTCCGGGACGCCTCGTTTCTTTGAAGGGTGAGGTCGGGTTGCCTGTGCGGTCACCAGATTTGAGCATTTGTGACTGCTTTCTTTGGAGATATCTGAAGGAAAAGGTTTTCAAAAGCCGACCTCACACCGTATCAGAGTTAAAAGAGCGCATTATTGACGAAGTGAATGGCATACCCCGCGATATGTGTGCAAGAGCTGCTCGAAACTTCAGGGATCGTCTACAAAAATGTATTGATGCTAACGGCCGCCATCTTGAGGCCATTATTTTCAAAAACAAATGAATGTAAAATATTATATTGTACTAATCTAGAAAACAAAAACATTTTTTCTGTATACATCCAGATTTACTTTTTATTGCTCCTTAAAACTGCTTAGTCGGTTCTGCCGCATCCTGTAGAAGGAAGGATTAGTTTTTTTTTATTTTAGTGTAGTGGTTTATTCTTATTGTACTTTTAAATTATTTCTTTAAATGTTATGAAAAAAAGCACGAAAGTTTCGCGAAACCCTTGAGTGATCCCCATGGAACCCAAGTGTTCCACAGAACACAGTTTAAGAAATACTGGTTTAGACAACGTGATATCAGCCGCTACGTGAAACTGTGTAGAAAGGAAGTACGCCAAGTATAAATCTATAAGACTGGAGTGGGGATCTGAACACTGTTGTGTCTAGTGAAATCCAGATTGAGTGTGAGAGTGAAGTTATCTGGTCGTGTATAACAGGTGTAACTGAAATCAAATTAATTGCTGGATATTTTTACCGGCCACCCGATTCTCCTATAGTTCTAAAGTCATTCAGTCTAGGGCCAAAAGTGCATAAATACCCAAATCATGCAATACTAGTTGGAGGCGACTTTAATCAACCGATTACAGACAGGGCTGTCTATGGATTCATTGCAGGGGATACAGACAGACACTCATGCGAAATACTTTTAAACACGTTCTCTGAAGACTGTCTTGAGCAGCTAGCTAGGCAGCCCACACGCAATGATCTTAGACCTTGTAGCTACAAATAGGTAATAGTATAGAAACTGGTATTAGCGATCATGATGTCATTATGCATTGCGCCATCTCGCTGCTTGGAACACACAAATGGCGTATGCAACGGTGAGGTGGCACTTGAAAAAGCCAATCTTTTTTTTTTTCGGATCACAGGTCGACTTCTAGCAGGGTCAACTGATACGGCATTAGATGAGTAAGATGAGAGGGGAGATTTCAGTCCTCCTTAAAATACGCAAACTGCTTACTGTGTTTGTACCAGACACTACGTACACGACAGTATAAACACATCGTAATAATGGTTCTCCCAGTTACTTGTTCAAAGACCGTTTCGATAGTAAGGAAAGGGAAATACCAATTATACGTAACAAAAGCAATTATTACTACTTCGTACCAAAGTTTTGAGCGTTGTAAGCCGTAGTAAAACACAGCAATGTAAAACAAACCCCATCTCCTTAAAGGTAGCCGTACAGAGTACAACCAAAACGAGCAACGAAAATTCTTCTTCAAAGCTTGAGACGTATTTTGACGTGTGAGGTTTAAATATATAGTTGTTTATGTTTATTTTGAACAACAGTAAAACATTGTAATACAAAATCTGATGCAATTGTGCTGTCGATAGGGATGTGTAATCCATGACTGGACAATAATTCTCTGAAATAAACGAAAGTCTGTAATTATCGTGTTCTGATGCCTGAAGTATGGTGAGGGACACAAAATTACGTTCAGTAAGGTTCTGAGGACGTGGAGGAGAATCTAAAGGATCAGTTCATTGATGAAGTTCGACAAAGGCCACGTTGCCCGACTCCACCCCTAAAATCATTTATCCACACGGTAACATGTTGATAAAAACCATTAAACCAAGAAGTAAGTTTAAACTTTTGAAGCTATAATTCACACGTTCTTTTGGAGAACATCTGTAGTAATGACTTAATGTGAAACGTTGAACTTGTCACATTGTTGATTGCTTGTCTAAATCCTTTTTTTCAAAGAACTGCTGGTTGAAAGTGGCTACAAATTGTTTCATGTTGTTATACGGTAGTGTCTTTTATGAGTAGAGAACTTCATAACCACAAAAATATTGATACCAGTAGCGAAATGATTTTTCAAACACTGAAACAGGGGCAGAGAAATTACAGTAAATTTCTTGGATAATCAAACGCGAGAAATTTCAAAGTGTGGTCAGTTTTGTAGGACGTGAATCGGAGCAGATGCATTGTAAATATTCTCGATTTTTATTCATATACAGTTTATATGTTGTTTTACGTTATTGTTGTTGTCGTCGTGCATCTGTCCTTGTCAAATTTTGTTTCTTGGTGGATTGCTACAAGCAAATGCAGCTTTTGGAATAGATTCTGGGAACGGTCATCGTTTGTTTCTGCTACCCCCCGCTTGTTCTAATTCACCGCCACGTCCATTACGAAGTGACAAAGATGCCTGCGATTTTACTAACGGCAACAGTAAAACGTTTTAATACCATTTAATTGCAAGTTGTTTAATTAGAATGAAATATATAAAATATTGTTATGATCATAATTTGTTTACGTTACCGTAGTGCTTAACTCACCACTCTGCAACAGTGGTTCCCATACTGGGAGTAATTAATCCCTGAGGGATGATATCTAAATTTCTGAGAAATAAAACCAAACGGATTCAATAACGATTTACTGACCATTCTGATTTAAAAAAAAATATATAATCACTCTTACAGTAGACTAACACGTAATGGATAATCATAATAACCATCCATTTGACATCCACTGCTGGATAAAAGCCTCCTCTAGGTATTTCCATGCATTGCAGTCATGAGCGATATGAATCCCTGTTGCTTCTGTTTATTTTCTGTTGTCAACTACCTACCTTCCTGTATTTTGACTTCTTAGTCTTCTGTTATTTCTAGGGATTCAGAAAATATATTTCTTTGGCCATCAATCATCCAGTTTCCTAGTTACTAAACAGCCCATGTCAACAGTGAACCAGAAAATACCTATTGTCTGCGGGACATAGTTGTTCAGTAGAAAAGACAAACAACCAGCTGTCACAAAAAGTGGGGTTTATAAAATCACATGCCATGAGTGTCAGTCTTGCTACATCAAACAGACAGGGAGGTCAATCCGTACAGGTTTAAAGAACACCACAGAAGGTGGAGATTGCAGTAGCCTGATTCAGCCTTTGCAGAACATTGCCTGAACGATAATCACAAATACATGATATATGTACAATTCCTACACACAGAGGAAAAGGGGACCAAACTCGACCAATTAGAAATTTTAGAAATTAAAGGACAGATCTGTATATCCCCACACCTATTATTAAATGAGCAAACCCAATTCAATTATTCACCTCTAGTGAGATCACAACCCCAGGATAGAAGCAAAACTTTGGGCCACAATCCATCATAGTTAAAAAGTTCTTGACTAATGCATAACTTTAGTCCTGCCAATGTAGTGCACTTGCTGACTTGTATAAGAATGTATGTAATTTGTTAAAAAATGGTCTTTGACTTAACTGTACATTAAGCTATGAATTGATACCTTAAGAAGTTAGATGATTATCTTTGCCTTGTCATTATGCTTATCTGTGGAATATCATCATTGAGAATCAGTAATGTACTTGAAAATGGACTTATAACCCGAAATCTAGGTTGTGCAGTAACATTGATAATAAAATCATGAAACAAGGCAAAAAGCCATGTTTAGTTAATTAATTTGCAATGTTCCACCAAGAACCCACTGTTGATTCAATTAGAAAACCACAATTTCTTGGACGTTGAAGAGGCAACACACTCCAAACAGTTTTCCTTGAAACATAATGTACATAGCTATCATTAGAGGAAGAACTCTTAAGAACACAGATTCCATATGTAAATTACAGGTGTGAATGTAGACCTTAAACAATGTTAGCAATGAAAACAAAAGTGTAGAACTGTTTGAACTTGATGCATGACTCACAGGGTACTGTGGTGGACACTGTAATATCTCTTTATATTCGATGAATTATTCTGATACAATTCTACCCTTGAATGACGTTTACTAATTTTCTATCTTCATACTCGCAGAATCCATGCGCAAAGTAGTTCCATACAATAGCTATGCCATGAGCGCATAATTATTCTTTGTACTACTCTCTCTGGTGGTTTAAAAAAAAAAAAAAAGAAAAAAAGAAAAAGCTTCCGAGATTGTCTTCGTGCCGATTAGCCTGAGCTTGGTTTGAAGAATTGTAATCTTAATATTGAGATTTATGACAGAAAATAACTGATACGAACTGTACGATTAAAAGGGAAATATGTATATATATATTGCTCCTTCATACAAAAGGTGTGTATTTGACATTTGAGAATTAATGATATTCATCGATATATTGCGTAGTTGTTAATCAGAAGGGAACTTCCGAAAGACTGGATACGAACCTGCATTTAATAATCCAAGAGCTCCATTACTTCTTCGGAAGGTTAAACTTCATCAAAGCCAAATATCCACTTGACCTGAGGTTTCCCGACTGATTATACAACGCTCCCAAAAATTACGAGGCATTTTATTTGTACAGATTAGCAGACTGCCGCAAAGCACGAGCCTCCAGAGAAGAAGAATCATCGCCTGATTTCATTCTAACAAGTAAAATTTCTGAATCATTTTGAGTGAATGAGCTATGACTGTGTTTCATATTATGAATGACTGATTGCTCGAATGAATTGAGAGCTACATAATCACGTAGATAGGAGGAAAAATTACAGTGGCGCTAGTGTGACAGGACTCTCTTGGATTGTTGTATAATATATGTATTTTTTGTTTCATGAAAACCAACGAGAACGAGAGGTAACTAATCTGAAGAGAGATTCGGTGCCCATAGTAAAAGATTGCTGATACCAAGAAACGATTTCAACTATTGGACAACACCGAGACTACAGATCAAGGCCAGATAAATCTAAATTTTTTTATCCTGTAGTTAAAATAGTTTGAAAACAATTTAGAAAGAACTTTTGTCCAGATAGTAGTTAGATTGTAGAACTGTATATTGTGTGATTTTCGTATCTGGACATTGAACTTTATACCATCTGTGAAGTAATTTAAAAGTTAAGTGTGTCTACGTCAGTAAATTTGAAACTGTATTTAGTGACTAGAACCTGATATTGACAGTTATTTAATGGTATTGACTAGAGCAGCATTTAAAATGTCACTGAATCAGCAACGAGACGTGCAACAGCCTTCAGCTGTTTGCGCAGAAGCAGAGGCCACGGACAGCAATTCTGAGACTATTGTGGCTAGCGGTAGCAATATAAATAATCCCGCTGGTTCAGAAAACATTCATACAACAGCTGATCAGACTGTTGTTGACACATTAGTTGTTATTATGCAACAGTTGTCTCTATTAGCCGAAGGCCAAGCGGAGGTACGAGATTTATCCGTTATACAAAATGAACTCCAAAATCAATTAGCCGAAAATCAAACAGAATTACAAAATCAATTAAGGGCAACCTTTACCGAATTAGATCTGAGATTAAATACCCAGACACAGGAAATAAAAGAACATGCAGAAAGGACCGAACAGAATCTTATTGCTCAAATTGTACAGGTCCGCCAACAATGCCAAGAAAACAATAGTAAATTAAAAGCGGAACTAACCGAATATGTATCCGTCAAAATTGAGACGATACAAAAACAAGTAGAATTGTTTCCTCAAGTAATACAAACTCAAGAGGACATACAGTGTTCCGTAGCTATGATACCAGAAATTAGAGAATCCCAAGATAATCTAAAGAAGCAATTTGACGAAGTGAAGGAAAAACAGGAGACAGTGGAACATAGAATGAACGTACTTGCGGGAAAGTTTTCAAAAATGACATTAGAGAGGCAAAATTTTCCTTCGGAAACCATAGAAGAAACTGTGAAAGTAGATTTACAGTCAATTTCAGAGAGTTCCGAGGAGAATTTTTTCAACAAAGGGTGAAAGGAAGTTCGTGAACAACTTGGCGAAGAATTCTCGCGTTGGAAAGGAAATATCAAAAGATCACTAAATCTCTCACAGAAGGATTTAGAAACAGCGAGAAGTAGGAAACAAAACTCTCAATCTGCGCGTGAAATTCCGTCCACGTCAAGATCCGATGTAGACAGAACTGGAACGTCACAAGTTAGATTCGATATAACGGATAGCCACAGGGAAAAGTACGAACAGGATGATTTGGAATCGTAGTACCGTTGAGGAAAAGATGATTAAACAGAGACAATTTCAAATCTTTAACCCTGACAAAAAGAATGTTCATCCTGTAATCTTTATTCGAAGTTTCAGAGGTCTATTTCCACGATCTTGGACAGAATGGCAAAAGATTAGTTTTGTATCTGGATATATACAAGGATCAGGAGCATTGTGGGCATTCGAACAAACATCTTCTTGTAAATGTTATAAAGAATTTGACCAGGCTTTTCTAGCAAAATATTGGTCTGCTGGAATACAAGAAAGACTTAGGCAGGAAGTATTATATCCTGAGCCTTTCTCATTTTATAGAGGCAATCTAAAGAGATATTTTGAGAAATACATTAATAAATCTTTGTATTGGGATGTACCGATTCCTTTGCCGGATATACTTAGGATACACAAGTCCAGACTACCTTCCAGTATAAGGAATCAGTTGTTATATACACTCCTGGAAATGGAAAAAAGAACACATTGACACCGGTGTGTCAGACCCACCATACTTCCTCCGGACACTGCGAGAGGGCTGTACAAGCAATGATCACACGCACGGCACAGCGGACACACCAGGAACCGCGGTGTTGGCCGTCGAATGGCGCTAGCTGCGCAGCATTTGTGCACCGCAGCCGTCAGTGTCAGCCAGTTTGCCATGGCATACGGAGCTCCATCGCAGTCTTTAACGCTGGTAGCATGCCGCGACAGCGTGGACGTGAACCGTATGTGCAGTTGACGGACTTTGAGCGAGGGCGTATAGTGGGCATGCGGGAGGCCGGGTGGACGTACCGCCGAATTGCTCAACACGTGGGGCGTGAGGTCTCCACAGTACATCGATGTTGTCGCCAGTGGTCGGCGGAAGGTGCACGTGCCCGTCGACCTGCGACCGGACCGCAGCGACGCACGGATGCACGCCAAGACCGTAGGATCCTACGCAGTGCCGTAGGGGACCGCACCGCCACTTCCCAGCAAATTAGGGACACTGTTGTTCCTGGGGTATCGGCGAGGACCATTCGCAACCGTCTCCATGAAGCTAATCTACGGTCCCGCACACCGTTAGGCCGTCTTCCACTCACGCCCCAACACCGTGCAGCCCGCCTCCCGTGGTGTCGCGACAGGCGTGAATGGAGGGACGAATGGAGACGTGTCGTCTTCAGCGATGAGAGTTACTTCTGCCTTGGTGCCAATGATGGTCGTATGCGTGTTTGGCGCCGGGCAGGTGAGCGCCACAATCAGGACTGCATACGACCGAGGCACACAGGGCCAATACCCGGCATCATGGTGTGGGGAGCGATCTCCTACACTGGCCGTACACCACTGGTGATCGTCGAGGGGACACTGAATAGTGCACGGTACATCCAAACCGTCATCGAACCCATCGTTCTACCATTCCTAGACCGGCAAGGGAACTTGCTGTTCCAACAGGACAATGCACGTCCGCATGTATCCCGTGCCACCCAACTTGCTCTAGAAGGTGTAAGTCAACTACCCTGGCCAGCAAGTTCTCCGGATCTGTCCCCCATTGAGCATGTTTGGGACTGGATGAAGCGTCGTCTCTACGCGGTCTGCACGTCCAGCACGAACGCTGGTCCAACTGAGGCGCCAGGTGGAAATGGCATGGCAAGCCGTTCCACAGGACTACATCCAGCATCTCTACGATCGTCTCCATGGGAGAATAGCAGCCTGCATTGCTGCGAAAGGTGGATATACACTGTACTAGTGCCGACATTGTGCATGCTCTGTTGCCTGTGTCTATGTGCCTGTGGTTCTGTCAGTGTGATCATGTGATGTATCTGACCCCAGGAATGTGTCAATAAAGTTTCCCCTTCCTGGGACAATGAATTCACGGTGTTCTTATTTCAATTTCCAGGAGTGTATAAATGATAAGGATATAGACTCATTTATGAATACGCTTGATCATATTGATATAATTGAAGAGGACAATAAAAGGGCAAGAGAAATGTCATATCAAAGAAGAGTAATAGAAGCGAATCCGAGCTGCAACTCGAATGGGAATGGCAGTAATGGTAGCAGTAACAATAATCATAACCAACTACACTCTCCAAGGAGACTTAGAAATGGACAAAATGCAAACAATAATTATTACCATAATGGAAACTTTAGTAATGGTGCAGCGAGGGGCTATTTTAGGAACAATAGGAATTTTAATCGATATAATCCAATGTATGGCAACACAAGACAGTTCTACCAACACCAGCAGAACAACAATAATAATTACACGAATCAGGCAAGACAATATAGGAAGAATTCACCACAACAAACGATAATCACTGAAGTAGCTGAAGAGACAAATACCAATCGGACCAACAATCAGTCAAACTAAACATGACCGCATCGTGCCCCGGAGGAGCGGTCAGGGGATGTGTTAGGGGCGAAACAGTAAAATTACAATTGTTAAGATGAAATGATGGTGAGCTGTTGACTGAAGAGTTAGCAAAGGATTTAGTAACGTGTCATAATGACAGATCGAGTGTTCCGGTATCGCAAGTATTTGTTGAAATATAGGAAGTTCCAGCGAATGTGATATTAGACACCGCCGCTTCCGCCAATGCCATCTCAGGCGCTCTTTTTGGGAGAATCATTAGGAAGAAGAAGGTACCAATTTTGCCAGTACAGAACTGCAAAATCATCGGAGCTGTTGGAGCATGCTCTCCCAGTGTCAAACTACAAACACAATTAGAGATGAAAATGGGAAATGTAGCAATAAAATGCACGTTCCCTGTAGTAGAGAAGTTATTAGTGGACTGTATTCTTGGTATTGGGAGTATGCGATTGTCAGATTGATTTTTTGGAAGGAATAGTTAAATTTAGATTAAATGGAGAAGAATTAGCACTGGATTTAAATAGAAAGGAGACGGTGCATGAGAAATATTGTTGCGGTGCCATGATTCAATTAATTGACAATACAAACGGTCGTTGAAAGGAGCTTTCAAAGGATTTGATACAACAGGAGGACTTTAACCAAACAACAATGATAAAAGCTAGTCAATCAAATCAGCTTACCGGAGAACAAAGGCAGCAGGTTCATTATTTGTTAGAGGCATATGAAGAGATTTTTGATGAGAAACCAGGAATTATTAAAGGGTATATTTGTCACCTACGAGTGAAGCCACATCAGACTTATTGTTACACGCACTATCCAATCCCCTGGCGTTTAAAACAATCTGTTCAAAGGGAGATAAACAGAATGTTAGAATGGAACTTGATTGAGCCATCAACTAGTCCATATTTTTCTCCGCTCTTAGTAGTTCCAAAACCTGGAGGCAACGTTAGATTAGTTCTGGATGCAAGAGAGATTAATAAAATAATAGTACCTGTCAGAACTCATCCGGAAAATATACATGAATTAATTCAAAATTTCCAGGATGTTTCGTACTTAATTAGTGTTGATTTGAGAAGTTCGTACTGGCAGGTCCAAATGGATGAAGAATCTAGGAAATACACCGCATTTATCTATGCTGGGAGAAGTTACCAATTTAGAGTTGTCCCGTTCGGACTTAATATTAGTGCCAGAATATTTATTTCAGCGTTGGATTATGTTCTTGAACCAGAATTGCATAGTCGTATAACTGTGTTTGTTGACGACTTATTAATAGCCACGAAAACATGGGAAGAGCATTTGCATATTTTGGAAAGGATTTTTGCTGTTTTCAAGAAAACCAGAATTACAGTAAACTTACAAAAATCTCATTTTGCTGTACCACAAATTAAGTTCTTGGGACTTATGATGGATGCAAAAGGTATCCTGCATACTGAGAAGAAGATAAGTGCAATTCGAAATTTTCCATCACCACGGAATAAAAGACAGCTGAAGGGATTTATAGGTATGGCATTGTTCTTCCGTCGTTTCATAAAGACTCAAGCCATGAATTCTGAGGCATTAAACCGGCTTCTACGGAAGGATGTGCCATAGCAATGGACTGAAGAATGTGAACTAGCTTTTCGAGACATTAAAGACCAACTCGTTAACGCATCCTTACTATATCACCCTGATATGAATTGTGAGTTCTGTCTGTCCACGGATTCATGGGATGTTGGATTAGGTGCTTGTCTCTTCCAAATAAGGAAAATAAAAGGGGTACCAACATTCTGCCCGATAGCATTTGCTAGTCGAGTGTTATCGCCCTGTGAAAGAGCCTATACGACCACAGAACTTGAAGTACTTGCAGTTATCTGGGCATTCAAGAAGTTTAACTATTATTTGTATGGTTTGAAAACGATTGTATATTGTGACCATCAATCACTAACCTTTTTGCAAACATGTAAATTATTACATACCAGACTGTCACGTTGGACAATGACACTACAACAGTACCAGTTTAAATTTATTCGTGTGTCTGGCAAAGAAAATATTATTGCGGATGCACTGTCAAGAGCCCCAGAAGGTTTAATGCTGGAAATAGAATCAGTAAATACTTAGGATTTTCCAGTATTACTGTTGCACGACAATATCTACAAGACTTATTATGTACATCTTTGTAGGGATATGGGAAATCTACAACGAAAAGACCCTCGATGGAAGAAGATAATTCAGCTATAGGAACAACAAAATTCAAGGGCTAGTTTAGATCATTATAAATTAGTAAATGGAGTATTATTCTTCAGATGTGGGAAGGACAACAATCCACGGTGGTGTGAATGTATCCCGAAGGAATATGAGGAAAAATTAATTTGGTTTACCCACTTATCATGGGGACATTTTGGAGTAATTAAATGTGCCAATAAAATAGGAGCATACCGTTATTTTCCGAATATTTGGAGAAAAGTGCACCAAACAATACAAAACTGTTTACTCTGTCAAAAGGCAAAACCGGATAATAGAGGTAGTAAGCATGTTCTGCATTCAATTATTCCATGAGAGCCAAGGGCGTTAATTTCGTGTGATATCTGCGGCCCTCTCCCACGATCAAGAGGAGGAGTCAAATTCATTGTGGGACTCTTTGACGTGTTTACAAAATATGTAAAACTATATCCATTAAAGTGTGCTACTGCCAGAGCTGTTGTAGTCAGATTGGTGCGTGACTATCTTCCGCATGTAGGTTTACCGAAATCCATAATTACAGATAATGCCAGAATTTTTACGGATTTAAATGGAAGCAAA
Organism: Schistocerca americana; assembly: GCF_021461395.2. NCBI lineage: Eukaryota > Metazoa > Arthropoda > Insecta > Orthoptera > Acrididae > Schistocerca > Schistocerca americana. The sequence goes on from NC_060120.1 coordinate 410,458,832, forward strand.
CTTTAAAACAGCTTGGTATTCGACAAATTTTGACATCATGTTACCATCCACAAGGTAGTCCAATAGAATGAGTTTTCCGAGAATTAAACCGATTTATGCGTACATACTGTCACAGTAAACAAACATCATGGGCTGATTATTTGTCAGAAATTGAACAAATATTTAATAATCTGACACATACCTCCACTAACTTTACTCCAACAGAGCTTATGTTTAGTCAGATTGAAAAGAACTTCTGGATAAACCATCTGCCAACTCGCACTTGTCAGTTTACCTAAAAAGGCAATACATTGGAAATTGACATATGATAAACGGATTCACCGGATTCAGACTTTTCATCTTTGAGAAAAGGTTTTATTGAGGCGACACATCCATTCCTCGAAACTGATGAAGAACATAAAGAAATGGAATCTTATTTATACCGGACCATATGTTATTGTAAATATACCAATTCCTGGATCATACTTGTTGGCATATCCCGAATCCTAAAGAATAAAGGGATTATTCCCACATAACGATATTAAGATATTTTTTGAAGGATTGTAGATCTGTGATACCAAATATGGAGAAGAATTTAGAGTGGAATTTGACTATGAGTCGAATGTGTATATAAATATCAAGATGTTTATGTTGTCTAGAGGGTAAGAGACAGTGAGATTGCTCCTGTGATAGGTTAAGAGACAGTGAGATTACTCCTGTGATAGGTTAAGAGACGGTGAGATTACTCCTGTGATAGGATAAGAGACAGTGAGATTACTCCTGTGATAGTTTAGCACAAAATTTTAAGATAGGTAGAAGAATTTGTTAATTACTAGTGTTTGTAAGTGTGGACTATCAGCAGAATACAAAGAAACTGCATCTACATTTCCTCAAGACACGACGGCGCTTATGTGAGAATTGCGTGTGAAACTTGAACAATGTGGGATATGTAGGTAAATATGCTATGTGTATGAGCTGCCCTGTTCACGCAAGAAAACAAATGAACTGTGAAATGATAATGTCACTGTTGCAAACAACTGAAGAAACTCTCTGGTTGTGTACGAGAGAAAATTATTATAATTTTTAGATTTTTCATTATGCCTTCTTTACCAGGAGAATTAATTTAAGAATTTTAGTTAACATTTTAAGAATAGCAGTTTGTGTGTTTCATATTATGGACATAATTGTTGAAATATATTTCCATAAATGTTCATGAGAGAATGAAGAAGATTCTGCGAGTGGATGATTTGTTAAATGAACATACATCATCATTAATGATATTTATTTGCAGGTGGATCTATAAATCAATTAATTATAAGAATAATGAAAATTTTTCAGAGAATTTTTTCTAGAAATTATTCCCTTTGTGAAGTCAGTGTCATATGCCTATGTTTAAAATTTTTCATCAGGTGTAAACTTAAATTTTATCCATAATTTCGTAATTGAAAGCAAACCTCGGACAGATTCAATGCTCTACTTCCACCTGCACTATAACAAAATGAAGATTAGAGTAAAAAATTTGAGAGGAACACATTCGATATGAGCTACAACACAATTTAAATGCCTACAGTCTATTTGGCAATGTTTTGGACAATCAGCAGTTGTAATGCAAAACAACTTTGGTATTGAGGACTTAAAAAAAAAAAAAAAAATTCGTGATTGTCAGGACTGATGGATGTTCCAGTCTAGTACAGATGGAAGAATATAAGAATCCACTCCGATTTTGAGTTCAACGATGAAATATGGACTTCGTTGCCTTAATCCACTCTCTTCCAGGGCTTTATTCAGTCAGAACCTTTTCTTATTCCACTTTAAACCTGTCCCATGTTCACGTCCCTGACCATCTGTTCCTGAGATCATCTTGCTGTTTCTACGGCACATTACCAGCTTCTATCCTGTACCATAAGCCATCGCCTGTCCTGCATACCGCCTCCACCAAACACTGTACGTCACCTACCCGCTGTCCATACCCATTGTTCCTGTTCCACCGACTTCACAATGAAATCGCCGGCTACATCGTCGAAAGAAGAATTTTGAAAATTTTTTTGAGCAATATTGTAAATTTTTTTTGGGTATGAGGCACTTTTCCTTCGATCTAATCTATGGAGCTTCTATATATTTCAAAATTACTGGATTTAGGCTTTCCTATCTTCTTTAATACCTGAGCTGGGGTCTATTCTTCCGGGTTTTCCAGGGTTTCCTTATGAAGGCCAGTTCCCAAATGGGTAGACCTTTTTCGTAATTACACCAATCTACATCTTTCCTGGTTATGTATTTGGGATGCGGGTATACCCCGGTACATGTAAAAGCTACAGCTTAGGTGTTCTCGTAACTTACTGTCTTAACATGTTACGCATACTCTCTACAGTAAAATTCTATTAATTCAAAATATTCCTCTTTTGAATAAACAACCCAACAAATTTTTCCTGTTAGCTCGCAAAGTGTATTATCATTAACTTTGCTCGCTGCGAGGGGCAATTGTAATCTCTCTTTATATTCGATGAATTATTCTGATACAATTCTACCCTTGAATGACGTTTACTAATTTTCTATCTTCATACTCGCAGAATCCATGCGCAAAGTAGTTTCATACAATAGCTATGCCATGAGCGCATAATTATTCTTTGTAGTACTCTCTCTGGTGGTTGTCAAAAAAAAAAAAAAAAAAAAAAAAAGACAAAAGCTTCTGAGATTGTCTTCGTGCCGATTAGCCTGAGCTCGGTTTGAAGAATTGTAATCTTAAAATTGAGATTTATGACAGAAGATAACTGATACGAACTGTACGATTAAAAGGGAAATATATATATTGCTCCTTCATACAAAAGGTGTGTATTTGACATTTGAGAATTAATGATATTCATCCATATAATGCTTAGTTGTTAATTAGAAGGGAACTTCCGAAAGACTGGAAACGAACCTGCATTTAATAATCCAAGAGTTCCATTACTTCTTTGGAAGGTTAAACTTCATCAAAGCCAAATATCCGCTTGATCTGAGGTTTCCAGACTGATTATACAACGCTCCCAAAAATTACGAGGCATTTTATTTGTACAGATTTGCAGACTGCCGCAAAGAACGAGCCTCCAGAGAAGAAGAATCATCGCCTGATTTCATTCTAACAAGTAAAATCTCTGAATCATTTTGAGTGAATGAGCTATGACTGTGTTTCATATTATGAATGACTGATTGCTCGAATGAATTGAGAGCTACATAATCACGTAGATAGGAGGAAAAATTACAACACCAAACCAGATATTAAGAAACATATTATAATTCTTACAAAAGGTTTACAGGCTACTTATTGTGTTCAATTTCATATGGTGCATTGGATGTAAATTGACTGCCATTGTCAGATAGGATGGTGTTTGATTTATCCACATTGGTGAAGTAATCATTAACAAAACATTGATTTATCAAGTGGGTAGTGGCTTTCTTCAATGGATACACACCACACACACACACACACACACACACACACACACACACACACACACACGGGTGATCTCTGGGCCATTTTCTGTAGCGCAACTTCCCATTTGCTATCTTGAAAAGCTGAGTCAGCATCCATTCATTATGAGTGAGATGTTGAGCTCAGAAAGAGGGAGAGATGTTAGTATTGTGCTATGCATAGCTTGGGAGTAAGTATTTCTAGAAAGGAAAAAAAAGAAGGAAAAAAACATAACGTGAAGGTGTTATGTGGAATGTTTGATATTTTATAATCATTATTATTATCACTTATTTGTACAGGGTGATACATGGGAGATGGATGGTTTTTAATGAAATAATACTCAACCAACTTTAAAATTAATGCATGTTTATTTACAAAAAATCAAAGCTTATTATTTGCCTTTTTAGTTAACAAAGTTGTTTGTGAAAAATAGTGTCATCAAGGTGATGTCCATCGTTTCGAATGCAGGACTCAAGTCTCTTCTCAAAATCCTCCATCACATGTACTAAAATCTCTGCAGGGTTGGCAGCAATTTCTTAAATGATTGCATACTTCAACTCATCCAAATTTAGTGGTTTGTGGTTATAGACACAGTTATTAAGGTACCCCCACAGAAAAAAGTCACTTACTGACAAGTCGGGAGACCTGGGAGGCCAAGGAACATTGCCAAAACGTGAGATAATCTGGCCAGGAAACATGCATCTAAGAACTGTCATTGAAGTGTTTGCAGTGTGCGATGTTGCCCCATCCTGCTGGAACCAAACACATGTTAAAGGGATTCATCGTCTTCTTAGTTCTGGTTTCAAGAATGTTTCAAGCATTCGAATGTTACAAACCGAGTTAACAGTAACTGTGGCCCTGTTCTCTTCAAAAAAATAAGGTCCATTAATGCCAACAGAGCCAAGAGCACATCAGACTGTTACTTTTTCTGAGTGTAGAGGACGCTGGTGGATATGGTGTGGATGCTCTGGAGCCCAGTAACTTAGGTTTTGCTTATTCACGGTCCTGTTTAAATGAAAATGAGCTTCATCGCTCATCAATAAAATTTCGTTTTGATTTGATCCCAAAATCACTTGCATTCTGTAAGTGAAGTCTTCTCGTACAGCAAAATCAGTTTCCTTAAGTTGTTGGACAATGAGCATTTTGTAGGGATGGAATTTTAATTCTTAATGCAAAATTCATCTATCCAATTCACGATTGATTCATAGCTCACTAGCATGATGTCTAGCTGACCATCCTGGGCTTCTGACTGCCACTTGCTTTACCCTTTCAACATTTACTGGTGTCGTTACTGTGCATTTCGGGCCAGGATGTTTCTTATCCAGTATGTTTCCAGTTGATCTGAAGTTTTCCACCCATTTGAGGATTGTGTTATGGCTCGGAACTGCTCCATATCGACCGACATTAAACCACACACGAAACAATCGCTGCATAGCAATAATAGACTCTTCACTTTTCATGATACTGTCATAGACAAGCACACAACGTTGCAAGTCCCACTGCGCCATAGTGATTGAGTACATGAAATGGCATCTTATGTGGATCAGAACTATCTCCACCACGACCACCTCCCACCACCATGCCCTCAGTACTACGCAGATCAAAACCGTCCGTCTCCCATGTGTCACCCTGTATAACATTTTTTATCAAACCCCTACTCTGTTTTAGCCTTCAATGTATAAAATGTATTGCATAGCAGGTACTTTTTAGCTGCCTTTTTAAATAAGTGTATTTTTGCAATTTCTTTAATCTCTTTTGGTAATTTATTGTACAGTTGTATTCCTTGGTAGAAAATGCTGTTTTGAGTTTTATGTTTATTTTTTCTTGCTAAATGTAAATTGAGTCTATCTCTTGTTGCATGGTCATGGATAGAGCTGTTTGTGCAGTAATTACCAATGTTATTTTTGATGTGTACAACTGACTGGTAAATGTATTCACATGGAGCAGTAAAAATCTCCAGTGTTCTGAACAGATCTTTACAATGAGCTCGACTAGTATTTTTGCTTATTATTCTTATGGCTCTTTTCTGGAGTTTGAAAATTGTGTTCATATTTTGTGCATTTGTTCCTCAAAAAAGAATGCCATAGCTAAGAATCGAGTGTACGCATGAATAATATGAACTAAAAGACACTGCATGTTTCACACTGATGACAGGATTCTAAGGGCATAACATGCTGATGGCATTCTGTTTGCAAGTACCTTTCTGTGTTCACACCACTTTCAACTGAGAATCAATATTCATTCCTAGAAATTTTGCATTTGTTACACAGTCTGTAGAGTTGCCATCTACATTTAATTTAACATTGTCATTTTTACTCTTCAGACTGAAATTCGTGGCGTTAGTTTTCTTTATGTTCAATGTCACTTTATTACTTATTGACCAATCATAAACTTCCTTCTTTCTCGGCAAGGAGTTCTCTTGTTTTCTCAGTGACTATAATATTGCTGTCATCAGCGAAGAGGATTTTTTCACCATGAGTAACATTACTGGGAAAGTCAGTGATGTATATCAGGAACAGTATTGGTCCTAATATGCTATCTTGTGGAACCCCTATATTAATGTATTTTGGTTCTGATAAGTGTTTTACTAAATGTTTACATCTATTTGAAGTATGTGTTTTCTCTACTCTCTGTACCCTATCTGTTAGGTATGATCGAAACCAGTCGTTAGCTACCCCTCTTATTCCTAATGCTTCTAATTCATTTAATAGAATCTTGTGGTCGACTGTATCAAACACCTTAGAAAGATCCAAAAATATGCCTGTGATACACTCATCTTTATCAAGAGCATCAAGTACAACTTTTGTGAATTCTATTGTGGCTGACTCCGTATTTTTGCCGCTTCAGAAACCAAACTGTGATTCCCTTAAAAGATTGTATTTATTTAGGTAATTCATTAATCTGTCTTTCATAATTGCTTCTGTTATTTTTGAGAATGGTGACATGTCCCAGACTGCTTTGCTTTTATTCTCTGCATTATATATTATTTTGTCATTAAATGACTTTTTTGCAGCAACCACCAATTTGGCTGTTACAAAGTTGTGCTTAATCTCATCAACAGCTAAGTGACATTCAGTTGACCATTCCCATATTGTGTTTTTCTTTGAAAGATGATGTGAAATAGGAGCATGTGAAGCTTGAGTCCTAATGTATTTGTGATAGAAACTGAATAGACCATAAAGTGAGCTTAATTCTGTCTCATTTGTAGGTTTAGGAAATTTAGCAATAGTTTTAATTTTATCTGGATCAGGTAATATTCCTTCTTCACAAATAGTGCCCCAAAAGGTTTTAAGTTCTTACACCTGACTTACACTTAGCTAACTTAAGTGTCATACCTCCCTGCCTGAACTTATAAGCTACCTCCATGATTGTGTTGACACGTTTGACCCAGGTGTTGCTTGTTATGAATATGTCATCAACATAAATTACCAGTTTAGAACGAATTACATTACCCAACACAAGATCCAAGGCCCTAATAAACTCTGCTACAGATACATTCAAACCAGAAGGTACTACACGAAACTAACAGCTTTAACTAGAGAATAAGAAAGAAGTATATTTCGTAGATTCCGATACTAATGTTATCTGGTGGAAACCTGAGGTCAAATGTAGGCATGAAAAACACTTGATACCAGAAAATTTATTGAATAATTCTTCCATTGAATCAGGGTGATCAGTTTCTCTTCTGAAAAATTTTAGGTGACAGGAATCAAGCACTAGCCTGACCCCCACATACTTTTTCATTACAACAACCAAATGGTTGTTGTATAGGCTAGTACTCCTTTCAATAATCCTCCACTTTTACATCTTATGCAACTCTCTCTCCACAACTTGTCTTTTACAAATAGGAACTGAATATGGTTTTATAAAGAAAGGATGGTGCTCTTTAAGCCTTAACTTGCAAGCATAGTTTTTAACTCTACCAGGTTTCTCACTAAATATATGTTTATAGGATCTCAACACTTCTTCCAGTTCTGCCATCTCATCTCCAGTAAGCTTGTCTGCTTCTTTTATCATGTCACTTCTGAGTATACCCAGAAAAACATTTGCTCATGTGGTGTTGGGCAGACATCAGAAGCTTGCTGAGCACATATGCCCTGAGTAACAATGTGGGTTTCGTCCCCATTGAACTACAGTTGATATGATCTTCACACTCTGGCAAATTCAGGAAAACTGCCATGAGCAGAAAACCCCTCTGTTCATTGCCTTTATCAATCTAAACAAGACTTCTATCACAGACAGCAGAGAAGGACTGTATGCTGTACTTTTGAATATAGGGTGTCCTCCAAGGCTAAGTAACACTAATGTCAATTTGAACAAGTTGAGCATCCTGAACCTCACCACTTTCCTAGTCATGATCAATTACTTCAACATAATCCATAATGTCCAGCTCCTCTAAATTAAGTGTGTCAGCTTCAGCCACTAAATCTGACATGCTGACACCTACTCACCTGGGTATCACAGACTTCCACCACTACTGACTCAGGATAAGCCTCCCCTTCCCCATCACAATTAGCTACAGAAGTCTCCTGCTTCAGGGTATATTAAAATACCAATACCAAAGTAATCTTTATCAACATGTACATCTTCCACAGAACATTCAGAGTTAAACAACTTTGCTAAAACATCTTCAAGTTCATAAGGAAGCTACAGTACATTTCTTACCACTATACTTCTGTTCAATTATAAGACCCCAAAAACTTACTTTCAAAATCAGTTGCTTTAATAGGATAGTCACATACACTCTCATCATCACACTCCTCTTGATCTAAATTTATTATTGTCAGATCATGAAAATTATTTACATCCTCCAACTGACAGGCACCAAGTGAAGGTATTAGCAGTTTTCCTGATTCTTGTACTATGTTTTCTGTTCTGACTATTATTGTTACCATTTGTATTATTATTATTGTTATTATTATAAGTATTATAGTGCTCCTGTTACCATTCTGTCTATTTTGGTGGTTGTGTTGAGATGACCACCAATTATAATTGCTGTTTCTGTTGTAATGTGAGTTATGAGCCCTGTCCTCTTCCTCAAAAGCTTTGCCAAGTTTATCAACATGTTTAAAAAAATTCTCTAATGAATTATCAGGCCCACAAACAAAGCCTCAATTAGCCCTCATTTGTAGACAGCTTCTAAAGTTGTCAATAAGAATAAGATCATTAAACGGTTTGTCCAGGTGAGCAAGCTTTCTCACAAAATTCTCACATAGAATGATTACATGGTCTGTACCTACTACCATTTAAAAATGTTGTTTTGGTGCCCGCCTGTTTACTTTCAGACTGGAATTTATTCAAGAACATCTGTTTGAATTCATTAAATGTTATGTTTGACTTTACATTTTGACTAGCCTATGACAGTGCTTCACCATCAAAGAAATGTTTGGCTAGTTTAATTTTCACAGAATCAGGCAAGTTCAGAGGAAATCTACCAGTATCTTTACATTGCCATAGGTAGTCAACTGGGTCATTTTAAAATCCTGAGGGAAGTATTAAAGGGATAAATTGTTACAAAGTGGTACAAAATTCCAGCGATTTGTGAATATGACAAATTTGTTTCAATATCACATGATCGGATGTTAACCTGTTGTAATTTTTCAGGCAAAGTCTTGATTTTATTATTATTGTTATTAGTATGGCTATGAATTTGATCATTATTTCGTTTTAGTTTCTGTTCAATGAATTCACTTTCCTGCTCTATATATTCATGCATATTTTTGAATTCAGATTTCCTTTTACCTGACTTAGCATGGGTAATATCTTGAACAGTCTCCATATGCAACCGTATGTGATCAACCTTATCGTTTACTTTCTTAATTTCAAGGGCAGTCAGATGGTGTAATTGACTAAGTTTTGAAAGGGTGTTTGCTACTTGTTCCTTTGTAGCCTGAATTTTCCTTTTCATTTTTATTAACAGTGTCATTTTGATTAACAATACTCTGTTTTAGGTAACTTTTTTTTAACTTGTAGGTTCATTCTTTGAATCGTTATTCTGATGTTTGAGCTTGTGATCCAGGAGTTAAGATAATCTTTCTAATAAACCTAAGGCATAATTACTTGGAGAAAATCCTAAGAAATGTGATGCTTTGAATGACTGTTGCAGGTTCGGTGTCAATGATTGAGGGCATTGAATATATGAAACCTCTCCAGTTGTATCAAGCTTTTCCATAGTTGCCATGTATGAAGATAATATTGGGCATGAAACACCAAAATAAACCTAACCAGATCATCATCACATGAAAATCCACATATATTCTGCCAATCAACACTCACATGACAAAAGAAAGTTGGAAAAATGATAGTCTGCTGAAAAGTGATTTAAAATTTAAAAATTGTACTCATCTCAAATATGGTCCAATGATAAGTTGCCACACCACCCGTTCTGTCTCGACCCAACTGTTGTCCAATAATCAATTGTCAGACATGACAATTAGACTCAGAAATGTGGTGCAAAAATTAGTACACAGACTTACATATACCCCAGCTCAGCGGCACCATATTAAAATGCCACCATTAATATGTGAGTGGAGGGAAGCATCCTAACTACCACTGAAGCTAAGGGAGAAAAAATACACAGTTTCTCTAGTTTTGTCTATAGTGGGACAGTGGTGCAAGTGTGTTTTCAATCATAGCATCAGAGCAACTTAATTGTTTGGGCCTCCACCATTCACAAGAGTGAAGGTGAGTGAAAACTAGAAAATTTCAATAACAGTTAATGAAATTGTGATTACCAATCACAGAATTAAAAAGCAGCTACAACTGCCTAGTAGTGGAAAGGCTTCAGGACCAGATGAGATACCTGTAAGAATCTATAAAGATTATGAGAAAGAACTTGTTCCCCTTCTAGCAGTAATTTATCATATGCAACAAGCAATGAAATGTATCTAATGACTGGAAAAAAGCGCAGGTCATTCCCGTTTTTAAGAAAGGCCATATGACAGATCCACACAATTATAGACCTACACCATTGACGTCAATTTGTTGTAGAATTATGTTCAAGAATTACGACGTTTTTGGAAAATGAACATCTCCTCTATAAAAATCAACATGGATTCTGCAAACAGAGACCCTGCAAAACTCAGCTCACTCTGTTCCTCCATGAGATCCACATCACAGTGGTCAATGGTGCTCAGATTGATGCCATGTTTCTTGATTTCAGTAAGGCATTTGACACCACCCCATATTGCAGTTTAATGAAAAAAATACAAGCTTACGGAGTATTGGAGCAGACCTGTGATTGGATTCAAGACTTTCTTGCAGACAGAACTCAACACATCACTCTTAACGGAACTAAATCAACAGATGTAAAGGTAATACCCTGAGTACCACAAGGAAGTGTGACAGGACCGTTGCTGTTTACAATGTATGTAAATAATCTAATAGAAAGCATTGGATGCTCTTTAAGGCTATTTGCAGATGATGCAGTTGTCTACGCCAAAGCAGCAATGCCAGAAGATAGTAAGAATTTGCAGAATGACCTGCAGAGAATTGATGAATGGTGCAGACTCTGGCAGTTGACCCTGAATGTAAATAAATGTAATGTATTGCACATATATAGGAAAAGAAATCCACTACTGTATAGCTACGCTATTGATGACAAGCAGCTGGAGAAAGAGTCTGCCATAAAATATCCAGAGCGACCTTAAGTGGAATGACCATATAAAACAGATAGTGGGAAAAGCAGACACCAGACTCGGAGTCATTGGAAGAATCTTATGGAGATGTAACTCATCCCTGAAAGAAGTGGCTTATAAGGCACCCAATTCTTGAGTATTGTTCATCTATCTGGGATCCCTATCAGGTAGTACTGATAGAGGGGAGAGAGAAGATCCAACTAAGGCGGCGTGTTTCATCATGGGATCGTTCAGCTGGTGAGAGAGTGTTACGGAGATGCTAAACAAACTCTGCCATACATCTTGCATATTGACATGAGGAGAAAATTGGAGAAATTAGAGCCAACATAGAGGCTTACCGACAATCATTCTTCCAACACATTATTCATGAGTGGAACAGTGTTGGAGGGATCAGATAGTGGTACTGAAAGTACCCCTTGCCACACACTATTAGGTGGCCTGCGAAGTATGGTGTAGATGTAGATGTGAAAGTTCGCATAATAACTTAGCTGCACTGTGTGATGAGATACTCAACTTCGATATACTCAGGGGCTGTTACATGAGAAAGTCCCAGAATTTGGTGTTGCTGTTGTACTAATTTTTAAGTAAAACAGGGAGCATAACACTTTTCTTGCCTTGTATTGTGACTGATTATCATGTGCATTGTTGGAATATAAGTTGGCCATCCGACAGCGTCATATAGACAATAATGCAGACTGACCACGTGGCATCTGCACCACTTCCTTTTATATAAAACTAAACAATAGAATACATTGTAAAATGTAAGATTTACCAAACAACAATTAAAAGTCACGAGATGATTTTAATTACTTACATTAAAAAAATGGGTCACATATTGCCCTACATGCTCTGTCATTCAATTTGGAAAAGTTTACTTGATTTCAATTACAATTTCAGTTAATTTTACAGTACACCAGTTTAAATTGCATTTTAATTAATTATAAACAAATCACTTTGAATAAAATATTGTTAACAGTATTTTGGTTTGCTCTCAAGTAGAGCTATCTTTTTAAATAATCATAATGAATAAACATTGTAGCTTTTCAGAAATAGGAGAGAAGTAAATTTTCAAGAATCTGTGGCGCAACATGACTGCACAGTTCATATCATGAAATTTCAGAACTGGATTATTAACAAACAGCTTACTCCCCTGAGTTGCTAATATAAATTGGGTGGTATATTAATGTGAAATTTAATCTGAGATAGTAAACTCATTTGTACTATTTTTTTAAGGAGCAGTTTACAACTGGAACTGGGTATAGACATAACAGTATAAAGTCCAGAAAGTTAAAAATTTGAGCTAAATGACCTTTCCATAATATGTTACATGACAAAGGAACTTCAGATAGGGATGGGAATGTAGTTCCATTTCAATCTTCAGGTACATCTTACTGCTGATCTAAATTTTTCCTGTACTTTCCACACTGCAGATATTGAGGACCTGTGCTTAGTGTAGACTTTCTTAAATATTGTCTCATCCAGAAGAAAAATGGCTTGTTTTATCTGTGCAAGGTTACAGGATTCTTAACTCTCGCTCTATTGATCCCACATTCAGAACTTCGGTCCAGCTGCACAATTTATTGATTTTTTTTATTGTTTAACCTCAAATTTGTATGTGTGTCATTGGATGACATCCTTGTCTTTTTTCCCATTCCTGAGGAACAAAATAGCATTTGGCTTGCGTCAAGGCCACACTCCATAACATTGGTGTCAAAATGATGCACTAGAATTCAACACTAACTCACAACACGTAATTTTCTAGTGCTATTCTGTGTTGGCTGAGGACATCCACCTGAATTTATTCATAACCTACCTCTACTCACAGACTACCATGAATTTTTAAGATTCCTGGGCACTATAAACTGCTACCTTTTTATCTTCTTACACAGCCTCTACCCAGACACCAGTTACCAACGCTCTGATGAGAAAAGATACCTCAGGCACAAGGAAAACTCTGTGGACAGATGACATGATCCAAGTGTTCGAGGCTCTCAAGTCTGCCCTTACACATACCATCACACTTGCATATCTGGTACCTGATGCTTGCTTCCTGGTCACTTCTGACGTGGGTGACATGTCAATAGGTGCAGTTTTGCAAAGGCACACCACCAACCCTCTTAGAAACTGTCATCATGTTTGATTCCATGAGAATATCTGTGCCTAATGACCATGACGTAATATAGTATAGAAAGAATGTCAACATTGGTCATAATGTCATCTGTCTTTTTATTGCATTGCAGGTCTAGATTTCAACTGACAGTGCAGCTATCATCCATGCTTTGTAAGTAGTCATGTAGACTGAATGTAATTACAGTACAAGCATTAGGCTACCTGTATCAGGTGAACATTACACTTCCCCACTGACTTGTACAAGTTGGCCTACCTGCAAACAAATGACACTGAGCTAGCAGACATGCTGAAGGACACATAATGTGCAGTGACACTAGAGTCATGCCTACTACAGGGCTCACTCACCCGCAACATGTGCAACACCTCAACTAGTACTCTCTCACCAGTTGTACCTCCCCCTCTGACAAGCAGAGTTCAAATCAGTTCACAATCTCACTTACCCAGGCATAAATGCCACTGTGAAACTGGTTACCAAGTGATTCCTCTGGCCAGGAATGATTACTGTGATTGAACTCGGGCCTGTATCCCATGCTGGAGGTGTAAAGTCAAGTGATTGAAGTCAGTTTGAACTGATTGAAAGAGTTGGATCCTTTCAAGGAATGAGCTATCAGTGACTCAGAAAAAAGAAGTGGTAGCTCTTTGAATCCAAAAATCCTCTGCACTGACATCTCTGTGCAGAATGAGGATTCTAGAAGAGGCTGCCAGAAATGTGTCCTACTCAGTATGCGGAATTAGTCCCTACAAAATGGGCTATTCTGCAAGAAATATGCTGTATGCGGTGCGTTGCATATGTGTTTATATATCTTATGGTTGCGTATGGATTTTGTCATCCATGAACAGAACAGAAAACAAAGAAAGGACACTCCCATAAAACACTTCATTAATGCAATAAAAATTATCTCACCCTTTATTTTAGCTTTTAATCTGAAAAGACAGCTTACAACCATCTGTCATGTGGACCCCTTCAACACTTCACTGTGAGAGACAGTGCTCTACCAAGTGGTAGTGCTTTGTTCGCTTGCTTCTCCTGACTTTGTTCTTTGACAGTTTCTTTCTCTTTCATGGTTATACATTTGCATCAGTGGTGACCTGTACAGTAAGCTGACAAAAAGAAGTGCATGATCGCATCCTATTTGGAAAACCTTGAGCATAAAAAGTCACAACATTACCAATGCTCCTGTAACTTTCTCCATAAATTAAAACCTTTTCAGTTTTCTCTTCTGTTATAACAGCCTGTAACTAATAACACAGACAGATTATGAGGCTAGGTATTTAAGAAATGAGGGACAATGTGTGCTCTGTGTAATCAAGTTAAGTAATCAATGAACACATGTTTGAAAACAGCTACACGAAGAAAACTGCCAAACACTGAGTTGTTAGCCACACACCTTTTTTTGCATTTTTTCTCAAAATAGTACCATTTTGGAGTCAATTATGTTATTTGTCAATTGCAGTGCCATTTATCACACAACGACAAAAGTGTTACATACTAAAGTTACATGTTTTTCCCCACAGAATCCAGTTCTACAATAAAAATGGGCTATTCTTATGTAAGATTTCAGAGTTGCCCACTGTCCCACCCTGTGGGGTTGGGCAGGAGGCTCAACATTCGTTTCACTGGACAGAAATTTTTTACGGTGTTGGTTACTATTTTTCCATTTTTTGATCCGTTGAGACATTTCATTGTCTCAGTACAAAAAAACTCACTGTGCATATTACTGAATGTGTAGATTATAGAAAACACTGCATACATATTTGTTCTCGTTTCAAGTTTGCACTATTTAAGAAGTGTATTTAAATTTTTCTATGTAACATGTTTTTCAAAGCTTCAGAACAGAAGTTAACCACATTGCCTTTGATTGGAAGATTTTGAAGTGATATGTAGTATCATTTTACCGAACTTGATAAAAAAAAGTGAAAATCCTGTTACTACCAGCAATAGCTTCCTGTTCTTCTGGCTCTTCATCAAACCCGAAGGCACATCTAAAGTTAAAGAACCCAACTGTGTGTCTGGAATGTTATGAGTCAGGAAGCCCATCTCAGTCAACTGATGTTCTTCTGCAGAAATTTGAGAAACTGTTTCTTGTGAATCATTTTCACTGACATCTGCATCCACTTCAGCTGAAACCCTTAATCCAGGAAATCAAAGTGAGTCTCAGTTTGTTTCCAGCCAGCCACTGACATTTGATTCCCTACCAGAATCTGATTTTAGTTTCTTTTGTGAGACTCCCAGCCGATTTTTGTTTGCAATAACAAATAAGCAAATCTTTCAATGCTATAAAGCCAGTCACATGAAATAAGATTATTAATTTCTCGTAATGTGGACCAACAGCTTCTACAATTTTTTAAATGATGTCATATTTACTTTTAGCTATTATTGTTTTTATTTCACCATTGCAGGTCACAGCACATACAACCAATTTTTACAGTTTGTGACATTCATATTCTTACAAGATTTGACATTTTGTTATAAAACAGGTTAAAAATAACATTATTATATGGGTGTGTTATTACTGATGGTAGTATAGTCATTGGTTGTTACTAGTGACAATAGTAGGTTTTTTTATTGATGGCCAGTGATAAATGGACAACTGTAAATAATGTGAATTTGTATGTGCTCACAGCACATTTTCTAGGTGATAAGATTCAATTAAAGTATTAGCTTTTAGAGTGTGTCTAATCTGAAGAAAGACACACAACCTTCCGTATGTCCCATGTTTTGCATGTCCTTTACATCATACTATGCAGTATGCATTACAAAAGTCAGTGGAGAAAACTGTTGATGAGATCAGAAAAGCAGTTATGTTTTTCAGTAAGGCTCTGTTGGATTTGTGAAAATGTGCTGAAGTACAAGGAAATTAAAAGAACAAATAATCACCAACTGATTACTGCCATAAAGGCTCTGAATTGTTCACTTTGGAAGGCGTTTGATGATAGCATTGATCAATTCCCTACGAAGCCACAACTATCAAACTAGACCTATATTTTTACATTGATTTAAAATGACAACTGTAGATAATTTTAGGAAGTAGAAACTTAATTTAAGTTATATTTCAGTTAATATTACATTTTTTTCTCAATACAATTATGAAAAACCAGCAAAAATGAATTCTTTTTATAATTTCCCAAACCCATGTTGAGACTTTTGTTGTGATATTTTTAGTTTTTACTGGAAAAGAAATGTAAGACTTTTCACAAATCCTGAAACTACAAGGGACATGATAAAAAATTATTAGTCCTCTTCCCATATTCTTCCAAAAAAGTTTGAAGTAAGTTAAAATACAGGTACAATGACATTCAATTAAAGAGAAAAGATGCATTTCTTTCGTTTATTTTATCAAGTGAATGATGAGAGGTGAGTCACAAAAAAGAGCTGGTTCATTCCAGTGAGTGAGTGGTTCTGATCCGACCCCAGAAATCTACAGTTTTGCCCATCTCCAGTTGGTGCTGCACCTGTAAGACAGCACTTGTGCCATTGCAGTTCATGGTCAGAGGCACTACCATTGATCCTCCTTGGAATATGCACCACTCCCAAAGAGCACCTACAAGGGTCTCTTGCTGAGATCGTCTTTGATGAACAATCACTCATCCTTTCTGCCAGATTTCGTCAAACACTCTCACCTCCTGAATGGTGATGAGCTCCCCACTCAGGTTGATTGGGTATGCAAACATATTTCACTCATCTGTACTCCTCTGTCAAAACTGCATACAGTACCACCAGCCTTCATTCACAAAGAACTCGCCCTCTGTGATTATGGTATGCTTAAGGGTGACTCTGTCAGTGCAGTTCTCCAGTCCCCATACTCAGATCCTCACGAGGCCTTTGTTGGTGGACAGAACACATTGACCATACTACTAAACTGCAAACACCAAACAGTGCCTGGGATTAGAATAAATCTAGCCTCGTCATTAACGGATGACCTACAGCTGTTTTTTTCCCACAGATTTGCCAGCTTATTTAACAACACCCCTTCATGAGGTACAACACATTAAGTGTGCAATGACTTTGCCCTTCATTGTACCACCCATCCCTGTACTCCTTCACACCTGCCTGATACAATGTTTATTGTCAATGCCACAGATATCAAACTGGATGATCTCTCCATCAAGATTTGAGACTGCATTATCTTCCTTTTCACCATCCCTGCACCTATGCAGCATGACACCTCGGCAATTCACATATAGCTATTGAACTCCTTAAAGCTCCCACTAGATGCCAAGCAGGACCTCACAGTGGCCAAAATCTCAAGTGACAGCATCCTCTCTATTGTCATCCCTCCCCACCCACAGGATGTCACCTTCATCCACATATGTGGCTTCAGGAATTCGTCACTGACAGCATCTCTAGCTCTGTTTGTCCCCTGTGCTCTGCAGTACCTAGGGGCAGGAGTGGGAGTGGGGAACCCTCTGTGGTGACTATTGTCCAAAAAAAAAAAAAAAAAAAAAAAAAAAAAAAAACACCTCTGGGTTTTCGGTTTGTGTTCTGTGACACTTTCATCTTGTAATTAAAGGTGTTCTGCAGTGTATCTCATGTTGGTGATTTCTGTTCCTTCATTATACAACAAAGGGATGGAGTTTACCATAGATAACTTTTTTAAAAAGAATTGGCCTTAGTTTTAACCTGATTGTTGCTTGGTTTTGGATTGCATGACAACTTTTATTGTAGAGTGATAAAAGTAATGAGGTGGAGGAAAAAAAAAAAAAATCAACACTAGGGCAAAAGTGTCAACCACCTACCTTTTTATTCTGTTACTTCATAGTCAAGTCAAGTGAAGCCCTTGATGCCACTGTTCTGCACACACTAACATTGATAACAGCTTTTATATGTAAGACAGCAATTACAATTGAATTATTTTATCCATAGTCAATTGAGAACACCACAACTTTTTTCATAAATATCGCTAAGGGGAAAAAACATCAGTTCAACTGTACTTTGTGATTGTTTTATTGCTCTGTAATTAATTTCAGCCTTGAGCCCATCATCAGATGGCAGTAAGGTAGTCGCAGATGGGAAAGTAGTTATGGCAAAAGAACACATTCATAAAAAATGTGGTTGATTACAGTTTTTCTCCTTCAGTGATAATTACAGTCAACTCTAATGTACAGCTGTAAAACAGCCAGTGCATAATTTTAATGTGATGTAGCATTTTAGATCATTTTCTCCTAAATGTTGTATTCTTTATGTCATGAATTTGCTCCAAGGCAGGCATACTGCTTTTCATATAATGCTGAGTCATAGTGTTTTAAAACAGAGGTGATATATGTACATATGTCATATAGTTTGGAAAGCAAGGGACTAGACCACCCAACTGTGAAGGATGAGATTCCATGTAATGTAAATATTCCAGAATTTGAATCAAGAATAGATTTCAATGTGAGTAATCTAGAAGTATTTATCCTTGACATAGCAAAACAACTTGAATCACTTAATAAAGGCAAATCCTTCTGACAAAACTATATGCCAATTAGATTCCTTTCAGAGAATGATGATACAATAGCTCCTTACTTAGCAATCACATACAGCTGTCCTCTAAACAAATGGTCTGTAACTTAAGACTGGAAAGTTCCACAGATTATACCAGTACTCAAGAAAGGATGTAGGAGTAATCTGATGAATTACAGATCCAAACCACTGATGTCTAAAATACACAGGACCAAATGAGGTGGCACAGTGGTATGCACACTGAGATAGTATGTGCAGAACAATGATTCAAATCTGTGTCTTGCCATCCTGATTTAAGTTTTTCATGATTTTCCGAAATTGCTCCAGGAAAATGCTGGGATGGTTTATTTGAAAGGGTACAACAAGTTTCCTTCCCCATCCTTGAAACAATCAGAGATTGTGCTCCATCTCTAATGGCTTCGATGCCAATGGAATGTTAAACCTTTTTCTTCCTCCCTTATTTTTTAAAATGCACAGGTGTGAATCATCACTGTAACTTATTCTCATTCCAGCAAACAATCCCTATCTTCCACATATAACTACTTCTCTCCTGTTCTGTACACATTCTACCCTCTTGCCCTGTTCCCATCCTCATATTCCCTCAAAAAAATGTCATGTGACTAGCGCCTCCCGTCGGGTAGACCAATCGCTGGGTGCAAGTCTTTCGATTTGACGCCACTTCGGCAACTTCCACATCAAATATTCCCTCTATTACTCAACTAATCCATTCCTTATCTCCTTGTCTTACTCCAGCTCTCTCACCTCCACATGTACTATTTTCCACTATTGCTTATAACAGGCCCCACCCCACTCACTGCCTCCCTGCATAGCTACCAGTTACTCCTACTTCAGACACCTACACATTACACACCTGCTCGGCTTTTATAATTCTTCACCTACAGACATACTCAGCAAACCACAGCAGACTTCATAGCAGAGATTACTTTACATTGTTCCATATTTAGGGTTTCTTCCCATTCCAAATGCAGGAACAATGACTGCACATGCCTCTGTGTGTGCTGTAATATGTCTAATTTTGCCTTCACAGTTCCTGTGAGAGTGATATGCAGGGTACTGAATATTGGTTCTTGAAATGTTTCTTAAAATGTCTACCAATTCAAGTTTTCCAATATTTCTTTGAGTCTCTTGTATGAGTCTAACAAACCTGTGACTATTTGTAACACTCTTCCTTTTCATCAGGTTGGGTTCCATTAGGAACTGTTTTTTTGCATCTGACAGTGATTTGGATTGCCCATTTGGCACAGATGTGGACATGTCAGAGGTGCTAAGACTGTAAGTGATGACTGTGGATTGCAATCGTAAGGGGAGCCACCACCATGTGGCACTACCCACTGGCGACTGTTTGCTGTTGAGCCTCTGGCCTGTGCTTGGTCCACAGCTCATTCCTTGCTGTATTTTGTAGCTGTTCATATCATGCCATTGCACAGCTAGTTTGACTTAGTTTTTTCCGGTCTTTAGTTGTTACTGATTTGGAGCTGTTGTATAGGTACACCGACTTCACTACATCCTGGACTTAATGCTTCATTTAGTTCATGAACTCAGTCTGTTGCAGACTTACAGCAATGTATGTTCACTTCCTTGTCATTCAGTGCACTCACCTGAGCAAGTGATGATAAACAGTTTCTGTCTACATTACACAGGTTGGAAAACTGTTGTGCTCAGCAAGTATGAAAATGTTATAATAAGGGATGAACACAGCAATTAATCACATATGAATCTGTATTCTATTGCAAATATAGCTAGATTTCAGATACAGTACAGCCATAATCAATGTGTTTAGTAGCGTGTCATGCAGACCTAGAAACCTTGAATATGCACATGTTTTAAAATAGGTCAATTGAACTATGAGCATGTTAAAGGTCTTTTAACAACATGTGCACATTCAAGCTTTCTGGTCTGTGTGACTCACTACCGAACACATTGATGATGGCTATACTGTAGCTGACAATCAACTAGATCTGCAACAAAACACAGATTTATACATGACTGATTGCTGTTTCCATCCCAAATAAATACGAATACAAACAAGTGAATATAAATCCATGGTGTTATGGAAATGGTTCTTGAGCAAGATATTGGCTGTCGTTTTGAAATTCCAGCAATACTTATCAATGCAACTGACTGACTTCTTCATGTGCAGTGACCACATCATTGATCTGTGATGGAAGTCTCATATTTAAGGCAGTCTAAGAAGAAAATGTGCAGTCATGACTGCACCAAATTCTGAGCTGTCCACTGGCTCATATCTAGGCATTGAGAATGCAGCCAAAGAAAATGTTAGTTTGTCACTGGTTGATGGATTCTGCAGTGTTCTAATAGGACCACACGAAGAGCTGGCTAAGAAAATTTTGTTCTGGACATTCTTTTGTGAAGTCTGCCTTGCTCGGTATGCTGGTTGCAGTTGATGGATCCTTAGTGCTGAAGTGGTGTGTGAATCATCTGGTTCTTCTTCTTTTAGACATTTCTTCATTGTAGATAACAGCTTCATCTGCAAAAATTCAGAGGTTGCTGTTAATTTTTTTTCCGGGTCATTAGCATACAACATGAACAACAGAAGGTCCCAACAAACTTCCCTGTGGCATGCCTGAAGTTACTTATACTTTTGTCTATCATTCTTCGCCCAAGATAACATGCTGCATCCTCCTCACAAATCGATCATCAGCCCGTTGCCAAGTTTTGTCTGAGAGCCCATGTGATGGTACTTTTGCTGGTAAGTGTTGATGTGGTACAGAGTCAAATCCTTTTAGGAAGTCAAGAAATACTGCCACTACCTCCTAGCCTTCATGCATGTCTTTCAAGATGTTACAAGAGAAAAGCTTTACATGAATCAAAGTGGATTGGATCCACCTGCAACTGTTCTACTCCTGAAAATATTTTTTTCTAACTTTTATAATTCTATTTGTGCACATAATGTATATACAGTGTCCAGTCACATCTGTCGAAAGCTTGAATTACCATCTCTTGCAGTGCATAACATTAAAGACATGCCTGGAGAGAGTAAGTGAGGTTCTGGAAGGTACCAACCAGGATGTGGAGCCATGCCAACTTCAGTACCATGACCAGTTGCACTTGATTTCTTGTTTGAAGCTCCATGGTGTGAACGAACCAATTGGTGTTACTCCACAGATTCTCAATTGCGTTTAAACCTGGGGTGTTTTATGGCCTGGGGGGCATGGTAAACTCATCTTGGTGCTCTTCGAACTGTTCATGTTCACTGTGAGCTGTGTGACATATTGCATTATCCTGCTGGTAGAAGCAATCACATCAAAGAAAAACAAACTGCATGTAGAGCCAGACGTTTTCTCCAAGGATAGATGAATACTTGTGTTGAGCCAATGTGCTTTGCGGAATGACAAGATCACCCACAAATGTCATGAAAACATTCCCCAGACTATAGTGCTCTCTCATCTGGAATGAACCCTCCTGATGATTGTTGCAGGGTGTTTATTTACAGTCTGATGGAGCATAAAAAATGATTCATGGGAAAAGACCCCGTCGCCACTCAGCAGACGTCCAGTCGCTGCTCAGTGGACATCCAGTTGCAGTACTGGCATCCAAATTTCATCCTTTGTCACCAATGAACAGCAGCTGGTATGGCTAAATGTACTGAGTGCCTGCTGTGGAGACCCATATGTAGCAATTTTGTTGAAGTGACACCATTGGTAGCACCTTGATTCATCTGGACAGTCAGTTGCTCACCAGTCGCACATGTATTCACCTGTACACACCTCCACAGCTGTCATTCATCCCTATCATCTCTGGCATGTTGGCCCAAGGAGCACAACAGTTGCTTCAGCACCAGTTTTGGATAGCACCATTTAGGCATGCATGGTATACTTTAACCATGGCAGCATGCAGACAGTTTATAAACTTAGCCATTTTGGAAGTGCTTCCACCATTGTACCAAAAGCTGATGATCATGCTCTTTTGGACATCAGATAAACACCTTTTTCTGCAATACAACTGTTGTGGACTGACAAGACAGCCAGTCCACAGTGACGGGTAACTGAAAGGCACGCACTTAAACTCACGCAGGATGGCGTGAGGTCTGAAACAGGATACGTAATGAATGCTATAAAGAAAAGTACGTAGCTGCTTGAATACTTAACTTTAATCCATCATTTGTATACATCGTTCTTGATGAGACATGCTTCATACGATAACTATCAATTGCTATGGCGCCTTGCTAGGTCGTAGCCATTGACTTAGCTGAAGGCTATTCTAACTATCTTCTCTGAAAATAAACGAGGCTTCATCAGTGTTGCATCTCTAGCTAAGTCGTCCGTACAACTGGGGCGAGTGCTAGTAAGTCTCTTGAGACCTGCCGTGTGGTGGCGCTCGGTCTGCGATCACTGACAGTGGCGACACGCGGGTCCGACATGTACTAATGGACCGCGGCCGATTTAAAGCTACCACCTAGCAAGTGCGGTGTCTGGCGGTGACACCACAGCAACAATGACTTCACTGCTCTCTGTGTCTCCCTTGCACACTTTAAATACACTCCACTGCTAGAGCAAACATGCCTTCTGTGGCTGGCTATATTATGTTAATGCCAAATATAAGCGGTGATCATGTTAATGTGACGGGGCCATGTAGTAAATGTATACCAAAATGCCAAATTCTTATTTAGATAATAGTTGAGGTAATTTGTTTGTATACAGGGTGTTACAAAACGGTACAGCCAAACTTTCAGGAAACATTCCTCACACACAAAGGAAGAAAATATGTTATGTGGACATGTGTCCGGAAACGCTTACTTTCCATGTTAGAGCTCATTTTATTACTTCTCTTCAAATCACATTAATCATGGAATGGAAACACACAGCAACAGAACGTACCAGCATGACTTCAAACACTTTGTTACAGGAAATGGTCAAAATGTCCTCCGTTAGTGAGGATACATGCATCCACCCTCCGTCGCATGGAGTCCCGGATGCGCTGATGCAGCCCTGGAGAATGGCGTATTGTATCACAGCTGTCCCCAATACGAGCACAAAGAGTCTCTACATTTGGTACCGAGGTTGTGTAGACAAGAGCTTTCAAATGCCCCCATAAATGAAAGTCAAGAGAGTTGAGTTCAGGAGAGCGTGGAGGCCATGGAATTGGTCCGCCTCTACCAATCCATCGGTCACCGAATCTGTTGTTGAGAAGCGTACGAACACTTCGACTGAAATGTGCAGGAGCTCCATCGTGCATGAACCACATGTTGTGTCGTACTTGTAAAGGCACATGTTCTAGCAGCACAGTTAGAGTATCCCATATGCAATCATGATAACGTGCTCCATTCAGCGTAGGTGGAAGAACATGGGGCCCAATCAAGACATCACCAACAATGCCTACCCAAACGTTCACAGAAAATCTGTGTTGATGACGTGATTGCACAATTGTGTGCGGATTCTTGTCAGCCCACACATGTTGATTGTGAAAATTTACAATTTGATCACGTTGGAATGAAGCCTCATCCGTATAGAGAACATTTACACTGAAATGAGGATTGACACATTGTTGGATGAACCATTCGCAGAAGTGTACCCGTGGAGGCCAATCAGCTGCTGATAGTGCCTGCACATGCTGTATGTGGTACAGAAACAACTGGTTCTCCCGTAACACTCTCCATACAGTGACGTGGTCAACGTTACTTTGTACAGCAGCAACTTCTCTGACGCTGACATTAGGGTTATTGTCAACTGCACGAAGAATTGCCTCGTCCATTGCAGGTGTCCTCGTCGTTTTAGGTCTTCCCCAGTCGCGAGTCATAGGCTGGAATGTTCTGTGCTCCCTAAGACGCCGATCAATTGCTTCGAGCGTCTTCCTGCCGGGATACCTTTGTTCAGGAAATCTGTCTCGATACAAATGTACCGCGCCACGGCTATTGCCCCGTGCTAATCGATACTTAAAATGGGCATCTGCCAACTCCTTATTTGTAAACATTGCACTGACTGTAAAACCACGTTCATGATGAACACTAACCTGTTGATGCTACGTACTGATGTGCTTGGTGCTAGTACTGTAGAGCAATGAGTCGGATGTCAACACAAGCACTGAAGTCAACATTACCTTCCTTCAATTGGGCCAACTGGCGGTGAATCGAGGAAGTACAGTACATACTGACAAAACTAAAATGTGCTCTAACATGGAAATTAAGCGTTTCTGGACACATGTCCACATAACATATTTTCTTTCTCTGTGTGTGAGGAATGTTTCCTGAAAGTTTGGCCGTACCTTTTTGTAACACCCTGTATCACCGAATTTAACAATTGCTCATAATTAAAGTTTGCCACACCCTACAAAACTATCATCATTTGAGGTTTTAAGCTTGTTTAATTCTCAGATTTGATATTGTACTTTCGTTACCATAATTTTTCTGAATTGACTAGTGCCTTTTGTTATCCAGTTAAGCAAGTAATTAAGAAATAGCTCTAACAAACAAAATTACAAACATGGAAATTTTGCTTGGAAGTAGGGAATTTGCAGTGGTGGCAAAAAAACCTTGAACAATTTTCTAATCATCTAACATACAGTTAACCCAAATTACTGTTGAATCAGTAGGTCAACAACACCACTAGCCACCCACCTCATAATATAGTAAACTGAAATGCAATTGCCAGGTTCACAAAATATCACTACAACAATCTTTATATACCCTACCCCATCACAAAATCCTCAGTTTTAATGAGTGATACATATAAATAAGATGAGAAGTAATATTAGCTATAAATTTGCATCAGAGCTTCCGCTGTATTATTGAACCTCTGTCTGACATGAATGAGTAGGGTGCTTGCCTGGTTGATTCAATGTAAAACCATGAACTAGTAGTTATATGAGCCTCTTAAAGCACAAGTTGTGTAACTCACATTATCTTTGTTTTGAGACATTTAATGTTGTTAGAATTGTTGTACAAAAATCAACTTTATTGTCTTTTTACCTTAAATGTCCCCAATAAACTTAATTTTAACTTAAATATATATTTTTTGAAAATTTCTTAAGTTTTTACTGTGTACAAGTATTTAAATGTAGTTACACTACTTGTGCTATAGAGCTTTTTGATCTGTGTTATGGACATTGACAGGTCACCCCTTTTTAGATCCTGATGTAAAATTTAACTTGTAAAACAACATGTCTTCTGAAAGAGTGTCATTAAAAAGAATTTTTGTACTAATTCCATTGCATGCTTAGCCATGACACAAGACATCCCTCACTGTCTTTCTTCCTTTTGATGATTTTCAGCAGGTTTTCAACAGATAAACCATTGTTGGATATAACAGTGACATGAAAGTGATTTTTTTCTTGACCTAGAAATGACCTAAATGACAGTGAAAATCTGTTGTGCCCTGCTGAAATTTTCATTGAAGCAAAGCCGCAGTCTTTGGGAAGGTAGGAGTGGCTGCTCATTCATCCCAAAAAAATACATGAATCATGCCCTTGATGACAGTTCATGACAACCTAAATTGTATATGTGTAAATTATGTTTGTAATAAGCTTGCTAACATTCCAGTTTTGAGAATGGCAGATAATTTACTGAATTAAGGGCAAACTCATAGTAAGAGCTGTCATATGCTGTTCTTCAGAGACCCCTTTCATCAATACTCAAGCTTTCTCTGCCTTCCTAATGAGAAGTTTATGGTCATGTTGAAGCTTTTTCTTCTTCACCTATGGTGAGTTTGTTGGTAAAAACATCACACTGTACTCAAGCGTCTTCATACAGAGCACGGAAGATCAAATTGAACTCAGTGTTGGAAACTCCATGATAATTGTGCTCTTGCACAGGCTGATTTCCTTTGCTTACAACATGGTCTTTTGACAGACTGTATAGTAGTCCCTGTGTGTTTAAATTTTCTGCTAAATACTTTCTGTTTGAGTGTGATTGATAAGAGGGAAATGATGAAATGTGTTGCATTAGTAGTATCATTTTTTTTAGGGTTTTTGGTGGCAGGAACTTTTTTGTGCCATTTGTCCTCACTTGGGTACTCTCCAGTGTTTACTTTATTAAAGGATTGGGTCATTCCACTATCAGATATTTTGCAAGTTTCTGAGAAGTACTTTTTACATACAACTTCACTTTTGCCAAGGAATTGTGTTACAAAAGTAGTACTTTTTCCCTTTTTGGCACTAGTTTTTGGTTGATGAGGTTGTGGTGCTTCTTGTTTTACAAGACAACATATCAATGCATTTTGAGCAAAATAAGTTTCATTTTTCCAAAAAGACTCAAAAATATTTTATGGGCTTTCTCTGAAATTCTGTTAATACGTTTTATTCTACAGCAGCAGTAGGAATTACTAAATTCTTTTCCAGCATTAATTTTTGCTTTTCTTGTAATATAAGATTTCTCTATGATACATTTTGTCTTCAGCAAGTGTCAACTCATTTATTTTTCTTTTTCAGTAGTTCTTTGGCCAGTCCTCCACAATTGCTTCTGTTTCATTCTCATTACTGATCGAATTTCTCATCCTCTGAAACACATAAATTACCATAGATAAATCTTGTAAAATTACAAAACATTCAAATTGGTCACTGTGGTTTTCATAAAGCTACAGGCAATAAGCCTACAGTTTTTATTGTACTTTTTTGTGTTCTTCAAGTTACTGTTGTGGCTTCATAGACACACAGATGTATGATGTACACTACACACTCTAGGCTTAAATGATGATGGGACTATGGGTGTAATTGCATTTTTAGGTCATGCACACATTTAATTTCTAACCATAAACATGTTTTGGCTCTTAATTTATACTTAATATAAAAAACTTTGACATAATGAAAGCTTGTAAAGACATCAAACTTTAAATAGTTAAGAGTAATTAATAAAAAGTAAGAGAATTAAACAACTGTTACCTGCTGCAGTGGATAGTTCTGAGTTTGATGGTAAATATTGATCCTCACATTCATTATGTGCCAGAATACGTCACTCACCAATACTCTCATTATCATTGGAGTACATGGGAAACCATATTGGACTTAAATTACCAATCACACGAATAAAAACACAGCAAATTTACTCAGTGTATCAACACAACTGGATTACAGTTACATGTTTAGTGGCGTAACTCCCAACTGCACCACTTGTGCTATCTGCTAACAGGTGGAGTCACTGACTGCAAAAACTTGTGCTGCTGCCTGTGCTGATGGTAGGTGAAATACAACTTACGCTCTTTGTGCAGCTAACAGAATGATTTTTTCTGACCAAGATCCTATTCCTAAGTAAAAGAAAAGTGAAGTTACACAAATTTTGCTTTAAGACACTTGTATGAGGAATTGCACAAAGAACTGATCATCACTCAGCTGGGTTATGATCAAAATAAATATTCAGCAAGAAATCAAAATACAGAATAAATTTTGAAACTTTATTAAAGATTTACAACACACACCCACACACCCACCCACCCACCCACACACACACACACACACACACACACACACACACACACACACACACACACACAGCCATTAAATACCATACCAGAGTCACCAAACCATCCACCAGTACTTTTTCGACAGTTCATTCACAACTGGAATCTTCCTTTCCTGCTTGAAAATGGCGAAACTCCAGCCACTATTAAAAAGGATAAGAAAGAATACTTAAACTGGAAATAAGAAGAAAGGTTTCAGTGATCTTGTACACAATTTAGTGAATTCCAAATAGAGACCATTGGCATTACTGAACCATAAACAACAAGAAAGCTGGAAACTTTATCAAGCAAAACCTATAACACCTCACATACTTACAGATAAAGCAACATGGAATGACATGTACAACTGTGAGGGCACATGTAAAAAATTTGACATGTTCAAAGAAATACTTTCACATTATTTCAACATTTCCTTTCCAATTAAAATCCAAAAATTCAAAATTAGTGAAAGAAATGTTTCTTGGCTGACAACAGGCTTTAAAATATCTTGTGCTGAAAAGAGGAGACTTAAAGAAATTTCAAAAACATAAAATGTTACTCAAGAATGTATTTCAAAAATTGTAAGACGGTACTTCACAGAATCAGAAAAGATGCTAAGAAATGGCAGATGGCCTCCATATAATAACAACCAGGAACAAAGTGAAAGCCATGTGTACGTTAGTCAAACGCGGCAGGTAGCAAATGAGGCCTCCCCCCCCCCCCCCCCCCCCATCCCCCTCCTCCCAAATGATGTTAACCTCCATCGAAACCAAGACAGCAACCACATTGCATATCTAGAAGTAGCCAGTTCTTTTAATATATACTTTAAATATTACTGAACAATTAGTCTGTGGAATAAAATCTTCCAATAAAAATTCTACATCACCATCCAATCTAAACAGAAACTCTGACTCCTTACTTCTTCCCACAACCAACCCTACAGAAATTATACTATCAATTAGTAAATTGAGGACAAATTTTCAATAGATATGGATGAGATTCTGGATTATGCCATTAAAATGCAGGTAATTTCATTGCAGTACCATTCACCCACTTTTTCGACAGCTCATTCACAACTGGAATCTTCCTTTCCTGCTTGAAAATGGCGAAACTCCAGCCACTATTGAAAAAGGATAAGAAAGAATACTTCACCACTTATGAACCTATTGCTTTGCTATCTGTATTTTTGAAAACACTAAAAAAAGGCTTTTCATAAAAGGTTGCCAACTTTTGTAGAAAAGTGCAACATATTATCCATAGATCAACATGATTTCCAGAAAGGACCATCAACAGAAAAGCAATATTTGAATTTCTGTGTGAAGTGCTCCTAAAACTTCATAGTGGAGAAGAAGTAAATCTCTTATCTCTTGACTTGCCTAATGCTTTTGACTCCAAAGGCCATATCCTACTGCAGCAGAATGTTGATAGTGTTGGTATCAGAATTACACCTAACAACTGGCTTGCATCATATATTATTGACCAGAAGCTACCTAATAGTAGATATACAATTTCAAGAAGATAATAAATAAATCAGAGATTATTCTGATTACAAACAAATAAAGTGTGGTGTACTACAGGGGTCAGAACTTAGTTCCATCCCATTTTTCATGTATACTTCCTGGTTATAATTAAAGTGCAGCTCTCAGGGAGGTCCAGTGTGGGCAGTTATGTATGACACTGAAACTTGGTAGATATTCTAATATTTTAATGCAGAACCAAATTACACTGGAAAAAATTAGTTGCAATTTTGGACACCAGGTGCAAATCTGGCACTGTACAACATCTCATTGACATCTCCAGTACTCATATTGAACAAATCGTGTAAGCAGTGGTTAATAATAAAAATCAACATTATGATTTTCTCACTTGTTGACTTTTTCTGTCAATGTCCAGCTCCTAAATCATTACACATGAAAACATTTCTATACGTCTTGCTTACATTCACAGTACCAGTACCAAATTTGCACCCGATGGCCAAAATTGGAGCTATTTGTTTTTACAGTCTAAATCATTTCTGCATTAACACGTTACAATATCTACCAAATTACAATGACATATGATAATTATAGCCCACACTACTCCTCTGTGCGTAGCTGCACTTCCATTATAACCACCTGTTGTAAATGACCTACCATTAATCAAGCAGTGTCATAGCATTATCCAGTTTTCCAATGACAGTGGGAAGACAGCAGAAATGTTACAGACAACACTGTATGAGACATTAAGTAGTGCTGTAAACTGGTTCAGCCAAAATAAATCAATAAAAGTAAAACAGTAGCATTACATCTACATCGATACTCCGCAAGCCACCGTACAGTGGTGGAGGGTACCCTGTACCGCTACTAGTCATTTCCTTTCCTGATCCACTTTCAAAAAGAGCATGGTAACAATGACGATATGCATCCGTACGAGCCCTAATTTCTCATATCTTATCTTTGTGGTTCTTACATGCAATGTGTGTTGTTGGTAGTAGAATCGTTCAGCAGTCAGCTTCAAATGCTGGTTCTCTAAATTTTCTCAATTGAGTTCCTGAAGCATCTCCATAACACTTATGTGTTCAAACCTACTGGTAACAAATCCAGCAGCATACCTCTGAATTGCTTTGATTTCATCCTTCAATCTGACCTGGTATGGACCCCAACCTCTAGAGCATTACTCAAGAATAGGTTGCACAAGTATCCTATATGCAGTCTCCTTTACAGGTGAACCACTCTTTCCTAATATTCTCCCAATAAACCAAAGTTGACCATTTACCCTCCCTAACACAGTTCTCACATGCTTGTTCCATCTCATATCGCTCTGCAACATGACTCCCAGATATTTCAACAACTTTATTGTGTCAAGCAGAACACTAGTAATACTGTATCCAAACATTACAGGTTTGTTCTTCCTATACATCTTCAATAACTTACATTTTCTCACATTCATGGCTAGCTGCCATTTGTCTAAGTTGTCTTGTGTCTTTGACACTTTACCATACTCCAAGGCATCATCAGCAAACAACTGCAGATTGCTGCCTACCCTGTCCAAATCGTTTGTGTATATAGAGAACAACAGTGGTCCTATCACACTTCCCTGGGGTGCTCCTGTATGTACCTTGGTTTCTGATAAACACTTACCATCAAGGACAACATACTGGGTTCTATTACTTAAGAAATCTTTAAACCACTCACATATCTGTGAACTATTCAATATGGTTGTACCTTCATTAACAGCCTGCAATGGGGTATCATGTCAAATGCTTTCTGGAAATCTACAAATATGGAATCTACCTGTTGCCCTTCATCCACAGTTTGCAGTATATCATGTGAGAAAAGAGCAAGCTGAGTTTCACATGAGTTATGCTTTCTAAAACCATGCTGATTTGTGGACGTAAGCTTCTTAGTCATAAGAAAATTTCTTACATTTGAACTGAGAATGTGTTCAAGGATTCTGCAGCAGACAGAAGTTAGAGATGTTGGTCTGTAATTTTGCGAGTCCATTCTTTTACCATTTTTATATCTGCAGTCACCTGCACCTTTTTCAGTCACTTGGAACTTTGTGCTGGGCAAGAGGTTCATGATAAATACAAGCTAGGTAAGGGGCCAATGCCGTAGAGTACTCCTTGTAAATCAACCTGGGATTCCATCTAGACCTGGTGATTTATGTACTTTCAAATATTTCAGTTGTTTCTCTACACCAGGGGTGCTTACTAGTATGTTGCCCATATGGGAGTCTGTCTGATGGTCCAATATGCTATGTTTGCACGATTCTTCTATGTGAACAATTTCTCAGACATGAAATTTAAAACTTCGGCTTTCGTTTTGCTGTCTTCAACTGTCACACCAAACTCGTCAACAAGGGACTGAATAGAAACCTTATACCCTCTTACAATTTTAAATAAGACCAGAATTTCCTAGGTTTCTGTGCCAGATCCTTTGATAAGGTGGGCTGGTGGTAGTTGTTGCATGCTTTGCACAAAGATCTTTTCACAGATGCCTGAATCCCTACTAACTTTCACTTGTCATCATTTGTGCATTCCCTTTTGAACCAAGAGTGCAACAGACTAGGCTTTCTAAGCACCCTACAAATTTTGTTATTAAACCATGGTGGGTCTTTTCTATCATTTGTCCACTTTGTAGGCACATAACTCTCATAATGTCAAGATACAGAGTGAGGAAGATGAAAAAATTCAGAAATCAGACACAGATATTGGAAGAGTACCAAATACAAAACTTGGCTCCCAGATAAGCTTAGATGAGATACCAACATTAACGGCATACTTAAGAGACTATGTACCACATGCTTTTTAATGAAAGTGCTTGAAAACTGTTGCTGTAAGGAGTGTCTAGTAAGTAATGACTGTTTTATATGCTAATATACATTCTGTTCTCAAGTATGGGATCACTCTCTGGGAAAACTTGCCATCCTGCCTAAATCTCTTCAGGATGCTAAAACGAATAGTGAGAATCATGGCCGGAATAAAAAGGAACAAACCATGCCGACCATTATTTAAAAGGGTGGGAATTCTTCCTCTCCCATGTATATTTATCTCTTTGAAAGAGCAATGTTTATTAAGAAACATGCAATAACAAATCCTAGTGCCTCCTAAAAAATCATCAAAACACAAGACAAAAAATTGACCTTTGCATGCTCCAAATGAAAACTGGTTTGTAACAAAAGGAACGTACACCATGGTAAAATTATTTACAGTAAGTTGCCAAAAGAAATAAAAATAATAAATGATTGAAAAAATATAAAGCAGTATTAAAAGAATATCTATTAATACATTGCTTCTATAGGCCCAAATAGTTTCTCAAAAATCTTTGAGATCCTTAGAAAGTCAATGTTAAGTGCATAAGCTACACTCTTTAGTGGCTCTGAGCACTATGGGACTCAACTGCTGAGGTCATTAGTCCCCTAGAACTTAGAACTAGTTAAACCTAACTAACCTAAGGACATCACACACATCCATGCCCGAGGCAGGATTCGAACCCGCGACCGTAGCGGTCTTGCGGTTCCAGACTGCAGCGCCAGAACACTCTTTAGTGATTACAAAAATATTGTTTAGATATGACTATCTACATCTAGCATGTAAAGACTATAATAATTAATATTAGTTTATTCATATTTTCAGTTGTAAATTTCTAGTTAAAGTGGTTTAATTATAAGTAAAAAAAAAAAAAAAAAAGCTACACACAAATGAGCGGATTGGGCTGTTCATTAATACATAGAAAACATAATACAAATATGAAGATATATTTGCAAAGAGCTGTCCAATAGCTTATGCACACTAGTGTGCATGTAAGATTTATGAACTAAATAAATAAAAATGCAAATAAGTGAGTATATATGGAAATAGTTCTCAAGTGAGACATCAGATGACGTCATGAAATTTCCACAATATTTCATTGATGCCACTGATTGACATCTTCAGGTGAAGTGATCACACTGTTGAGCTGTATCTGAAGCTTCCTGTTTATGTGGGAGCGTGAACATACCAAATTCTGAGCCAGCAATTGACTCATATCTAGGCATTGAAAGTGCAGCCAGAGAAAATATTATTGCATCACTGGACAACAGATTTTGAGGTGTACTGATAGAGGCTACGTGAAGAGGTGGCTAAGCAAATTTAGCATGGATTCGTGAGGTTTGTCTTGATCAATATGCTGGCTTGTGTCCATGGGGCTTTAGCACTGAAGCGGTGTGCTACACCTGAGATGGATCACACCCAGTATTTATACCCTGTGTGGGATGAGGTGTGGGGAATGGTGATGCAGTGTGGCATTTGGCTATAGTAGTTCCTGTGTGTGGTAAATTGCAGTGGACCAAAGGCTGCTGCCAAGTGGGCTTTAAACCCTTGGCAGCAAGTTTATGGGGCATATTTCACTGATTTATTGGAATTTCATCCATGGAACTGGATTATGTTGAATCTGTTGAGCCTTAATTTATTAAACCTGACCAATGGTTTTCATTCATTGTATTCTACTGTAATGTCCCTGGCCATACTTTGGTTAACTAAGATGAGGGTGACAGAGCTAGAGGCCATCAGTGTGTTTTATGTAAGGTTTTTCATGTGGTGAGTGCACCTTGCAACTGATTACTTCTCCAGAAGCTCATTAGTTTTAAGGCCACACACCAAGTCTTACCCTTGGTATCACATTAACTTCTCTTTATATGCAATAGTTGGTAATATATGTACAGGGTATTTCAAAATGAATAGGACAAAAAGAACATTCTCCTGTGACTACAGTAATCACTTTATTTCAGAAATACACATGTACACTGAAAGATTAGCTCTCACAGTTCCTGTGGACATCCACAGATGTTCAATGTGGGCCATATTTTTGTGATGTGACAGATGCTGTCTGGTACTGTATTTACTGCCAGACCCATAGCCTGATCAGTGGAGTTGATAGGGCTAACTATCTGGTACCTTAGCTGCTGTAAATCTTTTGGAAATTGGGATACAGAAACCATGTCATTCATACAACCCCAAAATAAAAAATCTATTGGTGTAAGTTCAGATGATCTGGGGGTGCCTATAACATGAATGATACTTTATTTGACCCACTACAACCAATCCAGCACTGTGGAAGATGTTCATTGGGATGACTATATATGGTCATAAGCTTATTGAGATAAGTTATGCCTGTAACAGTAAATTCTGCAAAGAAGAAAGGACCAAAGGCTCTGTGGTTGGTTATGGCCCAGAAAACATAAACTTTTGGAGAGTCATGTTCATGTTCCAGAGATTCATGCAGTTTATGCTCGTTCACTTTGACACTTTAGTGAAATGCAGCTGCATCAGGGAACATAAAAGTCTGTCTGCAAGGCCATCAACCTCAATCCATGCTTGAAAATGCTTAATTGTCTCTGGTTTGGTTTTTGGCATGTTTTAGTGCCTGCTATATTTAAATTCTGTAAGCCTTGAACTGCAGACACTTGTCAGCACACACCACACTGTTGACTGCAACACATTCACTTCTCTGCTGGCCCGACATGTTGATTTTCTATTTCTTTCATAGATTATGTGAATGTTCTCCAACACTTCATTCTTTGACAGATGGCCGTCCTGTGGTTTTCTTCTTGCCTCCCTGAATTGCCTTGTGCATCTAGCAATATTCTGATAGTGTGGCACCACTTTACCAAGCTTGGTCCACAGATGTCTTTGAATGATGTTTATTGAGGCAGTTTTTGCATTTTTTATGACACAATAGTCCTTTTCCATCATGGATGCTACCATTTTGAATGCTAATGCCAGCAATAAACACCAACAGCAATTTTCCATTGTTTCACTGTTTCCAGTCTGAACTGAGAGAGTTAGCCATTCAGTCTACATGTGTATATCTGAAATAAAGTCATTGCTGTAGTCACAGGAATACTTTCTTTTTGTCCCATGCATTTTGAGTCATCCAGTAAGTTTTGATTTTCATGCCCAGTTGTATGCCAAGTACTGTGTGTTGTTTTCATGTGCTATTGAATGGGTGTATTCTCTTTTCATGTGATTACATATCTGGCATATGTGCAGCTCTTCTTCCTTTATGTTGTAATAAAGTGGAATATTAAAGGGAGTTGCTTTTGTAAATTACAAACTATAGGGTCACCTTTCAAAACCGACCTTTATTAATGTTTTGAATCAGCCGGCATACTACAGAGAAGCGTATTATATTTTTTTAAATTTCTTTTTGTCACAGAAGTTTTCATTCTATCTGCTACTCTTACAGCTTGTAAAATAATGTGATTGGATAAATAAAAAATCTACTCATGAAGAGGCAACAGGAGAACACACAATAAAAAAAGGTTTTACTTATGCAAGCTTTCAGAGCCAGTGACTCCTTCCAGCAGAAGGGTCGAGGGGATGGAAGAGGGCTGAAGATAAAAAGAAACTAGACAGCTTTAGGAAAAGGGTCAGAGTTCAGGAAAGTCACCCAGGACCCTGGGTCTGTGTAGACTTACTGGACGGGATGAGAAGGAAAGAGACATGAGAAGATCATAAAATAAGGTAGTTTTGGTCTAATTTTTAATTGGAAATTGTTTTCCTTAACTATGTTAACTTTACATGAGGATTGTTTTTTCCTTAACCTGGTTAAATTTACCTGAAGACTGTCTTTTTCTAAATTGTGCCGTATTTCCTTTGTTAGTACCTTTGGGGGCTAAGAGAATATTTAGATATAACGTCATGTTTTGCGACGATGCATTCCAGCTCCATGCACTTCTAACATTAGTGAAGTTTTCCTGATTCGTAGTGGGAGAGACAGCTGTGCCACCTGTGAAACAACATACCAAGAGCTGTGCAAAGGCTGTCAATCATAGCATGCACTGCCATCAGTGCCCTAGTTTCCTCTACTGGAAGCTATATGCCAGTATACATGTTTGCACTGTCATGTGCCCACCCTTATCATTGTCATTTGAATATCTATCTTGCCATTGAAGCTTCATCCTCTGTATGACCAGCAGAGTTATGCCCAGCAGACTGCTGGCCTGCTGCAGTTGCGCTGTCTACTTGCTGACTCAACAGCCAGCCTCAGTCCTGCTTGAGCCTATGCTGGCAGCTGAGCTATGGCTACCCCTTTTAGCCGAGCCAGCCCATCCACCCACCCTTTGGTTGCGAGTTCAGTCAGGCCTGGACCGCAACGCTCTCTCTATAACCAATGTCTGCAGTGTTCATCTCATCCACGTCTTTAAGCATTACAAAGTTTCGTGTTACCTCCATAAGTGTGTGCTGGAAGACCTATTCTGCTAAAGCAGAGACAGTCATAAGTACTTTTATATTTCCATACAATGGATTTAATGACATATAATAGAAAAATATATCCATTTCAAATTTAACTACCATGAAACATCATATTTGTATAATATTCTCAAGAAGCACAAAACAAGAGGTAGGAATCAGGAAGCTCATTTTTTAGGGTTCTGTACTCCAGTCAATAAAATCAGAACCCTTGTGTGATCACTTTGTTGTCCATCTGTCTGCCACCTGTCCAACTGTTAAGAACCATTTTTATCAGGATTGGGTAGATGTAGCAAGTTGAAAATAATGTCACATTTGAGGTCTGCGGCCCCCCGAAGATGTAAAAACTTGAAGGATTTATGTCAGTAAAACCAAAAGATACAACCATTTACGTCAAGTATTTTGTTATCTTGCCAGTATCAGTATCAATAACTGGCAAAAATCATCAAAATGCTCAATTCCCAGCATGAATGAACTATCTATATACATGGTTAACTCTTTACGGGATCATCAGTTTATGAATCCTACTCGCACTTACCCAGATTTTTTTATGTAAGAACACACAGAAAGCCAGTAATCTGTATGGTGGCTCACCATGCTGTCCAGCACAGCTATACACACTTACAGGTGCACACAGTGCTGGTTGGCCCAATAGTCAAGGTGTAGCAATGCCACTGTGGATAGAATGCCATGAGCACTCCGTTAGCTCTGTAGCCTTTTTCACATGATTTTAGAGAAACTATAGATTAAAAAAATTGATTTTTGTATTACATATAGCTTTATATGTCAGCTTCACGGTGAAGTGCTCATCATTTTGCTAGTAGTCACATTTATTGTGATATTAACATTTAAGTAAGATGGCACTCAAAATTCAAAAAAGTTTGCAATGAAAAGTATGGGTTGCTAGGATTTTGTGTTTCGTGCATATTACACTACATGCTGCTATGAATGAAATTCAGCTAAGGTACAGAATTTTCCTTTAGACTTGGGCAGATGTCTCTATATTTCTTCAATCTTGAGACATGTATTTATGTATCACGTTCAAACCAACCGCACCCACAAGAGAATGAAATATTCGTAACATATCTCATATCTCGTAAACTGTTCGAGATACCAAAACGAGATTTTGGCAAGTAATAATACACAATGAGAACAATATTTTTCCATTTGGTTAACATATTGATCTTTCTTACCTAAGCTGATGCAGCTGAAGCTACAGGTTTTACTTATTTTTTCCATCCAGTATCATAAGTTTTGAAAAGTCATTAACAGCTAGTGAAAAGAGAATTTGCTAGTATGAAAATAAATGTGAAATTTTCCTCTTATGTTACAGAAAACTAACACAATGGGGTTTTCTGTAAGGTATTGACCTCTGTGGCTACCTTTTGCTTGTTTTAATAAGACATTCTGTTTCAAGAATCTATCACAACAGCTGTTGCAAGATGAGTCTGTGTAATTAATACTGTGTACTGTGGGGGGGGGGGGGGGGGGGGGGGAAGGGGGGCTTATAAACAAGAGAATTGTAGCCATTCCAGGGGAATACTGTAACCTCATGTACGTTTAATAATGAACAACTGGGACAGGAACTTACCAAAGGATTTTCTTTCTAGAGCTCAATTACATTAGGCATATGAAAAACTACAGCAGATAGCATACCAGCTTTCCGTTTCCTTGCTGTACAGAGTGAGAGAGTGAATCATATTATCACAAATATCTTTTAATTCATCAGAGATATTTACTTCGACAAACAGTTGACAAGATTCTGCAAGTCGTCAGTGTATTCACAGTCTCAGTACTATGAGTTTTACTGTGTCAGTTCTACTCTACAGCATAAATGCAGCACTATTTTATTACAAATACCAAATTTGGTGCCTGTGTATCAGTTGATAACAAGATTAAAAAGCATGATAGTTCATTACTTTATGAACCGCTTGAGAATACTCATTATATATATATATATACACACACACAAAGATGACGTGACTTACCAAACGAAAGTGCTGGCAGGTCGATAGACGCACAAACAAACACAAACATACACACAAAATTCAAGCTTTCGCAACAAACTCTTGCCTCATCAGGAAAGAGGGAGGGAGAGGTTTTATATATATATATATATATATATATATATATATATAATAGAGGGAAACATTCCACGTAGGAAAAATATATCTAAAAACAAAGATGATGTGACTTACCCAATGAAAGTGCTGGCAGGTCGACAGACACACAAACACAAACATACACACAAAATTCAAGCTTTTGCAACAAACTGTTGCCTCATCAGGAAAGAAGGAAGGAGAGGGAAAGACGAAAGGAAGTGGGTTTTAAGGGAGAGGGCAAGGAGTCATTCCAATCCCGGGAGGGGAAAGACTTACCTTAGGGGGAAAAAAGGAAGGGTATACACTCGCACACACACACATATCCATCCACACATATACAGACACAAGCAGACATATTTAAAGACAAAGAGTTTGGGCAGAGATGTCAGTGGAGGCAGAAGTGCAGGGACAAAGATGTTGTTGAATGACAGGTGAGGTATGAGTGGCGGCAACTTGAAATTAGCGGAGATTGAGGCCTGGTGGATAACAGGAAGAGAGGATATATTGAAGAGCAAGTTCCCATCTCTAG
This sequence comes from Schistocerca americana, assembly GCF_021461395.2. NCBI lineage: Eukaryota > Metazoa > Arthropoda > Insecta > Orthoptera > Acrididae > Schistocerca > Schistocerca americana. Next base: position 410,498,220 of record NC_060120.1, read on the forward strand.
AGTTCGGATAGGTTGGTGTCAGTGGGAAGTATCCAGATAACCTGGACGGTGTAACACTGTGCCAAGATGCGCTGGCCGTGCACCAAGGCATGTTTAGCCACAGGGTGATCCTCATTACCAACAAACACTGTCTGCCTGTGTCCATTCATGCGAATGGACAGTTTGTTGCTGGTCATTCCCACATAGAATGCATCACAGTGTAGGCAAGTCAGTTGGTAAATCACATGGGTGCTTTCACATGTGGCTCTGCCTTTGATCGTGTACACCTTCCGGGTTACAGGACTGGAGTAGGTGGTGGTGGGAGGGTGCATGGGACAGGTTTTACACCGGGGGCGGTTACAAGGGTAGGAGCCAGAGGGTAGGGAAGGTGGTTTGGGGATTTCATAGGGATGAACTAACAGGTTACGAAGGTTAGGTGGATGGTGGAAAGACACTCTTGGTGGAGTGGGGAGGGTTTAATGAAGGATGGATCTCATTTCAGGGCAGGATTTGAGGAAGTCGTATCCCTAATGGAGAGCCACATTCAGAATCTGATCCAGTCCCGGAAAGTATCCTGTCACAAGTGGGGCACTTTTGTGGTTCTTCTGTGGGAGGTTCTGGGTTTGAGAGGATGAGGAAGTGGCTCTGGTTATTTGCTTCTGTACCAGGTCGGGAGAGTAGTTGCGGGATGTGAAAGCTGTTGTCAGGTTGTTGGTGTAATGCTTCAGGGATTCCAGGCTGGAGCAGATTCGTTTGCTACGAAGACCTAGGCTGTAGGGAAGGGACCGTTTGATGTGGAATGGGTGGCAGCTGTCGTAATGGAGGTACTGTTGCTTGTTGGTGGGTTTGATGTGGACGGACGTGTGAAGCTGGCCGTTGGACAGGTGGAGGTCAACATCAAGGAAAGTGGCATGGGATTTAGAGTAGGACCACGTGAATCTGATGGAACCAAAGGAGTTGAGGTTGGAGAGGATATTCTGGAGTTCTTCTTCACTGTGAGTCCAGATCATGAAGACGTCATCAATAAATTTGTACCAAACTTTGGGTTGGCAGGCCTGGGTAACCAAGAAGGCTTCCTCTAAGCGACCCATGAATAGGTTGGCGTACAAAGGGGCCATCCTGGTACCCATGGCTGTTCCCTTTAATTGTTGGTATGTCTGGCCTTCAAAAGTGAAGAAGTTGTGGGTCAGGATGAAGCTGGCTAAGGTAATGAGGAAAGAGGTTTTAGGTAGGGTGGCAGGTGATCGGCGTGAAAGGAAGTGCTCCATCGCAGCGATGCCCTGGATGTGCGGGATATTTGTGTATACAGAAGTGGCATCAATGGTTACAAGGATGGTTTCTGGGGGTAACAGATTTGGTAAGGATTCCAGGCGTTCGAGAAAGTTGTTGGTGTCTTTGATGAAGGATGGGAGACTGCATGTAATGGGTTGAAGGTGTTGATCTACGTAGGCAGAGATACGTTCTGTGGGGGCTTGGTAACCAGCTACAGTGGGGCGGCCGGGATAATTGGGTTTGTGAATTTTAGGAAGAAGGTAGAAGGTAGGGGTGCGGGGTGTGGGTGGGGTCAGGAGGTTGATGGAGTCAGGTGAAAGGTTTTGTAGGGGGCCTAAGGTTCTGAGGATTCCTTGAAGCTCCGCCTGGACATCAGGAATGGGATTACCTTGGCAAACTTTATATGTGGTGTTGTCTGAAACTTCCTGGCAGATTAAAACTGTGTGCTGGACCATGACTCGAACTTGGGACCTTTGTCTTTCGCGGGCTAGTGCTCTACCAACTGAGCTACCCAAGCACGACTCACTTATAAATTTGTAAAGCAAGTTGTTAAGAATTTGTAGGGGAATTAAAGCAAAATATATTATGTTTGCAAATGCATTCCATGCTATTGTTATTTCTACTACATCAGATGTAACTACCCAGAGTGTCAAGATATTCAAAGTCAAAGCAATGTATCTACAACAGTGTCTTTCGTTTTGTTACATACTATTTAATGCTGAAGTTGAAATATTTTTGAATGCATGTAAACACACTGTAACAACCATGCAGTATCATAGTATTCAGAGTCATGAACTTAGGTGGTAATGGTGATAGAGTTTCTGCTGTAGCAAAACTTCTTTTCCCTTTATCTCAAAATATACACTTTGTAGATACATCATTAAGGGTCTAAACCCCTGAGAGACAATTGAGAGCTTGATGTTTGCAGTATACTTCTATATGTTTGCCACAAATATGAGATGTGCACAAAAGATCCAGGAACTTTGTCCACAAAATTTTTCTATGCTTCCCTGTTACTCATTGTGCATGATTGTGCACGGTCTCCTTCAAAATACTTTCCTCCGCAATTGATACACCACTCCAAATGCTATTTCCACATCCAGAAGCAGTCTGTGTATGCCTCTTGCTGGATCACATGAAGCACTTTCTGTGAATTTTCTTTTATCTTGTCTGTTGTTGCAAATCTCCATCCTTTCAATGGGGTTCTGAACTTAAGATATAAAACAAAAAGTCTCCAGGGGCCAGGTCTGGAGAGTACAGAGAATGAGGCAACACAGTGGTTTCTTTTTTGTGCAGTAGCTATGTACCAACAGGAATGAATGTACAGCTGCATTTTGTGATGCAAGAGCCATGAATTGTCTCACAACATTTCAGGACATTTACTTCTCACATTTTCTTGCAGGCATTGCAACATTTTCTGATATTGCCATCAATTAACAGTTGTGGCATTAATTCAATATGAATTAACACTTCAACATCAAAGAAAACTATTTGCACAGCTTTGACACTTGACCTGACCTGTCGAACTTTTTTTCGTCTTGAACAACCATTCCTGACCTGTTGTGAAGATTGAACCTTGTAACCATGTAACCATAGACCCATGTCACATCATCAGTTATGATTCTCTTAATGAACATCTCATTTTCATCTGCATGATCCAAAAGCTCTTCACAGATTGTGAGGAATAGGTCGTTCTAGTCTCAATTCATGAGCCATGTGTTGAACTTGGTGGCAATTCCAAGTGCTGTGTCAGGATTTCATGAAATGATCAAACTAAAATGTTACACTCTTCTGCAATCTCTTGGACAGTCAGTCTCTGATTGGCATCCACAATTTTACTGAAGTACCTGACATGAGCATCATCATTAGATGTTGAAGGGCGTCCTGAACAAGGGCCATCTTTAACTTCCATCCAGCCATTTTTAAACCTTGTGAACCATTCATAATACTGTGTATGGCTTAAGCACTCATCACCATATGCTTCCTGCATCATTTGGTGTGTCTCTGTAAAGTTTTTCTTGAGTTTCACACAAGATTTAATGCAGGCGGTTTGCTCCTCTAACTCTGTCATCTTGAAATTCGCAAACTGTGTGAAACAATGTTCTACTCGATATAGCACTGAACAATGACTAATATACATACAACAGTGAAACCTCTGTCAGTTACACAGTAAACACAGGCATGCGCAGGGATGCCAACTGTATTTTGCTCCAACATACCATTAGTGTGAAATTATGAATATTCCGAAACTTTTCGAACAGACCTCATATAATAGTTAAACTTTTTATAATAGTTAAAGTTGCCAATACTACCAGCAAGGTTTTCCATATCCTGATGGAATAGGAATGTTCACATTTGATCAATCTGCTGCTAGCAAATCAAATTGAAGGAGAAGTTTGGGTTGGTTACACTAAACAACACCCATTTTGCAGTAGTTCATTTATTCGCCTAAACACAGGTGTGGCTCACAGAGAACTGAACATGGCAGAACAGCCCAAAGACAATGCTCAGAGTCCAAAGACGATGTTCAGAGTCCAAAGACGAACGCATATTGATGCTGGTGTCGACCTCATCGGAGCCACATAGCCCCCCCCCCCTGCCTCCCCTCCTCCCCCACAGTACGGAGTACTCTTGTAAGGACGGGGGGGTGGGGGGGTGGCAAAGGCGTCCACGGGAGCTGGACCACAGTCAGCTCAACAGCGTCGTCGGGAAGCTGTGTGGGTAGTTGTCGTGAAAGAAGGTTCGGCTACTGAAACTAGAAGTTGTTGAGGCGAAATGGGCATCGTAGTGGGTGTGTTAGTCGTGTGGCAACAGGTAGGCTGGCGGTTCGCAGGTGGATCGGAGCGACGATGACGATGTCTCCAGAGGGCATGGCAAACACACGAAGCATGTCCAGATCAACATCAGCATGTGGCAGGGAATGGCGGAGGTTATGTCATTAGCACTGGATGAAGGGAAACACGATTAATAGTGTGTCATAGCGCAGTATTACTGAGATGTCGTGGATTATGCCGGTTATGCCGGGGGGGGACAGGCACAAACACCTTGCACGAGGGCATGTTCAAGATGTGGAGGCGTGAGAAACCTCGACAGGGCGAGGCAGGCGACGGGGGAGAAGTCAAAGGGACCGGTGAAGGGGCCGGCGGTGAGGGCATGATCGTGGGGAGCATGTGGTCACTCGACGGAGTGCATGAAACCGGAGTAGAGGGCGAGGTCGGAGGAGTGCTCAACGATTGGAAGTAGAAATCACTCGACAGAGTGTGTAAGTCCAATGTGGAGGGAGTGGTCGGAGCGTCTTGAGCCATGACAGTGAGTGGCGTGGTCGTGGCCTGAAGGGTGGTAGATGAGGGCTCGAAATGAGCTGGCTTAAATCTGTTGAGAGAAACTGTAACAGCTGAATCTTTCATCTGGATGTCATAAGTGTTGGCTGAGTGCCAGAGAACTCGGTACAGGCCGGTGTATGGGGGTTGGAGGGGAGCACGGACAGTGTCATCTTGTAGCATGACGTACTTGCAATTGTCCAGAGCTTTGGGGACGTGAACCGTAGAACCTTAGGGTGAGAATGGCTGGCGGGCGGAGGGATATGGAGGTTGACGAAGTGGCATCTGATGCGGTCCACAAAGGAAGGTAAGTCAGGCTGAGGGAGAGAAATGGAAGGGCTCACAAGTTCTCCTGGGAGAACAATGTTCTGGCCGTATATGAACTCGGCTATTATGTCTTTGAGGTCTTCTTTATAGACCACACGAATGCTGAGTAGCACAAGGGAAGGGCCTCCATCCGTAGAGAGTTGTGGCATCAAAGATCCGCCTTGAAGGTGTGGTTCCAGTGGTCGACTAGCCCTTTACTTTGCGGGTGATATGCTGTGGTATGGATGTGGCAGATGCCGCAAATGTTACAAATCTCGTTGAACAGGGCCTACTCAAATTGTCTGCCCAGCTCAGTCGTGATGATTGCTTGGTGGAGCACAGGGGAAGTAAGTCTTGGACAGATGATGAAAGACGGTGTTTACCACTAGGTCCGGTGAAAGTTTGTGGTCTCGCAAGAAGTCAATGCCTAGTATAGGTTTGTCAGTTTCGCACACCAAAAAAGTCCACTCGAGTTTGCAGTTTGTGGAGAGTGAGACGATGTGGGAAGTTGAACCTGAGCATTGTAGTTTAGCTGAATTCACAGCTTGCAGAGAAGTATGGTGAGGGCAGATGTTCGTCGACACTAAGGACATAGGCAGCAGCGAAACATCGGCGCTTGTGTCCACTAGGAAAAGGTATCCCGATAAAATGTCTTTAATGTAAAGTCATCTGCAATTATCCGGTCGTTCCTGGACAGTATGGTGCACTGGGGAGTGCCTGTCATGTTGTGCACAGGTGGCGGCACCCGGACCTACCTGCAATTGGCATTTGGGAAGTAGCAGGGTGGTTTTGCAGTTCTGTGCCGCCTCACCAAACCGTGTGTGGAAATAGCAGTACAGGTAGTGCGGTTGCATTTCCTGCAGAAAGTTTGTTGCCAGTGCTGGTGGCCGAGGTTCAGTGGTTGCAGCAGGTTTGGTTGCAGGAGGGGGCATGACCGTGGGCGGAGCCGGTGACGTCCCAGTTGCTTGTTTAGTGCTTTCCGGAGTAAGCAGAACAGTCGGCACAGTACAGCCCCAGCCGTGTCTGGCCGCAGGGCGATGAGCCTGAACCTGAGACTTGTCAGGTAGGCTGTGGCTGGCAAAATAGAGCAGTGATGCATCGTGTGGCTTGTCAGCAGTTGTCATTCTTTGCTCATCAGGTTCAGGAGACCTTTGAGCCAGAGCAAAGCGGATGTGAGGAGATAGTTTATCTGACCAGTTGGCGAGGAGAGCTATGTCAGAGAATAGATCGGCGCTGATCATGGCACATAGTCGTCTCCAGAGCTGGGAAGGTTTGTCGTTGCCTAGTTGCTCGATGTGGACCACTTGCCATATTGCTGCTTCAGTTGAGTGTGCAAGTTGATGTAGTACTATCTATTTGGCTATAGTGTACCGGATAAATTAGTCCCAGGCATCGAACAGGTCAGCAGTCAAGTCCTCCTGGTTTGCAGGTGGGTGATGAGGTACAGAAACCTGGTTGACTCATCGAGTTCATAATGGACGAACACTTCATCCACAATTTTGAACCAGGTTTGTGCTCTGTTGGGATTGAACGGTGGCAGCATCGGTTAGCGTCGTAGAATGTTTGGAAGAACGGGTTGAGTTGAGTTTGTTGGGGCACTGCCTGGATAAAGCTGTTGTTGCTGTAGTATTCCAGGAGAGTCTGCCTTTAGGGGATGTAGGAACAGCGGCTGTTTGGGTGGCAGCGTGATGGTGACACGTTGTGGTTGAGCGCAATGCGTCGTGATGCGGAAGCCGACGCAGGTGAGACACTGTAATGTGTCGATTGTGGAAGCTCAACACGTTGCGGGTGTGTTCAGATTGACATGTCGTGGAAGACTGATGTGGATGAGGCACTGAGATGTGCCTAGAATGGTAGCGGAAGCTCGACTGGAGCCGGCATGGGGGCAAAAAAAAGTTCAAAGTTTGAGATCGCTTGTTAGTCCGCAGAAAGCTCGATGTATGATCAGAGCCAGGGCCACCTGTGTTGCAGGGAGGTTGCAGAGGTGCGGCTGTCCAGAAGCACAGTGTGGGAAATGATGTTGAACGTGGGATGGAGTGTGTGAATTTTCACTGTTCATAGTCACTCCACTCAAAATGGTGTGCGGATGAGGTGGATGTCATGGCACAAAACACTGAGGCATAGCAGTGGGACGGAGATAGAGGTCAGGTACAGATAACAAGTTATTGTTCCTGCTGCAGGCCAAGGTACCAAAGTAGGAAGGCATGTGCTGATGCTGGACCGGGGCAGGTGCGGGAGTGGTCGGATGCTGAGGAGGTAGACCTGTGAACGAAGCAGTTCCAGCCATGTGGCAGGTATCTGCGTGGTACTGCACGGATTGCCGCGTGACAAATCATTGTCCTGGTGGTAGTAGGTTGTCCAACGAAGGATTTGCAGAAATTGGCATTGGAGATCCATAGGAGGTAACTGCACAGTCGATAAGGGAAGGCACATGTGGTGGGAACAAAGGCGTTTGATAGCTGGAGTCATGTGCACTCCTAACCTCACTTATTGTTGCAGGCTCAAAAATGTCCGGCGAAATCAGCTAAGCGTTGTGTGAGAAGCATTGTGTTGCAGTCCTGGCAGGTGTACATCACCTGCAGCATGTTGCATGTCGATCACAAAATCCGGCATTACGCACTGGGCCGAATTCATTGTTCTAATGCTCTGTCAATGTAATACACGCGAAAATAACTGATGCGAACAGCCCTTAGTGGCTCACCATCTTACTTACAACTATTCATGAGGTTGCCTTTCGGGCCTAGATCTTTTTTAATATGTGACTTGGAAGTACTGCATCTTTTTCCAGTCAGTACAAACTTTAATTTGTTAATGTATTACATACCTAATATTTTTTAGAACAGTTAGTCTAATTCTGAAGATGACGCTCACAGTAGCGTTGAAACCTGGTCAGTTTTGACTAAATATCTGTGACCGAGGGCTTATTTGTTCTAATATAATTCTGACATGGTCACTGAACCTTAGCAGCTATGTTCCAAGTTTTAAGTAAATTTCTAATGGTGTGTCATATATCAAAGAACAAATATCATGATGCTAAACAGGTGATTAAGGTTGTCTGCACAATTTCAGCTGTGTCACGTTACTAAGCCCAAATAACAACAAATTCGAATGGTCCTACATAAAAATCAAACAACTCCCAATCTATGCCAGGTAAAAGCATACACAAGTGTTCAAATATACTCTTTTCAACCACACTCTATGAATAGACAAAATATAGGTAAAAATATGCACATATTCACACATAAAAGAAATATGAATATAATCTAAAAAAAAAAAAAATATTATACAGTATTAGCTTCAAATGTGTTAATTTATCCGTTTTCTCATTTGTCAGTGTTTGCATTTACAGAAAGCAGTGAACATTAACTGTTGTTTTTATGAGTTGTAATTTTCTTTCAATTAGTGTTTTTATTATTATTGCATCTTAATAGTCATAACATGTCTTAACGAGGTGTACAACATGGGTTTGTCTGTGTGGCATAGAGTATACATTCTTCAATGCAAGTTTACCATTTGCTGGTTGTTAATTCAGTTTTGTGGTAGTTTCATTAACTAGGTAATTGTTTTTGCAAAGCTCCCTCAAATCTGTCTGCAAGCTACTGATTTCAACACACACATTCCCTTCGTCCACTACTTGTACACATTCACGAATCATATTACCACCAGAAGACTGTTCCATATTTTTCATGGCAATTTTATCATCTGAGTACACACTCTGATAAATTTCACTTAAGACCTTACACTTTTGATCAGCATACTGACATTTGCTACTATAGTCATTGACTACACTTATTACTCTGTCACTAATTAGATCTTCTTTTCCATTTTCAGTAACACATTCAGACACAACCTCACTAACATCAACTGGTAACATTACTCTATCAGGCACTGCTCTACTGGTTTCTAACTCATTACTCGAACTCACACCAGAATCATTCAGCATCAAATAATCATCTTTTATGTCTACATATACCATCCCATCTAATTCTGTAAGTAACACATCACCATTAACATCATTATCATCATCTGAAACAATCTCATTAGAAACATCACTATCACACTTAACATTATTTTCAACACCAAACTCATTTCTCTCTTCACACACTTCTTCAACAACCTCGACACTGTGACTACACTGTTCTACCACATCCTCATTTTCCTGACTATTACCCACTGCAATTTCATCTGGAATTACTCTATCATTCTCACTTCCATTGGCAAGTGCATGAACATCAGCTTCCACACATACAACACCAGTATCAACTTTTTCACTCATTCCACAGTCACTCAACATTCTCACTAAACCATACTCATCAAATCTCTTTTCAATACTGTCAGTAGCTACTACTGCATTACTACTGTCAAAGAAATTTGTCAAAATGTTTTCTTCTAATTCAAATTCAGATTTTTTTACTTTTTTCATATTTGTTTTCAGATAAAAAAATTTCCCAAAATTCCCTATCAAACTTCATTTTACTCACTTCAGGCTGTATTCTGGGTACAAAATTTTGATATGTTCTGTTTGTTCTGCCCCTTACCCTTCTGAAATTACTACAATGTGCCTGATTGTAATTCCTGTGTATATTTCCCCCATTTTGCCAGGCTCCGAAAGAGGCAGGTCTTAGTTTACCAGACCATTTCTTCTATTTTCAGAATTTTTACTATTGTTTCCCTGATTTTGCCCCTCACTGCCTATTTCTTGGTTCGAAATTCCTGTTCTATGGTCTCTACCTATCATTCCTCTCCCCATTTCTTCTATCATCATTTCTGAATGTGCTATTGAAATGATAATTGAAAGGTCTGTTATTGTTATTCCTGCTATCATCGGGTCTGTCATTACATCTGTCATTTCTCTCCCATGCTAAATCCAATTTATCTATATATCTAAGAAATTGTTCAATTGTATCATCAGGTCCGTAGTCAAGACTCCACTATACTCTGTTCGGCAATCTATGTTTTAATGCATCTATCTGGAACATCTTGTCCAGTAGTTTATGAAGATGCACCAAAGCTCATATTTGTTGTTCACAAAAGATTTTCATGCTTCCACTACCCGGTTTGAAATTTGACCCACTCAAAAATTCTGACTTGATTCTGGTTTGTTTAGTTTCTGAACAGAATTTGTTCATGAAAGCTCATTCTTCCTCATTAAATGACATTTCGGGTTTGATTGATCGGTTCGCCCATGACAAAGCCTCCCCATTTGAAAACTTTTAAAAAAAATTAATTTTCAAATATTGCTCATTTTGTCAGTGAAGTTATCTTTTATTTGGTACTTGAAATCAGATGGATGTATATTGCCCTCCCCTGAAAATGTTTTTATGTTAACATTGTTCCACAATGGACAGTAACTACAGAAAAATTTCATAGCAATGGAATCTTCGATTTCTTGAAATTTAGATTTGAAGTTCGAAATTTCACCTAAACAAGTGCCTACATCTTCTTTTAACTCTGTGAAATTCTGATTTGTGATTTTAGTGAAATTTTGTATATTTTGGTCAGTTTCTGTGAATTTCTTTACGAACTCTTTGTTGAGCTTTTTCAATTGCAACACTTCTACAGTAGCAACTTTTTTAAAATTTTCCATGGAATCTATCCTCTCTTTGAATTTTTGGTATTCCTGTATTAAGGTGAGGTGGATGCTCGGGTCAGTTACACCAAATAACACCTTATAATCAGGAGTTCATTTATTCACGTCTTTACACAAGTAAGGCTTACAAAGAACTGGATGGCGGAACTGAACAAAGATAATGTTTAGCTTAGTTCAAAGATGATACTCAGATTGATACTGGTGTCGACCTCATCGGCGCCACATAGCCCTTGCCCCCCCCCCCCCCCCCCCACAGTACGCAGTACTCTTGTGAGGCCAGGGAGGGGGAGGGGGCGGTGGAGACTACGGCATCGGCAGGGGTGGTGCGCAGGAGCCGGACCACAGTCTGCTCGACACCATTGTCGAGGAGCTGTGTGGGTAGATGTTGTGAAGGAAGGGCCGGCCACCAAACCTTGAAGTCATTTAAGCACGCCAGGCGTCGTCCTGTGCATGCTGGTTGTGCGGCGACAGGTAGGCCGGTGGTTTGCAGGAGGAACGGAGCAACAACGATGATGTCTCCGGTGGGTGTGGCGACACACAAAGCATGTCCAGGTCGACGTCAGGCAAGAGGGGAACACATTTCACCACGTGGCAGGGAATGGTGGACGTTGTGTCATGAGCACTAGATGAAGGGAAACACACGATGAACAGTGTGTCATCTCGTAGTATTATAGAGATGTCGTGGATTAATGTCCGGGGGAGAGGGGGGGGGGACAGGCACAAACACCTCGAGCAAGGGCATATTCAAGATGAGGGGGCGTGAGAAACCTCAACATGGCGAGGCAGGCAATGAGGGAGAGGTCGAAGGGACCGGAGAAGGGCCCAGCAGTGAGGGCGTGACACATAGGTAAGCTCGACGTTGGGAGCATGTGATCACTCGACAGACTGCGTGAGACTGGAGTAGAGGGGGAGGTCAGGGAAGAGCTTGACGATTGAAGCCAGAAGTCACTCGACCGAGTGTGTAAGTCCGACGTGGAGGGAGTGGTCGGAGCGTTGTGAGCCATGAGAGTGAGTGGCGTGTTTGTGGCCTGAAAGGGGGCAGAAGCGGGCTCAACATGAGCCGGCTTAAGTCTGCTGAGAGAGACCATAACAGTTGAATCTTTTATCTGGATGTCATAGGTGTTGGCTGAGCTCCGGAGAACTCGGTACAGGCTGGTATATGGAGGTTGGAGGGGAGCACGGACAGTGTCATTTTGGAGCATGACGTACTCACAATTGTTCAGGGACATTCGGGACATGAACCTTAGGGCGGCAATGGGTGTCAGACGGAGGGATGTGGAGGTTGATGAAGTGGCGACTGATGAGGTACACGAAGGAAGGTAAGTCAGACTGAGGGAGAGAAGCAGAAGGGCTCACAAGTTCGCCAGGGAGAACAATGTTCTGGCCATATAGGAACTCGGCTATTGTGCCTTTGAGGTCTTCTTCCTTATAGATCGCATGAATGCTGAGTAGCCCAAGGAGAAGGGCCTCCATCCAAAGAGAGTCGTGGTGTCGAAGAGCCGCCTTGAAAGTGTGATGCCAGCACTTGACTAGCCCATTACTTTGTGAGTGAATTGCTGTGGTATGGATGCACCAGATGCCGCAAATGTTACAAATCTCATTGAACAGGGTGACTCAAATTGCCTGCCCTGCTCAGTCGTGATGATAGCTGGACATCCGAAACACGATACCCGTGACTCGACGAAAGCTTGAGCAACAGTTTCTGCTGTGATACTGGGGAGGTGGACAGCCTCGACCCAGCGAGTTGTTCGGTCGATAGACGAGAGAACATAACGAAAGCCGTTAGAGGGGGGGGGAGAGGGCCGACAATGTCAATATGAATATGGTGGAAGCACACAGGAGGGATCGAAAAGGCGCCAATGGGGGATGAAGTGTGCTTGTGTACTTTGCAGCGTTGGCACGCGACACAGGAGCGTGCCCATTGCTGGCAGTCCTTGTTGACACTTTTCCACACAAAGTGCTCTGCTACGTGGCGGGCGGATGCACGAACACCAGCGTGGGCTAAATTATGCAGTGCGTTGAAGACAGCTCGACGGGGCGTGGTTGGGATGAGGGGATCTCACCAGAAATGACAGGGAAGGTGGTGCGGACGAAGTGTAGTGAAGAGATAGCGTCTGAAATCAGGTTTTGGGTGTCCTCGTCGGCGGGTTGGAGATTAGGCAGTTCAGAGAGGTGTAACAGCGAATGAACGGCGTGGACTCGTGAAAGGAAATCAGCAACTATATTGTCAGTACCCTTTATGTGTCTGACATCAGTGGTGAACTGAGATATGAAGTCCATGTATCTGAAGCGGCGAGGAGGCTTGTCAGCTGGCGGGTTTGAAATGGCTGCACCCAGGGGTTTGTGGTCTGTTAAAACATAGAAAGGGCGTCCCTCAACGTCAGTCTTAAAATGCTTGATCGCTTCGTAGACCGTGAGCACCTCCCTGTCAAACGCAGAATAATTCCGTTGTGCATTTGTGAGCTGGCACGAGAAGAACTGAAGAGGAGAAGTTTGGCCGTCGACTGTCTGGCCAAGGACAGTGCCGATGGCAGTATCGCTCGCGTCTGTGGTGATGAAAAGCTGCACATTGGGATGAGGATGCGCGATGGTGCAGGCCGGCAAGAAGATATTTGAGGGCAGTGAAAGAGGCAGTCATAGCAGGGGTCCATGGAACGGGCCGAGATCCAGATGTCTTGGTGCCTGCCAAGGCGTCCGTCAGTGGAGCCTGAATCTCCACAGCCTGAGGTAGATGACGGCGATAATAATTAACCATCCCCAGAAAGCGCCAGAGCTCTTTGAATGACGAAGGTCTGGGTAGGTTTGGTATTGTTTGTACTTTGTCTGGGGGTGATGAAATGCCATCGGCAGAGACCCAAAATCCAAGAAAAGTGACAGCGGGTTGATGTAGCTGCAATTTGTCCTGGTTGGTCTCGATGCCTGCTGCCGCAAAAGTGTCCATAACAGTTTGCACATGTCGAATGTTGTCCTCGATGGAGGAGCTGAACACAAGAATGTCATCAAGATATGCAAAGCAGAATTTTAGTTCGAATAGCACTTCGTCGATGAAACGTTGCACGAATCGAAACTGAAATAACCCGATTGGGGTGGTGATTGCTGTATTCTCGATGTCTTCAGGAGCCATGGGGATCTGGTGGTAGGCCAATTTGCAATCAATGACAGAGAACGTGGTCGCATGTGCGAGAAAACTAGTAAAGTCGACAATGTTGGGTATTCGGTAGGTGTCCATAATTGTTCATGTGTTTAGTCGACGGTAGTCTCCGCACATGCACCAGAACCCATCTTTCTTGGGTGTTATATGAATGGGCGTAGACCAGCTGCTGGCAGAGGGTTTGATGAAGTCGGAGCTTAGAAGTTCAGAAATCTGCTTTTTAAGGTCGGAGAGGCGCTCGGGACGAAGTCGACGTGGTTTACTGGAGATTGGGGGGACTGGCGTGAGGTGAAGCTTGTGAACCGTGCCGTTGGTGACGACGGAAATGTTGCCGGCGGCACGGGTGGTGGTTTGTTTACGATGTGTGGTGGGCGGGGCAGGTGAGACGAGGCCGTGGTGTTTGGAGCTACTCAGTGAATCCGACGGGAGCCGAGGCGGCAAAGTGTGCCAAGAGTCAATGTGACAAGATGGCCGCCAGCCTGAAGCTATGGCACCGTGGTCGGGTGAGTTCGGTAAAGCTCGTGAAGCGTTAGTGAGTCCATTGTCCGAGGGCATGGCCTGTGGCAGCACGGTCACGGGCGAAGTGCTATGCGCGAATACACTGTTTGTTTATCAGTGGCGGTCGCACGGCGGCGCGCAGGAGCCAAAGTTGCATAGTTTGAGGTGCTGTCTGTGAGGGGAGGGGTAGGAGCTGTCAGTTCAGGAACACGTAACACTCGTCGCGCATGCCCACTCATGTCCGGCCGAGTGTCAAATGCTGCCGTGTTAGGGGTGTGTGGCCCTGCGGAACTGTCAGTACACGTTATGGCAGCCTTGATAGCGCAGTTGTGAGGTGTAATGGGAGGTAAACACACAGAGGCTCGATTGATAGGACTACAAACAGATTCGGTGCACTTTCTGACCTTGCTTTGTCCTTGCTGCAGTGTCTGTGGTTCCTTTGCTGCGTCGGAGAGCTGGAGCTGAGTTTCGTGGCGCCGGAGGGAGAGCTCAAAGTTTTCCTTGCGTAGGCGAGCGACGTTTTTAAGCTCGACAAGGCACTTGTGCGTTGTTTCTTGTAACATCATCGACAGAGACGGGCGTGTGCAGCTGAGATGAGCCCGGACCGACGTGTCACGGGGGGTTTGCTCAACTGAGCACAGGTGAAGTGAGTTTGGATGGGTGATGAAACACAGTGTTTCGCACTAGGTCCAGTGAAAATTTCTGGTGTCGCAAGTAGTCAATGCCTAGTATTGGTTCCTCAATATTGCACACTAAAAAAGTTCACTCAAGTTTGCAGTTTGCAGAGAGTGAGACGATGTGGGAGGTTGAACCCGAGCATCGTAGTTTAGTTGAATTCACAGCTTGCAGTGAAGTATGATGAGGGCGGATGTTCAACATCATTAAGGACATAGGCAGCAGCGAAACATCGGCGCCTGTGTCCACTAGGAAAAAGTATGCCGACGAAATGTCTTCAATATAAAGTCGTCCATAATTATCTGATTGTTCCCGGACAGAATGGAGAACTGGGAGGTGCCTGTCATGTTGTGCGCAGGAGGCGGCATCCCGACCTACCTGCAATTGGCATTTGGGAAGCAGCAGGGTGGTTTTGCAGTTCTGTGCCACCTCACCAAACCGTGTGTGGAAATAACAGTACAGATAGTGCAATTGCATTTCCTGCGGAAAGTTCGTTGCCAGTGGTGGTGGCTGAGGTTCGGTGGTCGCAGCAGGTTTGGTTGCAGGAGGGGGTGTGACCGAGGGCAAAGCCGTTGACATCCCAGCTGCTTGTTTACATCCCGGAGCCAGCGAAACAGTTAGTACAGTGCGGCCCCAGCCGCGTCCAGCCGCGGGACGAGAAGCCTAAACGTGAGACATGCCAGGTAGGAGAAATAGAGCAGTGATACATCATGTAGTTTTTCAGCAATTGTCATTTGTTGCTTGACAGGTTCGGAAGACCTCTGAGCCAGAACACAGCGGATGGTAGTTTATCTGACCAGATGGCAAGGAGAGCTGTGTCAGAGAGTAGATCATCGCTGACCAGGGCCCGTAGCCGTCTCCAGAGTTGTGAAGGTTTGTCGTTGCCTAATTGCTCGACGTGGAACACTTGCCATATTGCTGTCTCAGTTGAGCACGCAAGCCAACATAGAACTGTCTTTTTGGCTAGAGTGTACCGGGTAGCTGAGTCCAGGAGTCGACCAGGTCAGCAATCAAGTCCTCCTGGTCATGCAGGTGGGTGATAAGGCACAGAAATCTGGTTGATTCCTCGAGTTTATAATGGTTGAACACTTCGTCTACAATTTTGAACCAGGTTGTTGCCCTGTCGGGATTGAACGGGGTTGGTAAGAATTGTAGAACATTCGGAAGAACAGGTTGAGTTGAATTCGTCAGGGTACTGCCTGAAACGAGCTGCTGTTGCTGCAGAATTCCAGGAGAGTGTGTCTCCATAGTATGTGGCGTTGACAGCTAGTCGGGTCGCAGCGTGAAGGTGACGCGCTGTGGTTGAGCGCGATCTGTTGCGACGTGGAAGGCCGACACGGGTGAGACACCGTAATGTGTCGATTGCAGTTGCGGAAGTTCGACACATTGCAGGTGTGTTCGGATTGATGTGTTGCAGAAGACCGACGCGGATGTGTCACCGAGATGTGCTGAGAATGGTAGCGGAAACTCAACTGGAGACAGACGGTGTGGGGGCGACAGGTGAGAAATAGTTCAAAGTTTGAAAACGCGTGCCATTCCGTGGAAAACTCGACGTACAATCAGAGTCAGAGCTACCTGTGTTGCAAGGATGCTGTGGAGGTGCGGGCTGTCCAGAAGTACAGTGAGGTAAATGATGTCGAACTTTGGGCGGAGTGTGTGAATGTTCATTGTTCATAGTCACTTCACTCAAAACAGTGTGCGGATAAGGTGGTGTCGTGGCACAAAACACTGAGGCACAGCAGTGGGATGGAGATGGAGGTCAGGCACAGATAACAAGCTATTGTTCCTGTTGCAGGCCGAGGTATTGAAGCAGGAAGGCATGTGCTGATGCTGAACTGAGGCAGGCGCGGGTGTGGTCGGATGCAGATGAGGTAGACCTATGAACAAAGCAGTTCTGGCCATGTGGCAGGAATCTGCATGGTACTGCACTGATTGCGACATGACAAATCATTGTCCTGGTGGTGGTAGGTTATCCAACGAAGCATTTGCAGAAATCGGCATTGATCCCGCACTGCACAGTGATCCGTAAGAGGTTACTGCACCATCATTAAGGGAGGGCACATGTGGTGGGAACAAAGGCGTCTGATAGCCAGAGTCATGCACATTCATAACCTCACTTATTGTTGGAGACACGAAAACGTCCAGCGAAATTGGGGTAATTGTCTAGTGAGAGGCATCGTGTTGCATTCCTGGTGGGTGTACATCGCCCGCAACACAATGCATGTCGATCACAACATCAGGCATTAGGTATCGGGCCGAAGCCATTGTTCGAATGTTGTGTTGATGTAATACATGCGAAAATAACCGACGCGGAGGCCGCGGACACAGTAAAACGGCGAAAACGGAAGACGTTACAACTCGGGGTCACCAGTGAGGTGGATGCCTGGGTCAGTTACACCAAACAACACCTAATAATCAGGAGTTCATTTATTCACCTCTTTACACAAGTAAGGCTTACAAAGAACTGGATGGCAAGACTGAACAAAGATAATTTTTAGCTTAGTTCAAAGACAATACACAGATCGATACTGATGTCGACCTCATCGGCGCCACAAAGATAACAATTTCCCCTGCTACAGTCATCACATTTTTAGCATTCTCGTCTAATTTTTCCCAAAACCTCTCTAAACTCTCTTTAGACTTGCGAATCTGGGTTCCATGCATATCTAATTTTTTATCAATCAAATCATGCTTTTGATCAATAGTGATTCTATGCTCGTCAATTGACCGTTTTTGTTCATCAAATGATTTTTCAGTTGTCTTTTTCTGTTCTTCCATTGATCTTTTTTGTTCTTCCATTAACTGAACTAATCTATTCAAGGCTGATACATTACATTAAAATCCGCAAAAGGGTGAAATATACTATACTGTGATCACTATTTTCTCCCAAGTTATCTACTTCCTGGTTTGTTGCATTAATACTTGTATTGTTATCTGTAACATGTACGCTATTTTCCATGTTTCCAGTAACCTCCCTGTTATCATCAACTTCCCTATTGTTGTTAACCTCCGTGTTATCCTCCATAATGACAATGCAGATGAAAAACAATTTCCAAAAGTAAAAATTCAAATAAGTTTTGTACTTACAGTTAGTTCTCCAAGTTGCATTTTCACGTAAGTGTCATTAAGTCCTTTGTAGTGTTACTCACTTTCTTCGTTGCTCTGGTCTTGAAAAAATGGAATATTATTTCAACAAGCAGGTTAACTCTGAAACAAAATTCAAGATTAGTTTACAGAATTACACTGCATCCCAGCTCCATACACCAGTTATAACATTCTATGGGTTGCTTTACTCATCAGATCTGGCAATCTGTCACAGCAGAAGTCTTGGAACAGCAACTGTAGGTTTTTACTATAAAGTAAAAACAATACTTAATCAAGTATAGTGTTTCATCTAAATGTTTATGACAGTTTCAAAGCAAATAAAGGCATCTTGACAAATCTGAAATAAGTTGTAACATACTTACAATAATGAAATAAATCAAGCTACATGCTTTCTGTCCAACATCACACAAAGTACTGACCCACCTTGCCAACATGTCTGTAACTATTTATACTATCTTGACATTCCCAAACAATCCTCAGCATTCTTTAGAAACATATTTTGATTAATTAACAATTAAAACTCTCATCCTAAAACAAATAACACATTCAAATGATTACCTTGACTCTTATATATTAAACACATGAGTGAAGTCTAGTGTCTATATAAACTGAAGCGTGTATAAAAGCTTAGGTATGAAATGTTAACAATACACTTGTTATATTTAATAATTACAGAAGATTCATATCATGTAAAATGTTTCTACCAATTAATGGACTTCTACACATTAGCGTAATTAAAATTCCATAATTATTTTCTTTGTAACTTTTTCCCAAGTGCACATTTCCATACACCATTATGTCAGATATTACTGTTTATGGTTAAAATTTACATGTTTAAATGGGTCCAATTAGACTGTTTTGTTTCAAGTATTACAATGGATATTAATGAGATCCCTTGCTGCAAATTGATTAGTACCTGTGTGAAAGATTCGCAGTCCACAAAGAAGTTGCAGCCTAGGAGACAAAGCACGGTTCCTGTCAGAATTATCCTGCAGTAAAGGCTCCAGCATACCAAGCAGCAGCTCAAAGGATTCCTTATAAAACCAAAACCGCTCTTTGAAATCACTGCCGCTATACATCACAAATGGGCTCTCTACTCTCCATTACAGCCCTTATTCTTGGGATGTTCACCTCTTCCTCCATGTCCATATATTCTTTGTAGTTCAGGTAATCCATAGAATCTGACACAAACACAGAACTCAAAGATCACATCTTACTCTCTTACCTTACTCCTACTACTGCCTAGTAGTAAATTTTGGCCTTATTTCTTCCTTAACTTACTAATGTAGTAATGTACCCTTCCATGGTGCTCTTCACCAGTAACAGAGTAAATAAATATACTTTGGAAGTAAATGAAAAATTTACTCCTGGAATAATTGCTCCTTTAGTTCAGTACTATCAACTGGAAGTCGCCAATTTCCTTCTCTATTAGTAGTTTACTACTTTAGTTTCACTTACTCCTGGTTGTTGCTCACCACCCTAAGCCTTGTGTAGCTATGCACCCAATTTTATCTGTTCATAAATCATCTTGAAGCTCTACTAGCCTTTTTAACAACAAAAACAAATAAATAATGATTAAATATGATTTTAATGTAGATTTTCTTAAAATCACTTCCAGTAAGAGTTTATTGCAGTCAGTAACACTATCATTCAAATTAATTCCTATCTTAAATGGACAACTAATGTAGCTAATTGTTCACAAACAACCACTGATAATACCTTTATATTGACACTGAACAAGTTTTGAATTAAAATCATAGTAAGCCAAAAATTGATTATTTTAGGACACTCCTTAAATACATGATGCAATGATTTACACATTGCTCATAGCATGAACGAAAGTACAACACTTTATTGAAAGTTCATACCTTATTAGAGTAGTGTTTCCCTCCAAAACTAGCCCAGATTAGATCCAAGTCTACAAAGAAGCCATGACTTGTTCAAAGGATAGAAATATCATGTAAAACAAAGTGGAAACTGTACCTGTCAGTTAAAAACTGCTCTGATGTTGATGCTATAGCCTATTAAAAAAATACTGCAAAATATTGAAGATAGTTATACAGACATCAGAGCAGATACATTACACGATACATCGGTAACAAGTGTATGCAGTGCATATAAGCATTTCATAACTGTTATGAAAAGACGGGGTAGTCAGGTTCCATAGATACTGTCCTGTAATCCTCAGACCACTGATTCTAAATAACCTCAGAGACATGAATATGACTCTCATTACACCTTTAGAAGTGATGCCCACCGTAAAATCTTCAAAATAAAAAAAAAATAAAAAATCTAGTGGCTATGATAAAATATCAACAAGGTTAATAAAGACTGTGATACTGAATCTAGAAACATATTAAGTTATCTGTGCAGCCATTCAATCTCCAGTAGAATATTCCACGTAATGTTGTAATATGATGAAGTCAACTTCCTAACCATTTGACAGCAAATAATATATTGTCAAAGTCACCATTCAGATTACTAAAGGGTTTTAACATTGAGAAGTCTGGGGACTGATGACCATAGATGTTAAGTCCCATAGTGCTCAGAACCACCATTGAGAAGTCTACCTACACATGCACTGAGAACAATGTTGTTGCCAGCCTGATGACTCTGTTATTTCATTGGATAGATAAAAAATCTAATCACCAAGACTGTTTAAATGGCAAGCTTTTGGCACCGGTGGCTCCTTCTTCAGGTGGAAGGGTTTAAGGGGAAGGAAGAAGGGTGAAGGAAAAGGACTGGAGAGGTCTAGGAAAACAGGTAGATTTTGGGAAAGTCACCCAGAACTGTGGGTCAGGGGTGACTTACAGTACAGGATGAGAAGGAAAGACTGATTGCTGTGGACTGCATCGGACGAGATTTGAAAAGGTGAGAACTTAAAAGTGGAAGACAGGGTAATATGCAAGACAGAGATTACTACTAAAACATCATGCACGGGTTAATAAGAGTGAAAAGCATTGTATGTAACAGAGAAACAATACACCACCATTCCCACTTCAGCCTCCACTGCATGTAATTACATCACCAGCCTAGTTAAAAAGCGGATTTCCCAGGCCATCACATCCAATCCTGATACTACTGATCCCTCCACAACAAGGCTTCAGAGCACACCATTGGTGACTCAGTATTATCCTCGTCTGGAATGTGTTAATCAGATACTTTGGCAAGGCCATGAATTCCTACAATTATGCCCTGGAATCAGATCCATTCTGTCTGAAATGTGTCCACCTCAGCTAGAATAGCTTTTTGTTGCCCTCCCGATCTCCACAATGTTCTTCTCAGACCCTGTGATCCTTCCACACCCATCTCCCTACCCTATGGCTCATACCCCTGTCACTGTCCCCACTGCAATACTTGCCCTATGCACCATCCTACCACCACCTATAATAGCCCTGTAGCAGGCAAAACATATACACACATCAAAAAAAGTATTGCATCACCTCAGTTCCAAGAGTTCCAGAACTTGTACAGAAAGGTGGAATGGAGATCAACAGAAACATCGTTTCCACCCTTTTTAGTGCTCATGAAAACCACACATTGCATGTTGTACCACCATACAGTGAGACCTTCAGAGGTGGTGGTCCAGATTGCTGTACACACTGGTACCTCTCATACCCTGTAGCACCCCCTCTTGGATTGATGCGTGCTTGTATTCATTGTGGCATATTATCCACAAGTTCTTCTAGGCACGGTTGGTCCATATTGTCCCACTCCTTCAATCTATTCCAGACATGTTCGATAGGGTTCATGACTGGAGCACACGCTGGTCACTCTAGTTGAGTGATGTAATTATCCTGAAGGAAGTCATTCACAAGATGTACGTGATGGGGGCGCGAATTGTCATCCATGAAGATGTATGCCTTGCCAATATGCTGCTGATACGGTTGCACTATCAGTCAGAGGATGGCATTCGTGGATCATACAACCATTATTGCGCCTTCCATGACTACCAGTGGCATACGGCAGCCACACAGAATGCCACCCCAAAACAGCAGGGAACCTCCACCTTGCTGCACTCACTGGACAGTGTGTCTAATGCGTTCAGCCTGACCGGGTTGCCTCCAAACACATCTCTGACTCTATTTGTTGTACAGAACTGAATGAAGTGTGATTTTTCACAATTTAAAGATAGTTCATTTTCAGAGAACCACTTAATTATTCCTTGGAAAATGTTATTTAGCAACTCTTCTGTCGCTGTCTCTCTAATGATATTTGTTAGAATACTAGTATTGCTTGCAGAAAGTACCAATTTCGTTACTGAATGTTAAGTGGAGGTTCATTCACACACATATAAGAAATGGGATCTGAGTCAAAGTTGAACTCTGTGGGTCTCCATTTGTGATTCCGCTCCCCCCAAGTCACTAAAATCTACCTTTCTGGCGTTGTGAATTATTCAGCACAACCTTTTGCATTCTGTTTGTTAAACATGATTCAAACCAGCAGTGTGTAAATTCATTAGTTCCATAAAACTTGAGTTGTTCTAAGAGAGTAACATGATCTACACAATTAAATGTCTTGGGAATATCACAAGAAATAACAACTGGCAACATATTATTATTTAAGGCCTATACTATTTGATCAGTAAATGTATAAATAGCATTCTCAGTCTAGCAACCTTTCTGGAATCCAAACTATCATATGCTATGTAAGTTGTTACCATGTAAGTGTGCCATTACTCTTGAGTACAGTACTTTTTTGAATAGTTTGAAAAAAGATATTAGTAAGGAAACTGATGATAATTGTTATGTCTATCTTGTCATCTTTCTTATGAAGTGGTTTAACAATTGCATATTTTTGTCTGTTCGGAAAAATTCTCTGTGCCAGTGATGAACTGCATGAATAACTAAGGACATTGCCAATTAATTTGAAACAGCTTTTAAGAATCCTGTTCGAAATTCCATCAAGCCCACATGAGCATCATGTTTTTAGAATCTGTATAATTGTATTAATTTCAGTGAAGGATATTGGTGCTAATTTTAGTTGCTTAAAGTTTTGTGGAATGACATTTTTAATATATTATCTTGCTTCTTTAACTGAAACATTTAACCCTATATTTGCTGCTATATTAAGAAAGCAATTGTTAAAAGTACTTGTATCTTCTGCATTATCAGTCACGACATTGTCATGTAGTTTAATTGTTATGTAAGCTTGTACACTGACTGGCTGTCCTGTATCCCATTTGACAATGTTCCATTTAGTTTTAATCTCATTGTCTGCATTATTTCTTTCTTTCAGGATATTCATATGTCTGGACATTTCAGTGACTTTTCTTGTTACTAAACTTGGAAAAAACACACTGCAAACAGTTTAGGACTTCTAAGAGATTTCCTACCAAAGGTAGAAGTAGTTGACAGCTTGAAAATATATTTAACTGGTAGGTGCATATCACAGACGTGCTGAAGCATCTAAGCAAATTTCTGTTCACAGTGTGAATGTTGTTGGACATATGTTATATAAAAAAAGTCTGACAAACTATGCTTACTTTAATTCCATAAAGTCACTTGGGATTACTTTTTGTGGTAACTCGTAAAGTCAAGCTAAAGTTTTCCAGGTCCAAAAGTGTATACTAAGATTTATTTGTTATGTAAACTCAAAGATATCCTACAGAGGCCTGTTTTGGGAAATAGGGATATTAAATCATCCTTCCCACTA